>NC_088108.1:3183333-3820000 GCF_036370855.1 Dromaius novaehollandiae
CTACTAAGGGCATTGCAAATTCTGAACATGGAGATGCCTCCTAGGTCAAAGAGCAGCCACCTAAATGCATAGCAAAAAGGAGCAGATAGAAGGAGACCAGTTAAAAAAAAAATCTCAACTCAGGGAGAAGATAGTCAGCATGGTAAGCACACCTACAGCATGACCACTGTCACAATTTCTTAGAAGGTATTCAAGCAAAGAAGAGTTTTGGAAAGGATTGCAAGAGGACAGGGAGGGAGCTGTGAGAATGTTTATAGGGAACTCTTCCAGTCTACTGGGACTCCCCTATCTCTGCAGCAGATGGAAAGGTGGGTGGGCAAGTTCCAAGTATCAGTCCACACCCTGGGCCCTTCCATCTTCATTAAACCACCCTGCGAAGAACCTTGTGCACTCTCTAGCCTGACTTGTTAGCTGTCCATCATTTACATGGGCCACCTCAAGGGAGATTCAACTGGAGCCAAAACACTTAACCCCCTGAAAGACCAGACCCTGTTTTCCCAGACAACCAGAGAGCAGCCTCCTTCTGCTACAAGCATTTATTCATCCTTTCTTTCTCTTTTTTTCTTCCTGTTATGTTAACAGAGCATCTAATGTGACTAAATAGGACAACCTGCTCTCCCATCCCTATGAAAAATAAATGATGTGCTTTCTTTTGACTGCTTTCCCCGCCTCCTGGTGCTTTTCCCACCAGGCAGCTCTTGGACCACCCTCCCTTGGGCAGACCACATGGAGTGGCCTGAGAACATCCCCCAACCACACCAAGGCAGTGGGAGTCATTGGCTTGATCCAGTGAAGTGTGATGGAGGCAGGAGCTTTGAGGGGAGCAGGAAGAGGGTGGGAAGGAGAAAGAAGGGTGCGTGTGCATGTGCGTGTGCGTGTGTGTGTGTGCGCGAGGGGGTGGAATCCGTGTGCAGAAATCAGCCAAGTGGCAGCTTACCCTGTTAAATATTAATCATCTCTGCTTCTGCAATTTCGGCAATGCGTCTAGGCCCACCACTGCTGAATATTTCATTAACACCACTCACTTCCAACTGCACTTCTCCCACTTTTTTTTCTCCCATAGACCCCTCTCCCGTCTCTGCCCCCACTTCTTCCTCTCCTGTTGCTAGTGCCAGCTATGGCCATGAGGCCCCTTCTCTAACCCCACATACTTAACTCCTCAGTGGTGAGCACCAGCCCTGCCTTGCTCCTTCCACAGTCCAGTGATCTGGTGTCTGTGCAGGGAGAGAGCAGTGAGGCTGTTAAGGGGAAGGAAGATCATCAACTCCACTGGGAAAAAAATATAAGTGTGCATCAACAAGTCCGGTGCTAAATAATACATGAGGCAGGTCAGGGCAGAAATGCTGACTCCAGGCTGGGAGCTTTTTAAACCACGTAGTCTATGTTTCTTCATCACTGGCTTGCTCTGTGTGAGTACTTTGGGAGTACAGTCAAACGTCTTAGGTGAGCAGTGTGGGGCCCTGAGCAATTTTCTCTTCAAACTCCTAATTGCAACTTCCCCTCTGCCTGCTTCCAGCCACTGGCAGGAGAAGAGCCCACATGGCATGTGGCACCTCAGGTAGCTGGAACTGGCAGGGGCAATGGCAGAAACTGTGACTGGAGAAGGACTGTGCAGTAGTTACAAGGGTCCAGCAGGGAAACCTGAGCTGACTGAAGCACGACTATGTGCTGGTGCTCTAATCCAGACTTGGTAGCTCAGTGTACAAACTGAACCCTGTATCCTCTCCCCAGACATAGTTACTTCTGATCTGATACCTCACCAATGTAAAGTAATGATGGCAGTGATATCTGGCATGAGAATAAACAACACTGAGCCTGGACTTTTACTGAACAGTGGCTTTTCATGGTTCAAAATGTGAAATGTCACACTTTTAAATGATAGAAAATAGTACTAAAATATTGTACCACACACAATAGGAGGAGTAGGGGTGTCCAAGGCAGCAGGAAGAGGAGGAAGAGCTGCCCCCCTCACTGCCTAATGGCAGCATGACCACACAGAAGAGGAGGGAGAAGGGTAGGTGAAAGAGTTTGTTGCAGCTGCTTTTAAATGGGTGGTTGGGTAAGCCAGGGAGCTCTCTTCTCTCTCCAATGCCCTCACCACTCCTGCAGGAGCACCATGTTCAGTTTAGTTTAAAATTGAAGCAGTAGTGATGTAGCACGAAAGTTTGATGACGTTGCCTCACGAAAGGGGATAATCTGAGTGTGAGGTCCAAGTCCCTTGGCTGAGCCTATCCAACCCTCCCACCCTCTATCCTCCACAGACCCGACACCTCCATCCTATACTCACCTTTACTGACACCAGCAGCAACTGTCTGGCTCTCTCTACTCCAAGCCCTGCTTTTCCATCCATTTTTCTCTTCTGTTCCATTCTTTCTGTTTCCTCTATCCCCAAGCCTTATTCCTCTTTCTTTCAATCATATTTCTTTTAAAACTTAAACCAAATCAATCATTAGAAAGTTCAGGTTGACCTTTGAACTTGCAGACGGTGATGTGTTTCAGTAAAAAATGTGCATCTAAGACAGGTCAGATGAAACCCATTTCTCTCCACTGGCCTGGGATGTCTAGCTTGGATTTGGATGTCTAATATTCAGATAACTCATGCTAGGTGAGATAAACCACCCCAAGGTCATTAGTCCTGATGAAAAGAGACAGAAAAGATCAGGCAGTTGTTATGACTGAGGTAAGTGAAAGGCTGCTCGCCTGCCATTGTTTCCATGTGGACTAACACCGGCTGGAAACAAAACTAAATTAGCCACTATGTTACATATATCAATGTCATAATTGATTCTAAATGACAGAATTAACTACTTACATTGTGAAAAACACTCAGTCATTGGCTGGTGTTGGCTGTTCCTCTTGCACGTGGAGAAAGTGCAAGTCCAAGGCAGATTTTAATGTTCTTATCTGTCAAGAACAACAACAACAAATTTTGATCAATAGCTGGGAATGCCTTAAGCCAGTGGTATGTTTGTTGCAAGAGAGGATTTTCTATGCAAATTTCACTGGGAGATCAAGATATTCCTTTTCCGTAAATATTAAATAAAATGTAAACTACAGAAGTCACTTGAAGATATTGAATGAGATAACTTCATCTGATTAACGTAGTATGCTTTCTTTCCCCCTTTTTATTAAAAATTCACAAGGCTTTCCATCCCTTATCTCAATTAAGCAACTTGTTTGTCAGGATTATTTGTTACGCATTTTCATAAACATTTGATGAATTATATGCAAACATCTCACTAATGTATTAACAAGGCTGAGGTTTTAATTACCCAACACTCAAGGAAAGCAGGCTTAAGGCTCCTTCAATGAAGTTAATTGTGCTTCCTTTTGTGTCTGTGCATTGCAACAGGAATTTTCCTCTGGGGGAAATCAAGTAACAGTTCGCAGTGGCAACATACTGGCCTAGACTGTCTTCTAGTACAAGCTGGCCAAGCATCATTGAGTTCAACCACTTCAGGATAGTCTGGTTTTAGGATAACTCACCACGATGCTCTCTTGAGGTACCATTGTGAGTGACTGAATCTTTTACAGGAAGCCTAGCAGGTAGGTTGGGTGAAGTTCATAGCCAGGCATCCAGGTCTGACATGTCATGAATGGAATGAGTAAGGTCATGGGATAACGGATCAGCTGCTGTAATGTCCAGACCTTACGTGGATGCCATATTATCCCTTACTTTGCAATACCCCTTTACTATGAGACTGATTTAAGAATTGTGAATGGAAACCTGGACCCATTCAAGTCAGTGTCTGTCGCTGCTCTAAAATTGTGTTGTTCTGCTTTGAGCCCACTCTAATCCTGATTTTGTTGATTTTTCTGAGGCCAGATGACTAATGCCTTCCATAGCTCCCCATGGAGGGACACTTACCATGTGGCTATCTGGTTGGTATTCATTCTGCCAAAAAGCAAAATACCATCATCCCCAGAGCTTCCCCAGTCCCACATCTGCTACCAGGACCACATGAATCCAATTTCTGAGCTCGGTCTAAGAGCTATTCCTACCCTGAGCCTCCACCAGAAGGAGGAGCCATGGAAGGCTAGAGGCACAACAGCCCCATTCCTCTTCCCTAGTCCCCATAGGCACTGCCTGGTGCAGCACCGTCTCCATGCTACAGGCCAAGGAGAAGCTGAACACAGCACTGTCCTCCTGTTTCCACTGCAGCTTCATCCATCCCCAGTCTTTCACAATGTAGGTCAGGACTTGCACCTTAAGTTGGAAACAGCTGCCTTTCCTTGTGATCCTTCTGCTGCAGCAGCATATGTTCCCATTGCTTCCTCCTGCCATGGACAAGCCAGGTACTGGGACATCTGCATGGAGGAGCTATGTTGTTGTACAGCCACAGAGTCCCAGATACCCATAACTCCCCCACTCCTCGATGCTTTTGAAAGCACTGTGGAAGTGTCTGCAGTGTGATGCATTAACTCACAACTTTTCAGGTCCCTGCTCTTCAGATCAAGCAAGGGGCATTTGGTTCAAGCCAAAGGGCTGACAGAGGTTAAGGAGTCCCCAGTTATTTCTCCAGACTTGGATCTGTCTGGAACAGAGCACAGAGCTGAGCCCTTTGTCATGGTTAGCCTTTGGATGGCTTAAGGGATCCCGTGTCAAGGAGTGACCACTGTCACACCTGCTAAGATAAACATTAAGCACTTTATCTTTTTTCTTGAAGATGGCAAAATGAGCAAGGAAGATGAAGTGGAGGATGACTGTAAGGAAGGGAGACCAAGGAGCAACCCAGATCTCCCAGAGCAGTGAGTGGAGGGTTCTCTGACATGCTCAGAAGAGAGTTTTTTGCCTTCTGCTCTCCCCTTAGTGAACGTCTCCTCTCCCGAGTCCCAGCTTAAGAGAAACCCCTGCACAGATCTTTCCTTGCTTCTTTGTCATCTCCCTTCTGCATTTGGGCAGCCTCTCTTGCTTCATTTGGATGACTCTTAACAGCTCATCATGGCTTACACTGCCCCTATTCATTAAAGGTTTCAATTATACTCAGCTCTCTGATTGGAGCTCTTAGAAAACCTCAACACTAATGTTTTCATTCAGAAAATGCCAAAGCCAAAACTGAAACAGCTTTGCAATTCCTTATTTCAATTGGATTTAGAACAGTTGAATTCCTAAAAATAGTTTAGAAATCTCTCAAATTTCACTGTGAAATCAAATAGTAATTTTTAGTCTAAGAATTGTGACAGCATTATTTGTTCTCTATGTTTTCTTTATCTTTCTGTTGGAGTGGTGCATACCTCATTACATGTTAGCACTAGTGACATGTCATGACATACTTTGACATTATGGGGCAGCCAACTATATTATTTCTTCTATTTTTGAAATTTTTTTAAGGACATCTGATTTTATTTTCCATTCTTCACATTTCATAAATTGGAATATTTGCAGTGTTTGATATCCTTATTTTAGCCAGGACATGTTTTCAGATTTTTTTTCTAAAATTAGATGCTACTCTAATTAGTACTGAGCCCTTATCTCTTTTTCTGTTTTGAAAGCATTAGAACATCAAACTGCTTCATTAAGCCAACAAATGCTACTGTCTTTGGTTAATAAAATAAAGTGAGCATGTAGTGCTAATTAGAGTATTAGCCATTTATTATTGCATCATTTATTTTGTGACACATAACCAATAACAGGTCTTACAGGACTTGTTCTAGATGTTATATATTTCTACTGCAGATTTGTCATACCATACTATTTGATGTAATTACAATATTAAATTAAAGTGACAAAATTCTAATGACACATTAAAGAAATGGGGGAAAAAAATTTCAAGACCTGTATTCCCTAGTAAACAAGACTCCTTTAAATCCTTTATGAACACAACAAAACCAAATTCCAAAATGCTAGAATTTCCCTACAGAAGAATATTGACTTTTAACCTCATTGGTGGTGATACCACCAGTTTTACCAGCACAGAGATGCCTTCTTTTCCCACTGGAGTCCCCAAGCCTCCATCTATCCTATGGCTGGGAACTTGAGGAGAAGAGGGGGAAAAAAAATCTATCCCATCATCTTATGTGCCCCTTCCAATTCCCTCTGTCCCCCCGATGTGGGGGCTTACCATTCCCTGCTGAGAAAGCCAATTTCCATCTAGACATACGCTGTATTTTTCTTTTGCGTTCCCATAGTATATCTGTGGTAGCCAGTGAATACAAATCAAGGCAGTAGGATTAGTATTTTCGTTACTTATAAGTCTAATGCGCTTTTTTAATATTCAGAATCAAAGGCACTTCACCACCAGTAGATTTTTATACATATTTAAAGAAAAAGGAGCACTGCATCTCATTCCACTCTTTCTCACTCCTCTTTCTCCTCCTCCATTTTTTTTTAGCCAGGCTAAACCACCAGGGAAGGGCCATGCCTATAAACAGATGCCACTCACAGAGGTTCTGGGAGGCCTTCACATCATTAGATGATGGTGAACTTTGAACCTGTGATTTGGAGCCTCTGTTTGCAGGAGAGGAGGAGGAGGGGGCAGCAGGGATGAGTCTGGGGTGGAGGAGTGGGGGGAGTTTGACGGGACCTCTCTGGTGAATTGCTGGCCTACCCAGCACAGGAACGCTCAGGACTTCAAATCGGCTCCAGTCACTTTGAAGCTCCTCTCTCTTAATCTCTCTCTCTCTCTCTTTCTCTCCCTCTCCCTCTCTCTGTCTTTTCCCCCCTTGCATCTATGAATCATTCATGTCTCTTTTTTCCCCTCAGAGGTTCCTTTAAAAAAAAAAAAAGAAGAAAAAGAAGAAAAAGGGAGAAAAAAAATATACACACTCGCTCACAAAAAGCCCTGCCTGTGTTTATGTTCTTATTGCTCTGTGTAGCTTATTATCACCAATGTTGAACAAATTACTTACATGATGTTTGCACTGTGCTGCCAGCCCTCAGAGTGATGCTCTTGATGGGGCTGACTATTTTGTTTTAAATGTTAATGTACAGTGGGGCAATGTGTTAAATGTAAATACACGGTGAATATTATTTACACGGTGCATTGAAAAGAGCTTGGTCCTAGCTTTGGAGCTGTCAAATGCAGAAGTGAGCATGCATTTTCCAAAGACAAGGAGCCAAAGACTAACGCACATGCTGAATTCAGATTTGGGTGGGAAACATGCCTTTTGTTTTACATAGGCACATACACGCCTTCAGGAGGGGTTCATCAGTCTTCAGAAAAATTACATGAATTTAATGGTAACCTCAGAGGATTATCATTCCTTCTCCATCTCAGAACTAGGCAATGGGGGGGGGGGGGGGGGGGATGATCTTGGGACAAAGATCTAGCCCCTGGAATCAGGATGTTTGGAAGACACCTCCAGCACAGCTGGTATGATCCGTAGGCAGGTCATTCACAGGCTGGATTGCCAAAAAGCAGTGTTCAGCAGTCAGGCCAGAAGGTTAGGGAGCAAACACTCCCAGTGCTGAGCCCAGCCCGGGGCTGGCTGTAAGGTCTCAGTGGGAATGATGTGATTTCGAATCTTGAAAATCAGATACTTTGTCTTTCAGAATATATCTATGCTACCAGATAAACACAGCAAGGGATCAGTCCCTGCCCTGAGACAAAGTGGCATGGCATGGTTACATCCACATTCACTCTTGGACTCTCCTAAACAGGATGGTCGAATCTGAGCTGCTCGTGGGGAGCAGCACCCGGCTTGTAATGCCCAAAACTCGTCTTGAAGAGCATCAACATGTAAGAGGCAAAACTAGGCCAGTAAACATGCTAACAAGTAAACAGTCTGCATGGACTTGGGACATCTGCATCTAGAACAGAGGCGGCATGGGCATTCACGCTGCTTTCCTGTTAGCTTGCTCCCTGGCTTGCTTCACGCAACTTCAGCTGGCTCTCTTGCAGATGACTGGCAGCAGACCCTCAGCCTCCCACCCCTGCCATGAAATAGCAATGTTCCTCTATTCTGTCCTTGTTTTTTCTGAACCCTTTCAATTTTTCAGTGTTTTCAAGAAAAATGTCCCTTTATTACAAACAGCAAAGCACCAAGCGCAGGGAAATACTGACCCAGCTCTCAGTTCAGCAGGTATTAGTTTACCTTTGCTGATAACAATGGACACAGCAAGAATGGGGGTTTTCAGGCAAAGATATGATCCTAGAGGATTTTCCACCGTGAAAACAAGTGATTCTGGCCAGAAGCACAGCTCTGCAAGGACTTTGGGTGCAAACTGGAACTGGTGAAAATCCACCATGTCTTCACTAGGGTAGAGGTCTGCAAGCCCATCCCAGGGGGACTGCTTCACTCTGTCAGCTGGGAGGAGCCCAGGACATGCTCCTGTGCTCCTATAGGTAAAGGTTAAGCAGAAAGGGAAGAGAGAAATAACAAAGGCCATTTGCTGAGCGGACTTTCACAGTGAGAGATGGAGAGCACATGCTTCCCTCAGGAGGAAGGGGAATCTCAGTAGGTGGGACCAGAGGGGCTGAACAACCACACTGTTTCTGAGTAGATGAGCGGTGGTGTTACTGTAGCAGTGGGGGAGCCGTGAGGAAATGGCACTGTGTTCAGAGGGTTCCCTTGGGATGCAGCCACAGCTTTCACTACTGCCAACAACATGTAGCTGATGGATCTTGGCCATTTCAGTGTCTGCGGATTTTCTTTGCCACCTTTTGCTGTTGCAACAAATCTATTTGCAGTGAATTGTACTAATGCTCCTGCAGCAACAAGCTTGAGCTTGGGCGTTCACAGAGATGCAGCAGAAACCAATCTGCTCAGTAGCTGCTGCTCACACCATTGAAGAATTTGAATAGCTCAGATCTACTGGAAACAACTTTCTTTCAGAAGCTCCCCGCTCTGGCTGGAGTCACTGGAAAAATATTGTTTGCCATCCTACAAGACTTGTTCGTATCCCAATATGAGCAAGCTCGCATATCCTCATGTCACTGCTTTATTCCTCTCCTTTCTTGCAAGTCTACTCCTGGGCCCATGCAAAGGCCATGGCCTGCTATTGAAACATTATGAGTATATCTCAAGTTCTCAAAGCAAAAGGACACCCAGGGGGCCTATCGTTCATTTGGAAGCTGGGAAACTGGGGCATATAAGGTGGATATGATTTGCCCAATCCCTCCTGGATGGTTAGTGGAAGAACGGGAAGACAGTCAGCTCCAAAGCCCAGTGCCATACTTCCTGTTTCTATGAGGTCAGAAATAGGAACTTTACTGCTTTTTTGGAAGGAAATTCCACGAGGACACCCATTTTTTTCTGAGCTCTTGGAAGGTCTAAGCAGAGTGATGTGGGATTAATGCTGTCGGATGAGGAATTTAAAATACAGGCAGCTTTGTGTGGCACTTCTTTCCCCCTGACACCTAGACTTGGCAGCAATAAGGCTGATGCACTTAAGCATCCGGCTAACTTCAAGCTTTCAGCTTCTAAAGCTGGGGAAGCTTTGCGAATATTTGTTAATGATGTCTCTGAAGAGGGAGCAGAGCATTTGCTGTCACCACGTGCCTCCCAGTCACTTCTAGGATCCTGGAGGGCAGATTGGTGCCATTCCATTTCTAGACTGAAGCACAGTCTAGGTTAAGTGGTTTTATCTATCCTGACACGGAATCCCTGGGTGAGCTGAGGCTTGAACCTGCATTTCCTGCTCTGAGCATGTCCCTTGATCATATTTCTAGACCATGTGCTGGGAGATGCCAGAACAGGTCACACAGTCATGGAGGATGGAGATTCTTTCAGCCTTTCTGCAAATCTCACTGAAGGCTGTAAGTTTTTGAATAACACAGTTTGCACAGCCCAAGCAGGGACTCCTACACTCCCACTGTCTGTACAGACCTCAAAAGCAAAATCTCTTCCAGCCCAGCAGAGCCAGCACCATACACAGAGGCTTTATTAAATGGGATATATGACCTATTTAATATGTGAAAAATAAACAGCTTTGGTATTAATAATAAATATTTAGGGCTCATTCAGGCTGTTCTTGTATAGCTCTGCTACATACTGTTTACCACTGCTTTGATTTCTCAGGAAAATATTTCTACTGATGAGATGTTTTGTACATCCCCTACTTATTTTTAGCACATAACGAAATACATTTTTTAAGAGGTTTAGGACAATAAGTCTTATTAGGACAAATGCAAGATACCATCCACTTTGCTAGCCAGGGTGTTTGATATGTGCATGTAAAATTTGCTCTCTCTCCCTCTCAGTCTTTCTGGCTGATTTAAACCCTGGATCCTCAATATAAGAACCTGGCTCCCCAATGAACAGCACAGAGAAGCTGAAGGAGGGATTTAAAAGGGGTGATTCCTCAGGCAGCAGGTTTAAACAAATCAAAGGCAGTGCTTTTCCACACCACAAAAAGCCAGCTGGGGAACTCACTGCCACATGACAAAAAGTCACAAGCAGAGAGAGGCCACATACATTTGGGGCAGGCACCCATATGGTGCCTGCTGACATGGGACACCCTAAACTCTCAGTTGCTGGGAGCTAGAAAAACAGTGGCAGGAGAAGGATTGCTTCTAAGTACATTGTCTTGTTCTTTCCTAAATAGCTGTGAGCTGTACCAGACACAGGAAAACGTATACCAGGGTGATTTAGTACCAGCAATCATATTTTTTCTCTCACTTTGGGCTGGATCATTTTGCAATTATTCTCAACACAGTGCAGGCTGCAAGGGCTGAGCTTGTATGTGAAGCATTGCCTGCAGCACCTCCCTGAATTTGGAGCTGATATCCTCGGTTACTCTGTCTCTGCCCCAACAGAAGGGGGTTCAAATCCCCTTCCATCAGACTGGCTGCTGGATCATGAGGAGAATTCAGGTCCTTGACATGAGCAGGAGCATGTGCAGGAGTGAATGATGGATGCAGAGCGGGCACAGTGCTCCTCCTTACCACATGATGCAGAGAAGGTGACACTATGCTTATGGGGGAGCTACCACCCCTTTAGCCACCTTCTGCTAAGACACAGCTACCTCAGGCTCCTCTAACTGAATGGATTTAGGACATTAAGTACCAAACACTTTTTGACAGTGGGGCCCATGTTTACTACAGGCTAACAGAAAACATGACCCCAGATGGCTGCTAGCAAACGTGGGGGGTCTGATATTTTTAATTCTTCAGATGACTTTGGTCACAAAATGGGTCAATTAAACATCAGCAAGAGCAGATGTGTAGGGCCCAACTTCCCAAGCCACAGTGCAGTTGCTTTCCTCTTTCTGCCCTGGAGCAGCTCCTCTCTCAGCCCCTCTCCCCAGCATTGGCAACCGCTAAGAGAAAGGCAGGAGAGGTAGGCTCACTTTTCCATGGAGCAAGTCGTCTGTGGCAGCTGCTCAGGAGGTTTCATACCACCAGACAGAGCTCTGAGATATGCTTCCACGCTCATCTGCTGTGCTTTCTCCTTCAGCTGGAATTAATGGCTCCCAGGGCAAAAATACATGCTTTGTTCTCAGGGACTAGGAAGTTCAGCCAGCTGCCACAGCTCTTCTTGGCTGTCTCATCTCCCTCTGTCTGCATCTGGGTAGGGAACGGGTCACCAGAGGACACACAAAGAAATTGCTAAGAAGTAAAAGATGACTCAGGATCGCCCTCTCCCAGGCAGGGGGGTGCCCTAGAGCCGCACACAGAGCAGTGTTCAGCCTCCTGAGTGAGGGCTTGTGATGGGCTGGATCTGCCAAACAAGAGCAACCATAGAGGCAGCGCAAACCATGCTCAGGTGATTGCAACTTTGTGGGGCTCTCCAGGAACCAGGCACGGGGAGCTGGAAATTTCTCAGGTCTACCCCTTGCAAATACTTTCCCTACTTGTAGTCCAGACCTCTGTGGGGAAATGTAGCTACACCTTCATTATGGGGTACTTGGAAATAACTTGGAAAAATTCCCATGGGCCCACCCAATGTGCCTGGAGTCAGCATGGCATGAAGACCATGAGTCTATCTTACTAGAAACAGCGATAGGCCAGCCCCCCTGCCACAGCCACCTGGATATCAGTGCTTACTTCCTGCCTCCCTGCCCCAAGCCTTCAGGATGATCTATTTTAGGGAGCCTGCTGCCAGAAAACAATCTTCTCCAAGCCCGTCCCAGGAGTTTCCAAGGGGATAAACACCTCACAGCTGGAGCAATAAGAACAGGATAAAGACAAACAGCTCCATGGGCATCTGGCTTGCTTGGCCAGTGCTCACAGGAATGTGAGGAGCAGTAGGAATGGGCCAGGCTTCTGCTGAGCCTGGAAAGTTCCTGTCTGGCAGTAACCACATTACCTGACCGTGGGGCAGCTGAGGATCTGGGTGCTATCCTGGCCGGGAGCCCCGCAGCAGGGCTCTAACAGTGGTATAAGGTGTTACATCTACGTGTCTCCATATAATTCCCCAATTGAGGTCCACCCACCAGCAGCTAGTGGAGCCATGGCATCATTAGAGTGCTTTTAATCACAGCTTTTGAAGAGAAATCCCTGATCTTCCTTCGCTTGCAGGGCTGGACAGTTACCCACAGCTTGAACCACCTGGCAGCACCTGCTTTCAGTGATGGACATGACGCAAGGAAAGAGGGAGGGACGGTGGGATGCCTCTCATGGAGCAGCTTTGGGCAGGGGCTGGCTGGAAGTCCCAGCGACAGCTGAGGGCACCAGCTGCAGAACCAGCTCCAGCCTGAGACTCGCAGAAGTGGTGTAGGGAGAACAAAAGTGTAATTTGTCCTCTCCTCAAAAATCAATAGAGAGGGATTTTCTTAGGCACCTTGAAGAAAAGGTATTCAGGTACTGAGTTCTTTTCTGCTTACATGGGAGCTGAGAACTTTAGTACTTGTGAAGCCTGGCCCTTCAGCATGAGACTCATTACATTTCCAAGACATTTTCCCTCTCAGTCACTTTAACCCAGGAGGAAGTTTTGGGGCAATGGAACCTCAGTTCCTGTTTGAGCTGGCACCAGCTTCTTAAAAAGCTGAGAGACTAATTTTCTTACATTTTTATATTTACATGATAGCCAGGCAATCAGATAACTCCAGCACACATTTTCTGGAGAAAATGTGATGCTTTGGGAGGATGCAGGTAAAAAAAAACCCCTGTTTTGAGCAAGTTGTGTGAAAATGCATCTGAGTCTTGGAGAATAAAGCTAGACCATGGGAGAGACTCCATAAGGGTTAAACACCAGACTTTAGGGGAGGCTCCTAAAACTTCCCTGCTCCTTCTACGGAGTTGGTAAATACATGTATGGCATGTGCAAAACTGTCAGATCTTCCCAGGCTATTGATTTTTGACTTTCATTCCCCTAGCCATCTCTGACTCGTTAGCTCTGGATCAGGCAGCCTAATCTGACTTGATTCTTAGATCTTAGGCTGACAGATTTAAATAAAAGTCGCCTCTCCAGCCCTAATGCACTGTCTAATGGGCCATCTGCATGTCACTGGGGACTGGAGAATTGATGTGAATGAGGCTACTCGTTATGGCATTGGGAAGGATATTGGTATCTGAGGCTTTCCAGGCTCAGAAACAGGTTCTCTCTGTGCCTCAGAGCAAGGCACAAGTTTGGGTCAAGGTTAAAAACAGGCATTGGAAATGAAGCTTACAGTTCACGTGCAGAGGGGACCCAGGGCACAAAATCTGACTTCCAAAGCTACTGAGAGGCTGGCATCATAACCAGGCCTTGCTAACACCCAGCGTCTCTGGAGGGCCCCAGGGATCTACAACTCAGCTATAAAAAGCAGAGCAGGAGCAACCAGCATGAGTCTTTTTCCTGACACAAACCTGCTGACTTCAGTTATGCTTATTCTTAGATAGAACCAGAGCAGACTGGTGATTTGGGGGTTAATTTGCTGAAAAAAAGAGAGAAAGAAATAGGCCAAATGCACCATTGGTGTGCAAAAACGAAAATCTGTTTCTGACCAAGCCCAGACTCAATATCCAACTCCAGTCAGTGTGCTTTACTGAGCTTCCAACCAAATGGCCACCATTACGGCCACCTGCCCCAGTCCCAGGCAATTCACTTCCATCCTTTGTGCCTCAGTTTCCCCAACTGAAAAATGAGCGATCAAGCCCTCGGGGTCTCCTTTTGCTTTGATATCTTGAGAATTGCTCTATGAGGCACATACTGCAAATTCTCATTAGCAGGCCATGCTCTTTGCATGGCTCAGGGCCACCAGATCTGCCCTGCATAGACCTGTGGGCAGCACTGCAGCTTCCATCATGCTATGGCTTAGCCTTGCTCACCGACTTTGCCTTGAAGGCCACCTCAGCAGTGGGAGTTTACTAGCCATATGGCTCCACCGGCAGGAGGTGGGAATAGAAAGCCCAGCTGAGTGTCCTCAGATCTGTTGTGGCAGTAGAGGAGCTCAGCAGGGAGCATCCAAACCTTCCAGTGCAATCAGGATGTCTACCAGGAAAGGCAGTCAGAGCACAGGCTGAGCTGTGACCAGACCTCTGGCCTGCTCAGACTCTGGATTTCCCCAAACTGTGGGCAGGGGTGGGCAAATTGGCTTTATTACCTGAAATGTGCCAGAGGCAAAAAGCTGGGGGAGGCAGCAAGAAAGAAAGGCACAGAAAGGAGGGAAGAGAAGAAGAGTCTGATGTGGCCAAGGTAATTGCATCCCACCAAGACATTTGGACTAGTGGGCAAGGGACTCCCATGTCCCATGTGGGCTAGACCTTTTTCCTTTGTTGGTCAATGATGCTGAGCACTAACCACCCCCAGAGAAGCCTCCATGTCCACCTCATCACACCCCCCTGCCCCATCCATGGGGCACACTGCTTCTCCTAGGACACAAGGAATATTTTCCTCGAGTCTTCAGTTTTATGCTTGCATCTGTACAACCGATGCAGGTGAGCAGAAAGACTTCTAGATCATGAGAAACTATCGTCCTCTCCCTCTGTCTGGGGCTCTTGCCTTCCCTTCCCCACTAGCTTTCAATTATTTAATTTCCCCTCCCCCCCAGCATCTGAAAGCCAAGCGTCTTAAATACAAATCACCTCCAAATCATTACGTGCAGGACCTTTCAGCCCTCTTCAGAGCAATGGGCCGTGAGTAATGAGCTCTGCTGAGAGTTTGCTGGATTTCACATACAACAGATGTAAAAGATGGGGTTGGAGAAGGGGGAGGGAAGAGGGAAGGAAGCTGTCTCTGACTGGGGAAAGGAGATATTTGCCACTCACCTTTTCCTTCATCTGCAGCAGGCAGAGGAGATTCAAGCCCTCACACACTACTGTGCTCTGGCTCCCAAGTTGGTACCAGGCGGACAAACAGGCAGGGTACAACTTGAAATAAAGCCCTGAGCCCACCATGTGTTCAAGCATCCTTTCAGTGTTGGGGGGCCTACCCCCACCAGGTCCCAACTGAGCCCTGGTCTCCCAGGAGCTCTCCTCCCCTTCCTGTTGCTTCAGGAGATGCTAAGGTATAGGGCAAGCAGGAGGTTTGTCTGAGATGTGAGGACCAGGACTGGAGGTGATGCCCCACATCACCCCAGCCCTACCCACTGAGGGGCAGTTCCCTCTGTTTTTTCCAAGTCCCGGAGAAGCTTACTAGCGCAGGCTCTGCACACACAAGCCTCACTGCTGGCTCTGGGCAGAGCACTGTGAATCGGACAGCTTGGGACAGAAAGGAGAAACGCCATCAGGCCAGCCTGAGGGTGACTCTGGACAAATGCAGATTCAGAGATGGAACATGCTCAAGCTCACCCAAATCAATCAGGTCCCACCCCTAGAAAGGGGCAATTATGCATCTTCCTGATGGCTGTGTGCCTTTCACCTGTCCCCTTCCTCAGTTCCTTTGGTGCAATGCCAAGTATTTTGGGTGAGGAGTGCCTGGTAGGAGACAACTACCATGTACCATCCTTCCTTCCCAGATCGTGTCTACAACACCCCTTGCTGTTACTCTTTGGAAGTGGGCTTTACTCCACACAGCACACGTGCTAGCACCCACAGCACCCTGCGAGGTGGGAGGCAGGATGACATGCCGGGATCCTGTGGCTCAGGGTGCTAGGCACCATAGCCTCAGGCAGCTCTGCTCCGTACAGTGGGCCCTGCCTCGTTACTGCAGCTCACCAAGGCCAAAAGAGGCACAGTTCCCCACACCCACAACTAGGACATTGCAGGCCTCTCAAGCCATCAAGCGACCTGTGAAGTGGTTTCATCTCTCCACATCAGCCTCCAGCTGCCAGGAGAGAGCAGCGCACATGGACAGTTAATCTGGATCTCTTCCCTGTGGAAGTAGGCTGCCTCTGCACTGTGCCCAGCTCCAGCTGGCTCTTGGGACACCAAGAGGGCGACCTGCTGTCCCTGCAGAGGAGGCCAAGTGCAGCTTTGCTGTCATTCCACTCCCTCCGCTGCCCCTTTAACTTTCAAACACTCACACCCAGAGCACAAGATTTGTTCTCTATTAGGGATTCCCTGGCCCCTGCAGCCAGGAACCACAGCTTTCCTCCTGCTTCAGCAGCTCTGAGCACCATCGCAGAGCCACCAGCAAGTTCCCACACACAGGACAAAACACCCTCTGCCATCTAACCCAGGGCCACAGCCCTAGCCCCCCGCCCTGGGAAACCCATGTCTAGCAGCAGCTTGCCCTCCCCTTCCTGCCTGGGAATAGGTGGGAATGGAGAGGGAGGGGGGAGAGGAGAAAATGAGAGCAAACTCATTCACTGCAGACTTCAAAGTCATCGTCAGCAGGAGCCTTCGGAACAGTTTAAGTACAAAATGAATTGTTTTAATATTTAATCAGTCTATAATAGGCCCTGGGATCCCAGTGGAGATGGTTTGCAGTTGAAAGGATGTCCAAATTGAGTATGCCCCTCCAGAAGGGACAATAGTCCTGTAGAAGCCCTGACTCTGCTGCCCATGAGTCACATGTAAGGACAAGCCCCTCTCTCCCAGCTCCCTTTGATCCAGCACAGCACCTGGAACTAGCTCCCACCCACTCACCTGACTTGCGCTGTGGGCTTTGAAAGCCATAACCATAAATCCTCATCCTAGAGGATAACAATTTAATTCTCTGATGAGCTCAGAATAAATTCCAGCCCATTCCCTGACCATCCTGTAATACTCTTCTAGAAGAGTCAGACCCCCCCCCCCCCCCCCAGCTCGCTGCAGTCCCTATTCCCTGCAGGTCTGCAGGTGCACACAGGCAGAGAGGTGGGCCCTGTGGCTGCCGGCTCAGCTCAGCCTGGCCCCTGAAGCAGTTAGGCTCCATGGAAAGCATTTGAGCAGTGCTGGAGCCTCTCCAGCAGATCCTGGGCAGGCAGCTGAAGCCACCTTCATTCAGACAGTCTTCAAGGCCGAAGACACAAGTCTATTTCAAGAAGAGGCAACACTAGCCCTTACCAGTTTCAGAGGCTCCATAACCCATCTCTCCCTCTATCTTCACATCTTTCTCTACAGCTCCTCAGAGGAGAGATCCACCTAAGCAAGAAGAGAAAGCAAGATGATGGTCTAACGAAAGACCAACCAGAGCAGCACTCTGCATGTACCAGCCTCCAGGAGCGATAGATGTTGGTAAACCCAGGCATTGCTTAAAAAAGCAATTTGTTCCCCCACTGTAGGCTTGCGCACAACAGTCCTTTTCAGGGACCCATCCACAGTCCTGTTATATTGGCAAGAAATATTCTGCTCCCTCCCACTCTCCATCCAGAGAGTTGGTGAGCTGAGAGCTGCTCACCAACCTGTTCCTGGAAGGTTTGTTTACTCAAGATATTGCCATCCCTGCTTCTGTGCAGGCTCTTGTGCATCATCAGTCATGAGACATTTCTGACACCAGCCAGGCCTGAACACAAAAGTATGCAGGATTGATGCCACTAATAACTGCAACCCTCACTGCTGTCCTGCCTCAGAGAAGCTGGTGGATTACACAGCCAGGCATAATCAAGTTCCCAGGATGGGCAGGTAAAAGGAAGAAGTATTGTTGACTGCTTTCAAATAACGCTGTCTCCCATAACACCCTCATAGGCAAGCTCAGGAACTGCAGGCTTGATGAGGGGACAGTGAGGTGGATTGAGAACTGGCCGAATGGCAGAGCTCAGAGGGTTGTTTTCAGTGGTGCAATGTCTAGTTGGAGGCCTGTAGCTAGTGGTATATTCCAGGGAATCAATACTGGGTCCAGTATTGTTCAACTTATTCATCAGTGACCTGGATGAAGGGACAGCATGCACCCTTAGCAAGTTTGCTGATGGTACAAAACAGGGAGGAGTGGCTGATACCCCAGAGGGCTGTGCTGCCATTCAGAGGGACCTTGAAAGGCTGGAGAGATGGGCAGACAGGCACCTCATGAAATTCGACAACGGCAAGTGCGGAGTCCTGCAGCTAGGGAGGAATAACCCCCTGCACCAGTACAGGCTGGGGGTAACCTGCTGGAAAGCAGCTCTGAGGAGAAGGACCTGGGAGTCCTGGTAGACAACAAGTTGACCATGAGTCAGAAATGTGCCCTTGTGGCCAAGAAGGTCAATGGTATCCTGGAGTGCATTAGGAAGAATGTTGCCAGCAGATCAAGAGAGGTAATCCTCCACCTTTACTCAGCCCTGGTGAGGCTGCATCTGGAATACTGTGTCCAGATCTGGGCTCCCCAATATAAGACATGGAGCTACTGGAGTGAGTCCAACAAAGGGCTACGAAGATGATGAAGGGACTGGAGCATCTCTCCTGTGAGGAAAGGCTGAGAGAGTTGGCACTCTTCAGACTGGAGAAGAGAAGACTTAGGGGGGATCTTATCAATGTGTATAAGTATCTGATGGAAGGGTGTCAAGAAGATGGGGCCAGACACTTATCAGTGGTGCCCAGTGACAGGATAAGAGGCAAAAGGCACAAACTGAAACACAGGAAGTTCCACCTGAACATAAGGAAAAACTTCTTTACTGTGGGGGTGACTGAGCACTGGAACAGGTTCTCCAGAGAGACTGTGGAGTCTCTATCCTTGGAGCTATCCGGACATGATCCTGGGCAGCCTGCTCTAGGTGACCCCTCTTGAGCAGGGGGGTTGGGCTGGATGATTTCTAAAGGCCACTTCTAACCTTCAACTGCTCAGTGATTGAAGTACTACTGTTGCATTTTTCACATCGGCAGCTGGAGGCATGGAGCACCAAAATGGCCTTTCCAAAACTCTTCAGCAGATCTGAGTCCCTGTCTAGTGACAGCACTGCAAGCCCCCCTCCCCTCTGTCCACCCCTCCTTCCTCAGGGATCAAACGTTCATGTGGCCAAGAGGCCCCTGGGGCATGAAGGAAACAACACGCTTCCACCTCTTCAGCTGTTTCCTTCTTCCTTTGGGAAAGGGCAAAGCTTCTGTATCCACCAGGAGCCAGAATTAATTTTCTCAGTGCCAATTCCCTCATCTACCCTGTCATAGGTAGAGATTCCTTCATTCCTGATTAGCACCTGAGCACAGTGCTAAATCCTTCCCAATAGTGGGATTCAGCCACGTTTTCCAGAAGAATGACTGAAAGTCTCACTCCTAACTTTCCTGAGAACTCTCATCTAAATTGTCCCAGCTTAGAAGACTTGAATAATAGATCTTGTACCTTATAAACTGGCATAGAAGTCAGCTCCTGTGCAGCACCTCTCAACATGCAGCTCCAAATGCCACAGCTCTGCTTCTGATAGGTGCTGCTAGACATGCATGTAAGAGCCACTGGTGGGCCTAGGCTATGATAGAGCAATACAGTGAGCTCGGCTCCCTGCTATAAGTGCAACTGTTTTGGATCTTGCCAGGACTATGACAGTGTGAGTGACAGGTCCCATCTACACCAAGGATAAGGGGTATGCACTGGCATCTGATGGGGAAGTACAGGAAACAGCACTATTTTCAACGCAAGCAATTTTCTGAAATGCATCTCCAAATGTCTTCAGTACCCTGTAGTCCTGCTGCCCAGTTGCTCAAGGCCATAGGAGGTCGCCACTACCTCCTGCTCCCAAGAAGCCCAGAAAGGTGTGTGGATAGGAAGAGGAACGGCGTCTGCACCATGCTATCTGACGACTTCACCACTGTTTAACTTTGCACAGGGACAGGTTAGCCCCTGCTCGAGGAGCTGGGATCTCTTGCAGCCACTGTGCCAGGCAGTGTGGGCAGGAGGATCAGAGGTGCCACAGTAGGAGCAGCTGCAGCCGGAGGGAACGGAGACACCAGTGTGGCTCCACAATCTGTTGCAGACATCACCTGCGCAGGAGGGGCAGCGCTGCACATGTGTGTGCACAGGCTGCACACATGGTGACACGCTGGACCCTCCTAGCAAGAAAGTCTGATCAGATCTATTTTTGCTCCATGGAGAATGGAATGGTCCTGGAGCCCCATGAGTTCATCCTTCAGGCTGGCTGCAAAGGTCCTTCGCCTGTGAGAGATGGTAAGTCAAGAGGGTTTGAAATCTCCAGCTGGAGTTTCAGGACTCCTGGGTTCTCTCCTCAGCTCAGCCACAGATGGTGTTTGCTTGTTCTCCCTCTGCTTCAGTTCATCCACCTGCACAGGGACAATGCAAATACCAAACTGGCTTGAAAAGCAGTCTCAGTGGTTCCACTCACACAGACACAGAACAGCTGGAGATCCGTGAGCTCAGCACCACTGTCTGCACTGCAGACTCTGTGGTCCCCATCCCCAAGCTGTCTGGAGCTTGTGCCCAAAGCTGTAGCGGAAAGAAATAGTTGCTGTGTGTTCACAGCCTTCACAAGAGGGAGCCCTCCCCAAAGACCTTCCCCAGGATTGCCCCCTCCGCACGCAGTTTACTATTTTTCAGGGGAATCCCCAGAGTCACCCCAGTGTGGGGCAGTCTGGCCTAGCCAGACTATGCAGGCGGATGTTATGAGAAGGATCCTGAAGAAAAATAAATAAATCTAAAACCATTATCAATCAGGGTTATGCTTCCATTAGTCGCCCAGAGAATCCTCTGCCCAGAAGCAGCCTCCACCTCGCAGGTTTCGAGTTACTGCAGTTTAGCTCTCAGTAACCTGCTGGATGTAATAAATAACTCTGCGGGCCATGCATGGTAGATTTGGGACCATTAAACACGCTGAGTTATTTTTACAACGTTTCTTATAGGAAGGAGGGGGGGGGCGGGGAAAAAGCCCAAATCTAAACTCTCCTCTTCTGGCAGTAGAGTGGAACACTACTGA
Organism: Dromaius novaehollandiae; assembly: GCF_036370855.1. Taxonomy (NCBI): domain Eukaryota; kingdom Metazoa; phylum Chordata; class Aves; order Casuariiformes; family Dromaiidae; genus Dromaius; species Dromaius novaehollandiae. The sequence goes on from NC_088108.1 coordinate 3,204,332, forward strand.
TCGCTTTCCTACCAGCACCATCTTCTGGCCAGCCCCAGCCCCTATCCCCGAGCCTGGAGCGCGCGCGGCAGCACAGGGCTAAGCTGGACGCAGGCAGCTTGAGGCTCAATTCGGAAGAGCTGCGCTGCTTCCTAGGTCTGGGCGGTCTGGCACTTCTTGCCAGGTACCAAGTGGTGCTTTTGGTAGCACACAGAGGACAGCAGGCCTTCTCCCCTCTCCTGGGCCAGGCTGGGGACCAGAGTTAGGGTCCCAGTAATCAGCTACCGTTCAACTTTTTAACTCTGTGGGCCTGGCTCTCCACCTCGTTAAAACTGGAGGGAGTCTCCAGCTCCAGTGAAGTCAGCCTGGGTGCCCTGAGGAGATGCCCAGCTATGCCCATCTCCACACTCCCATCCAAAGCAGGTTTTCTTCACCAGCAAGAAATTAACACCTCATAGCCGAGAGCAGCCCAGGCTACATGTGCAGCCCGTGGGGAGAGCTTCAGCATCCCAGGGGGGTCGGCTCCCATTATATGCAAACCCCGCTTTCAGAACAAACGGTACAGATGCCTGACACCATAAGGCAGCCATGCGATTTCCCTAGTTCTTCCCTAGACAGTCCTTCAGGCCATCCGTTGATGGATGCGTTTATCTCAGCACCAGCCAGCTAGTTTTGTATTAGGGGAATGGGGTGTGAAGGAGGGGCATCTGTGGCTGTCAGGGAACAGGGTCTTTTTTCCCCTGGGTAAGGTTTCTCGTCTCCTCTCCAGAATGATTTCAGGAGCCAGCAGCCTCAGGAAAGGTCCCAAATGGCCACTGAGCCCATACTCAGGAGATGGCAGCATTCAGCAAGAAGAAGCACACACAGCCCGGACCTCCTGGGGACCAAGGCTTGTCCTTGCTCTGGGCCTGGAGCCATCCCAACCACAGATCACCCACCCCTGCTACCAGCCAGAAGACCAGTAGCAACAGCTCTGGGGAGACCCTGCATCCCCCATGCCTGGAGATGTGCAGCCTCCAGGAACCTCTGAATATTTTTGCTGTAGCAATTCAAAGGTCATTTGTTGCAGCTGGAAAAGTCCAAAGCTGAGAGCTCAGCAATACCATTACACGAACAAAGCAGAAATCCATCAAGGGCTGTTAATGCCAGGATGCCCAAGCCGTAGGCTGAGTCAGGAAGACAGTTACATGAGACATTTATGCACTAATTTTCGTTGTGCACTCCTCCCTAGAAATACGTTGTTGGAAGATGGGAACAGAGCACAAGTTAGATGGACCCTTGGCTCCAGCAACTATAGTTGCTCTCAGGCTTGTCCTGTATCTTGGCTTTTTGTATACTTTTTCTCCCAGAAGGTGTCTGGGAGAAGAATTCTCCCAGCATCCCAGGAGAAATGGCCTTTGAGCAGTCCACATGGGGAAGCAGGGAGACTGGAAGCAAAATTAAAAGCCTAAAAGTGCTGACTTTTTCCTGAAATCATATGTTAATGTTCATACCCATTTCCAGCTTCTTTTAGCAGCTGCCCATAGTAGAAGGAATGATAGCTTCCATTTTCATAGAAGTTTTGGAAGTTTCCCAGGAAGGTATGAACTGTTTTCTTAGGACATTTTCATTATTTGGGGCCAGAAAAGGCCTAGGAGATCTGCCAGTCTGACACAGCTCTTCCTGCTGAGGAAGGAGCAGACCTCTGAGAAGCTGATGCTGCTACCTGCATGCCAACAGCCAGAGTTCAGGTGAGGAGTGGGAGCACCCCTTTGGGAAAGGCTGCTCCTTCCCAGAAACATAGACAATTTGTTTCTTAGGCTTGCTTTAGAGATTTAAAGGGAGCAGGGGAGGAATTTCACGAACTGTGAGCAGCTCAAACACTGATGCATGCCAAAAGCTTTTTTAAAACCTTCAGGTTTAATCAAGTTGCCAAAAAAATCACTGTTTTGACTTAAATAATTTTTGCCTTCAAACCCCCTAACTTGGGAAAATAACCATGTTCTGTCTTATCCCAAACTGATTTTCACCTGAATTCCATCAGCTTCCTCCCTGCTTTCAGCAAATTTTTCCACCTCCTGTTGTCTTGCAGAGCCGCAGGGTCAGTGCATGGCAGGAGCTCTGAAGAAGCAAGCTCACGCAAGCTGCGGGTGAAGGGGCGCCCAGCACCTGAGGCAGGGGATAGTGGCAAGAAGAGAGAGACTGGCTGAAGGACAAACTCACACGTGCTGAGAGTGACAGGACCAAGGTCCAGGTCAAACCATCTCTGCAACCTGGTGTGGGAATCAAGTTCAAGGGTTTTTGGTGCACAGCTCTCAGCCCACCATTTGCCAGGACAAGCCAACCAGCCAGACACTGCTGGCACCACCTCAGCACACACCTGATGAGCTGCTGCAGTGGTGACTGCAGCCTGTTCAGCCTTCTTCCCTAGCTTCTCCTCAGATCCAGGCAGCCTAATAATTGCAGCCCTTCCAGAACAGCCACACCACCTCCACATCAGGCTGAAAGTACCACTGATTTGCTGTATCACAACATCTCTGCCTACTATAGCTGCAAGGGTGGCAGTGATCTGATGAAGAATGTAAATGCTCATTAGCATCTGTGATTAACTGTGTAATTAGCAGCCATCTCCCTCTCAGCCCTGCCCCTCAGGGATGCTAAAAAGATAACTGCATTAGAGAAGTGTTTGGTACACAGATACGGTGGGCTGCTTAACCTTGTAGGAACACAAAAGCCTGGTGAAATCTTGCCTCAGCAGGCAGCTGGGGCTGAAGAGGAGGAGGTGGCATGAACACGGAAGGAGTTAATTTACCCCTCACTGACATCAGCCAGGAGGACTCCAGATGGGTGTTTTCTTTGAAGAGCAGCATAGGCTAGAGAGAGAGGCTGGCATCACCCAGACTCCATGCAAAGGCCCTTGGGCTCATGTAGAGGCTCAAAGACATTAGTATAGTGGCAAGTCAGGAGTGAGGCCTTACAGCAGGCTCAGCCCTGCATTTCCTGCCATTCTCGTGGACTTGCGTCAGACTGCCCTCTTCTCCCCCAGCAAGGCAGCCCAAGGAGCCCACTAGGAAGAGCCCAGCGGGCTATTTTGTGTGCAGCCCCAGAACTTGAGTGGTGAGTGAACAGACAGCACTGGTCTCAATCCCACCTCCATTCGGACTTCCTCCCATCTACCCCAGCCCATTGCCTCTGCACCAAGGAGAGGTGGTCACAGTAGTCCCTCATTCTTCTCCATAGGGAGCCCAGTAATCTGTAACTCAAAGGCAAAGTGAGTTTGCTGGACTCCCCCTTACCTCAAATAATTTAGTACCCTAAACCCATTATGATACCAGGGAAGGCAGCATCCTCTGCCACAGAGGAAGCCTCAACTGAAGGGTGAGTTGGAAGAGTGGGACAGAAAAGATGCTGGCAATACAAGACAGGAAGCCAGACAGGAAGCATAACTAGATCTCCTTAATCGCCCAAGGCTTTATATGCTTCAGGTCCTACACATGACAAGGTTGGGCTGGAGAGCAAGAGCCAGGGAAGAGGCTGAAACTGCTGCCTTGACCAGGCCAGGCCCCACCATGGTAGCCAAAATGAAGCAGTCTGACCTCATTCTCCCTCCAATCTGTGAGGAATCCCACAATGACAGGCTGGCAGTCTCCTCATCCCTCCATACCAGAGGACTGTAAGATTCCTCCCTTTGTCCCAATGGATCAGGTGGGGACTGAGGAGGAGAGTGTTCTGTCTAAGGGGCATCTTCCCCCTCTTGCACCAGAGGCCAGGCTCTCATGGCCTTTGCTTTAAGCCCTGATGCTACTACTTACAAGTGGGAAGCCCACAAGTGTCACTCAAGGGCACCAGGAAGGCAGCCAGCCCATTCCTGAGCGAGCTCTGGGTCTAGGGCTTCAAGGGAGCCCTAGCAAGCTGAGTCCAGTCCGTTATCCCCAGCCAGGGGACTACGATGATCACCAGAAGGTGACACTGCATTCCTGTTGCCCCAGTGCCTCAGGGGCTGTCATGATGGTCCTTACAGGGCAGTTCCCTTTGCAGCTCCTCCTGCTCTGGCCTTTGCCTGTGCAGCCAGAGTGCTCCCTGTCGCCACTGCCCCTGGGAAAGGCCAAGAGGCAACCAGCAATCTTTCCTGAGCTCAGCAACACAAAGTCTCCTTTCCCTCCTACATCACTTTGCCCTTCAGGAAGTCAGTTCCTGGCAAGACCAAAAATAACTACCTGAGCGAGGTGGTGACCAAGCAGTCAAGTCAGGGCCAAAACAAACAGCAATTGTCTCAAAATAGCTCCAGCAGCATCCTGCTTCCTAGGGGACGGGTGGGCAGAATGGTTCCTCACACAGTCACTCCAGTTCCCACAAACGCATCCACAGAGCAGCTCTTCCAGCTTCATGGGAAAGGGAGAGGAAAAGTCTTCCCAAGTGCTCCACTTTGACTTAGCACTTTAGTACTCCTGGCACAGCAATTAGTTCCTCAGGGACCACATCAGTCACTGCACACCCTCCAGACCCTGCCCTCCTTCAGCTTCAGACTGGGTCTAGAAGAAACCATTCTCAGCACTGTCTCCTGATTAGAGTGGCTGGGCTTCACTGCCCTGCCAAGAACACTGGTACACAGGGTCTTTGCCTGCTCCTTGGTGGCCTCTCAGTGGAGATGCCCAAGGCGGTGCAGCTGACCAGATGCCGCCAAGCAATAGTAGCAGCCAATCTCAGCTTCTCACCATCCCCACACAGAGGACGTTATGTCTGAACCAAGCATCTCTGTCACTTTGGACAAATAGCCGCTGGCAGGCAGAGAAGATTCCTGACTGCCTCATCCACCGAGATAACTAAATAACCTCTCATTCTTAGGCCTGGCAGCCAGTAGTGATAGGAAAGATTACACATACGCGCACACACACACACTAGGAGACTGGTGCCAGGGCCTTTTTTTACCCACTCCTACGGAGAAGTGGTATGGTCTGATCTATACCACCAGATTCTCTCTACAACAGGGTTGGTATCCAGGTTGCATATTGGGACTGCTCCAGACCCCCACCAGCTCCACAGACCACATCTGTCAATTGTTTGGATGCTGATACTTGACCCAGGCTGAAACAAGGCCAGGGACCATCGTACTGACGTAACAGAACAAACGGTTATATTATGGCACCTAGAAATACTCATTAGACCCATGATTTACTAGCATAGACGTGGCCAGAGTCTGTAAGCCAATCCTGACACGAATTACATTTACATTTCCAGCTCTTAGCTTCCCTGAAGCACAGGTGGCCAAGTGTAACATTGATGTTTCTTGTATGATATGAGAGTATATCCAGAAAGTGCAACTATATCATGATGCTAGAGCCAGCTTTGGAACAAATGACTCAAGATGAAAAGTCAGTTAAGTTCCCTGAACCTTTTGGTTTCATAGTGTGATATGTTTATTGTGAAATTATTAGTTCAATATCTCAAAAAACATGGAGAAACACTCTGTGAACCTTAACAATAATAAAATATATGACAGGGGCATTTTTCAGTCTCTCCCTCTTCTGTACAGGGACAGACTGGGCACTAGACACAAGCTGAATGGATATGTTACACTTATCTCTACAAGGTAACCATAGAATTGAACTTCTGGGAAGTTCTGGAGCACAGAAAAGACTGAGGAGTCATGCCAGCATCCAAAGCATATCCAACGGTTGAGAGGTCCATTAGCAAAGGAAGATGTGTGGGGAAATCCATCCTCACCATCCTTCTTACAGTTACTGAGACGGAGAAAAATTGGCAGACTTTATTAATAGCATTTGAAAAGCTAAAATGCACTCTAGAGTTGCAATTTAGCTTTCATTTGTCTGGAAACATGAATGCTGGAGACACACAGTTCGTCTTGTCTTATCCAGGCTGGCTGAGCAGGATGCTGACAGCATCTCCACACAGATGCGTGAAGCATCTGTGTAGAGTAGCTCTTGCTGCCCACCAGGCTGATACAGAGCTGAATGCAGAGATTTTGCACCACCCCACTAGGGCAAGGTTTTAAGGCACAGTAGCATGGTATTGCAGTGGACTGAAAGCTCTGGTTACTCAGGGATTCACGTTCCTATGTAATTGCTAGCTGTGACAAAATGATCCAGTAAGTAACAGCTGTTCTGCTTTATTTGCTCTTTCATTCTTTCCTCCCTGCTCTCATTTCCCTAATCCTTCCGCTGCAGAAAATGGAACAGAGGATGTGCAGGACAGGTTATCCAGATCCTAACAAAACATTGCCAACAAGACAGTGCTTAGTGCACATCACCAAAAAGCCAGAAGACAAGCCTTCCTTGCAAAACATTTCTAGGAAAGGGTCACGGCCTGATCTAACAGCAGTGACCAGGTTCAAAAACAACCATACAGAAGCTGCAGGAGAAGAGCCACAAGCTCACTGCTTGCCAAAATTACCCCAGACAGATTAACTGGGTGTAGCACACTCAGAAGAAAGCTAGCAGAACTGTGCAGGCAGTAGGTAAAGTCTGGTCCCTATTTACAGTTCATACACACCTCACTTCACTCTATTTTGTGGGATGGTCCCACTTTACTTCCCTGACACATGGTAGGGAGTTCCACCCCCATGCAGACACGAATAGGGAGCGAATTGACTCTCCTGAAGCCTGGGCAGGGACTGAAAGCAAGCTATCCTTTGAGGATGTCCAGGACACCCAAAAGACTGGCCAAGAGAATCATTATCACATGCAGCACATCTACTTGGCCAGCTCAAGTCTTCTCCCTTTCCAGGGTCAAGGGAGGTTCAAGCTCTCAGTTTAGCCTGCTATGAGTTCCCAGCTTGAGGAACTGTGCACTTGAGCCTCCCTGTAGGGCTCACTTCCCCTCACTCAGACCCACCCCTCGTTACTCCAACCTCAGCAGTCCAGAAAAGCGGCAGACAGCCACCCCTTCCTGCTCACTGCCTTTATCACTGGCCACGCTTGCTCCTCAAATTGTTAATCTATAGCTGCCTCTCAGTGTGTGGCTCTGCAGACCCCTCAGAGCAGCCACTGCTGTGCCTAGCAGCAGGCTTTTATAGCACCTATGTCCAAGGACCTTTGGGTCACGGCTGGAGTCAGGAAGAAGGCCTTTCTCTCCCTTTCCAAAATCCTGCTCAGCAAGACCACATCCAAATCACGAGCTTAAGCCAGCACCTTCCATCCCCTGCTTTTGTCCCATGTGTATGTGGGAAGGAGCTTGGTCCAGCATCAGGACTCTCAGTTTTAACACCTCTTGTTGGATGTGAGCCAGCCCATCCATGCTGCTTCATGAGGCGCTGTGCTGATGGATTTGTTCACGGCATTTCCACCACCCTCTAGTAGGGCTTGCCCAAACTGGGATTGATTCCTTGCTTTGGGGACCTTGGCTGGTGCCTAGTCTGATTTTGGTAAAAGATGCACAGTGGGTTTTTTTTCCTTGTAGCTCTCTCTGGTCCTGCCTAGTCCTTGTTTGGAGTCCAAAGAACTGACTTTGCTCTTCATGTGTTTCATCTCACCTGAGGCAGACTCCACATAAGGAGTTGCATGCAAGGCATGGAATAAATTGTAATCAAAGGGAGTCAAATCCCTCCCTTTTACCAGAGATGTCCCTCTACTTCGCAGTGCAAGAAAATTCACACTGCCTAATGAAGGGGGGAAACATGGCAGAAGTGGTGTACGAAACCCTGGGAATGTTTGATTACCTGACATATTTGGGAGGAACCCTACACCCATGTCCATGAAAGACAAAGCCAGGTGTCTGCTAGAAACCCATGAAGCCTTCCTGCTTGTCTAACACACAGTGTGGTTAGTAGGATACACAACCAGGTTTTGAGTCATAGTTGGGCTGTTTAGCCTTTGCAGTGCAGCTTTGGGAAGAACCAGGGCCAAAGTATTTCAGCCTTTGCTACTCTAATTCTCACCTTTTCAGCTGGAAATGCCTCCAGTTATTCCATGCTGCAGGTGAAAATGCTTTCCATAGGGTCCAGCCCCCAGCAGTAGGCTGGCTGTGGAGGACTGCTTTTGAGGGAGTCCATCCTTTTCATACCTCAGTTTTCGAAAGGAAAAGACTGGGCTGCCAGTCACAGCAGGACTTTCTGTTCTCAAGCTGATGCTCCGCATCACAGCATTGCACCTGACACAGACCAGGCACTCACAGTATAGCATCTCCTGGTGGTATTGTATCCTGTCTATAGGTTAGAGAGATACAGGCATAAGACGAAAAGCCAGCACTCATAGCTGACTGCCTATGAGAGACAGCCAAGCCATGTCAGGCCACCTGAAAGAGCACTGTCAGAGTCCATGCTGTCTTGCATACTCCAGCAAGTGTCCTCTCCTCTCCTGCCACCAGTGTACACAGTCAAGAAGCTGGGGGTATGTGGGGGAATCACTTTGTCACTGCTAGCTGGGAACCTACCTATCCACATGCAGTGCAGCATGCTGGGATTCCTTTGCTTTGCTGCTGTTCCAGCCCCTGCCCCCTACCCCGAGCAGCTGGCCCCGGGAGTCATTTTCCCACCATTTGGTAGCAACAAGATTAACAGTTTCCGGGAAGTGAGTGAGAACAGAGGCACAACGAGTCGTAACGCTGCTGCACCACCCCTCTCATGCACCCTGCACATGTGGGCTCTCTCACAGCCCATCGGACGAACATACCATACAGACACCAGAACTTACAGCAGTCCAGGCCAGTCCCTGCCAACGACCTCGTATCTCTGCATATGGAGAGACAGGATATGAGCAAACTGGCGGCTTTGAAAGAAGTTAGATTTCGGGCATATGTTCTGGAGAATGAATTCCAAAAAGTCCTTTCTCCTTTCCAGTTCATTGACACATCAAAAGAAGAGACTCATGCACTGCCAATAAAGCTGAGATAAGCCTTACAGATCATTGCACTTTCAAGGAGGGCTTGGGGTGACATTATCCTTCTTGAGTTCTGACTTACGCATTCTTCTCCCATCAAAGGACTGCTACCCACTGAGATACTTCTGCTTCTGCTCATTATCCCTCCACTGCCCATCTTTTGGGCAGAGCTCCCATGGTCACCCAGCTGCTCCTAGAGGGAGTGCTAATGTGAACCAAGGTGTTCACCAGTCCTGCTGGGGAGCATGGTCCCATTGCCCTGTGCTCTGTCCATATTTAGCACTCATAGACTTGTCCCAGACAGGAACACCAGGAAAAAGCCTGCAGTTTCCATAACAACAGGCAAGAACAGGATGACTGGTTTTGTATTTGGTGGTTCAGCATTCTCACAGACGACATAACCTTCACCGCAAGGAGGTAGAGCCAGGCCCCACCAAGCAATTTCAGCTCCTAACTGCTCTGTAGGAACTAGGGATCTGTGTACCTTTTCCACAGTTTCCGATGCACATGGATTCTATATTTGATCACCTTGACAGACACGGGAAAACAGATACTAGAGTACTTTCTTATTGCAACGAGACTCCAGTGGAAATCACTGTGCACAACAACAATCTTATGCTGGAGCTGGATCTCGTCTGTGATCCAATGCATTGGGAGCAGCTGCAGGTTCTATTAATGCTCTTTGAATTTCTAATGGCAGAGCCGATGGCATAACTGGATACCAGAGACTATTTGTGGGTGTGTTGATCTCTGAGGAACTGACTGGGCCAGTGACTTATTTAATTGGGGATGCAAATCAGCTAAAATATACCCAGAACAGTTGCGGGTATAAGATTGATTCCCAAGAGTGTGAGCTGAACAAGAACTAGACAATCTACCATCTGAAAATCTGATGCATGCAAGCCCAGTGTCCAGGGACCAAACTGCATCCTTGTCTTCACTTGCAAGCAGCGCTTCAGGAAGGGAAAGTTGATCCAGCAGAAGCAATGGGTACCATCTTTCGCTTGACTAACCAGACCAACAAGCAGCCGCTCCTTTTACCTTGCAGAATGAGCCAGAGCATTTGGAGTGATAGCTGCTGCTGCTGCTAGCAGAGAGGATTACTCCTAGCAAGAGCAGATATCACCACCATTCCTTCCCCTGTGGTCGCAGGTGCAGGGGGTCCAGCTCTGCCCTTCCGTGTCTGGCTCACTGAACCTCATGCAACCCTTATCTCTGGCATGGGCATGCTTACAGTGGCAAATTTCAATTTTGTCTGCACCAGTACCAGGTTGGTGCCAGCTTTCCTTAGGAGCCGCACGGCTCTTGTCTCAGCACCAGGGCTGATGGGCAGACAGATTACCTTTTAACCAACATTGCTGGCTGCCATGAAGCCAACCTGTGCCATCCTGATGTAAAGAAATACCAAATCACTGCCCTTTCTCTCTGTTTAATGGGAATCATTTGGAAGCCATACAGGGATTTGAGCCTGGCAGTGCTGGAAATGTCTCCTTTAACCCCAGAGGCTATCAACAGAATAGGTTCCTAGGCAAGGATATTCTTGTTTGGACTCTCTGTGTTTCAGGGCAGAAGGTTAATTAGGTAGCAGGGTAACGAGGAGTCATTAAATCTGCCTTCACCATGCTGTTAGCATAACAAGGGGAGATCAAGAAGGTTAAAGCCTGGATTCTTGTTTTCCTATTGCCTTCAATTAACCTTTCCATGTTTTTGCAACATTGTGGGCCCCAGAGATGGGTTCTGGGTGTCTCTCAGAGGATATTAATTAGCAAGACACAGAAATAAACTTTTTATTTCAAAAAAAAAATGGCATGATCATCTTGGCTTTCAGTTAAAAAATAAACAGGCAGGACCCAGCTCACCCTTGGCTCAATGCCACTGTCCCATCAAAGTTTAGGGGGATGCATTAGGCTCCTGGGTTTTATTACAATTATTATTCTACTCTTTCTTTCACCTCCTGAAGTGGAAAGCACTGAGAGTTCATCTCAGCCCCAAGACACTCCATGAGTGACGTCCCTTTGCAGCAATCCCATCCTGCAGCACTTCAAGGGTGAAGGCTAAGGCAGGGTGCCTTAAAACTGAAGAGTAGAGGGGCTGTTGGGAGGGAGGGTCAATGAGCCTTTCCAAGTCTGTGATGTCTCCACAGGGCAATTTAGCACAGCTAAATTCAGAGTCTACATCATCCCATTAACTAGCAAGCAAGGATAGGATCTTGACTTTGGTACCTACAAATAGGCAATAACAAATGTATCTGTTGGATATACCTGAATAGCAGGCATTTTTCAGGAGGTCCCAGTCAGAAAGCACTGATTAATCTACCTCCTGAGAATGATTGCTCAGCTGGCATTGGCATTAGCTCATACTGGAACAGCATGTCAGAAATACCAAACTGTGCACGTAAGAGATGAGAAACAGGGGCCTGGCTGCATAGCTCCAGTCAGGGAGCACTTGTGTCCCAAACTGAAGCAGAGTCCAAGGTGTGAAGTAGCTGAGAAAAATGTAACCTCCCCACTGTAATGCATTAACAACTGCAGCAAGCAAATACACAGAAGAGATCTTTTGCTCTACTCAGTATCCACAAGGCCTCATCATGGGACAATGTCCAGTTTGGGGGATCATGATTTAAGAAAGATGAGCAACTGAAATGAAAATGCAAAGAGAGAAGTGAAAATGCTCAGCAGTCTCCAAACAGCCTGAGAGGGACAGAGAACCATCTGGGAACATCTCATCTAGAGAAGAAGAGGCTCTGCAGAGGGAAGTAATTCTTCAAATAGGAAAAGAGCATCTGAAGGGAGGACAAGAATAACCTGTTCTCTCTGTCCACTTCGGAGAGGGCAGGCCATGATAGCCCTTAATTTCAGGAGAGGCTGAAGCTGGGATTCAGTTCCTCTAACTCTGAATTTTTGCCTAAACTTAAGCAGACAGGATCTCCCTCTGAGATCTTCAAAGACTTGGTCCTCCCTCCACTGACTAGATGGAGAAGGAAGGCTTTTACTCTAGGGGATCTGCTCCAGGAGAGGTAAATGAATTGCTTGAGTTTGGCAGGTTGCATCCTTCTGTAGGAAAACTTCCAACAGAAGGGCGTCTGAAGCATTTGAATGTACCTCTCTGGATGCTGGGACGTCTCCAGTACTGGGGGACTGTAAGAATAGGATGGACAAGCCCCTGTCAGTGGGTTAGGTAGAGCTGATTGCAGGTGGAGGCAAGGGGATGGTCTAGATGCCTTCTGGAATTCCCTGCTGGGTAAGATTTCTTACAGGATGGGAAGATCAGAGAAGACTGATGGTGGTTTACAGTGAAGCAGGCAGATAAGAGTCTGGAAAGGTCCAGGCACTTTCCTTACTTTGATGAAGGTCTTCGTTCAGTGTAGGAAGAAAATATTGTTTTCTCCTATAGCCTTTTTATCACTGTATCAAGACAGCCTTCTGCCACCCAGCCCTGCTTTCCTCCGCACTCTGTGGCTCTCTGTTGGTGTTCTTTCCTTCTGCTGTCTTTGATCTACTTACAGATGGGTGGTGGGATTCCCACAGCAGCCCAGCTCTCTGGATCAGGTCCTTCCCCTGCAGAGATTGTGAACAGATCACACAGGACTGTCTCACTGACCACCAAAAAGAATATTCAGGGTCCATAGTGCACTGAGAGGTGGTTAGCGGAGAGACATCTCAGCACAGAGGGACCGCCCCATCACCAGATGTAAAGGTACTTAGCAGTGGGTCTCAGTTACTTCCAATAAGCTGCTTTCCTGTCTGAAATCCCAAAGGAAAGCTGTGTGTAACCAATGAGAAGCATCCACAAGAAAAGCCTTCTGCTCATCACTCCACATCAGCAAGAACCATTCTGCACAGCTCTCCCGTGCAGGAGCTTGCAAAAGTCCCAGAAAGCAATATTTTAAAGGCCTAAATAACTCGTGACCTTGGGAAGCAGTTTTAGCATGGAACCCTCCAAAAAAATACTCTTTCTTTCCTTCTCTCACTTTCTGTTTGTGAGAGCTGATGGAGCACAGAGAGGCTTCCTGACACACGATGTCCCCACAGACACTGTCCTTAACTCCACCAAGAAGATGGATTGGCCATAGTGGGGCCTCACATTCGGGCAACAGTCTCCAGTCACACGCACTGCTTGTGACCCAGCAGCCCTCCTGGGATGTGTAACTCTCCACAGAGGCCCAGTGTCTCCTCTGCACAGAGACAACATTGAGAAGCGTCACATGAAACTAGTCAGTCCTAACACGCGTGACTGCGTTTTGTCTCCAGGACATTCTTGATTTACAAGGCAACTTTTTTTTTACCCACTATTAGTGTCATTCCAGTCCTAGTCCATCAGGATGAAAACTTTGTGTGAGCCCCTTAGCATGTTTGTATCACTTGACTTACCCTAGAGTCTGGGAGCTAATTTCACATTGCCTCTCTCAGCAAACCCTATCTAGCATGAAGCTCCCAAAGATAGTTGACCACTCTGGTTGGAACAGGCACCTTCATGTTAGCTATAAATCTCCTGAGTGGGATATTTACTATGGCTATCAAGTTTACAAAAGGGGTTTGGAGGCTAGTGGCAGTAAGTTCAGAAATGGAACTGAGCTCTGGTGTCTACCATTGTTTTTAAGAGAACCTTGGGGCTAATACTGAGCTAAAAATGGGACCTTTGCATTAGTCGCTACTAAAGTTATCAGTATGCCCTGGAAGGAGACAGTATTTAAGATGATGAATTGTACCAGGAGACCGAGTAGTCATCAAAGATATGGCTGACATTTGGATGGAGAATTACTTGTGTCCAGAAGGGGTTTTGCTATTTCTGAAATCTCCTTGAGTAAAGCTGTATGTCCAAGAGGATTGTTTATATTCTCAACAGGAAGGAGGGGTTTGGAAATCTCCAGTCCATCAGTGACTAACAATCTGAGCAGAAAGAGGAGAGGAGAGGAGAGGAGAGGAGAGGAGAGGAGAGGAGAGGAGAGGAGAGGAGAGGAGAGGAGAGGAGAGGAGAGGAATGATGGGAAATCAAGCCATGAACCAGAACCATGGAAATCAAAACTTGTGTGAGCTGCAGTGCGAAATGGATTTAGCCCTGAATGGACATTCATGAACCTACTCACTAGCAGAAAGTCCTTGCAGCTGAAGGCAGAGTGGCCTCAGCAGGACAGCAGTCTAGGCCAAGTGATGGCTCCATCCCCTGCCTTTCCTCTGCTGCTGAACCAGCCTAGAAGCACATTGGTAATGAGGCATTTCCTTGGTGTCTGAGGTCAGCAGACTCCTCTTTCCACAGAAGGGATTTCAGCCAGACTGTGGTCCCTGAACCATTTGCTGTGGTGATGGTATGGAGGAGTCCATGGGTATTTGTTCTAGGCGGTCAGCCAGCTTACTCAAATGAGATAGTGTTTACCTCCTGATTGAGTTACCTGAGAGCACAAATACAGAGGCAGGCTAACGCAAGGGAAGGGTCTGTGACAACTGTATCTTCTAAGGGGTCCTCTTTCACTTACCCTGAAGCTTGGAAACTTTCCTTTCTACAGGAAATACAAACATTTCAGATCTGCTTTTCATTCCAGGTCAAACTGAAATGAAATACCTCAAAAATTCCCCAAGAAATAACATTTAAAAGAATTAATTTGGGAATTGAAATACTTGTCAAATACTAAGCACAAGCATGAACAATCGCAGAGTCATTTTTGTAGCCTTCCTTCAAATCTCGTCCAGGGTATCCACATCTGCCTCAAGGTCTGGACTACAAGGCGAAGACTGCAGTGCATTCCAAGAGCATCCAATTTTTTATCAGTAGAACTGGGGGGAAAGTTTCATTAGAAGCATTTCCTGCTTAAATTTGGAATTTCTGCTCAATGTTTCAGTGTTGCTAGTTGACTGTGACCTCTCCACATTTTTTATTATGAAAACACGTATAAAGAATCTCCACCCAAAGCAATATTATTTTATACATTTCAAAAGAAAACATTTCTCTGTGTGGGGGGGATAGGAAATCTATAAAATATTGTCATTTCAAATATACCCTTAAGCTTTCCTAAATTAAAAAATTACCACAGAAATAAACATTTCATTTGACCCAAACAAATTTTTGCTACTTTTTCAGTTAGCAAAAGTGATACAGTCAGTTGGATTAGATTTTGAACTGATAGTTCAAAAGTCGTGAACTGACAGTTCATAAAGTCAGTCTGCTATATATGTATTAAATGCTTTTTCCACCACCTCTTCCAGGGTTACGCTGTGGCAGCATGCAGCTACTAATTGAAGCTAGAGGGTTTGTGTCAACTCTCTGCTTTCTTAATCCATTTTGGGGACAAGAATTTCAAGTATCCAGCGTCTGGCCCAAAGAAGACTGTCACACATCGTGGTGCTGGGTTGCCTACCTCCAAGAGTTTCACAGTCATCCAGAAAAGTCCCGTTGGCATGATTCAACCAGTGATGTAATTCGCTTGCAAAACTCCTGATTCATTTTCAGTCTCACATCTAATTGCTACTCTGTGGTGGCTCTTCCAATGACAGAGCTCAGAGTAATAAAACTTGGGCAGTATTGTACAAAGCCACCTCCACATCATTGTCAGAGCTGTCACTCACTGAAAATATCTTAGTAAAAGGTCAGATCCCCTTCTGGCAGTGGGATTTGCAAGGTCAGTTTGATGGCATTCATGAACCTGTTTTTCTTCTAACAGGGTCCAGGTTTGAAGGCCAGATTTGAAGCCAGCATACACTGGAACAGGCCAGTTGTAAATTAGACACCATCTACATAAAGCTCTCCTTATGTGCGGCTCTTCCTTGAGCTGGCTACTAAGTTGTTAAACATTATCAGGAAACCCATGTCTTTGGACAAATGCTAAGCACCTTTCCAAGATACTGCCTTGGTTACGCACACGCTTAATGTTGTGAACACACAAAACTTCTTATCTCTGTTGTAAACAGCTAACTGCCTGAGTGGGGGGTCTCAGCAGGAAAGGCTGTTACGAGAGGTACCCAATTTACAGCCCTGTTTTATCTCACTGGCTGTTCTGCATAATCATGGCCAGGGAACATTTGTTTTAGATCCAGCCATCACTGTTTCTGTTTGTTCTCAAATGTTTCTGTGCTCTGAAAAAAGTTGGTTTGAGTCAAATACAGAGATTCTTGAAAATGGAAAAGTTTCCTTACTACAGTGATTTCTACATGTTTACTGCAGCTCATTCAAGATGTGTTGCTCTTGGTTGTAAAATCATTGCATAAAAGAATTGATTACAGTCAATCTTTTGGGGCAGTGAAGCCCGTACTGAAGAAGGCCTTGAGCTCCTCCTTAGTTACGTACTCATTTTCCTCAGTGATAACCAAAGCTCAGACTATAGGAAGAAGATGGCATCTAGCAGATGTTGAGGAGAGATGACATACACTTGTGGTTTTGTCTGTCTTCTCTGACTCCCAATGTATTTCTCTACTAGCTATGAGGCATTTTGCACTTCAGCCTTTCTGACTTTATTGCTGGTGAACTGCCAACAATTTGTGAGCTGCAGTGAGGGGGATGGAATAGGTTGAATGTGGGGAATCATATCAGTCTTGCTTTCCCCATAATTTTAGAGTCTAAATTACATGTTGTTTATCCAATCCATCTCACACTGTGTTTCCTCATTCCCAGTTTCTGGAAAGGTCAGCAGGAAAGCTGTATTGGTGGCTCTTCTTGAAGAGGCTATTAATCTTTATATAATTCATTGCAATTATTTCAGGGGCAATAACCCATTTCTCCAAACTTTTCTCAGAAGCTTATTAAGCAGAGTGAGGGAAAGGAAGGTAAGAGAGACTGGGAAATATTCCACTGATCTTCTGCATACCATGGCTATCATTGCTCCTCTGCTGACACTGTCCCGTCAAAGTCAATGAGCATTTGCACTGTCTGATGCACCAGTCTCCAATTTCCATGCTGGCAAGAGTGCAGGAAGAAACAGAGAAAAACCAGTGACCTCTCCAGCTTCTTTATGGGCTGTACATGAAATGGTTAGGTCAATATCTATACTGAAACTACTAGGATTTATTTTATCTATAATATTTCTTCTCACTGTTTTTCAGGAAAGTTTAAAAATGTTTGTGCAAGACAAACCAATTGTGGGGAGATGGAGCCATGTCCAGGGTATTGGTTGTTGGACAGAAAACTGTAGCCTGCTCCATCCACAACAGACATAAGACTTGGGTCAAGTGCTTCTCACCCCTCCTCCCCCCAACCTGAGCACTGCAGACCTAATAGGCAGTTTCTCAGAGTTTCTTCAGAGCTAGCTGAAGGGTTAACAGCTCTTGAGCTTGAAAAAGTGCCCTAAGCAGTCCTGAACTTGCCCATAACTTTCTCTTGCTCCTTTCAAAGTTGAATGTGGACCATGCACTCAGTCCTACTCAAAAGGAATGCTCAGAAAAATCTCAGCCTGACCTGAATCCTTCTCAGCTCTAGTTGGAATAGCCCTTGCGGCAATAACGCCTGCTGTGTGCAGTGGAAATGGTGTTTGGAGAGGAAGATAGCAGCTCATCTACTGCAAGATGTTAATCTGAGACACAAAACTAAGGCAAGAATTTTTCCAAGGACATGAAGTTTTGATAGAAAATATCAACACATTTTATCCCAAAAGATTAAGTCAAAATGTCTTAAATCTGACAGACTATCACTAAACCCAGGTGATGGAGCTCTGCCTTGATTTCTGACAAGTTGCTCCAAGGCCTCTGGTGGATAAACCTGAGTTTGTGGCTCTGGAGCAATCAAATTGCTGAGCTTATCATATATAATAGGCTTGAAATTACCAGGTTCCTCTCCCTGCAGCAGATTCTGCTCCTCTGGGACAGGCACATAAGCCATTTTTTCCCTCCGTTTTTGTGTTTCCAGGGTGAAATTATAAAAGCAATTTCCATTTTGTGAAAAAAAATGTATTACTTTGGCTGAGTTTGAGACACAAACAAACTGAGAAGGGAAAGAAAGAAAGAACCTGTCCTGCTTTTCAGCCAACTCTAGTCAGGAGGAAAGACACCTGAGCATGAAAATGGCAAATAGAAACAGAGGTCTTTGAGCGAATACCAAATGGAAAGTATATTCACAGTCAAACCAAGAGTAGAAGGTAAGAGCAGCAGTGGGTTTGGCTGCAGGCACAGAAACATCATGCCCTTGCGCAAAGAAAGCACATATCCCAGTGTGTTCCACTTTTCACTCCAACACTTCCAGCATCCATCTGGGAGGCCTCAGGGCAGCAGACTCCACGGCCTTCCATTTGAGAGCTCATGGTGTTATCTGTCATTGCCCCAAAGGCATCGTGGGGCCAGTTTGATGCCTGAGGGACAAATTCCCATTCTGCACAAGTCTCCAGTTCTCTACCTGAACTAATTAATGAAAAGAAACAGATCCCAAAATATATGGAGATAATAAACAATGAAACAATTGAATGAAATGAAATGAAATGAAAGAATTCAAAACAATGAACAAAAAAATCAAATTCATCTTCTATCAGATTAATCAGATCACTAGATTAAATAAGTCAATGATTATTTAAAAGCTATAGCGATTAGGGAATACAGGAAAGTTTGTTCAGCACTAGGAAGACATATGATTACTCTTAGTTTTTAGTGCTAACAGTGTTTATATTTCAGCCAAAGAACTGGTAAAGGGAAAGGAATATGATATTTATATCTCAGCTCTGTTGCCAGTCACAGTGGCCTATCCTTAACTGAGATCACCAGCTAATAGCATCAGTGCATGGCTACCTTGTCGAAAATATCTTATGTGAAAGCTGCAGAAAAGACAGTGAAATCTAGTACAGGAACACAGAAGGGGGGGGGGCAGCATTTTTTCATTTGGATTTTAGATGTCATGAGGAGTCTTTTCCTGAGCTGTTTCGGAAGGCCTTATATAAACCCTCACCTGAGGCAATCTGGCAGGTGTAATTTGGTGGGAACCTCTGTGCTCACAAGCAAAACATTCTGTTGTTTGCTTGAACAAGAAATAAAGAACTACAGATTCCAGATTAGGAAATGCCCCTGAATCTACAGACTAGATTAACGCACAGTCATTAAGATAGCATAGATATTTAGGCTGGGTCTTCAGAGGCACACAGATAAAGCCTTAGAGCAGACTGCAAATTCCAATGGGGACTAGAGGAGCCTTATCACCAGACCTGGAACATTTCCACAAAAATTTCTAATTTTGATGGAAATCAAGAAAATCAAAATTACACCAAATCTCCAAAAGGCTCTGACAGAAAATCCCTACTAGATGCAATACAGAGAGGGTACTGTTCTCACATAGTTTCCGATCTAGAGTTTTACTACATCTCTCCCTACAGAGCTGCAAGGCAACACATACTTCACAGCCCTTTGCATTTCACTGACAGTGCAAAGTGTGCCTGAGCACCAGTTTAATGCCTGGTAGATGTTTCTTTGTGTCTAGGGAGAATCCTTAGGATTTGTGGGGTGTCTGGAAAAAAAACTCCTCCACTCCTCATCAAGGTGTGGATCCACACCCTCCCATCACTCTGGTTCTGGCAATATCTTCGGAGCACAGAGATGTCCACAGTCCTTAATGACCCTTTCCACCAATAAGGATTACAGAATTGTCTGGAGCCCTGGTACAATTAGGCTTGCAGCGAAGGCTTTGTTTTAAGGCATCCAAAGAACTGGAGAGGCTCCCAATTATAGGAAGTCCCAATTTATCCAGTGTTGAGCAGGAAGTCATACACACATACCCCCTCAGCTTTGACACTAGGACATAACAGGCAACCTTCAAAGAGAAGAAACTGGCAAGCTTCCTTTCTTTCTTTTGGTTACTGGCTTGAAACTCCCTGTGTCTCAGAAGTCAAAAGCTGCAAAGGCTCTGTCATCCCTAGCCAGCTTGACTTCAGTTGGCCCCAACTGATAAGAGAGTTACAGGCAAAAAAACATCAAGTGCGGGGTCAGCACAGGCTCGTGGGAACAGCAGCGATCTGGCTCTGCGGTGCAGGGACGCCTTCTGAGACATCCCCTCCTCCAACAGGACGGAAGAGTCTCAGCATTCTGTGTGCTCTGAACAAGTCTATTTCTCCACACATCCATCCTGACTGATAGGAAGGGATGCAGCTGCAAACACAAATGCATATGTACAGGCAAATGCAAGTACTCACACAGTAAGTGTTTTCTATCCCTTCGCAAAGAAGCACATGGGCAGAGTTTGGTGGGACCCAGTCTGGAAGTGATGGAGGTTTTGTAGAGCAGGGTCCAGGCAAGGTTACTTGCAGTTCCTCTTTGATTGGTACAAGTTAAGGCTGGGGAGCACTGACAAAGGTGTAGGAGAAGAAATGGTTTTCCTCCCACCACTGAAGCTTTCCCAGGCCAATGGGGCACCTCCTTGGACTCTCCAGAAGAAAGCAAGTGAGCAGAGAGTGGGACTCATCTATCCAAATCTGGGCATCCAGAGAATGGCTGTCTCCATCCAAGACACATAGCCAGCCTCCTTTGAGAGTCAGCAGAGAATAAAAGGGAGCCTAGCTGGGAGAGCTCCCTCAGAGAGAGAGAGAAACTATAGCCAACACCTGCCTGCTTCTCTCCAGACTGCAGAAGGACCGGGATCTGCTCCCTGGGATGGAGAGTACGCCCTGCACGTCACAGAGGGCTTCATCTAACTGCCTGCACGTGTCCCCAGTGTGGATGGGCTCACATGAGTGGGCTGCTCTGGGCTCCCTGTGTAGTCACAGAGAAATCATATCCTAGTCTGCACTGATGAGCTCTCCCCTGAATGCAAGGGCAGCTCAGGGGGTGCATGTCAGGATAGACGCCACACTGACCCCTGCATTCAATACGATGGATCTTCCTTCCATAGTGCTGCTGGCCAAGCACAGCGCCAAGCTTGCCTTGTTGATCAGACTCGCACATCCACTTTATACCATGCAAGCCTGTCCTTCAGATGCCCCAGAAAACGAGGGCCTAGTCATGCCCAGGTCTGATCAAAGCTCTCTTTTGCATGGCCAGGTTGGATCAGGCCAAGCTAGGCCAGGCATGGTTTATAGCCCAGCCTACCAGCAGTTTTCTAAGCTGAGCTGTCTCCACATGCACTGTAGATGTTTGAAAGCTGTGCTGCAACTTGAAGCATGACTGAGAAACAGCTGGGTGACTGGTCTGAGGGTGCTTACATCTCATTCTCCATCTCTTCACCTCCAAAGGCAGATGCAGCCTCCATGGTTTACTCTTTACTATCCAACGTGTTCCCTATGGTGATTGCACTATGGGTTAAAACTGGAACACATCAGCTTGGAAAGGCTAAAGGATATAAGGAAGGTCAGAGATCGGCAGCACCTGAGAGCTTGGCAAGAATGCAAACATTTGCAACAGAAAAGCAACCTTGGAAAGATGCCAGAGCCGTGCTCCAGGACTCCAGTCCTCTCAGATAATAGAAAGAGAGTAAAGCCTTCCCCATATGAATTCTGGCAACAAGGTTTAAAGAGAACAGCTAGCAATGAAGGTACAACATCTTTTTAATAATGCCAGTGAAGATGTCAGTTTGGGAGTTAGTGTCTGAGGTATGATGTTACCATCAGCATTTCTAGGGCCCAGCAACAAATCCAAGCCTTCCTGGAGATTTTCTGAACAGAATACATGGAGTTTTAAAATCAGATGAGAACAGGTCTCACAATAGTAGGAGGATTTGCCCACCCACATTCCTAGAGAGCCATATTCCCAAGGATTTGTTCATACGGATCCTCAGCAGTCTCCTCTCCAGACTGTTTTATCCGTTTGAATTCCTAATGACCATCTCTAAATTTTCCTATCTGAGTCTCTGAGGAGACCCACTGTGCTTGACGTTCCATTGCAGGAATATCCTCCTCCCAGCCAGCCCCGCTTTATTGCACATTGCTTCCTCGTGCAGTCCCTGATCTTAGCAGGCAGTGGGGGGACCTCAGACAACCAGGAACATTTGAGACAATGCAGACACACACCCTAGGAGATGCCAGCTTTGGCAGGAGAAACAGAAGATACAGCATCTGGCTAATTGGCAAGACTGATCATGCTCAAAGTGATGTTGGACAAACTATGCTGGTTCCTGTGGCCAAGTTAACTCTGCATCATGTTGTGTTCCAGAGCACGAGCACAGTAGCATATGAGGCAAGGCCAGGGATAGGGTGGGAGGAGATGCAGAGGCATATAGATACTATGAGGGGGCAGGTGGGCAGAAGAAATAGGAGAGAGGAGGTGAGGTGAATAAGGTGGGAAGGGCAAAGAGGTGGTTGTGATAGCAGACTCCTAAAACTTCCTTAAGGAAAGCTAGAGACTGACTTGGATCTAGCTTCTGCCCATAAGGTCACAGGCTTTCCCCCATGCTCACCTGTGCTGTTCTCTCCATCCCTGTCCCTGCTGGTGCACTCCTACCATAGGATACCTTCCCACTGTCAGGGCACAGCAAGGACCAGCTCCTCCCTAAAGGATGGGAGATCCCATGGGCAGCAGGGCAGGGGCCTCACCAGCCAGAGCCCATTCCACAGTATCTGGGTGAGGGAGCAGGGCAGGCCTGGAGATAGCAGCTGGGTTCAACCAAGAGGCCAGATCATCAGATAAGTTCATGACAATGAGGCAGGTTCAGAGGTCAAGCCAGGAATTCCGTCCATGGGTCAGCATCTGGATCAAGAGGGACTCTGACCAGGCATGAGCATGGCTGTGGCTAAGGTGGGAAGTAGCATTTGTACAGCTGAGCTGAAATGGGGTTCCTGGGCCCATAGGCACAGTGTGGATGGAGGCCCCAGGTGGGGCTGGTCAGGGCCATTAAGGCTTTTTAGTGCTCTCAGAGCCCTAACACTCATCCCCATCCCAGGCCTGAATTTACATCATGGTAAACAGCAGAATTCATTTTGCAGGACAGTGAATGACTCTGTGTGTGCCCATACACTATGGGAGTATAAAATGAACCTCTTCAATGATTCTTCTAGAGATTTTTCTTCTGTACAATCATATCTGTATGATTTGATTCCTCTGATATATGATCACACAAAAAATTAGAGCACAAATTACTCTCTGGGGGATGTCTTCAATTTGGTTTATCTGCAGGTTAAAACCAGCAATTCAGAAATGAAGCAGAAGCATATTTTTTTCTTTACCAATGCTTTAAAGATTGCTGTTACAGTGATCTTTACTAGGGAGCCAGGAACATGTTCCCGCAATTGGCAAAGCTATGGGGGATGGAAATCCCAATCCGAGCTTCTCTCCAGATCACAGTGATAAGCTGTTCACACCAGTAAGCTCATTTCTTGCTGTGATACAGTATCATGGGACTTGGTCTTATTGTGATGCTGCAGTTTTAAAAAGCTAAAATTAAGCTTCCAGGTAAAGCCATGCAATAGGATGAATTGCTCCCAGAGGAGCAAGAGGGTTTTGGATCAAAGTTCAAGTACAAACTCCATTTCGACTCAGACCATTTTCTATGAGCATCTCAAACTGGGCATGCTGAATGTTACTGGTCAAAGATAGTCCTAGAGTGCACAAACAACCTCAAACTTGCCATTCATTTAATCTTGACCTGATCTCTTCCATCATAGTAGCCCTCTTTTGGTAAGCCTTAGACACAAGATCTTTGATATGACAAATTCATGCTTCTTAGGTTTTACTTATTAGCCTTTTTTCTTGTGATAATTGAGCACCATATGGACATGGACAGGTTGGGTGATAGGAAAGAACAGCAGGCTGTCAAGGCAGAAGGCCACTAAGTGATCCAAAGTCCATGTTAAGATGCACAAAGTGATATAAGATGATGAGCCCTGGATAAATCAAAGAGATGAATCGGGTACTCAGAACAGCTAGACTTAGTGGGGAAATGTGATTTTTCCACATCTTTGCTCCTTGAGTACAGAATTAGTTGTAGAAACCATGTAAGTTTAACTGCAGAGGTACTTTTGCACTGTGCATCCTTCTAGTAGCTCACTTAGTTAAAAATAAAAGCTGTGTTCTTTCTTGTGATATGATTAAGCCATGGTATTTCATTTAACCATAGAAAGATCCATCTTTCTTCTCAATAGAAATGACTGACACAGCAGCAGGAAGCACTCACAGGTGGACGATGGTCTTTAGCAGGATCTCATCCAGATGCTCTCTCAAGGCAAGGGAGTGTGTGTCTGATTTCCAAATGAGATCTTAGTCCCAAACTGCAAATCAATAAGCCAGTCTTAAAGACAGTGTGAAGACAAAGTATCAGTTATCTTCTTATCTCATACATCAACTAAGACTCAATGTATTTTTGAGCTTGCAGCGCCAGGCTTGGCAAACCTTGTCAAGCCACCTTCTATGCTGCTTGCTCAGGAATCAGTTAAGCACAATAGCAGAAAGTCAAATTGTTTATACCTGACAAGGCATCTGTGAAACAGAAGGGTCATGCCTCACAAACCTAAGAAGGGAGGGAGGAGGCAGAGAGGACTGTGGCACAATAATAGGTCTATATTGTCTTTCAGTGACTTTGGATCCAGCCTCAAAAGAAGGTGGATTCCTGTACAACCGGACCTAGAAAATAAAGAAGTAGAAATCCACCTATAGATTCAGCACATGCAGGACCCTGTACATTCAGGACACAGCACTCTGACAGTCTGTGCAAAACAGACGCCATGAAGCTATCACTCATCTGGGAATTCCAGCCCCAGCCACTCATTATAAGTTTGAGGACTTCAAGATTGCATGAATATGACTTGTTTTGTCCATGCCAGAAATACCAATTCAATTAGAGTGAAGGACATGACAGTATGAAAAAGGATTTGACTGACAGGTTAAGAATAACAGAGCTGCCCACAAGCTTTCTAGGCTTTAAGATGATTCAGACAAAAGACGCGTCTACCAGCATTTAGGTAGAACCCATGTTATTACCTGTATTCTCATTCATGTTTGAACCAAGCATGTCTGACCCAGTCGGGGTCCAGATCCTGACACCAGGCCAAAGAGCAGTCTTAGGATCTGAAAAAGACAGGAACAACTTCACTGACGTGAACTTTCCTTCTTCAGGCCTTCAGGGAAGGAGAATAAAATCTCTTAGTGCTTGCCCCTTGTCTGTGGGAAATTTTACTGCAAATCACAAGCCGTACAGTAGGCATATGCTGCCCAGCAGAAATCACCAGAAGCGTAATGTCTTGGAAGATATCCCTTGGAGTGACAGTTCCACAAATACACCCTCATAGGGATGCAGTCTCCTCTTCCTGCACATCCATCCAGCTCTTTGAGCTAACAATGAGGAAAAGGGTAAATATCTCCCCTGTTTTTTTCAGACAAGCAGATATTCAATTCTTCCTGCTCCAAAGAGACTTTTATGTAGCAGCTCCACTGTGAAGCAGCTTTTGGTCGTGAAATGATGGAATAGAATAATTTCATATTCTTTTTGCCTAATTTTTTTCCTGTGGTTCTGACTAGAAGTGCTGTTCTCCCTCCCTGCCCTAATCCACCATGCTGCATTGCTGGATGCTGCTGAATTGTACCATGACTTAGTTCAGAAGTAGTTGCTTCATGCTAATAATGTAAGTGATCCTTAACATCAGCCTTTAGATTGAATTGTGTTTTGAGGATGTTGGTTGACAGTACAATCAGATTGCTATTTTCTTGGGGGTCTCTGAAGGGGGCTGGAGCTGTCCTTTGTTTCCAGCAGGACAGAACAGCTATTCATTCCTCTGTCACATGCAGAAACATGACTGTCCCGGAATAGGGCTGCAGGATACCTCCTTAGTGGGGCCAAGAGGAGAGGTGCCATGCAGACTCATATGTTCTGGGAAGAGAGCCAAAGAAATGCCGCAACCCTCTGAGCAGGGCAAAGGGTTAGAGGAGGCAGTAACCAGTAAATTACAATTTGTGCCCTATGCAGAGATGAACTATTGGAGATGCATATTTCCTGATCAGTCTGATGAATGTAAGAGTGCAGAGGGGCAGGTTCAGATAGACCCTCAGGCAATGATCAGAGGTCACCTCCTAATGCCCTTCAAAGACATCAGCAAGTACCAAATAAGTTTACTCGCACCCTGCCTCAGACTGAAGGTCCAGCCAGCCCACAGCTGTGTAAGGGGCATCCACATGGTGCACAAATGTTCTGCTGACAAGTCAGGCTGTGCCCTTCAAGCCCAGAGTCTTTGTCCTACATTTCCACCCTAATAGGCTCATTTGGTCTGCCTGGGAGAAAGAATATGCCAGGAAGAAATGAGTACAATCAAGATAGGTGAGGAAGACTGAAGCTGGAGAAAAGAAAGCAAAATGACTAACTCTAATCACTACAAGGTCATGTCAGCAAAGAAAGTGAGAAACAGGATCCCCAAGCAGGCTCCAGAGGCAGCCTTCTAAAAAAAAAATGAAGTCATGAAGTGACAGTAATAAATAAAGCCTCCAATTTTAAAATGAAAGCACAACAAGCAAAACAAGATCCATCAACACCTGTCTATCACCTGTGTTGCTCTGTCACCAGAGCTGGTTAGAGAAAAGTGTTGTTGGAAATGTGTCTGTCCATGTGTCAGCACATCTCCAACTGCAGAGCAAGCATGTGCCAAGACTGGAGAAGGCCAGGGAGAGGTGATAGTGTGAAAGATCCCTAATAAGGAGTCTCCAATTTGGGATGCTTTGAAGGATGAAGAGAGAAGGCACTGAATGGAAGTTTTGTTGTCAGCTCTTCTGAATGAAGAATCTTTTCTGGCAAACAAGGATATGCAGTAAATGAAGACATTGCTTTTCTATAGATTATCCACAGCTCTGATTCATCAAAGCTGCAAATAATCATAGAAATGATTCAGTGGAGAAGCACAAATAATTTGCTTACACTCCAAGAAGGAAGAAAGTTCTGAAACAACCAATACAGAAACTTATGGAAGGTCTTGCGTGTTTTATGGTGACAATGTCTCTAACTAGCCAACACTCAGAAGATTTCACCTTCTTTCCATCACAATATTTATCTTAATCTACTCTTACGCTGTGACACAGGAAAACTGAACTGAGACAGATACATTTTATAGTGAGACTGGTTGTCATCAAAACCTTCCACATTGGTGACATAGCTGCAGCTTACTCCAGAGCCCTCCCAAAATCAGGTCAGGCAGAGACCAGTGCTCTCTAAGTACTTGGCATGATTATCTGTGCCCTATGTACAAATCTTGACAACCAAGAAAAGCAAGGCTGGCCAAATTCTTATTAGCATTTTTGGCCACATCTCAAGATGAAAGGGAGTCGTCTTCTTAGTCTAATCCATTCTTGTTTCTGGTTCCCAGCTGGAACAGAGAGCATCACATACTCTGGAGGAGCCCTGTTTTGGTGAGGTTTTCAACTTGAAAACCTGTATCAGAAATCTCTCATGAAAGCTCTTTTACTCCAACCATGATAGGAGAGCTGGATCCACTCAGATTTTCTCTGTAAGAGTGTAACAGCATTTACACCTTAAAAAATTTTATTGTGAGCTTCTGCTGTTCTCTCATAAGTAGCAGAGATATTGTAGAGACTCATTTACACTCCTTGTGAAAAGAATAGCAGCCAATTAGCAGTCAAGGCAAATGTAGCATCTTGTATTGCATTGCCTGGCAAATGCCAGCAATAATGCCAGAAAGTTTTCACTGATGGGAGTTGTTTTCTCTGTTGTCATGAGCTGCTACTCATTTCTTCTGGGAAATAGAAGTCCCTTATTAATTTCAAGATCTGTTCCTCATTGATTTCATTCTCTTTATTCTTCAGCACTAAGGTTTTTTCTTCTTTTCTCAGTTCCTTAAAAACTTGTATAATCTCTTCTGTCTTCTTACTTAATCTAGTCTGAGAACTATGATTCATTTCAAGGCCAAGACAGAATCTCTCAGAGTCACAGAAGAGATTTACTCGCACATGTTGCATGAGCATCAATGGGGACTTTTTCTGTTTGTGTCTCAAAGCTATCTTTGAAAAACTTCCTCTTATGGATTGGATAGTCTCCACCTTTAACTCTGAGGTGGTTTGTTGAGGTTGCAATCAAGCCTGGACTTCTCCTTGGTGTTTGGTGCAATACAGATTGACCTGGTTGATTTGAGGAGTCTCTGTAGGGAGAGTTTAGGAATTGCTGTTGATTTTATGAGCTTCCAAAGCCCAACATCTAAGCCCCTAGTCTTTTGCTGACAAGGCAGGAAGTGACAACTGCACACAGTCATTATCACAGCCTGTCTGGATCTTTTCCCAGGAGCAACAAAGTTGTCCATGAATAACGTACCAAACTAAACCTGGGTTCTGACCGGTCTGTGCTCTTACCTTAAATGCTCCCATCACTGGAGAGTGTACAGTGTTTGTCGGGGTTATCTCTGGGTGCAGACTGGCTGGCCAGTGCCCCCGCTCCAATTGACCAGCTAGCTGGCATGGGCCAGAGCAGGCAGTGGCTGAGCTCTGCTTACCTTTCAGTCACTGGGGATGCTGGTTTGGGTTTCTCTTTTCTGCTATGCTGCTGATTTTCAGAAAATACAGTGGAAAACAATTTATCTCTGAGATGTCTGACTTTTTGAAACGTTTGATTGAAGCTGAGACTAAGCTCACTGGAAAAGAGGAAGCATGAATGGGAGATAGAACAGTCACATAAACCCCATTTCTTTAAAAAACAGACCAGAAAGAATCACTGTGACCTAAATAGGGTCAATTGTCATCTGGGAAGCGCCAAGGTTTGAAAGCGTTTTTTTTTTCCCCCAGATGTTGGTCAAGAAAACCAGACATTAATTCAGAATCTTAAGAAGTCAGGAAGACCCCCAGGACAAAGGAAGTTTGGGTAGCAAGGGAGAAAGGAGAGCATGCTATTTTTAACTGAGGGAGCAGCTGAGGAAGAAAGTTATAGCCATGAAAGACAAAAGAAGAGAAAGTTCATGATTTTGGAGGTGAGAGTTTCAGACTCTGTAAAGTCCGAAGAAATCTCAATAACAGAGGAAAAGCAGCAGGAGAAATGCATCCAGATGTTTTACCACTGTGTGTAAATCTGTCTATTTCTCACATTACCTTAATTAAAGAGTGAGTCGTTTTGCAGTTTCTCACAAAATCCACAGTATGCTACTCTTTGTCTTCAGAGTACTGAATGGTTAAAGGTTTAGTAAGACATGTTCTAAGACAGAGTCACTGAAGATCAGCAATGACCAGTGGGGCTGAAAACAGTTGGAGTCCAAAGTGCCATTTCCACTAGAGAGTAACAGAAATATATGTGCCCTGCACAGAGCAAACAGGAATCATAAAGCTATAGTACAGGAGCCTGCTCAGGCTAAAAACTTAACATGACGTTGGATCTAAACTCAGTAGCCTTGTGACTGTCCAGGAGGAGAGTGATTTACTCAAGCTGCAAGGGAAACTGCATACCCCAAACGCATGTGGACCTCTCCTGAGTTACACTGCCTGATGATCTGCTTCGCAGCATCAGTGTGGAATCTGCAGGGAAGCACAGAAATGATTGTGTTTCCCATGGAAACATGTTCGTCTGTAAGGCTATGAATGGCTCTCCCCACAGTCAGCTATGCAGCCAGCCTAAATTTGCCCTCGCCTCAAGATGAATGGCAATGATTTGTTTGCCTCTCAGTTTCAATAAATCAGAATCATTTGTGAGTTTCATATTTGTTGTTTTCATATTACACAAGCTTAAACTGTCTGTATTCAGACTGACAAAAGGAACACATAGCACAGGAGTCTGCCTCCAAAAGTGGATTGCAGCAGATTTACAAAAATAACTTCTACAAAAGTAATGCATGATGTGGGGGGAGGGGGGCGGATGATGACTTATTAGTTTATTCTAAAAATGTATTTAAAAAAATAATAATTTTCTGAATATGCTCCAAAGTTTAGTAGTTTCAGTCAAGGAGTAGGAAAAGAGAAAGAAAAAGAAAAGAACAAAAGAACAAAAGAACAAACATTTTATATAACATTTTCAAAGCCAGATATGCTTAAATGGCAATTATGTTTTGAAAACTGGTAATGAAAGACATAACAAGAAAAGACCTTAGGAAAGATCATAACTTGAAGATAAAACAGTACACGAACAACATGATACAACTGGAAAAAGTCCAGAGGTGGGCAAAAGGATGAGCAAGGCAATGAGATGGCTTCCTACAAGAGAGCTAGACTTTTGGTCTAGAAAAAGGGAAACTGAAGTATGAGAGGGATATGAGTGAGGTCTAGCAAACAAGGGCTCAAAACACACAAAGGGAGCTGGTCCTTTACGACCGATGTGGGTAAGCTGCCAGACTCCTGGCTGCGGGATGTTGTGATTGTTCAAAATGTATGTGGATTCCCAGCAGAGTTGGCGAAGTTCAAAGAGGACCAATCCACTGAGAGTTATTCGGTACCTAGAAACCATATCTGGCTCAGGCCATCCATGAGCAGCCTAAATGACCTGAAAGAATTCGAGGCAGCATCACATACACTTCTCTAGTTCTCACCCTCTTCCCTTGGCAGTGGCTTTCGGACACTGTCAGAGTCAGGATCCTGAGCTAGATGAATGCTGCTCTGACTCAGCACAGCTGTTTTTCTGTTCTTATGTAGTTTGGGCTGAAGTAGAATATTTTGTTCAATATAAAATAATATTCTTGTTTGTTTTATTTTTCCCTTTCTCCTCTGTCAGGGACAATAACATTTCCTCTTATGCTCAGTGTGGCATGACCTCTCTTTCCCCAGCTTTTGGATCTAATAGCAAAGTAAAAACTTTACTTTTAATTCTGCTCTACAACAGAGAACCAATGGGAAAAAAAAGCTCTAGTTAACTTGAGAGATAGGATAGGATAGGAGATAGGATTGAACAGATAGGATGGTTTGGAAGAGAGTCTGAGCCCATTCTTTCTGTCCTTGCTTTGGGGCTAAAAGGGAAAGTGGTCCTATACCAAAGTGAAGTTGCCTTGACTTCACGTAGCTTTGGTACACCAAAACACCTTTCCAAGCCATCAAGGACTCCAAAGCAAGGTGACTTGGCAATTTTCTTTAAAAAACAACCTGCCACATATCAAATAAATTTCAGGTTCCTGAGCACAGCTCGGTTCAGAGCACAATGAGGAAAGAAATGTCCTTCTCTAAGCAGACGAGCCAAGGAGATTGGGAGAAGCTTTGTCAACAGGGGAAGAGACATGCTTGTAAAGCATGCAAATTACCTACAGATTCATGTAATTTGGAGGAAGACAGAAGTCTCACAAAAGAGCTGCTCGTGATCTTCTGCTCAGAGGCAAGTAGAGAGCAGAGAGGTCTTTGAGCCAGATCCAGGACTGTTTCCCTCTCACTTTGCTGGTAAAGATAATGGGGTGGGAAGTGGAAGATTCTGGCCTCCTCCTGTTTCACAGACTGCAGGGCTAGTGAGGTGATACTGGAAACTTTGCCAAAGCACTGGGGTGGGTGGAACAAGGCAGCCGACATGAGACACCTCAGAAGCATGGACCATGTTCAGAGACTTGGCCCCTGGAAAGGCTGAGGGCACCAGACACATGGCTGATGGCTGAAAGCTGATGTGACCATATGGCAGCAGCAAATTCTCAGCCATGAAGGGCCCAATGTTCTTTCTTGCATCTTGAGCAGTCATATGCTGCTGTTCAGGCAATTTAGGATGCACAGAAACCACAGCAAAATAAAAACAGGGCTTGCATGTGAAAAATCACAAGTGTAACTCCTTATAGATGGGAGTGTGGTCTGAAATCTGTCCCCAGCCTGTTTCACCTAGACGAGGACTCAGGGAGATTGTGTTAGAGGGAAAAGTGAGGCCTGTCCATTTTCCAGCACCTCAGGAAAGGCATCTCCTTATAGTCTGTCCTCTCAACTAAAAGGGAAACTGCACACCTTTTCTGCCATGCTGGCAGTACTCCTCTTGCTCCTGAATGTTTGATCTTCTTCAAAAGCCCCAAGTGCAGTATCTTGCTTTATACACCCTGAGCAAAAAAGGCTCTGATGTCTTCCAAATCCTTTCCCTAAAAGCGGTCAACACTAAAGCTCCATCCGCCAAAGCATAGCCACGGTGCTCTTCAGTCTGTCACAACAACGTGCTAGGCAGGATCCAGGCAGGCACTCTGCTCTGTGGTCAGAAGCCTCCCCCCCACCTCCCTCCCTCTGCCTGAAGCTTTATTTGTTTATTATTTTCATCTGCTTCACAGAGCTGCCCTGCATTTTTTCATTCTTCACCCTCCTCCTACATCCCTGTCCTGCGCTCTGCCTATTGGTTGCAGTGGGGAGAGCCCTGTGATTTTCTATATAACCAACTGCTCCATTCAGAGAAACCTCAGCAAATCACAAGAGGGAAGAAACATTCTCCTGAATACAAGCACACTCACAGAGGCAAACTCCGGGATCTAAAACACTGTAGTTCTCCTGGGACCTGCAGAACATGCTCAGCTGCCTGCTCAGACGGAAGAAGCCATAAGAGGGAAAGAAATTGATCCCAGGAGCATCAAAAGTTCATAGCCATGAAGAAGGTAACTTAATTCTGTCGAAAAGCTTTGCTGTTCCATGCAGTAATTTGCAAACAAAATGATTTTGTGCTTCAGTGTGAATTTTTGCATGTTTGTCAGCCCTCCCTGGGCTCCCACTCTGGGTGAGATGTTGAAGGGATCATGGTGCCTGAGCAAGGTCTAACAGGTGCATAGGGAAAGGGTGCATGAGCCGGAAAAGGAATCCAGGACATTTCTAGACAAATGCCTTAACCCTGCCTCTGCTTTGGGACCAGGTTGTGTTCAGGTCAGGGAGAGAGCTGCGAAGTGATATTAATATGAACCTGTTTCTTCCTTTCTCCCCACTCACAGCATTTTCCCCACAAGAGATGTTTATCTGTAGGAAAGGTCTGTTTTGTGTTTGGTGAGGTTAGTCTGGCAGGAGAGCACATGCTCTCGTGCACACAGTTGCTCCTGGATGCAGCGGGTGCCCTGTTGCAGGCAGGCCAGCGTGCAACATGGGGCACAGGGAGCTGGGTTAAGACGAGTAACCTCACTTGGGATGAGGCGGGCTCTCCCGGCTTCCAGGCAAGAGCAGTCGGGAGACCCTGGGCCTGCGCGTACCACCTTTCAGATGGGAGCAGGCTGTAGGGGGGTTTTAGCAATGGTTTTCAGTCTAACCTCCTATCTGAGCATTATTCTCCTGATGTCCCTGTCATAACTTCAGTGGATTCAGCTAGGTTTTGGACCCAGCATAGTGGAACGGTGGTCTCCATTTTCACGTTTTCAAGCTATTTGCTAACATAAGAGCCCAAGCCAGTGCAGGTGTCACTTCAGGTACAAAGTTACTTCCTCAAATGATTTTAGGTCAAGTGATGCTGTCCGTGGCTTCATATCTGCTGGGCACTGAACAAGCCTCAAGGTCCTCATTTTTCCCATAAGTGATACAGGCTGATAATCTCATTTTTGTTTAAGCACTCTGAGATATGTGAGAGGAGAGGCAATATGGAGGGGAAGAAGTAAATGAGCCAAAGGGCTGTTGAACAGGAGAAAACAATGCTCCTTTTTTACTAAATAATTGGATTTTAAGGCAAGCGGGACGAGAAGAATTTTTTTCAGAAATGGCTTTGCAACTGCGTTGTCGAGAGGACAGGCAGGATACAGTGAGCAGTGTCCTGTGATCCTTACTCACATGAGCTGTTCTGCCAAATACCCAGGGGCTGAACAGCCACATCAGACTCTGCAGTTCTGCCTCTGTGACAGCAGATAGGAGCAGCCCATGGCAGCAAAATGCACAGGACACAGCTTTCCGGAGCTGCTCTGTTACCTCTCTGTCTGCTTCTGACTCCAGGAACCACCAACTTTCTCAAAGCCCCCAGCGCACTCTGCTTGACTGCATGGGTACCCAAAGGACAGGCATTTGCCTACGCTGTGCACTGCTGCTCGCCGTGAGCTGCCCTGACCCTGGAGGACCACAGACAGTGTCCTGGCTGATTTCTAAGATAGGTCTGCACTCCCCACTAGGCCCCAATTCTGCACATAGAGCAGTGAAGAGAGGAGGGTGTTGGTTAGGGCACCCACCCAAGAGACTCTGGCTGTATGTGAAGGAGGGGCATGAACCCCTGCGTCCTGCACCCTGGACAAGGTCAGCGGTCTCAATCTCTCTGGCTCCAGCAGAACCAACACAAGATTTGCCACGGAAAAGAGCTGAATTTAAGCCTCCCACATCAAGACTGCAGTCATCAGATGATCTAGTTAACTCCTCCTCCTTCTTTGGCCAAATGAAAAACTTCTTATTCTGTAGAGAACAGCTCCCACAGGAAAGAGTGAGATAGCTGCACTCAGGGCAGACTGGGGCAAGCAGAGAGCTGGGGACCTTAGCAGGGGTGCAGGCTGAAGTCTCTGCCCCAAACCAGATGGGAGGGATTTGAGTCCAGGTCTCCAATGTGTCACGTCTGTGCTTCTTAGGGTTGTTCACCAGTTCTCTTCCTCCCTTCTTTTCCCCCTTCCAAACGCAGCTAGGTGCCCAGCACCAGAGCGGGTGTCACAGATGAGAACAGTATTATAACAAGTCAGGTCAAAAGTCCTCCCTGGTCAGCACCTTGTCTCCAGGACAGCAGTTGGATCAGATATTTAGGCAAATGTCAGAAGGAAGGTAGCGTCAGAGAACCCCCTCCGGTCGCAAGGTCCCAGATTTGGCAAACAGCTAAATAGGGACTTACTGAGCCCAGGGGAGGCTCCAGGACCTTCATGCATCATAGCCACCAAAATCTAGGATTGTTCCAGCAAGTAGGTGGAATTTCTCCCTCCAGACACTGCCTGGTGACAACTTTTTTATGAGTCCTCAGCTTTGACCAATGTATCCCCAAAGGGGTTTTTGTGAAAGAAGGCTCCTTCTTACCCAGACTTCTCAGTAGCCAGCTGCTCTGGTGCTTATCTTAGTCTCTTCCAGTAGCATTTTATACTGGCTAAACTAGGTGAGAAGATGGCATCCCACCATCCCTTCCTTAGGCACTTAGCTCTCCCCATGCAGGATGGACAGTATGGGCCAAGAGTTTCCCCAGTCTTAAGATAACTTCTTTCTTAGGAGTTACAGACTTCAGTGCTGGGATACCTACATGCCTTTGAGAGCTGAGCTCTTACAGGACAGACGTGAGTTCTTTTCCCAACTGTCATATGGAGACTTTTCTCTAAATACTCTTTAAGTCATTGAAAACGGCTTTCTTTCTGCCATAGGCAAGCAGATAGCTTTGTAGTGGCTGTTTTGGCTCATGCCAATATGGGTTATCTGCTGGTTAAGTTTGCAAAGCTGTTAGAGTCTGCACGGATGAAAGGCACAGTGAACACACAGGATGACTATGCACCAAGCATGAATATTTTAGCAGATAAAAGCGTGCTGATTCTAAGCTGAAAAGTGATGGGATCTTTTATTTTCCTCTGTGAAACCATATCTAATGTGCCATTCTAACATGAGGATTCAAACTAGAAAGGAAACACTTTTAAGATGCCTTTATTATAATGGAACTGAAAGCTTAAATTGTCTAGTTCATGAGATCTATTTAAACTATGATTGATTGAAGGAACTTCATTATTTTATTGTCTATCTTTGACATGTAAGTGGGAATAAGTTTTAAACTTCTTCCTAAAGCTGCTTGTTTACAGTTTAAAGCACTAAGGACTTGACTGAAGGAGGTAAAAGGGTCAGAAGGAACTAAGCCTGATTTAGATTTCTTGGCAAGAGTAGTAGGGTGAAACTGAGAAAAAGATATGCCTGGTTAGACTGCTTCATTGGGAAACAGCCCAGCTTTGTGTTGATAATGCTGGAGTCTTCCAAACAACCAGAAATGCACAAGCATTTCCACAAAGCCTGATTTGTGTCTCTTACACATGTGAGAAATGAATAGTTTTATCTGGAGGAGCTGGGTTTGTACCTGGCAGGGCTCATGGGTGTCTTGGCCATATCATCCTGGAGTGGGAACAGTATGCTCCCAACATACGCACACTTCTGGTCCTGGGATACACCGGGTACATGGGCAGGGGGGACCCCTGCTACATGTCAGCAGTGCCCTGGCTGAATGGTCCTAGGGGAGCAGATACCCGGGGATACACGGGTTTGGGCTCATATCCCCCCTCTGCTTGCTGGAGTTAAAGAGTAGAGACTGAATCCCATCTCTAAATCCCAGGTGGGCACTCTGATCACTAGAGTTGCCTCCCCTTGGGGTATGTGGAGGGGAGAGGGTGGCAAATCTCACCCCACAGAAACCCTTTAAGGCTCCTGCTCTCGTTCTGGGCACAGCAATTTTTCCCCACTGCAAAGCCGCAGAGTTTCACAGGATGAGAAAAACATTCTTCACACACTTTAACTAGGGGACCTAAGATCTGTTCCTGTCTGCGGCATGCCCTGGTGCTTAGAGAAATCACACTCTCAGACAATCCTTTTGTTGCCTCCTTCTCTATAGCACTAACCACTGCCACCAGGCAATGCCATTAGGAGATTAAGGTCTGGGATGTGCTTTCTCATAAGCCACAGGTGGAGCAGCAACTTGTCCAGTTCTGTTTGGAAGCACTGTCTGAGACTTGCAAAGCAGAATCTGCTCTGGGGATATTTATTATTAGTGTTCCAGCCTTGGTCAGCTTGAGAGGCCTTTTACTGCGCTCAGCAGTCAAAACTGCAAACAACGGGGAGATTTATATCCCCAGGAATTGAGTTGAATGGCACAGTGGCTTTGGAAAGGAAGTGGTTCAATTAACAACTATAAAGATGGGGAAGGAGGGGGTGTTCTATTTGCACATAAATTGGAATAAGATGTCGGGTATTGATACAGCATTTCTGGAAAAACCCTTGTGGTATTTTCCCAGCATGGTTCCCAGCAAGAATATGTCGAGTCTTTTCTCTTTGCATTGTAAGATGGCATATGGATCTGCTGAAGAATAGGATTTCAGTGCTGCTCCAGTTTTCTCGTGGCATGAATTGGGAGAAAAGCTCCACTGATTCTGTAGACCCCTGAGATGGGGTTTGCAGAATCATCCAGATGTGCAGACCTCGACAGGGCCTTGGAACTGCTTCTTTCTCTCCACTGACTGTAGAGGTGACTAGTTCATAGGCCAACACTTGCCTGTTGACATCTGCTTTTCATCAAAAGAATCCCTCTCTGGCACCTTCTCATGGGCCTTGGCAGTGCCTCTTAAACAGAAGGGTGTGCATTCATAGGCAAAATTCTGCTGTATCAGTGCTGCTGCATACTGCGTCAGCCCAGGGCTCGGAAAAACAGGGTCAATTCCCCTGCTCCACCTGGCATATCCTGCAGATCTCTGCACTAGAACATCCTACAGTGGGTCCTGCCACCCCATCACACAGCCAGCTCAGTCTTGTTTGCGGTAAGGGAGGACTTTTTTTCCTCTGACCTTTTTCAAACAGTCAGAAACTGAGAAGTATAGGGGGTGGCAGAGAGGTATAAAAGGCTGTGCCAGGGAGAAAGTCAGGTTTACTGGGTGAGCAGTGCTACCAAGCTGAATGCTCTGAAGGTGCATAGCTATTTCAGAGCTCCTTGCTGATACGAGGGTAACCCTCACCTCGCAATTTAGAACTCCGGCACACTCACACAGGGGAAATAAAAACGTCTATTTGAAAAGGGACAGGTGACATCGTTTGCTGAAATCCTGTGAAAGAGGCATAAGAGACTGCTTTTTTTCCCTTTAAATTTATGTTACTGAATAGGCATGTTTAATTTTAGAAGCAAAGACTCCCACCCATGGGTGTCAGCTGCTCTGACTGGATGGTATCTAATCCAGCATTACCTCTGATCGCTGTGATGACAGACTTTCTCCTGAGATTCCTTTCATTCAATTTCATCTTGTTCCTCTGTCCTTTGCTGACCAATTTCCCTCCCTTGTCCCTTTCTTCATCTACAGATCAAATCAAGACCCAAGCAGAGACGTACCATGAGCCTTGCAAGGAGTTCTGCACCAGGAATCTGCTGGGCTTTGCCATTTCAGTCTTCTTCGGTGAAAATCCCAGCTCCTGCAGCTCTAGCCATTTCTCTGACTTGCCTCTTCTCAGGGGCATGTGGCCAGACTCCAAGGGCTTTCCAGGAGAGCACCATTCCCTTTGAGGTGCTTAGCCAGGAGCAGGCTTACAGTCTTGTCCAGCCAAGCCTGTTCCAAGATGTCAAATTCTCAAACCACTCAGAGAGCCTCCCCAGGAGCACCGAGACCGAGCCACCCCTGCTGCCTGTGTGCGTGAAGCCTGCAGATATCAGACACATCTTCAAGTATATCAACACTATTGTGTCCTGCACCATCTTCATAGTAGGGATCATTGGGAATTCCACGCTCCTGAGGATCATTTACAAGAACAAGTGCATGAGGAATGGGCCGAATGTCCTCATTGCTAGCTTGGCCCTCGGGGACCTTCTCTACATCCTCATCGCTCTGCCCATCAATGTGTATAAGGTAGGTTCCATGTAGCATGAACGTCACATCAGCCTTGCAATTGCAGGAATGGTATCTGCTCCCACATGCCCTGGTTAAAATCTATCCTTTGCTCTTTACTGTGGACTCCATTTTTGCAAAGGAGAGGGGGAGGGTCTTCCTGTTCTCAAAAGGAAAAGAAAACAGACCAAAAGTGCAGAGTACATTTCTAAGAAAAAGAAAGTGTCCTTAGCTACAGCTGTGTTGTGCACATACACACACACAACATTCAGCTAACTTCCAGACCTTCTAAATCTAATTTAAAATCACAGGAAGAGAATCACTTGTAGTCCCATGACATTACAACCCAAAGTTTATTTCAGCTGAGCAAATACTATTGTTCTTGTGCACTGGAGACACCTCTCCCAGCACTGTTCAGTAAGTTGGCCTCAAGCAAATATGTATCTTATTCTAGCTAAACTTGAAGACTCATTAAGGAACAAAGTAAAGGGCTGTAATTATAAAATATGGGCTTCTTGCAGAGACATCGCTCCCCAAGCTAGAGAGAAGGTGCACAACAAATAACCAGGTCAAGCTGAGCTCTGCATGCCGCATCAAGGCAGAGAGGGCTGGGCAGACATGGGCATTAGACCTGAGACACCAGTTAAGAGCAGAAGTTAAGCTACAATAGCTGTGATGTGCCTGGACTAGTGCAGCTACTTGAGAAAGGTTTTGGTGGACTGGAGTCAGAGGGGAATCAGAGGATTATAGGAATGGCTGGAAGGGATGTCTTAGAGCTCAGTCAGATCTGTTTGTGGGGAAGTCTTTAATCTTCAGCCTAGAAAGTGAAAATTGAATCCTAGAGCATTCCTGAAGCAAACAGGCCAGGTGGCAGGGAGAAACTCAGAGTAGGAGGAAGATGTGCATAATCTGACTGTGAGAACAACCAGCTGTTATTGTCAAAGACTCTGATCACTCTGAATAGATACATTTTTAATGAAACTGGACTGAAAACTGTAAAGGGATTTTTAGTTCCAAAAAATCTTGTGAGGGAAGTCATTCTGCCAGGTTGTCCAGGTGGCCAAGTCTGAAAGCCAGATGATCCCCTGCAACACCAGTATATGGATCCACACACAGGATTTCAATCACATGTGAATCTTCTCCTGTCATCAGCTGAGAAAACAGAGTAGCTTGTGGCCAGCAGCACTGATCCAGCTGCCTTCCTCCACCCATGGGGTACAGCCCATCTCTGCTTTTACACAGACAGATCCCCTTTGTTTTGAATAATGTGTGATTTGTTCTGCCTGACAGGGGAGACACAGTCGGGGGAACGTGGCTGCAATGCTAGCAGTTCTTTGGGATCACATCTACCCTCTGCCCATTTGACAGGGCCGAGGGCTGTGCAGACAAGCACAATCAGGTCTGACCGAGGACTATCAGCAAAGCCCCTCCAATACCTGTCCTGCCAAAACCAACGCAGGAAGCCTTCCATTTTAATTCTTTCTTTGCCATGCTTCGTGAGAAGTGACACAGAGACATTTGACCATCTCAGAGCTGCAAGCAGCACAGCTTGCAGCTGGTACAAGAAAAGGTCAAGATATTTTGTCCACGCTAAGGCCTTGCATTGATGTTTCCTGCCTTTTCATGGGGAAACTGGGTCAAATCCCCAGGGACAGATACTCCCTGCTCTGGCCATATCTACACTGATATTTCCCAACTGATGCTTTGGATTTTCCTAATCTGCTTGAGCATCTCCCTCTGCCTTCTGCACCTCACCTTCCAGCCCCCTCTCAGAGAAGCTGATGCTTCTTTGAGAAGGCCAAACTAACTATGAGTAATGTGGTCCTAAGAGCAGCCCAGTTACCTCCCTCCTTTGTGGTGTGTCTTCTTATGAGGCAGAAACAGATGAGACGTGGATTGCCCAGGTTTTCAGACAAAAGGAAAGGGTAGGATGAATCGGTCACCTTCACCTCAGGCCCTGATTTCTAGGAGAGCTTCTGATTTGGGGTTGTGTTGCTGCTGAGGCCAAACTAAAGAGCTTGCCTGGGGAGTTGTTCTGAGTGAGGGCAACTTTAAGATGGGCCTCAGCTACCTCAGGGATATAAGGGTTGTGAGCCCAAGATCCATCACATCCTCGTGAGTCAATGACTCTGGATTTCTCCTGCCTCTAGGGCATCTTGTTGCCTCCGATAGCTCTGCTTGCCCCAGCTGAGCTGGGGGCCACAGGTAGCTACTGACCTCAGAGGGAAAACCTGACCAAATCAACAGCCAGAGATGAGAGAAGTTGGGAGCAGAAGGAAAGGAGGCTGCTGGCACAGGTTGTAGAACTGGACTGGAGTGAGAGAAGGCCAAGAACAGCAGATGCTTCCAGGGATTTTAGGACTCAGTCTCAGTGTAAGTGTTTTATCAGTCATAGATCAGCGTAGCCATGTGTGGCACTGAGTTTCCGTTCAGCAGTGTCATGAAATCTTTCTTAGTTAAAAACAGCCAGGCAGTGCAAGAATATAAATGTCACTATATGGAGAACTACCGTGTACCATATTATGGCTATGACCACTTCCTTACATGGGCTTCCTCTTCCACACCCTATCCAGACCAGGTCTGTGAACCCCCGCCCCTTCTCCCTCTGCACTATCCTCATTCAAATCAACAGGGGAAATTCATCCTTGGAGTAATGCTGTTGCATTCCATGTGATAATGGATCTAAACAATTATTTCAAATAAAGTAGATCATCTCCTATCTCAGACCAACTTGATACTTTTCAACTGGTGGAGTCTCCACTCACTGACCTTTGGAGTCTTAGCCTGTTTCTTTGTCCAGCAAGTAAGCAACTTGGAGGGTTGAGTGCAATTTGGTCCTTGGCAGAAACAAGACAGGGAAATCAAGTTAGTTCATTCTGCACTGCATTATCCTGATCTTCCTGAAATTCACTTAGAAACAAATGTAGCTTCTTGCCTTGTCTTAATTTGTTCAGGATGTTCTGACACACTGGGGATGCTCAGATCACTTGATTAAGTCCACCATTGCTTTCCTTTGGTCACAGGCAATCAAATATCATTCGTTTCAACTAATGCTGCACAAAAAGTTTGAGGGGGATTTGCACAAAGGACTCTAAGTGTGGTAGAAAGGCAGAGTATGGTGAAGGCTTAAGCCTACATGGCTTTGAAAGCATTCTGAAAGAAGCTGTCCTTCCAGGATTTTGGCTGCATCTGAGAACGAAACCCCCTACCCTTCTGAAAGCAACCCAAAGCCCAGGCTTTTAGGATACATATTCATCCTAAACCGCACAGAGTTTGGATTAAGGACCTAGTGTCTGGACCATCCTTCCATGTATGTGTCAATTCATCTCACTACCAGTCCTTGGGGAAATTAATGGTTCCCAGTATTACAAAAAGTACTGGAGAGCACGCACCACGTAATCCCAGTGGAGGTAACCTCAGAGTGCTTTCAGCTGCTCTTTGTGGACTTCTCTTACCATGTGGGTAACCACCTGATGTTACAGGAAGCTGGACACAGTTTCTCAAAGCAGACTGTTAACCCTGTGGTTCTTCCCCAGCTCTTGGCAAAAGACTGGCCCTTTGGTGTGCAGGTGTGCAAGCTGGTCCCCTTCATCCAGAAGGCCTCAGTGGGCATCACAGTTCTCAGTCTTTGTGCTCTCAGCATCGACAGGTAATAAAAAAACTTCTACTGCTTCATTGCTAGCCTGGCCCATATTTAACCATGGCATGTCCCTTCATTGTCACCAAAGGACAGTGCAGGGCAGCTT
Source organism: Dromaius novaehollandiae (assembly GCF_036370855.1). Classification (NCBI taxonomy): domain Eukaryota; kingdom Metazoa; phylum Chordata; class Aves; order Casuariiformes; family Dromaiidae; genus Dromaius; species Dromaius novaehollandiae. Next base: position 3,246,079 of record NC_088108.1, read on the forward strand.
GGTTCCACTCCAGGCCAAATTTCAGAAAGGGCACCAGATGCTGTCACATAGAGGTGATATCTACCAGGAACTGACTCTTCTCTGTGGGGATAGAGCTCAAGTATTGCCAGAAAAAATTGAGGGGAAGAGCATGACGTGTTGGAATGTGCTGGGTTGGTGGAGGTGGGTGGCATCTCTTCCAGTGGAGTAGGGTAGAGACACATGGGATATCACACTCATCCCTTTTGAGGTCTCTTATGAGCCCATTTCTGATCCTTCCCATTCCACTGAAGGATGTTCCTGGGTCTGTTTCTACTCTGAAATGAAGGAGGAAGATGTAAGAGAAAGGGCCTTTGGGAACAACTCTTAATTTCCACCTTATCAACCCCCTCCTCTCTTTTGCTTTTCTCACTCCTCTCTGTTCCCTCCCTGTTGTGTTTCCACATGTTCGACAGGTACCGAGCGGTGGCTTCCTGGAGTCGGATCCAGGGGATAGGAATCCCCATGTGGAAGGCAGTCGAGGTGACGCTCATCTGGGTAGTGGCCATTGTGCTTGCAGTCCCCGAAGCTATAGCCTTCGACATGGTGGAGCTCAACTACTGGGACCGAGACCTGTGGGTGTGCATGCTCTCCTCCGAACAGAAATCCAGCTTCATGATGGTGTGTACTCTGCCCTATTGCAGCTGCAGCACAAGAGAGAGGGAGGCAGGCAGATGAGGCATCCTCCCTCCTTGTTTACAGAATCTGGTGCTTCTGCAGATGGCTTCTCCTAGCCGTCAGTGTAAACATGGGGAAAGCAGTATCAGACAAGGCACAGGAGGCCCAGCGTTGTACTGACACGGGGCAGTCTTGCTGTGAATGTGGGATCAGAAAATGGGGAGCTGGGCCTTAAGCTGGGTTGTGTTCACTGTCCACCTCAGAAGGCTGTACCCCATCTAAGTAAGCTCCAGAACCTGCTACACTGCCACAGCAGGTCAAGGAGCAGCTCCAGAACCATTCTGCATGGGTAACAGTTAGCACAAGGCCAGCTAAGGGACAGAATGGAAATAAAAAGGCATTAAAACTTACTGCCTCTGTCTGCCAAGATAAGCTCCTTGCAATTGCCTCTTGCACAAGAGTGCTAGACTGGACTGGCAGCTGTGGAGTGATGCGCCAGACTTGTGCTGGAGTATGTAAACCAACCTTTATTTCTTTGCGATAAGCATGTGCACTAGTTTGGGGAAAGATAATCCAATATACACCCAAAACAGGGGTTGTTACACTTTTCCATGTCAGAAATGTCAGAATGGTCTGATATTGGTCAGCATCAGGATCAGCTGTCAGGTCAGCTCATGCCCCAGTTACCCCCTCCTCATGCACACACACCCTCCTCCTAGGTTTCACATTCACATCCCTCTCTGTTCTGGGTTTCACATTCACATCCCTCTCTGTTCTGCATGCAGTTCTATCATGACGTGAAGGACTGGTGGCTTTTCGGGTTCTACTTCTGCCTCCCCTTGGTATGCACTGGCATCTTCTACACCCTCATGTCTTGCGAGATGTTGAGCAAGAGAAATGGAATGAGAATTGCTCTGAATGACCACATGAAACGGGTAAGGGACACAGAAGAGCAGAAACCCAGATATTTCCCAAAACAGGAGAGTGCCGTAGAAGGGGATGCGTGGATTAAATAAAGTACAGGGGCCTTCAGTTCTACAATCTCCCATCTCAGGGATAACCAAAACCACTAGCATTATGACCATGGATCAGCTTGATTTTCAATTTCTTATGGTCATTTATCTCTAGCCTTACTGTGGCACCACCAAAGTGGATCAAGTGCTGTAGGTGCCTTATAACAAACACAGGATGCAGGAAGAATAGTTCACTGGCCCCCTCTCGCCCTTTGCAGAATGATCCTTTGAGGTAGACCAGCTGGTCATCAAGTTAATGTAATGTGAAGGGTGGATGGGGGAGGCACCTGTGTCCCGGGGAGTATAACCCTACCAGAGTCGCAGAGAGCAATGACTCTGTGTGTGTATGTGAAGGAGTCTCTATCCTGGTCTACTTGTGCTGCTGGTACCCTACCCCTTTCTGCAGCCCAGATATCAGAACTTTCCTCATGACACAGCAATGAAGAGCTATAGGTAATGCCTTGATTCAGAAGAGGTATTCAGCCCTCATCAGGTGATAAAAATGACTTGAGGGGCCCCTGCTCAGAGTGGGAAGGTGATGCTTTGCTGCACCTGCTCTCCTGTGCTTAGCCGGAGCATCCCTTCTCCACTGTCCACCTTCTCCTTGCAGCGCCGGGAGGTGGCCAAGACGGTGTTCTGCCTAGTGGTGATCTTCGCACTCTGCTGGCTGCCGCTCCACCTCAGCCGCATCCTGAAAAAGACCATCTATGACCAGACGGACCCCAACAGATGTGAACTGCTCAGGTAGGGGCACGATCATGAGTGCAGCCCTCACTCTGGCACCATGTCCTGTGGGTGCTGGCAGAGACACTGCTGTGTTCATGTCAGACTGATGGAGTTGCCTTCCAAAACCCTACCTCTTTCACTGGTTCCTTTTCTAAACACCATTGCCCTTCTAATAGGCACAAAAAGAGGGTGTGGGGGATCCCAAGAGGAAGGGAAATTCCATTGTGCAAGGTCTCTGTAAATCTATGGATTAAAGAGATCTCCTGGGCAGAGAAGCAATCACTGCAGGAGTAAAGGACTGCAGCATTTCTGAGGACAGTGCCCACTTTATGCCACATGGTAGATGCCCATCTTCCCCTCTCCTTCCTACCCATCACACCTGAACACTGCTAGATACCGCTACTGCGTTTGAGTCTGAGAACATCAAGGTCACCCAGGGGAGAGCAGATCTTGCGATCTTAGGTTGCTCAGTAAACGACACTTGCAAGAAAAAGCATTGTGCAATTGCCCAAGTACAGGAGGGGCTGTTCTGTGCTTTCCCCTCTGGTATCGGTCACTGGCTCTCTGTGGAAGCAGGTTCCTGGGCCAGACAGTTTGCAGGCAGTTTGGAAATCCTTTCTCAGCTCTCTGCTTGGTGAGCTTCCAACATGTTCATCCCTTTCTCTTTCCTCCTGCCTCAGTTTCCTCCTGGTGATGGATTACTTTGGGATCAACATGGCCTCCCTGAATTCCTGCATCAACCCTGTGGCTCTATACTTTGTCAGCCGGAAATTCAAGAACTGCTTCCAGGTAGGAAGCCAGGAACCCCCTGGAGTTCCTGGCTATGACAACTGCACACTTTGGCCGGCAAAAGCCAGATGGTTTGCTCACCAGTGGGGAGTGACTTTGTGAGAGGGGCATGTCCCAAACACCTGTCCCAGAGCACAAGCTTCCCTGGACCAGGCACAGTGCAACGAGAGGCACGCTCATTGCAGTGGACTTACTTGCTCATTGGTGAGGGAAAAGATGGAAAATGGCTTGGCAAACACCCAGCAAGCAGTGGCAGAGACTGGTTTAGACCTTGGAGCTCCTGGCTCCCAGGACAGTGTCCCATCAGGTACATTTCTGGGCCTGACAGCAGCTTATAGCATTCCCATATTTGCTCTTTTATTGATTATATTTCTCCTCACAAATTTTCCCCCTGGTAGATGCCTCTCCTCCCAACTTGAAGTAAACTTGAGCATGCTGCCCTTCTCTCAGGAGGCTGTTACTTTTGCCAGTGCCAGATCAAGGACAAGCCAGTTAGTACTGGAATCCCATTCTTGTCCTTCCTGCCCCCTCCGACTTCCCAAGTATTGTCTTGCAAAGGATGAGAAGTTGCTGGTTGTTCCTAACTTCACATCCTGCTCCAGGAGCACAGCCAAAGAGGTTGTGCTGGAACAGACTGCTGCTGTGTTTCTTCCCACAGAGGCAATGATGCTTCTAGGCGTCCAAGCCCCTGCTGAGAAACATTTGAGTTAGATGCAAATGGAAAACAGAGTCAGGTTTATTTCCTCTTCTCCTTGTCTTCCTGATAGTGGAAGGAAACAAATTACAGAGTCTGCTGGCTGAGACAAGCACAAATGTACTCAGAGAGGCTGATGGGGGGTGATGTTCCTTGTTCCAATCCCCTCCTAATTCAACACACATGGCCCTGTGATATGGATCGGCACTGTCTCGTCGTGGAAGGGGACACCCTCCCATAGAGAGGTTAATGAGCAGTTCCAAAATTCAGCCAATATCTAGTCTGAATGAGGATCTGACAACTGCTGGACAGGGCTAGCTTTGCCCACTTTGGTCAACAAGGACACCTACAAGCATGCCATTTTTATCTGGGCCATTACTTGTAGAAAGAAGTGTTGCCCTGGTCTAGTCACTGACAAACCCCACCAGAGATTTGTTACCAATTCAGAAATGCATAATTCAGCCATTTGCTGGGATCCGAATCACAGTCAGGGCCGTTACACCATGGAATAGCCCTACAAGGAAGAGACACCCGTAAACTCTGGTGTGTCTGTGAAGTTACCCCAGAACTAGTTCTTCAAAAAGCAGAGGAAAAAAAACAGTCATTCTGGATCAGGAGCGTCCCCATACAGCACTGAAGTAGGGAGTGGGTCTGCTTTAAAATTCCAGCCTAAGTTACCCAGAGATAATTCTCAGGAGCAGTCGAGCCCTGAGAAAGGAAGAGAGGGAGGATGGGATGGGACGGGACGGGACGGGATGGGATGAGATGGGACGTGAATCACCTCCCAGCTGCTGTGGCAGAAAGAGGAGTTGAGCCCAGTTGAGCTTTATCCATATTTTTGGTCCTGCAAGGGTGAGAAAACACAACTGCAAAAAGTACCCAAAGTTTTCAAGATTTCCCCAGAGATCTGGGATCTTTGTTTCCAATCCACATCAGCCCTATGGTTACTTTGAAACACCCACTCTGACCAGATCTGTAGGAGAACTGGGCTCAGAACGTGCAACCTACAGTTCCCAGCCTAATGTTGTGCAGGTTGACCTGCCAACATCACTAAGGGAATATTTCTCCCTCTATTGTCCTGTAACCCAGGTTTGTAACTTCTCTCTCCACCCTCTTGTCTCTTCACAGTCTTGTCTGTGCTGCTGGTGCCAGAGACCAGCTCTGAGCATCACGCCAACAGATGAGAAGGGCTCTGTTGGGAAGTGGAAAACCAATGGGCAGGAGCTTGGTCTGGACCGGAGCAGCTCCCGCTTGAGTAACAAGTACAGCTCTTCCTAAAGATGAACTGCCCACAGGGCAGAGAGGAGAAGGCACTGTGACAACATGGCAGGACATCTCCATTTCTCTTGCACAGCCATTTCCTGGCTGGGCCTGAATCGTTTTTGCCTTCCTGTTATAACCCGCCTGGAAGGAGCTGCAGCAATTCACTGACCCCAGGACTAGCTCTGAATACAGCCTCTGAGCTGCACTTGTCCATCCTCTGGTTTGAGTTGCCTCTGAGGGAAGGGGAAGAAGGGGATTCAGATCCTTGTAGGGTTTTTCATTTCCTTGTAGGAAAACCAAGTGACTTACAGCCATTTGTCCTAAGTGGAAACATGGGGTGGGGAAGAGATGTGTGTGAAAAGGGAAGAAAGGTTGAGATGTGATCACTTTGACATGGATGTGGGATGGGAAGGAGAGCGTGAAGAACATGAATGACAATTTCCAGCTGAGAAAGCGAAAGCAAAGCCAAAGCTACATCTCTTACCCTCTCTCTCTTTGTTCCTGGGACAGTTTGTCCCTGGGCAGCCAGCCAGCATAAGACCTAGGCACCACATAGGTCTTATTGAAACCAATGGCCTGAAATCTCCAGCCATGATATGGAGGGATGGGCAGCAACTCAGCTTCATCGTGTGACCAACCTGCCCTGGGGAGCACTAACAGAGGGCTGGAGGCTATTGTCCTCTCTACCTGGTCCTCGGAAATCTAGCCCACGCTCTCTTCCTGAGGATGAAGTTCACCCCACCTGTGTAAGGCACAACAAAATGATTATGTGTGTGTGACAGCAACGCTTGGGAGACCGGAGATCCTTGGTAAAGCTAATGGCAGCATCCAACCAAACCATCTGCTCCAGCTTCCTCCTCCCCAAGGACAGGTTAGCCGCTTTCTAGCCAGGCATTAAAGCTGGCCCAAAGTGCTGTCCCTCCATGGAAGAGTTTCTAAGTCCAGTAAAGGGAAGGCAGAGATTGCTTGAATCTGGATAAGGCGGGAACCAAGCAACCAGCCCTTACCTTTCAAGCCCCCTTTGTAACCAGAAGCAGTTAATTCTTTGCCTGACACAGGATGCAAGTGAGAGGGTCAAGTTGAGCCCTTCCAGAGAAGCATCCGGCTTTGCTCTGCAGTCTCGAACAGCTGGAAATCCCACAGCCTCCTTCAGTCATTGGCTTCCAAGGGGATTGCCTGCAAGGCCATAGCTCTGACAGGAAAAAACAGGTGACCTGGGTTTTGGTGCCAGGATTTCATCTTCCCTCTGCTAGCAAGGCAGGGCTGCAGTGGGGGTGAACTTCAGTACGTTTTGGCCACAGCACCATGTTACTGAGCTTCAGGCAATTTGTAAAAAGGACAGAGATGCACGTTCTCAGGGCCAAACTAGGCTGGAAAAGGTGTCGGGGAAGGTCTGATCCCAGCTCAAATTGCTGCTGGAGCTAACTGAAATACGGCAGACCTTTCACAAATTTACTCCTTAAAACAATTAATCCCCAAGTGCTTTTCCCAGCATGACTTTCTAGGAACCATTGTGCTTGCATCTCTTGCTGAAAGGCCAAGAAAACCTGTATGAGAAAGTTTTAGTAACCAAGATTTTGATGGCTTTTCTGCTGTTTTTTTCTTTTACCTCTTTTCTCCTTCCTTCCTCTTTCCCTTTTTCCTCTTGTCACTGAAAAAAGGGAAAAAGGAAAAAGGGAGATGAGAAAAGACCTGCAAATGAAGCAAAATATTTTCAAGTCGTGGGGTTTTTTTTAGCTTCACTTTCACCAAAATGCAAATGTTTTATTAAAAAAAATCATATTTTGGAAAGACAGACAGGTTTCAATGAAAACAGAAGGACTGGAAAACATGTAGACCAGAATGTTTTCTACAGTCTTACATACCTACTAGAATAGATTTGTTTGTATCAATTTAACAGTGCCAGAGCTGGCTGCATTTCACAAATGAAGTCAATGGAGAAAAATGATAAATCCTGAAATGTTTCAGCATAGATGTCTTCTGAGCAGGAGGAATTTTTAAATGATTGCGCTTTTAAAAAAATGTGAATTCTACATATTTCTATATTTGTCCACATTCACAGACAAATCGAGTCTGTGACTTGAAAACAATCACTTCAGAGCACAGCAGTGGGTAAGCCAGTGTCAAATTAAGCCCAATGCCAGGCCTCACTCAGATTCTGCTCCATCCCAAACTGTGACAAATTCAGCTTCAGATAACCTAACTTCCTAGCAGTCTCCTGGTAGGATGTGGCAGGCCTTCTCCTCCTATTCAGGGCCAGCACTGCTTGGTTGCAAGCAGCTGCTACAGTGTGATTTGCTCCAGACCAACATCTCTGCCATTGCTCCTCTGTTGGTACTAAGATTCATGCACTCACCTGAGCAGTGGGTCTAGACTGCTCAGGAGGTGTCGGGGCAGCTGCTCAGTGCTGGTGGCTGGAAGGGAGGGTGGTAAAAGACAGACGAGATGCACTGACCTCTCCATCTGCTGCCATGTACATCACCAGAGTCTTTCCAGTAGTTAGAAACCTCTTGACTTGTTGCTTCAAAGAAGGGTCTGTATATTGGGCCACACAATGAGGAAGCCCTTGGAGGTGTCAGATCTTCTCAGGTCAATGGGTCCCAGCGACAGGCAGTAATTAGGATGCAATCTATCTAACAAGGCTGCTTTGAAAGTCTACCTTATACTCACCTGAAATGGCTGGTGGTTAGGTCACAGGTTGAGCCAATAGCTTTCTCTTTCGGGGTCCTCGTTGCATTGCATAAATCCGGAATATAGTCCTGGCTGTCGAGGACTCCACAGCAGGAGTCATATAGGAGAGGATCAGTGTGCAAGTAGGGGACTTGCCGGTGGCTCATTTGGGTCAGTGCTCTCATAGTCTGGATGACCTGGAGAAGACTGACAGGTCTAGTGACCAGAGGTTACTATGGATAAGATCTGGAGATGGAAACGGAGAGAATTGTCAGGTTAAGCTGGCAAGTCTGGGTCACACTAGGTAACTCAGGACCAATAGATGCAACGAGCAGGGCCAGCTTCAGTCCCAAATCAGCACTTGAGACAGCTGAGGATGAGCATGCACACACACATGGAACGTGACTTCCTCCATCCTGTCCATCTCTGCTCTCCTGGCATTTGAGCTGTTTCTCTGCTAGCCCAGGTGCCAGTTTTCAGGTCATTTGTTCCAACCCAACCCTGCAATGCCAGTCACAGTGCCACACTTAATTAAAAAGAAATAATGCCAAAAAAGAGCTGGAGCTGGCAGAAGAAAGGATCCCTTGGGCAGAGAGCCAGGAGAAGCAGTTTTCTTTTGAAACGAGATCATTCCAGATCCAGGAAGGATGTGGACACCAGCCCATTGCGCCAAGACATGAGGGAGGGAGATACTCTTCTCTTGAGGTGAGAGATACTTTGCACTGGGGACACAGGAACCTGATAAAATGAAACCTGTGCCTCCAACAGGCAGGAGAGAGCATCAAGCTCTGCACATCCTCCTGGTAGGGAAGCCATGAGTGACAAACTAGTGAAATGGCAAAGTGAGAAAGAAGCTTATGAGTTTAAAGCAGCAAACTTGGCTCTGGTTGCTTCTGCCCTCTCTGTTGCAAAATAAGACCAGGCCCAACTGGTAAGAGTCAACCTTTATCACACCGAAACAAGAGCAAAGCATGCAAGGGCCCTTTCCCATCCAGAACAGCTTAAGTCAGGTCAGCCTGGCTTCCTCCAGCTCCATCCAAACTAGCGATAAGCATGGTCATGCAGTTTAGTGACTGACAGCAGCTGGGGAAATGTTGTTCTGTCTCTTATTTGCACAGCACATGGAGACTAGCACATTTAAATGCACAGCTCCTGTTCATTTCAGTGAAGACTGAAGCACCTTGAAAATTTTCTATAGTTATCTTTGGTAATGCCATAAGGAGCAGCATCCCAAACTTCCAAGAACGACCATCCTCTCCTAATGACAGATAAAACAGACAGAACCTGCTAATATTTATAAGACAAATACGAATTACAGTCACACAGGGGAATCCTTTTACCTTATACAACCTTCTATGTCCCAAGTGGCTAACATCTCTTTTTATGCTCCAAGAGCAGATTTAATCATTCCTGCATTAGCAGCTACAATCAGATCAACATTTCAGGCTTAAATAGTTCAAAAATGAGTTTTAGATCTGCACATTATTAACATTGCAACAAACAGACTGCCATGAATACATCCCAGCTCTGGACATTGATATCACTTGCTGCAGATTTACTTCACAGTGACTTCAGTCTCTTTGGTATAGGTTTTCCCTTGCATTTTCCTCCCCAGTGTCTCCCTTCAAACTGAACACCACAAAGTTTGACCAAGGGTGAGAGAGGAGGGAGAGAAGAAGATAGCTGAGATACCAACTGAAAACGGTATCCTTTTAAAGCTCCTATATTGTTTTGACATCCAAATGCCACTTTCCCAGAGTTAGGAGGTCTCCCTTAGACTGTAAACAAGACCAAGACCAACAAGCTGCAGCCCAAAGAGAAAGTAATGAGCATCAGCAGAGGAAGAATGCATATGCAGTCTGGTTTTAGCTGCTCATAGAAGTGCAAATGCAAATACAGCTCCCTGCTGCCAGCTCCTTCCGCCCTTCACAGAGGAGAGCTGTACAGTTCTGAGCATATTCAACCTTCCCTTGCTCCTCCAGTGCAGAGGGAGTCCAAGAACAGAGCAAGCCTTGCAGCCCAGCTCAGGGAACATGTAGCTGGCACATGGCACACAGCATCCCCCGGGTGCTGGAGGAAGTGACCACTGCGTCAATGGCCAACTGGGTTTCGAGACCTTTTAAAGAAGTTTGTTACTCTCCATGAAGCCTCTGCTGAGCAGTCATGGGATTGAGTCTTGGTGCAAGAGTCAGGTTCTAGTTTATTCCATCCCTTCTCCCTCTTCCTCCACACCAGGAAAATTGCTTTCTTGCATTATCATACCTGATCACGCATGCAGAAGACAGTGCTGTGTCTGCAGGCCAGTGTTCATGCCAGAGGATGAAACGATTGCCAGGCATCAACCAGGCAAAGCCTCTCTTTCCCTTCTCCCACATGTTCCTGCTTGGTTCCAAGCCCTACGCAAAAGTGTATTTATCCCAGGCAGGGGTTTCTGCATCAAGAAACCAGGCCAGACAGGATTAGCCAAAAGTGAAGCCACTGCAGCCACCCAAGGCAACAGACCACTATAAATAACGCAAAAGATGAATCTACTGCAGCAGAGATGCAAAGGAGCCTTATTATGAAATGTAGCCTTCAGCTGGTTTCTCAACCTTACGTCTGATAACACAAACACACTGCCAGCCTGTCAGAGAGACCAACTCTGTCAATTTGTATTTGAAAGAATCCTGACATTTTATGATCTCTCTCTTATTCCTCTGTATGTTAATAAAACACGTTGGTGTTTAAAAGGAAAGTCACTGGATGTTTCTTATTAAGTGGCAGGGGGTCTGCAAAGTCTGCTAAATACTTAATTGAGTGTCAGCAGGTTCCTTTGGTAACTGCAGACCTCCACTGAAAAGAGAGAGAGGTGTCTCCTGGAGCAGAGTAAACTGGAAAGATTCACACTCCCATGCCTGGCACAGAGCAGATAAACTCCTGCAATTTCATGCCACATTACACTTAATAAAAGGCTTTCACTCAGCTAGTTGTCAGCAAATCTGAACAAGACCAGGGTTTCAATGTTGTACTCTTCAGACCTGCTCATCAGGAGTGGTCTGTCTGCATTTTTTGGAGGTTACAAAAGGGCAGCGGCTTTTTACTCACCTCACCCCCAAATGAGCACAGTACCATTTTATAGTGACTTGTTTAAATATGAACACTGGCCATATGTGTTCAAGTCAACTGCATCGGGGCCAGTAACAAAAAGATTTAAATCAGAGGACAGTGCTGCCTCTCTAAAAGCCTGATGTTACTCAACGGAATTCTGTGCACCAGACTGCAATACCATGCATGGGTCTGAAAATCCTGGGCAGGAAATGGCAACAACATTTGGGGAGGGCAAGACATAAGACAGAACAGTGAAAGATGAGGAAGTGCCTTTTGGCTATCTCCTTCTGTACCCATGCTGAGCTAAATACAGTGACACCTCTGCAGGATCACACTTCACAACTTTATTATTAGAAGAAATAAAAATTTGCTTCAAAGTAGTCATAAAAAACAACAAAGTCTTGACATGGGGAATTCAAAACACACACACACACACACACTATCCACAAGGGACTGCCATCTCCAGATGCTACTGCATCTCTTCCTCCCTCTGGGCCCTGTATTCCTTCATGCTCCTCTGCAAACAAGAGCAAAGGACAAATGTTAACACAGTATGTCTGAGTGATTCAAACACAACATTGCCACCACCCTGGTCTGTGTTGCAGCTTCTCAGTCTAACGCCTGGAAAGGCTGAAGGAGTGAAGAGGCTCTGATAGAGCTCCAGGTACTTTCAGAAATGACTGAACTTTACAACCACTGCAAGAAAAAGGAAGCCAGGCCATGCTGCTTAAGTCTAACTGCAGAGGCATTCCCTAGAGAGAGTTTGTGCAGGTACTGGCCTCATCCTGCTAGAGATTTTGAGGAAGGCAGGACTAGACCCATCTCAGAGCAATCCAGCACACTGTGCAAGAACATATGCAGCAGCTCTGATTCCAGGTCCCAGGATCGCCTTTACTGATCCCAGTTCAACCTCTCAGTGTCCTGCTGAAATGCACCTCCAGGGGCATCATTCAGAGACATGTAGTCCACAGACCAGCCATGGGATATGGCAGGGGCCTACAGCTCAAATTTTCTCCTGGCTCAAATAAAACCCTTTGTGGATGCTTTGGCACTGGTGTTGCTTCTCACCAGGAAGGGAAAAGCTCAGATACATTCTCATTTCAGGGAAGAGACTGGAAGTCTCTTGAGAACTTCTTCCTCCATTACCTCCAGGAGTTTCTGCTCCTTAGTGCTCTAGCAACAAAGAAAGCTGGCAGAAACAGCCGTGGAGAAATGAAAACCTCTGCTGAGTCCCATGCAAATATCCTTCATTACAGGACCCACAGGGATTTGCAGACACTCATTTCTCCTCTCCTCTCCCTCAACCTTAGGGGCTGAAATGATGACTTGGGACTTGGAAAACCAGAGTCAAATCAGGGTCAGGTAAAAAATGTCTGAAAATACTGTCATGTTTTCATGTGTAAAGTGCCTCTAACACCTCTCTCAGCCCATCCCTCTCCCCTCTGGGACCGTGAGATAGAAAAGGCCCCTCAGCATGTTCAGGCAATAGTCTCACCTCAAAGGTGTTGAGCACGTGCTGGCAAACTCCCATCAGATCGTTCAGCCCTTTTCGGAATGGCTCAATGGCAGGAAGGGCCCCTTTGGGAAAGAAGACGCGTTAGTGAAATGGGAGGTGGCTGCAGAAGGGTACAGCAGCCCTCTTCCCTGCCACATAGCGGCATGCAAAGGGGTAGGCCCCACGGCAGGGAGAGGCTCTCATGCCACACCTAGGTATGTGCCCACACACTTCTCCCCTCCCAGACCACCATCACCAGCCTGAGAACTGAGCACAATGTGATGGACCAGCCTATGACCCAGGGACAGCAGAAATTTTTCCCACAGCTGGTTCACATGGGGAAAGGGCTCCTCTGGCAAGGCCAACAGTCTAAGTATTTTTAAGTATTATAGTATTCAGTACTAAGTACTATTTTTAAAAAATTAAAGAGTCAGTGAGCACAATCTAGCTACTTGCTTCTAGGAACCGGTGTCTTTTACATAGCTGATGCTCAAGGGAACAGCCCCATGGGCAAGGAACGAAGTAATACCACCCCTCTAGGCAGCAGAGAAAGCTGCTGACTGCACACAGCCTGGGTGGAGGGCAGTGGATGAGAAAGGCGACTGTACTGGAGGGGTTGGTGAGCTGGGAGGAGTGAGGGTCTACAAGAGACTCAGAGATGTTCATGCTATCTATTATCAGGGGACAAAGTCCTCTCCGAGAGGCAAGTTTGTGGAAGAGCACAGACTGATGAGGCTTTTCAAAAGAGCCTCAGGTCACAGACGGATGATCAAAGCTGCAGGATGACTTGGAGGGAGAAGCAGAACCTAACTTTCTCACGAGGTGTGGGTTTGCAATAGCAGCTGCTTAAGCCAGCACATCTTGGCTTTGCTTTCCAAACCCCAAACTTATTTAGGGGGAAATGGAGCACTCATCACCTCTGACTGTGGCTGGTGAACCTACTCCACTCCTGCACTACAGTTCAGTGACTACTGCCAGTCAATCCAGATGTCTGGGACCAAGCAGAGCCATGCATTCCTCAGTCCTCAGCTGGTAGGACACTGCTCAATCTTACAGCCAGGTAACAGAAAAACTGTAGCATAACGGCTCAGTAGAGGAGAAGAGTGCTTTCCTTCCTTTTTTACAACCAGTGGTTGAGGCCTGACATGAGCAGGGGGAATCCCACAGAAGTACCCCAGCACAAAGGCAATGCATGTGCCCATACCCCTGGTTTGGATCCGGAAGTTAATCTTGCTTTCAGAGGGGTGAGTGATGCAGTAGCCACAGAACTCCACATCCGGGCTGCAGGAGGAGAGAGAGAGAGAAAGACAGACAGCAGTGAAACTCAGGCAAGTTCACAGCAAATCTCAGCAAAGCCAGAGGCTCAGGTAACCCCAACGGCTAACAAACCCGCTGGGTCTCAAGATGTTTCTGAAGTGACTGGGTCTTACGGGAGGGGTAGACAGAAGGGAGACTACCTATGCAGCCTTATTCACATTCCTCATCTTTCTTTAAGCTGTGGCTGGAGCTCTGGAGGTGCAGGACATAGCTGGCACTCTTCTAGGTGCTACCCAGACACTGCCAGCTGTACAGCAGCAGGCCTGAGAAGTTAAAACAGGGGATCCTGGCTGCTTGGAAACTTCCCTGTAAAACAGCTTGTACTTCTGCTGGGCAAAAGTGGCTGAAGGGATGAGGGCACTGCAAGGATTTACTTAGATGGTTTCCAGGCTGCATGGCATCTGCCTTCATACCCAGAAGTGGCTCCACGTGGGAGAACATCTGCACGCTCAGCAGAGAGAACAGCCCCTTGCAAAAAGTTGGCTGCTTTTCTCATCATGACAATTTATCAGAGGAATTCACATGATATTTGCAACGTAGCTGTCATTTGAGATGATGCGTTCAACTCCCTGCCCTAATTCTTCTGAGGTTTACAAGGAACTCTTCACGAACCTTCAGTGCTGTCCAATTCAATAAAATTACGTGACCAGTGTGACCCTATTTGTATATTTTGATGGAGCCAGCCAAATAATTAATTCCCAGCATCAACTCTGTGTCTCCAAGTGAGCATGAAAGACTATCAATTCGCTTAATACTAGCTATTCCTACCCTTACTTCTGAGACGACACATCCCAGGAAGAGACAGAGGCACTCTCTGACCACATGCACTTACACAGATTTGGGCATCATTTTACCAACGACGAAAGACTTTCAGAAGGCTTTTGCACATCAGATGTTAAATTTCCCCCATAACTAACTGTCAGAGAGCGGTAAGGGCCGGCTGCTCCCTAGGGGACAGGGAACCAAGCTTGGTAACACAGCTGGCAGGGCAAAGGCCTCACCAGTCTGGGCCCCATCCCACCATCTCCCAGGGAGGGAGTGGGGCAAGCCTGGAGATGGCAGCCAGGGGCAGCCCAGAGCCCAGGGCATCAGGCAAGCTCATGGGGATGAGGCAGGTCTGAGGTCAAGCCAGGAAGTCCACAGACCACGATCAGGCCCTGCGAAGGCCTTTGACATGGCATGCCTGATATAAAGAACCCGAAAGATGTGAATGGAGGTAGTTTCTGAGCATATGCCTTGCTCTAGCAAAAATTAGGACGCAGGTTAGTAAGGAGAAGGCCAGGGTAGGAGACGGAGGGACACTCAATGATGCCAGCCACCACAGGGACTCCACTTACTTCTTCATGACCATATATCGGAGGGAGTTGCCAAGCGTGTGATCCTCATCATGCAACACAAATGTGACACAGTTTCCATCTGTCCCATCTGCCTGGACCTGCCACAAATCAGGAAAGAAGAGATGCTGTAAGGTACTTTCTGAGGTAATGAAGGCCAGTCCAACAGTGAAGAATAAATTACTGTGTCCAACTAAATGAGCTGCATCAGGGTAACTGTGAACAGGGGCTGAGAAAATAATATTCAATGCTGTTTCAGCAAACTGGGCTCTCTATGCACGGCCTGCTTTGGGGGGACTCCACGTGTGAGCCCAGGTCATACGCAGATAACTACCTGCAGACAAGTAATGTATCTTTGAGGCAAAGAGTCTTAAAAGTACAATTTAATAAAAAATAAGTAGTCATAATCAGACAGTATCAGACAGACATAATCTCCTAAGGAGCCAGCTGGGTGATGCCCCCAAAAGGACAGTCTCTCAGGGAAGAATCAGGAATGCTCTTAAACTGTACTTAGAGGCCTGCATGCTCTAAAAGCTATCCCAGCACAGAAGCACCACTGCACAAGCAAAAAAACTTCCTAAGAGAGCTAAGAGGGAGAATACATCCAAAGAGAACCTACTTATGATGGTGCTTCATTAAAAATGTGTTTGGGGGTTGTTCAGAGTGGCAGAGGCTGGTCCCAGGGCCAAGAGAAACTGCAGCTCAGCTGACGTGAGGGAGGGCTTGTAGGTCTGTCTGGGCCATCTCCACAGCTCACATCTCAGATGCTGCAGTGTGACAAAGTGCAGCTCCACAGCAGAAGGAAAGATGCCAAATTACAGACTCCAGGCAAACATTTCCCTTGTTATCAAAGTGCCTTTGCATCCTTCCTCTTCAAGGGAGAGGAGAGGAGCCCAGACAAAGGCCTGCCTTCAGGGCCCATGATGCAAAGTGGCTGGGACGAACTGTTCAGGTTGGTGTTGCCAGGTCTCATCGCCAGTGGGTGACTAGACATGAATGAAAGGGACGGTCGAAAAAATCTCAAGGGGAGGGAAAACTGCTTGTCAGCAGAGAAATCTCACGTCATCTTGAAAACAAAGGAAGCTTTGCTGTAAGTCGCTATGTGCCAGTCCTAATGGCTTGGGATGTGCCTGGGGAGCCTTTGGGACTCCAGGCATCCACCAGCGAGCCTCAAGGGTGCTGAACCCCACACGTAACGAACCCAGCAGTGCCTGCAGCCAGAAGTCAACCTCTAATCCTCCTGCTGCTTCTGGCTCAAGCGCCTGCAAACAGCACTGCCAGCTAACGCTTCCTCAGCAGACTTGTTTGAGATCCTCTCCAAAACCAACAAGTCACTTAATTAATCGTTCAGCTGTCAGAGGGCTGCCGATCCTCTGGCCTTTCCCCAGGCTCAGCACAGCCACCGTGGAGCCTGACATGCCCTGACAGCCCCCAACTGTTTCCTCTCTCAGCAGCATAGAGAGGTTTCAAGGTTAAGTGTGGAGCCAGGCCCAGACGAGCACTGAACTCTGCACACCCAGCCCGCAGCCAAATCCTCAACCGCTCCAGGAAATTTATAACCCCTCACGTTTCCTGTTGTGTAGCAACACTCCACAGCAGTCCCATTCCTCCTTCTGCAGGTACAACCACAACGAGGAATTGACTCAGCATTTCAGAAGGGGAAGGCAGACTGATTTCTGAGAAGGAGAGATCACCCAGACCTGCAGCACAGTTCAAGGGCAGGCTCCCGATGCACCAGCTATCGCAGAAGGGTAGATGTGATGCAGCAACATTATAGTGACAATGAAGATGTTGGACTGATACAGTCTCTGTCATCTCCCAGCATCTTGCAATCCGTTCCCATGATCAAAGCAATAAGTTTTACTGACAGGGAAAATAAGTCAGCAGCAAAAACACTTTCCCTTGGTGTGGAAAGATAGTGAGTAAGTGACTTGCCAAAGGCCACTTGGGCAGTCAGTGGCGTGGATGAGACACCTCGCCTTCTCTTCCAGTTCCTAGACCCAATATCCTTCCTCCCTCCTGCTTCCCAGAACCAGCTATTGGCCTCAGTGTGTCCTACTGTGAGGCCTTCCAAGAAAGTATTTATTAAGATTAACATCACCAATAGTACTTAAGAGCTTGTTTTTTTCCAAAGGCTACAGACTCAAACAAGAACAGACTAACTCAGGAGTCACCTGCCTGCCAGGACAGGTCACCTGATCCACAGTTTGCTCCCTGCATCCCGTCACAGGATTAGAAGTGTGCCTAGGCATGTACCAAAATCACAAGTGTCCCTCACCGCCCCCAAGACAGGTACACTTCTGTTCGCTTGGACAGTGACATGCTTGTAATTTGGTCACAGGACAGGTGAGAAGCCCAAGCACGCAATTGTCGCATACTCCTTATCTCAGAGATGACTCTGTCACTGGCTGGGACTGCTCCAGGGTCTCCACACAGCGCTATCCACCACCTCCACTTCTATTGACAACAGGCAGGATCTGCAGTAATGAATTCAGCACTGCATAAATGCAGCTGCACTGCCTATGGACCCAGCCAGACAGCTGTATTTGTATTATCCTGCCTTTGGGCTAAAAAAAACTGTAGAGCAAGGGATCTACACAGCACTTTTCCCTGCCCACTGTAGCCAGAGCACGGAGGAGAAAAGAATTATAACTCCATCCTACAGATGGGAAACTGAGGCACTGGGTGATTCAACAGTTTGCCCAGACTCAGGCAGATGACAAAGTTTGATTCTGCAGCTAGATTTCCTGAATCCTGCACCAAGGCTTCAGCTGTTAGACTCTTCCCCTGGACAGAAAGGGGAATGAACAGAACAAAAAAATGCACATACAAGAGCCAAGAGATGCTTTTCCAGGCTGAGACCAAATGTTTACATCTGAGTTACAAATGGTGTATAAAAAAGATCTGAAAAACAGGATGACTAGGGCTTTAACATACAGCGCTGGAAGTTGCATTGACTTCAGACGCATTCCCAAAGTTGAAGAAAAATGTGTGCATGGAAAGGTGAGAAATGGGATAGACACGTCTCTGGTACAGGTGCTGGGTCTGCTTGCGGGGTTGCAGCAAGTGCTTAAGAGAAGTAACACATAGCAGAGATGGAGAAGCCAATCCACCATGCAAGATGCTACAATGAATTTAGCTTTCTCTGCCTGCTTACTGCAATCTGCGTACCCAGTGCATTGATCGGGCAGATGACAGCCAGGGCACAGCTGCTTCATGCAGCTGAAAGAAACACACTGTGCTGAACCTGCTTGCTTCACAAAGACTTGATTTCTCTCTCTCCTTTCCTGTGAAGAGTCCTCTGATACAATTCTGGATCTCAGCAGGAGTGTAAGCTTCCTTTCTTATGAAGCCATTGGCCCACCTAGTCACGTTATCTTGCCTCTGGCATAGATGCTATCTGATGCTTCAGAAGAAAACAGCCACCTTCCTTCCGAGAATACACCTCCTGAAGGATGGAGTCCTTTCTGGTCCTGGCAGCAATCAAGTCTGCAACTGGAGGCAGCAAGTTGAGGTTTCTCAGGGAATTCCTACAGGTCTCATCCAGGAGGTGTCTAGGTACCAAACTACCCATCACATGAAAACTCGTTATCCTATGAGCCAACCTGGAGAAAACCCTTGACTCCCCTGGGGTAGACAATTCTGCTCTTCTGGAGTTTTCTGTCTTTGGTTACATGCTGACTTGCCAATAACACTACCAAGTTGCTCTTGTATTACGGTAGAGGAAGAAGGAAGAGCTGATGAGATGTTAAGGCAGCTTTTGGAATCTGAAATGTACGACTCATCAAATTCAAATATTTCAGGGACCACAGAGATGGAAAAGCCCAGGGTTATAGAAGGTGTACCCTCCCAGCAAGGTCAGAATACAGCCCTTGAGGCCTGGCCACGCAGGCATCAGACTCCCTCCTCCTCCTCCACCTACTAAGCGAGCCTAAGAGACATAGTGTCTCATCCCCAGAAAGTTCTCCTGCTTAGAGAGGCTGTGATTTATGATGATGAATTATTTAGCACTGAATTTGGTGCCTAGGTACTGCAGTGGCATATGTATTAGCACAGCACTGAGCTATGTGCCATTGGGATTGGATATGAAGCAGGAAGAGAACAGTCCTACAAGTCACTTGTTCCTATCCTGCCGTTTATGCATAATTTGTCTTTTATGCCAGAACATACAGTCCTTTGCTAGTTCAGTTTTTATGAACCAGTAACACTCTCTACACCTTCTCCTGTTTTTTTTATGGTACTGCATTCCTCACTCTGAGAGCCTGGTTTGCTGCCAAGGGCCTCTCTCATAACTGCAGCTCTTCAAACATCAGTTTCATTCATCAGGGTGAGACTTGCAGGACTGGGCTTCCTCGCAACAGCGGCTTTCAACCTGTGGCTTGCACACACCAGGGGCAAGATTTGGGTCACACAAAACCTGAAAGTGGAAAGTAAAAAAACCCAACTATTGCCAAGAAACTGGAGCTCCTTCTGTAGGGTATGACGCACCATCAGGAAAAGTTTTGGAGCCCACAGATTGAGGGACTATGGAAAACTGTTGTGCTAGGAATGCCCCACACAGAGCTCTTAAAACCAGGCAATTTAAAGAGCCCGTTTGTTCCTCCCGTGCAGCTGCCCTGGTCCTCAGCTCCCCCTCCTTCTGGCTGACAGACTGGCACACAGACAGCAGGTGATCT
The DNA here is from genome assembly GCF_036370855.1 of Dromaius novaehollandiae. NCBI lineage: Eukaryota > Metazoa > Chordata > Aves > Casuariiformes > Dromaiidae > Dromaius > Dromaius novaehollandiae. The sequence goes on from NC_088108.1 coordinate 3,265,779, forward strand.
TTTGGCAGGTCTCCCTGTAGCTACGTCCCCTGCCTCGGCCAGCTCGGTGCCTCACCCGCTGTTAACGCGCAGCGCAGGGCCATCTAGCGTCTTCCCCTTGCCTGCAACGGGGACCAGAGGTGGCGAAAACGTTCTTCCAGGAGCGAACTCCCACCAGCAGCCCTGGCACGGGGGTGAGTGAGGAGATGAGACACACTGCCAGTCCCTGATGGCTAATACGCAGAGCCACCCGAGGCCTGGCGTTCAGAAGTGCTCAGCAATTCATCTTTAAAAAGAAACAAAGCTTATTCTACAAAATGTTAGCCTTAGCCTCTTCTCATCTAGTTGGTCACTACGATACTGCTTCTGTTCCCTAAAGGACAACAAAGCCAATCTCAAACGCCGACATTTCAAGAAATTCAGGTCAAAGGCATCTTCTCAGCTCTGCGTCCTTCCTATTTCAGGAGGCTCTTCTTTACGCTCCCCCTCCTTCTTCCTCCCTCTGCTATTCGCACACAGTTTAACAGAGCGGCTGTACCAACAGCTCAGGCCAGGCGCCCGGTAGGACCGAGCAGCCTCACGGCTGACAGGAGCTGGGCGAGGCCACGCAGGTCTCCGCGGACGAAACGCTCCAGGATGACCGAGACCTAACGCCGAGGAAGACACGCTGCAGCTCGCGCGCCGCTTTGGGAAGGGCCCCGCAGGCCTTCGCCCCGCTCCGGGCCGCAGCGGAGAGGCGCGCGGCCTCCACCCGGCTGAGGGCGACCCTCCCCGAGGGGCTGCTCCGCCGCGAGGCAGCGCTCCCCGGGGCTCGGCCTCCCTCCCCCAGACCCGGCAGGCGGCTGCCGCGAGGGAGGGCGGCCGGCCCCAGGCGGGCCCGCTCTCCCGCCCTCCCCGGAGATGGGGCGCCGCGGCTCCCCCCGCACCGCGGGGCCCGGGCCGCCCCGCCCGCCCGCCCCTTCCCCGCCCCGCCAGCGCCGCCCGCGCGGCGGGAGCGGCCCCCCCCCGGCCTCGCCCCGCGGCCCCCCCGAGCCGCCGCCCCCGCCGCGGCACCCACCACCTCCAGCGCGGCCTTCCGCTCGCCCTCCTCCGCCATGGCCGCGCGGCCCGCGGACTACAGCTCCCAGGAGGCAGCGCGGCGGCGGCGCCGGGCGGCGGGAACTACGCGCCCCAGGGGGCCGCGCGGCGCCCCGCCGGAAGTGCGCGCGGGCGGCAGGCGGCGCAGGGCGGATAAGAGCGCGGCGGGCGGAGGCGCCTGCGAGCGCGGCGCCCTGTCCGCGCCGAGCGGTGAGCGGGGTCGGGGGGGAGAGGCCGCGCCCGGTACCGGCCGCCGCGGGGACCGGAGCGGCGCCCTGCCGGGGAGGCGGCCTGGGCCGGGCCCGCCCGGGGAGGTGGCCTGGGGTGAGGGCGTCACGGGGCCGCTCCCTCGGCAGGTCTCCGCCTCCCCCGGCGCCCTCAGCGCGGCTCCCGAGCGAGGCCGGGGCCGCAGCTCGGCAGGGCGAGGGCGGCCCGGGGGCTGCGGGGCCCGAGCGCACGGGGGGGGGGCTGCCTTGGCCGCTGTTTTGGCTGCCCTTCGGCATCGCGTGCTGCTGCTGTAACTCAGGTTATGGGCTGACAGGGCCCTTAGAGGTTGGATGCCGATGAATAATCTACAGCGGGGCTTGTGATAGGGGGTTGGGGAGGGTGCCAGTGATCCTGCTTTGGGGTGTGCACCGGCTGTTACGTGTTACCTCCTTAGCGAGCTGCTTATCCAAGAGCTGTGATGTTGTTTCTTTACCTCTCTTGTACAACATGTTGTATTGCCTTCCAGAGAAGGTGATGGGCCTGAAAGAGAAGCTGGATTAATCTTGCCTAGTGACTTGTTTTCCTGGTGGTGAACCAGAAGAGACCAGAAGGGAGTAAGCTGTGTGTGTAGAGGGGAAACTAAACTTCTGTTAAATTAGTGCATGAAATCTGTGCTTCTCAGGCTCAAAATGGACAGATAAGCTATTGCACTAATAGTTGAAGTACCCCCTCCACTATTTCCAAAAAGGAAGAAAAGAAATAATAACTTGGAGAAGCCAAGGAGGGGTTAAAGGGAAGTCTAGACTACTTTCTGCTGAAGTCACTATACTTAACCGATCTTTTTCATTGCAGCCAGGCAGCTTGCAACTTGTAGAGTTGCAACACTTAAACTTGCTTTGGGTTTAAAGCCGGTAGTAATGTGAGGCCCCTTGCTTTCTGTATTTCTGGAAATATAAGGAGTGACTTCCTCCAGCACTTGGTGCTGAAGCTTTGAATGTTTTGATCAAGAAGTACTGATGAGTCCTCTCTGGCTGGTAAGGGCAGTACTGCTGAGTGGTAGAGAATGGGTGCAGTTGCTCTGGGATGACTTCTTGCCCCAGCTATCTTAGCTACCATCAGACAGTTTATTCTTGGTCTTCAATGAAGTCAGAGCAACAAACAAGTTTTGTTTTCTCACTTCACTCAAAAATAATAGGCCATCTGCTATGTTTGGACACTTCACAGCTGAAACTTTAAACATCACATTGAAGACTGAACCTGTATATTTTTCATTCTTTAAGATGCTGCAGATTTCTATAGGCAATTCTGTCAAATATCATAGGAGAGCTTGTACATAGCAGTGTGCTATGTCTTGCATTGAGTCCTTGATGTATGAATGCAATACTCAAATCCCCTTTTTTACTTAAGCTGTACTAACTGCCTGATGCTTTGGGCACAGCTTAAGGAGCTTTTTGGTTTGATGTTTTCTGGTTGGCTGAGGAATACAGCCTTTTTTCCTTCTTCCCTTTCCCTGCTGCCTTGGAGCCTTTTGATGTAAGGCCTGCCTGGTATTTCTAAGTGAATTCAAATTGTCCTTTAGGAAGGCTTACCCATGGTTATTTTCAGCCACTAAGTATTGTAAGTTTAGACAGAAACTAACTGGTTTCTAGGTTATATGAAGAGGTGAAGTAGTTTATTTCAATGGATATAATTCCGGACTCATTTGTAACTTCTGAGGAAAGATGTTCTCTAGCAGCTTAATAGATTTTTATCTTATTCTTTTCTAGGAAAAGGTGCTTGTGCTCTCTTCTAGAGCTGGATGAGACACTGCTTGGAGAGAGAAATGTGTTCATCATTAGTCTGTTTTACTTGATTTAAGCTACTTCCAGAAAAGCTGAGAGAATGGTGGCTGGGAGAATGTTTGTTGACTGCTCGGTAAGGCTGAGAACTGTGAATTCAGCTGGTTTCCCTGCCGACACAGGACTGCAGGGCCAAATTACTGACTTCCTGGTGAGGTTTCTGGGTAGCTTCTGGAGTCTCAGCTAGCATCACCCTTCTTGTGTCCTGTTGGTAACAGCCCTGTTGAACTCCTAACTCACTAAGAGTTCTACAGATGGCCTATAGTAAAAGACTGGAGACTCTTAAAAGTTGTGGCAGAGACTTCAGAATCTGCAGTTTGAACCTAGAGATTTTCATTTTGGGAATTAAAGTGTCTCTGTGCTTGTGTGGGCTTTGTAGTTCTGAGGTTAGCTGCTGTATGGCAAACTGCTGATACTTCGCAGATGATGTGTGCATCTGATGTGTGACTGGCTTCTTGATATTTGTCAGTCACCTGATTGCCCAAGAGGCTTTATCATGTTTGTTTATCCTGGGCTGTGACCTAGTGTTGTACCACACACTGACATTGTTCTGGTTAGGTTGCTTGGCTGGCCAAAACATTGCAGGCTACCTCAGGGGCTCTGATCAGACAACTGTATTCATTTCTCTTGTTTCAGTTAGTATTGTTGCAGATCGGTGTGCTGTTGCAATCCTTGTTGCAAGTACTTAGAACTGTGCTGCCCAGCAGTTCCTTGCTTCCAGCCCTTCCTCCCTTCAGTTCCAGCTCCTGAAGAGGTGTTGAGTGAGTAGAAAACAGAACAAAGTGTGTTTTGTGTAGTTCACACTTCTAGCTTTATTTACAGGAGTTTAGACAAAGTAAGGGATAGTGAACAGTTTAAGCTTGTATAGGATCAGTTGTGTATACCTGTTGACAGTTACGCTCTCTCTTTTTTTCCACAGATGTTAGTTATTTTTGAGGGAAAGATGCTTGTGCTTTTTCCTTGTGTCCTCATTAGGCAGAAGAATGAGCTGCTGTCTCTTTAATCAGGAGGAACCAGCAACAGTTGCATAGCAGTTTTATGGTTGGGGGTGGGGGGGTGAATTGTTTTTGCGAGATCAGAATCAGCTGTTGGGCTGCTCTTGTCTCTGGTGTGATAAGCCTTTAACTTAAGTTATCCAAGGTCTAATTTTGTTTCATGTTTGTCTATAAAAGTGACTTGTTGGGTCTGTTTGGCTTGGCTTCTCTTCTGCTTCAGCGTATTCACATAAAGGTAGTTCTTCCTTCAGGAAGATTCCAAGAAACTATTTATTTCTTCATGGCTTAGCTTGGAGTAATCCCTACTTCTGTTCACTTCCTTATCCAGATGCTCATATTGGACACAAATAGTGCTGTGCGTATCAGCTTTTGGTCTCTTCAGGTCAGTGGAGGGAGAGCTGTGATTGCTGACTTACTCAGCTTGTGTTTAACTGAAGTTAGGTGAGTCGTGGCTTGGAGCACTAAAGTCTCGCTTTGTGACCCTCAGATTTGTCTGTCTTTAGTGATGTGCTTTGGAGAGCTGAGAGCAGGTTAAGACCAAAGGCAGCAAAAAATCACTGGAGCCTGACTACTTTTCTTGCTCTGCTGTCAGCTTGTGGCTGCTACAGCAGTTTAAGGCTGGATTAAAAAAAAAAAAAGTTGTATTGTGGCCATTCTAGTCTTCAGTGGAAGGATGTCAGAGCACAGGAGTATCAGTAGCACAGTGACAGGAGTATCCCTGGGTGATTTGCATGTATGCACATTGGCCAGACTGTGGGCTCCTAGATACAGCTTTCCGGAAGAAAGTTTGGATTTTCTTTACTGGGGCAGCTCTGAAACACTCCAGGCATGATGTGGTCTGGCAGGCTGGTTCAGTGATGCTGGAAGGAGGAGGTGGTGGTCAGGCTTTGCAAATGGCTTTGACTCTGTGTTCATATCTTTTATTTATTTTCCTCTGGCTAGTCAGGCTTGACGAAGTAGTGGAAGAGATGCTAGGATGCCTTGGAAGAAATGCTTTTAAACCCCTTTAAGCCATTTGCTCTGAACTGTAGTGCTGGGACTCTGTAAGCTTTTGTGTAACTGTTAACTGTCTCTCTATGGAAAGAACCCATAACTATATGGATAGGGAAGAGCAGCACTAAGCCAAGGCATTACAGGAGTTGTAACTTCTACTAGGGCTAGACTGTGGATCTGACTTCCCTGACCTCCTGCCTTGTTGCTTGAAGAAATAACTTGTTTCTAATAATATTTCTCCCTGGAGAGCTCCTGAACTTCTCTGGAGTAAGTGATTCTGTGTTAAGAATGGCTGTACTGAGTCAGACCAAAGGTAGGTCCTGTCTAGTATTGGCCATGGTGACTAATGGGAAGTCTAGGGAAGAGTGGAAGAATAGAAGAAATTTGATAAACTTGGCTCCAGTGAGCTGCTGCTTGGCTGGTATTTGTTTAATAGTGATTCTTTTTCTATAAATTTGTCACTCTTTCTGAAGAGTTCATATGAACTTTTTTCCACAATATTCTGAGTAAGTTTGAGGATGCACTGTGTGAAGAAATACTTCTGGTGGAACCTGTTCTCAAGAACATTCTCCTCTGTTTTGTATTAGAAGTAGTGAATAATTGCAACTTTTTGCTTTACATCCTTTCTGCTTGGATATCTTTCTGGGCTGATGCATTCTCTTTCCCCCCCCCTTACACACTTTCCATATTACTCTTGCATATTCTGTAGCTTCTACAATCTTCAGATGGATGCTAATGGTGCTTATTATATTTAATTAAACAATAAGTCCTGACCTTTAAAGATCACCTTTCTGAACAGTTCTTATTCAAATCTTCAGATGTAAAATAACATGGTTTTTATTCTGTAATGACAAGACACTTAATGTCAGAGGGCAGGTGTGAGGCTGTGAGTCAGTGTACCTGTGACTGCACTAAGTCAAGCAAGGCAAAGCAGCACAAGGGAGACTTCCCCTGTCCTTGGTCGAAATGGTACACAGACAGGTCTGAAGAGTGCTAGCTTCAAGCCAGGAGGAAGTGAAAGAAGCAAATGTGTTTGTAGGGTACTGCTGCTGAGTGCTCTGGCGTTTCCTTCCGCCCTTTGGTTTGATGTTCCTCTGGTGTCTGACTGGTGAGAGAGAGTGAAGGAGGACGGCTTATCTGATAACTCATGTCTGAATGATATGAGGCTTTGTTTTATGTGTTCCTCCTTCCCCTTTACTGATGCTATGAACTTCCTCTGTCCTTTCTGGAGGTGTTTGGTGGGTGCTCTACTCTGAAGCCTTTGAGAGCTTTTATTATGCTTTGTGCTTTATTTGTTGTCAGATTAATTCTTTGCCTTCTGTTCCCTTTTGTAATGCCAGTTCTGAATACCTCAGTGCTCTCACGTGGCTGAGTTAAAGGTTGTGGCACAGCCATGGAGCGTCTCCTGAATAAGTCCATAAGCTTGTTCTTTTGCCCTCAAATGTTGAGCTCTTGTGCCTCTGGGAAGTTGTCTGACCACTAATGGCCAAGCCTGAAGCTGTCAAGTTCTGGCTGATAAAAAGGAGAACTGTGAGCATTGCAGCAGTGAGGTCTGTGCAGTAGTGACTGTATTATAACTTCATGGTCTTGTTAACAGTTCTGCACCTCTTACTTCACCTCTTCCAGTATTGCTGTGATCCTGTGTTGTACGTCAGCTCAAGTTAAATAACAAGATCTTCAGGGAAGATCTGTCTGCACAGTGCTTGGTAGGACTGATCGTTGATACAGAATGCCTCACTGAGATCACGAGGTCATTTCGGTCAATGCCAGATGGGTAGAAAGTCTAACTGGGCATAGCCTGTATTCATAGGCTTTCTGTAAGTGGTCTTTGGATCCTAAAGCTAAACCAGTGCTTTGCTGCTGTTGTGCTGATTTGTAGAGACGCTTCCAAGTTACTCAGTTGCATTGCAATAGCTGTATAATCTTTCCAGCCAGAATGTGGAGGCTTCTGGACATGGAACAAGACAGGCAGTACCAAGTGCAAAGTGGAAAAATAAGATTTTCTTGCAGAGTCAGAAGTCTTCCTGAGTCTTTTCTAAGCAGAAAAGAGGCTTATGGGTGTACTGAAATCAGCTGAGCAGATGTCACAGCTGCAACCTGGCATGTGGGTTTGCATTTTAAATCTTGAATTTGTGTGGATTAATGTGATGATACCTGAGCTGATTAAGTGTGCCCTCTTACATGATAGCATACATTTTTTCCAGCTCTGGAGGCTTCACAGAACTCAAGCCCTTGCATTCAGTAGTCTGTGCAGTTTGATACATGTGCAAGAATGTCACCTTGTGAAAAGGATGTATGACTGTAGATAATCAGTTTGCAAATGTGCAATCTGGCTTTGAAAAATGCAGATTATGTGCTTTTACAGAAGTCTTAGAGCAACACACCTCAGTAAGTGTCTCTAAAACATAAAAAGTGGATGTGCATGGTGTGACTCTAAGCAGGTAGTAGCTTCTCTACTTCAGTTTTAAGAGTGTCTTAGTTCTGAGTACCATCAAACTGAAGTGATAGGTTCAGGATGTTGGACTTGTCTGTGTAACTATTTCCTGTTAAAATACTTGCAAGACAGTTGCTTTCTTTCTGAACTGTAGTTTGCTGGCTGCAGGCAGCTTCTTCAAAGAGAAGCAAGCAAAATCTGAAGAGTCAGAAGAGCTGAAAATGTACTAATATTTAGGAATCTAGATAGAATGTAGATGAATCTTGTTATGGGTTCACTGACTGTGGGACATGTGGTAGTTGCAAAAAAACACCTTCTAGAGGTTAGTGCAGTCTTGCTGTCATCCTGAACGTGACCTAAAAGAAGTGAGAGACTAGGAAGATGGCTTGCTGATAATGGTAAAAGTATTAAACATGCTTCTGCCTCTGTCCTATTACGCTGGGAACTGAGAATACTGTTAAGATTGTAATGTATTCTCTGCCAAACAATGGAGTCTAACTCTCTTCTTTTATTAATTCCAGATAGTGTGAAGTCATGGCTATCCTGTTTGCTGTTGTTGCAAGGGGCACAACCATACTTGCCAAACATGCCTGGTGTGGAGGAAACTTCCTGGAGGTGACAGAGCAGATCCTGGCAAAGATACCATCCGAAAACAACAAACTCACCTATTCTCATGGGAAGTGAGTAATCCTTCTCTGGAAATGGGAGGGGAAGCTTGAACATATGGTGGGAGTCTAGCCCACTTCAGTTCTTTACAACATATTTAATGTGTTAGTATGCTGCCCGCACATGCAGTAGCCCAGTAGCTACTTATTTCCCCAGATTTTGCAAAATAACTAAGACTTGGGTTTGGTTTAAGTAGTAAGCATTGAGGCAGTTGAAATGAAATCAAGTTTTCTAACTGGATGCCATTTCCAAAGTGAATTGGAAAGCGTTCTGCTGTGGATGTCAGAAGCTATTGGAGTTTTTTCTTGCTGGTGTTTGGAATTTGGCTTGTGGAGTCTTTGCTGGCTTTTGAGGCTTGGACACAGCTTTAGGCAAAGATGTTGCCCATCTTGATTACTTGTGGTTCTTTTAAGATGTCATATTGCCAATATCTTGTAGAGTGACCCTGAGCTACCACAAATCCAGTCAGACAAGCATTTCTTTCCCCAAGCTTTTACAGATCTCTGAACAGCCCTGATCAAAGTTGATGGAATGAGGGTTTAAACATAGCATCTCTTGAGACTATACTGGATTGCTGCACCTGAAAGTAAATGCACTAATGTGCTGGTGTATGAACTAAAGGAGGAGCTGTGGAGGCAAGAGTAATTTAGAAACCTTGGATCCCACTTCAGCTGTCTTTGGAATTAGCATTGCGGTTGGGTTCTCAATGTTGTCCAAGCTGTTGTGTTAAAAAGCTGTTTTTGTTGCCTTAGGTTTTGAAAACATAATACTGTTTGTCTGCTTCACTGATAAGAACTTGGATGTAGAAGTTCTGTTGATGGGTAGTCTTTCTGCACCTTTCTCTGGTTTGGGAGCACTAAAAATCCCCAAGGAGAAGTTTTATGAAGAGGCTGCTTGCTTCATGGTCTAAGCTTCTCTAGATGCTGAATCTTTGCTCTAGTGTAATTCTAAGGGCGTGGTCCTCTTTTGCTTTATCTTTGCCTTGAATATGTTTTGGCCAACTACAAAGCAGAGTTTTAGGAGTGCTATAGTGCATTTTTATAGATGAAAACTTGAGTTGCGATAGAGGCTACTGCTCTTCGAGAGCACTGAGAGGCAGTAATGAGTGTTTACACTTGGAAAGCATGCTGTGGATGAAATGTATAATCTTCTGCTTGTTACTAAATGTTTCCTCAGTGAGGCTTCCATAAATGTGGCAAAAAGATCACTGCTGTCATGATGTGGTTTTTCTGATTTGCATTGTGCTTCTAGAGTGTACTGATGCTATTCTGCAGCTCTGGGCATTAAGCTTAGCATTAGAGTGCTTCTGCTAAAACTAGTCTCTTCTGACAAGTCTTCTATTAGCATTAGTTTCTAAGCATTTGGAGAGCAACCTTTTTGGTTAGAATGTCTGTGCTGCCTTCACTCTGGGAGAGGTGAAGAAAAAGTTTCTAGTCTTCTCTTTGGGGTGGAGATTAGATATTCATGCACGCTTTGGAGCAGGAAGTGTCTTCCTGCTGTGGGAAAGCAAGGTTTTAGTTTTAGTGCCCTTCTCTCCCTACATGCAACTGTAATGCCTGGAGAGGACATTAAAACTGAGAAGCTGGGTGAGCTCAAGGAGTTTTTCCTGCCTATATGATTTCAGGGATCTTTCTGCCTTGCCAGGGCCCCAGCTTATAGGCTAGAAAATCACCCCATTACCTGCATGTCTAAAACTGTTGCTTTAATTCTGCAAAAGGAGAGAAAAAACACTCATTAAATGGAGTACAAACTCTTTTAGGAAGACTTCCTGAGCCTTTAAAAAAAATCTCCAAGGAAAACTAGCCCTCTGGCATCTGGAGTTCTTGAGGATGTTCTGTCTCTGTTTAGATTCTTCCACATATCACTGGGTGTCCTTTAAGGTGGTGTCTGATAAGCTTTGCTTCACTCCTTCCAGGAAGGAGTGACAATAGCTGTAGATACGGAGGCTTTCTCATGAGAACAGACCTTCAGGGCAGCAGGCTATACTTAACACACCCCTGAGCCTTATTTCAGTGTTCAGTTACTTGCATAATGCTAAGCTTGAGTTTGAAAACTACTGCACAGAACGCTCTGGTCTGTACAGGGCAGTTGCTGTGCAGCATGTGTGTTCGCTTGCTTTTATTCTGGAGTTTGTAAAAGGGTCCCCACACTTACTGGGAAACTTTTGGAGGTCTGCAAATATCAAAATGAGCAGATATATGGTGTTTTAAAGTATTCATGTGGTCTTTTTTGCAACTCTTTTCCTATTCTGTCCTGCTGTGCTGGCCAGAAGAGTACCTCACTTACTGGAGTTTCAGATAGTAGTGGGACAATATAAGAAAAGGGCAACAGCTAAAGTCAGTGAGTTGAACTAAAACACTCATTCTGGCTTGGATTTATCTGTCTGAGTTGATGCTTTTTTCTGATAGGCCTTAGAAATAACAGCTTGGTTTCATTTTGAGGGGAGGTTATTGTTTTGAGCTAGTTTGGACTGTTTTTTCTCAGGATCGAGTTGCAGTTAACTAACATCTGTATTCTCCTGACACCAGCACAGGCATCTTTCTATGAACAGCTAACCTAGCCATATGCTTTGAGCCAGTTTAGTATGATTATTGTTCTATCTGATTCACTTCGTGGGCTGGTTGCTCTTTTATCATCTTTGTGATGAAAACCAAAGGCCGGCCAGCACTGCAGTCATACAAACAAGGCTTAAGAAGCAAGTTACTGCATGAACAAGGTTCATCAAAGTATTAATGTTGTCACTCCTGGCAGCTGCAGATAGTGTTGCATGTTGACTAGTGTATGGGTGCTTGTATACCTATTGGCTAGGAGCAGGCATGAATGTTATCCCTGGAATCCCATCAAGGTTTTGTTTCTGCAAATACGTAGCTGGTAGAGTGTGGAACTGAAGTCAACTTGGAATTCATGTCCCACAAAGCTATTGCTGAATCTGGAATGCTGTGAATGGCTTGAGGCCAGTGATCCTTTAACATGTAGGTGGTCTCTTTTTTCAATATAGCTCTCAGGAATCCAGGTGCATCTGAACAAAGATGGCTGGGCATCACTCATGGCATCTACATGATTTCCTGTAGGGTAACTGGAATCTGGTCCTCTACTTTTTAGCCTTTAAGGCCCCACAGACACTAGTGCCTTTTACAAGATTTGTCCCATGGCAGCTCCAAATGACTTGTCCTCTCTCTTTGCAGTTACCTGTTTCATTACATTTGCCAAGACAGGATTATATACCTCTGCATCACAGATGATGTAAGTATTTCGGTTACAGCTCTTGCACACAGAGGCTCTCTGCAAGTGTTAGCTTTTTGGTATCTGCATGTCAGTGAAAATCAATGGGTGCCAATCTGAGATTCATTTTTTCCATTGGAGCTACTGCATGTAACTGATATGAACAAGAACACACCTGCAGAGTTCTAAGCCTGAAACTCAAATGCTTTTGAATAGTTAGCTTTGAGGTTAAGCTCTTATTTTGCCATAGTCTCCCAGCAGTCCCAGTACAGTAAAATCTAGATGTAGTGATTAGTCTTTAATCATCAGTAGAATATGTGCAATGCTCCTCAATTCTGGAAATGCTGAAGGAAAAACTTCTTCCTCCCTGGAGAGGCATAGGGTTAGTACAGAGTATACTCCATTAATGTCTGCTGCCAATGAATGTCCAGGAAGCTGGGATTAAAATCTGTTTGCCATTAAAACCACAAGATAAGCAGTTCAGTCTTGGCATCATGCACAGCATGCCTGTTGAGAGTTGATAATCGGTTTCTCTAAAATTGGCTACATACTCTGTACATTTCATTATCTAATAGCCCTGTGACTTGACATAGCTGTAGCTAACTGCAGCAACGTCTGGTGTGAATGTGCTCTCTCCCTTCCAGGACTTTGAACGATCTAGAGCCTTCAACTTCCTGAATGAAATAAAGAAGAGGTTTCAGACCACATATGGCTCAAGAGCACAGACAGCCCTTCCATACGCTATGAACAGCGAATTCTCGAGTGTCTTAGCTGCACAACTGGTGAGACTTGTTGTAAAACAAGGTTTCTCTAACAACCCAAACTTCTCCCCATAAAGTGTGCTTGTATTTCCTCACTTGGAACGGAAGTGCCAAGCTGAGTCTAGGTATAAGGCAGGGGGAGCTGGTGGCTTTCCCCCAAACTTTGCCTATAGCTGAGCCACTTCACAGCTTCAGTGTTAAAAAAGAGTTTGGGATTAATAGTGAATGCATTCCCTGTTCAAACCAGGTAGCTGCAAAGACGTACTGTGAACTTCTGCATCAGTAATGGTGTGTGCTCTGTCTGTGTAACAAGCTAGATTCCTTGTGCTTCTGGAATCTCTGCTTGTGGAACAGCTGAACTTGCTTACCTCTTGAGGGAATTTAATGCTGGCTTCACCCTCCTTCAGACTGGTGTCTTGCCCCCTTTCAATTGAGATTAGATCTTAAAGGTAACATTTGAAGTCTCAAATCTAGTTCCAGGTTGACTGCCCAGTCCAATTTAACATGATTGTCATGAAGAGCCAGACAAAAGTATAGCATTACTTCTGTCAAACTAAACTTAAGACTTGAGTATTTAGTAATCACAAACTGCCTCTTGCTGCTGCTTTCCCTTTTTCCCTGTTGCTTCATAGTAATTTCAGTGGCAAACTGGAGTGTGATAGAGAATGTGCTTGTGGTATGGCTTACTGTTCAGGACGGAAGAAAACTGGGATTAAGTTACAGGCAGGTACTGTATACAGAACCATGATAGACTCCCCAGCATCTTGCACAGGCTCTGAGTATTTCCATTCCCAAGATAAGAGATCAGACAGGAGGATAAATGAGTTGTCAGTTGTGCCATACTATCAGAGTTGGGATTTGACCTGCACCTGCCCAACCCCCAAAATATATCTGTTTCACTGTTGACTAATGTTTTTTGGTGGAGGCTGTATTGATGTTTAAGGTGATGCTGGATTCTGAGACTAATCTTTGCAAGAATGAGATGGCTGCTCCACCAGTGTGATTGCATTCTGGAAGCAAGATGAAGCCCATGTCATTGGGGTCTGTGCAGGCACCAAACACTAGCATGTAAAGAGCTGTGGGACAAATGGTTGTCTTGGTCCACTGGAAAGCTCTAAGCACAATTACAGTGAGAAAAAGCTAGTCAGACAGGGAGCTGTGAGTAGTATGAGGTATCTTCTTGCACATTGCTGTAGTAGTGAGCTGGTGCAGGGCCAGGCTGATGTTCTGGCTGAGTTGTAGCAAGCAGCCATCTTCTGTGGTGGCAGAAGGGAGCAGCCTGTCCAAGGTTCCCATTGGCGATGTGGTGTGTTAGCTTCCAGAAGGTGGGACGGAGTGGATCTGCTGTCCTGATGTGATCAGACTTGTGCTGTCTGACATTAGTGGACTGTTGATAGCTCAACTAAAGCTGTGTTCTGAGTGTCATCATTATGGCACATTCAGGATACTGCAGATCTCCTTTTTAAGAAATTTCCAGGTTTTAGGACACTTTAGCTAGTCTGAATCCCTTCTTGGATTACTGAAGGAGAAGGTGGGCTGGGCTGGAATCAATATCAGACTTGAAGTGCTGAGGCGCTGCATGCTGACTTTGTTTACCACAGGAATCTGCTACAGTCCTGATGCTAGCATCACACTTCCACAAAACTGCTTTGCTCACTGCTTATGTTTGAGATATGACAAAGCCCACAGCTACCAGGCAGGAGAAATTTAAAATTGAGTTGTATTGCTCTATGTATTGTATTCACAGCAATGCAAGAATACAGATGGGTGTAGCTTCTGAAGTATGTCAATGTGCAGCATAGCCTTTGCTTTTGCCCTCCACAGAGTGAGGTGAGATGTATTTCAGGCATTGTCATTAATGCACTGTTGGCTTGATGTGTGACCTGAGTATGCTCAGGAGTCTGCAGACAACATGCTGCCTTGTTTCAGTGAGGATTTTTGTGGAGGGAGAGTAGGAGGAAAGGCAGAGAGCAATTGCTCCAGCAGTGGGATTGGACTGCTATTTAAATACAAGCTCTTAATGTAGTGGGAATGTTGCGGTTTGCATTTCTCCTTGGCACTTGGACTGCTGTGGTACAATCCCAGTACCTGTAAGGAAAACAGGCCTGTGGAAAAGGATAGGCTAGATGTAATGTCAAATTAAATGAAGTTGGATAGAAAATAGAGGAATAAATAACTGCCCTGTGGCTCATGATTGATAGCCTCATTGCTGCACAAAATCTAGAGGCTGCATAGTCTCCAGGAAAGTGTTTTGAATTTTCTGTTTAAAATTTGAGTTCTATTCTTGGAGTCCTTCATTGATTCCATACTTAATGTTGCTCAGGTAATTATGAAATTAAATTTTTTGAGATCACCTTTAAATTAAATGTAAGATGGCCTTGGAATATTGGCTTTGGGGGCTTTTACACAGGCTGCATTTGAGGCAGCTACAACCTGAGCTGTATGCATGATGCAGCTCATTCTTAATTTGCTCCACTGTGGCTGGTGAGCGTGTTAGTGCTGTTACCGCTCTTCACAAATGGCTTGGCTTTCTACCTGGTCTACTAAAAATGACAGGTTTGATATTCCAGGTGTGGGCTGAGAGGTCCTCTGCTGCTGGTGACCATGAGCATGCATGCTCCTTCCTGTTAAGTGAGGAAACTGGGCCACCTTTATAACACTCTCCAGCAGTAATTGTATTTTGAGGTGTAGGGTGAAGCCAGGAGCTGGGGACAGGAGGGGAATTGGGGGAAGAGGAGGGAGGACTTGCATTTGCACTGTTTCTGCCTGACATGTGTATTAGCGTCAGTCAAAGGGGCTGTTGGTCTCGGTTCAGTCAGCTGATTGCAAGAGGAAATGGTGACTAGTGGAGGTGACTCGGAGCGCAGAGTTGCACATAGGTCACCACAGAGACTATTCCTTGGCTTATGCAGCAGACGGAGCAATGAATAGCAATGCCAGTGTGGGTTCAGAAGGGCCCAATGGATTGTGCATAATAAATTAGACTAGCTCCCTATCTGTGATAGGGCTGAGTCTTTTCTGTCTCCGCCAGTCTTTGATATGTAGAAACTGAAACTATATGAAGTGATGACTTACCAAAATGTGAGCAATTCAGTGGCTGGAGTAAGCTTAACAAATTGCCTTATCAGAGCAGCCAGGCAGTCTTCAGAGCCATGGTGTGATATTCTGCTAAAAATCCCCAGTCTTTCCATTTCTTAAAGCACTCTGAGTAGAGCTGGCTACCTTGGCCCTAGCATATTGATAGAAATCCAGGCATCAACTGAAGTCAAGCAATGACAGAAAGCTGTTCTCTGAAATGGCTTTAAAACTTGCCGAGATTAGAGCCCTACTGATCAGACATCTCATGTAGTGCAAGAACGGGACTTATCTAGATAATTCCTGTAACTCAAGGAGTTTAACTAGTGTGACAGTGAGCATGGAGGAGGAGATCATATAGCAGTTCTGAGATCATGCTGCTACTCAAGTGTATCACAAATAATACTGAAAAAGGTGGGGGGGGGAGTGCATTTCCAATAATATTAATGACCAGCTTTGATAACATGCTGGTTCTGAAACTTTAAAAAAAAAAAAAAAAAAAAAAAAAAAAACCACACACTGAGGACAAGGTTCAAAGGAGCTGTTGCTTTCAGTGCCATAACTATTATGACTCGAGTCTCTACTGCTCTAACAGCATCTACATGCTCATATTTCATGTTGTCAGAAATGGATGCAAACTGAACACTTATTCAGGAAAAAAAATGTGGTGTAAGTAGCCACTTGAGTGGTTGTGAGGTACAAACTCTTAATCTAGTCCTGGCCTCTGCTCTCACCAAGTCTCTTTTGACTAGTATTAAAATACAGATGTTCCATGAAGGTCTCCCCACCAGATGTGAATGTGATGGCTACAAGTGCAGAGCAAGGCAAAAGCTTAACTTTGAGTTCTGCTATGGTGACCTAGATCTGTGGATGGAGGCCACTTAAAGGGAGCAAGGCAGTAGGAGCAGTGACTAGCAGTGCTTGACTGGAAAGGACCTATGTTGAGCAATAACTTAAAATCAGTCCTGTACTAATAGAACTTAGTTATCCAGTACTGGCTTCATCTCAGTTTGCTTCCTTTGATTCTGTAGCTGATTGTGAGACTCTTAACCTGGGAATGTTGGCTAGCAATTCTCCTACTTACCAACCATGTAACTGCCTGGGATTCATTTGCTGCCCTGGTAACAGGAAAAACAGTCTTTGAACACCTTCTCTTCTCTGACGGGAAGAGAACTAAGGGAGAGGAGTCACAGTAACATCTGTGCTTAGTTTTCTTCTGTGAGACCACAGAATGGAGTGGGTTGTAACGTAGGTATCTGATGAGCAGGCAGATGAGCTTGATTCATACAGGAATTGAGCAAATCACATCACTGGGGTATCTACTGTTTTTTCCACTTGCTGTAATACCAGAGGGATTGCATTGTCAGCAAAGCTGTTCAAGTACAGGCTGTAGCAGGAAGGCTCTTTCCTTCCAGGTGGGTCTAGTCTAGGTATGTCTTCCTAGACTGGTCTAGTACACATCAGTCTGACTCTGACTGTCTCAGACATTGCTTGGTGTGGTGTTTCCAGTTCATGGGCCCTTCCTGTCTCTGCCAAGGCTCCCTCTAACATTCCTGTAGTAGAGATACTTGTGTACTGTCTTGGTTGTAAAATTGTGGGGCTCTTTTGACATCTTTTAGCCAAGAAGATTGTGAAAAGCTCTTAACTTTTACGAAGGCAACAGTGATGTGTGAGAATAGGAGCGATTGTAGCCCAGGGATTTGGTGAACCACATCCAACAAATCGTCTTAACTGTCCTTCTTTGCTGTGCAGTGCTGCTGATTGCTTAAACTTTAAAAAGTGACTGTTAGTTCTGGGTGCTCTGGAAGTTGCAGGCACGTGGCTAATGTGCAGTTCCTGCACTGCAGGAGCAGATGGGCATGTGACCAGCAAGTGACCTGGAACTCGCTTCTGGGTCTCCTACCCACTTCTAAATGCCTCAAGTACTTTGCAATCTCAAACTTGTGTCCTCTGTGCCCCTCTGTAGTGACCAGGAGTTCCCCTTTTTGTCCTCTTACGGTCCTTCTATGCCAGGGACCCCTGCTTTCACTGACTATTTGTTTGTTACAGAAATACCATTCAGAGAGCAAGGGTACTGACCAGGTGGCAGAGACGCAAGCCCAAGTTGATGAACTTAAAGGAATCATGGTTCGAAACATAGGTATTTGGCTTCCCTTTGTCTTGCATGCAGTGTTCCTTCAGGCCTGGGGTGGCAGTCCTGCAGTGAGAGTGACCGAGAGTACAGCCGATGAGTCTGGCCTGTTGTCTTCATGCAATAAACTAAAAGAAAAAAAGGGGCTGGGGGGTTTCTGACTTGTAAATGTGTCGTGGTTGACATGAAAGAGCTCAGAGTTTGCAAACTGCTACTTGTGTTGAATTTAGTTGAGGGTGGCACACAAGGGTGAGGAGCAACACTTGTGAACTTCCCCAGCCTGTGATAGGATGCAGCATGCTTCACACCCGGTCTCTGCCACTTTGGCCTTCCTGCAGGGTGAGAACTGCTGTGAGGAGAATGCTACTTGGTAACTCACTTTGTCAGATGTGACTCCTTAATTCAGGTTTGGACAAGTCTGATCACCTGAAACAGAGGGCTAGGTATGGAATTGGGAAAAATCCCACTCAGTTTTGACCAAAGTGTGGCCTGGGTGACATGAGACTGTTCCTGAAGTGCTGCTGCCTGGTAAACTCTGAGGGGCTGAGGACTGCTTTATGTCTAGGTAACAAAAGCTATTGCCAAGAGCTCCTGGATTACAGTTGGACTTGGGTATTGGAAGCAGCTCTTTGCACTGGGATTCTGCCTACTGATTTGGATTCTTCTTTTTCCAGACCTAGTGGCACAGAGAGGAGAGAAGCTGGAGTTGCTGATTGATAAAACAGAGAATCTTGTGGATTCGGTAAGTTGGGGGAAGAGCTTAGAAATAGTAGTACTGCATCAGTTATGTTTATTGGTGAGCAGTGGATGCCAAGACAAGGCTGTAGAGCAGCTTATAAACAGAGCAGACACTGCAGCACTTAGATCTAAAGGTAATACTGCCCTGTGTCAAACAAGTCCTGTCTTATTGCCCCTTTCATGCAGGTGTTTTAACAAGCTGCACCTTAGTCTTGCAGCATCTTAACAGAATGAAGAAATAAGGTATCCCATACATCTTCCTATCCTACCAGTGCTGGTGTGACTTGTGAATGGCTGCTAAATACTGAGATGCACAGCTGGCAAAATGCTTTGTTCCTAAGGACCAGCTCAGCTGGCTGTCTGCTACTCATCCTGTTAAAAACCTCCTTCAAGTGGCTCCTGTTTGCTACAGCCAATGTATGGGCTACCACACTGCCTGCAGAAACTGTGGTGTTTCTTGTTTTTGTGTTTGGGTTTCTTTTTTTTTTTTTTTTTTTTTGTGGCATAGTAAAGGGAAAACCTCATTCTTTATCTGGAACTACAGGAAGCCAAGGAACATAACTAAAATTTTTCTCAGCCTATTCTGAAGTCAGCTTGACACAGATGAACTGGAAACCTTTTAACCTGCAGAGTTGCTCTCTTAATCAAGAGGAGAAAGTGCAGGTGATAAAAAATACTCCATGAAGCTCCAGGACCTAGGGAGTCCAGGTGGAACAAATCAGCCTTTTTTGTAACAGACAAAAGACAAAATTTGTTTTTAATTAAGATGTAAATTGAGTCTTGTATATGCTGTCCAGTTAAGTGGCCTATACTCTGGAATCTTCTTTTTACCTTTTCCTTTTGAACCCCTAGAACTGACTAAGCACCTTCCTTTGCAGAATGCTGGCTTGGTGCCTAATTCCTTTGGCACTTGGCCCTCAGAAGGCAATCTTGAACCCAGTAGACTGCCTGTATGCCTTCCGTGGGGCTTGTGGAGATCTAAGCATCTTTGAGCTGGCAAAAAGCATTCATGCTTGAGATATGTAGTAGAAATGCCTGCAACTACTCAGTAGGGAATACTGTCCTCCAGCTATCAGGTTTTTAAACAAGTCCCCAGGTAGACAAGTCTGCTCACCTGGGTTCCAGAGGCTTTTTCCTGAAGCGTGTGCCTACACCTTTTAGGGCAGGAGGGGGAGGTTAATCTGAACAGGCCCACTTGTTTCTCTGCCAAAATGGAGCTGAAAGAGGTGCCACCTCTTTCCTGCTACCTTTGCTGTTATCCAGGTGATGTGAAACCTTGTAAACCAAGCATGTTAGGCCATTTTTAGCACTTTCTCAGGTGGTGGCACATAGTCTAATATCAGACTAATTTCTTAGGGGGGGAAAAAAGGCACCTGGAAGCCTTTCAGCTGAAGCCATGTATGTGCTGTCCCAAGGAATGTTTGTTTTTTGGAAACCATGCAGAAAATGTGCTGCTTGTCTGAATTTTTATCACCTGATGGTGAGAGCATCCTAGGAGATGCAGCTTTGACCATCAGCCCTGAGAGAGCAGTGTAGCTGTTTCCTATTGTCACCTGTGCAAGCTTCTACCATATAATTACTCTAAATTAACAAGGCAATTAGATCCTCCCAGGGACAATGGCAAGGACTTCCTTTTGGGAGAGAGGACTAAAGATGTTGGTGTTAACTTTGCTTGAAGTAGTCTTGTCATCTGGAGGAACTAGGATGGAAGAGTCTGGACTGAAATGTTGTATGCTGTTATGTTGTCTGAACTAGGATAGCTGAATGCAGGTATCCAGCAATCTGCTCCCGCACATAGAAAACTGCACAGCTGAGCAAGAGAAATGCTTCCAAAGTTTAGAAACAGACTGAGCATGAGAGTCTGCTTTAAATCAAAAATGTAATTCATAGTGATGCAGTTCTTTAGGGTAGCCTTATCCAAAGAAGTCTGGAGGGGTGGTAGAGAATATGCCATGAAACTCGGAAGTAACCAGCAGAGTGTGCTGCTGAGTTGGCTTGGCCTGGATTTTGCAGCCTTTCTCTGGGCAGATACCTCACTGCATGAGCTGTTCAGGGAAAGCATGTGGAAAATAGTTGCACTAATACTTAGGAGCCTGGTGGATGTTTGATGTCATTTGGTGACCAAAGCTTGTTTTGAATGGGTGGAATTACAGGATACAGAGAGACTTTTTTGGAACAGGATGAGCACAAGCTTACCATGAAGTACAGCAAGCCCAAATACTGAAGACAAATTCTGGTATTAAAGGGCTTGTCATTTAACCCCCAATGGAACTGTTGTCAGAAAGTAGAAAAATGAGTTGCCTCATCCTGGCAGGTATATTTATAGTAATAAAGTTGTATGTAATGCTTTCTTCATTGGTTGTTGGATCAGTAATTCCCTAAACACTACCAAATACTTTGATTTCCTAAAGTTTGCAAGTTAAATGAGTAGCCAGAGGTACCTTGAGGTAGACTAATCCTTGTGAGGATGCCTTATCTGTATCTCGCCCCTAAAATAGCATAGGAAATGCCTGTTTGGTTTTATATTACTGTAGCTGCAGGAGTTAATCTCTCTGGAGGAGAGAACTGTAGCAGGTGAGCATGTTATTATTCAAAGAAAATGGGATCCAAATGCTGAGTTGACTGGGTGAAGTGATGCACTTGTTAGTGACACTGGCTGTCTAGGCTACTGGGGAGGTAGAGACTGGCAAAGAGTATGTTCTTCATCCAGCTTCCTGCGATGCAGCTTCCTCTGCAAAGGATTCAGGGACTAAATAGTTGTTTTACCTTTTCTTGTAGTCAGTCACCTTCAAAACTACCAGCAGGAACCTTGCTAGAGCCATGTGTATGAAGAACCTCAAGCTTACCATCATAATCATCATTGTATCAATTGTAAGTATGGCGTACAGTAACTTACCTCTTAAGGCTTAAATATCTGAAAATGCTAATAGCATTACTGTCTTTAGATCTGAGCCCAGTCAGCTCTAACCCTGGATCAGTCTTGGCTCCAAAACAAGTATTGATGGCTTTGTGAGGAGACAGGGTCACTGTGCCAGGCAGCTTTTTGTGTTAAGGCAATAGGAAGAGCATTCCAGAAAACTCTGCCTAGCCTCTAAGCACCTATCAGACACAGCTGCCTTGCTGACTCCAATAGAAGTGATGACACTGGGTTCATGGCTATTCTGTCTGTAATGGCTTTTAGGCCTTAGTCCTATTGGTATCTTGTTACTTAGCTTGGAAGTAGCTTTTTCATGTGATGGTGTGCCTCCAACCTGGAATAAATGCAAACAGCAAAAGCATCTTGAGGTGCTGAAGTGTAACTGCAAGTTAGGTATGTGTAAAGTACTTTGTCACTACTGGGCCCTCCTGTTTTGCTAGAGGACAGTTCTCATCCCTGTGTTCCTGCAGGGATGTGGAGGAAGAGGCACTGGTATGCTGTGCTGTAGGGCATTCAATGAGCTATTTAAGGTGTTGATAGCCTGGGGTTTCCAAACCTGTGTCTTGATTGCCAGACTAAATCAGCAGTTGATTAATCGAGGTATAAATCTCTACTGAAGTCAACTGTTTTCTTTCTCCAGGTAATCATCTATATTATTGTATCAGCTGCCTGTGGTGGGCTTGCATGGCCAAGCTGTGTGCAGAAGTAACTGGAGGAGAGTGGTGCTGGTCAGTTGAAGATGAGAATCACAGGAGTCTGAAGAATCAACCTACAGAATAACTCTTAATCTTTCACTACTGACACCTTTTCATTCTTCCATCCCTCCTGGACTTCAGACTTTTTTTGCCTTACCAACCCAAACAGGCCCAACTGGTCCCTGCTTCTGTGCAGCTGTAACCTCAAGAATGGGCTGTTTTAAATTACTTGAAGGAATTCTTTGTTCTTCTGTCCCAACTACAACCTTCTCAGCTGGGTGGGCGGTACAGCCAGCTCTGAAGCGTGTGTGCATGTTTGCCCATATGTACATGCAGCTTTGCACTTCCATGTGAATGTGTTAAGTGGACAACAGTATTGCTAGCAGCTGTCCTACCCCCAGGATTGTCTTGGAGAGTAGTTCAGGGTGGGCTGAGCCAAACTAATGGGGGAGGGAAGAAATGGGATGTGAGTGGATTTCTGTTTCTTACAAATAAGAGATCCAAGTGACTCTCTGCATACCTGGCTGTATATGGAAGCATGTAGCCCTTCTGTAGTGTTCAACAGCTCGAAGGTGCCAGTGCAGTATTGGTAGTAACAAAAAGGCCTGGGGTAGAGGTCTGTGCACTGTAAGATGTAAGTGCTGCTTCTGTATGAAATCTCCCTTTTCCTGGAGGTCTTTCTGGAGTTGGTAGGAGAGGGTGTTAGGTCACCTCAACACTTTGGAATGGCCTTCGTCCTTGCTATCCCCCCCCTTAATTTGTAGCTAAATCCTTACAGTAAAGGAGATGGTTGCATATGGTTAATGCTGCAATAATGCATCTGCTTTGTCACATGTCATTTCTCTTTATTTTGAGGGTGGACTGAAGTTAATACTAATGTTATCACTTGCTGGGATGAAACTGGGAGCCAGTTTATTGATCTGGCTTGATAAGCTGTCAGGTATCACCTGCTTATGTTTTTATGCTGAAGGTTTGTGCTAAAAACTGAGTACAGAGAAGGGACAGCACACTGGATTTGATGCATAGTTACTTTTTTTTCTGTTGGTCTGAAGAGGAAAGGCTTTTTCAGAGGATCTAGTAACTGATACTTAAAAAAAAAAAAAAAAAAAAAAATCCTCCAAGGCTAATAACCAAATGTAGGGTTGGGTCCCCTGATGATATGTTGCTGTTGGAATACAGGGCAAAATCTTTGACTGCTTTTGCTAGTGTCAAAAGCTGACTGTGAACAGCTTATATCTGTCCTACCAGCCCTGGGAAAGGAGGGCTGCACAACAAGGAAGCAGGGCAGCATGGGGGTTTGAAGTTCTGGCTGACTGGATCAGAAGCTGTTGTTGCCTGGAGGGTGTGAGTGGCTTACAGACTTCAGTCTTATATCTTACAGGCTCATTCTTCAAGAGGAGAAATGGAAACAACTGAAATCTGATGAAGGCATCAGATGGTCTAATAAGGAGCTGCTTTTTTTTTGGCCCAGAGAAGTGGCTTGCTTCTAATGGTGGGTGGAAGTTGTGCAGGTATGGGAAAGGGAGACTTAATTCAGTGGCTAAACTCTTGCACTTGGCTGGTGCCATGTAATCTGACTTTACATAGTGTTTATACATCTTAGTTCCTTCCTTCCTTATGTGGGCCCTCTGAGCTGTGTGAGATGGGCTTGCAGGGCGATGAAATTAAATTGCTGCTCTTCCACATCCTTTTCTCAGTGTGTGCTACACCAACTTTGGAGTTTTCAGGCAGGTCCTGGGTAAAGAGTTCTCAGGTGAGCTTGGTGTTACTTGGATTTGTCTTCTACTAGGCTAAAATTTAAAGAATAGTCAGATCTTGATATGCAGAAAGCATCAGTGACTTCAGATCAGCATTGTGGTCACTTGCATCTTTCTATTTTGTTAGTCCAATGTACAGCTCATAGAAAGATTTTGGTCCTCTTGAAATGGCTTATCTGGAAAAGGATGTGGAAGAGAGCTTTCCTTGCTCTCCTTGTTACTTGTACAGCCACCCACAGCTCAGTGTGCAATTATGCATGTTTTAGGGACTGATGTTGCTGTGTTCATTTCTATGATTTGTCTTATGTATAACACTTTTTAAAGAAAAGACTTCCTCTCCTTTTAAAAGATGCACTGAGGCATTAGTGTAAAACAAAGTTAACCTGGTTTAAATAA
Source organism: Dromaius novaehollandiae (assembly GCF_036370855.1). NCBI lineage: Eukaryota > Metazoa > Chordata > Aves > Casuariiformes > Dromaiidae > Dromaius > Dromaius novaehollandiae. The sequence continues at coordinate 3,289,660 of NC_088108.1, forward strand.
AATTGCTGTAGAGAAAGCAGCTTTCCTTAGTTTTGTGAAAGCTCATTTTGCACAAGATGGAGACAAGCAGTAGGAACTACTCTCCTTTTGGCTAGAGCTCCAAAGCAGTTGCTTTCCCTGAGGGTGTGGGGCTCTGTAACAGTGCAGGTCCAAGCTTGGTATCACCCAGCAAGGCTTCTGGAGAAATTGCCTGTAGAAAGTCTGCTCTGAAGTACCATTACCACAAATCTATCAGCAATGAAAGAATTGTGGTGTTTTGTTTTTTGAAGGTTTGATGCAGGTGCTAGTCTGTCATGACTTAATTTCTTGAGAAGGGAAAATCTTTTCTTTTCCCTTTCATGAATTCATAGCATCTGTAAGTGCCTTATAAAGAGGGCTGCTGAATCAGTCTGGGGACAGCTGCCCACTTGCTCAGAGTATGTGTCAGGGTGGAAAGAATACAGAAGAACACAAGTGGTGGCAATATGCCTGCTGCTCAGTACAGGTGACCTAGTCCAGTAAGAACCTGCACTGAGTAAAGGTTGCTATTACTGGAAGCCAAGTGAACATCTGTGAACCCTTTGTTTTGAAGGAAACTTTCAGTGGCATTAGAGAGCTAAATCCCTAGTAATGAATACCCTTTTCCTCCAGTCTTGTCTTGGAAGAGCACTGGCTTTTTTTCTGTGGGTGTATACCATACCATGCCAGAGTGATTATGGCAGCATTGACTGAGCTCACCATCTTGCACTAGAGTCTCTGTAAAAGTTTGGTGGCCTTTCATCTACCTCAGGAATGTTAAGTGCTTATGTAGTATAAGGTGTTGGGAGTAGGCTCATGCATCACTATGAGGGAGTTGGATTTCCTCTTAAACTTGCAGAAACAGTTCAAGCTGAATTGATTGTTATCTTGGATCTAGGTAAAGAAAACATGCATCCTAATGGCGTATCTCTTAGGGCTTTAGCTGATAGAGTATAAAAATGCAAAGACTGACCACCTGGTGTGAAAATGGCTTAGAGAATGAAAGGATCTGTAATTTGAATTAACATCTTAGTAGTCTGATTAGTGGGTTTTTTTGTGCTTCATACTTCTGATCTGTGGACCAAAAGCCAAAGAGATGGCTCCCTTCAGAAAAGGGATGACCATCTTAAAGTACTTGACATTTTTTTATAAAACAGGATACTGACCATGAATTCAAGCAGAAGCTAACTTCAGATTAAGGCCCTTGTTAACCTTCTTGCTTACTTCTGTATGAGCCTATGGTCCACCTGAAAACATGTATCTCCAACTCTGCATCTTTCTTTAGAGATATTTATCCTGCAGCTCTTCCTAGAAATTACTACATGTCTGATGAGCTTTAAATAGCTTAAGATTGTATTCTGGCTAAACATCTTACATCACTGCAAAGTTTTGTTCTTTACCTACCATTAAATGTCTGGTTAAAATAAATAGCAGCAGCTGTCTGGATGTTAGGAGGCTACAGAAGAATACCCTGCCTTTAAAGTGCAGGCACGCTCTTACTCTCAGCATACTGACCAAAATAAAGACAAGAGATGATTTCTTAAACAATTGCAAAATCTAACTGAAGTGTCACTAATCATTTATCTTTCTATGCATGGGGAAGGTAAATGTGTGCTCAGGGTAATGAGGCAGCAGCTTTTCCACCAGAGAGAAGTATTGAACACAACAAATCCTGAAGTGTGTCCACAAGGGAAAAGCCTTAAGATGACAGTGCTGTAAACTTGCCAAGCCTTATCAGTGGGTATTAGAAGCCTATTTGCCTCCCCCCACTAAATCTGGCTCTCTTGCATGTGGAAGGGAAGTGCTAGTATTCAGAGACTGAATAGTCTCATCTGCCTGCTTTTTGTCTTAACTATAACAGTGCTCATAACAAGAACTTTTCTTCTTGCTCTCTCATAATATAGAACTTGCTTAGTGAGTTACAAGCAGATTTTTCCACCTCTGGGCTTTAGTAGCTACAAGCTGCTATTATACCCTGGGCACTACCCTTAAAGGTGGAAGGAAGCTATTTCCACTCCAGGAAAATAGTGGTAGACAGCTATTTCTTGAGAAGCTAATGGTAAAACACTAATATTAATTAGTGAGCAAGTGGAACATGAGAATGGTCCTGCTTTAAGAAAGAAACCCTTGCTGCTTCCATTCTTATTTGCTTAAATAGATGTATCTTTCATCAGGTAACAAACCCAACCTTAGTCTCAAAGCATAAATACTAAATGCTAAAACCTACTATTTTATGAATACTATTTCTTATCCCTTTGTACGGAACAATAAGCAGAAAAAAAATCAGCTAATCATGTAGTCAGTCCTGTGCCAGCATTTACTTTCTGATGTAATGCTCCTCCATAAGCCAGAACAAATAGCCTGTTTGAAACTTGGCCATTAGGTACAACTCTGGCTCTCCCTTTTTAATTTAGTACTTTGATGTAACAAGTGGCCTTTGCTATGAAATGCCTTATAGGGCTTCTTACTCTAAGAGCTATTTGCAAGTGCTGTTTCCCATATCTTGTTCTATTTAAGCCACTTGCAGTGGTTGTCCTGTAGGAAGATGAAAACTATTAATGCCTGTATCATGTAGGTTGGAGCCCTGTGTCAGTAACCAAGCCTCCAAAGGAAGTCCCTTGAAGCTAAAGTGTGGAAGCAGTATGGCTGTGTCATGAAAAGCCTCATTCCTCAAACACAAAAATAACTCACTCAGGCTCACTGTTTGTAAGGCAGGTCTATTTCAGCACCATAACATTTTATTAAACTATACTATCAATCACATTGATGGCAGGGAAAACATTGCTATTAGTGCATATTTTGTGTACTAAGACTGTATTAATGGCCCTCCAGCACTTGCTGAGGAAAAGGACATCATTTAAACAGAATCCTTCATATCCAAAGAGACAGTAGAAAACTTTTCTACAAAAACAAGGGCAGTCAGGACTAGAACTAGTTGAAATAGATCAAAGGGAAATGCTTCAAGAGGAATTAGTCAGGGAGCACTACCAGTGCTTGTTAGCTTCCTCATGAGACATGAAGGTGCTGATAAACAGCAGTTTTTAAATAGCATCCACCTGTCCCTGCAACTGCCTGTTCACAAACCCACACAAATATTGTGTACTGCTCCTTCACTTGTGAACTGACTACTGTGATGCACACACTTGAATACAACACCTGGAAGTGTACTACAGTTATAAAAACCAGCTTCATCTTCTAGAACAAACAATAAAAAGTAGCAGAAATACATTCTATACAGAAGTAAAAAAAAAAAAGTTTCAGACAAACATCAGATTACACCAGGTTGAATTTAAAAAGTCTTACTTCTAACACCTATACAGCTATTTCTAGTCTCCCCAACCCATTGCTATGCAACACACCATAGCAACAGGTCAAAGGCTTCTGGCTGGCATGAACAAGCCAACCTGTAGCCTTTTTAAGCAAGCCATCCTCATTAGTGGGTCATGGGTTTCTGCTGACAGGCCTTTCCAAGGGTTGCAAGTTAGAGGCTTATAAGAAATAAGGCTAGTTTCAGTCTTCATGTGAAGACACTCATATTTCAGTAATGTTTTGAACAGTAGGAATACAGTAAAGTAGTTGTCTGTTCCACCAATTAAGAGGCTAAACTCTTGCCAAAAATAAGTTTGCATTCAAGAGGCAAAGAACTATACAAATCAGTCCCCAATGTGATGGGTCTGGTGAGAAGAGTATTGTTTTAAAACAATGTTCTCATGCCCAGCCAGCTGGGTTCTGCTCCACACAGGTGTTTGGCAGTGCATCAGCTCTTTGGGATGTATCAGTAACACCCATCCTTCCAGGAATCATCAGCAGTTGTCTGACTGGTCTTTGCTGATTGAAGAAATCTGTTTTGAGAGACAAAAGTCACTAAGCACTACAAGAAGCAAAGTTCTCAGTAGTCTACTGCTATACACAGGAATGCTTGTTTAAGGTTTCAGTTTACATTAGGCTTCTGCAATGTCCATCCTATTACAATGTCAACATCTGCCTGCCTTAGGCAAACTGTTGTATTGTCTTGCATATATGCAGCTTGCACACCTCATGTACCAGGCAGCCACCAGAACAGACACAGCTGCAACAATTTCAGGTAACTCAGAGAAATTAAGTGAATATGACTGGATACTGAAACAATGACATGTTTATCCTGCTCTGTTAAGTTAACACTGTTGTGGGGTTTTTCCCCATGAATGAGTCTGGAGGAAATTTCTCCTACAAGTGTGACTAAATGCATGAAAAATAATCAGGTGATTGTAGAACACTACTGGAAATTAAGAATTTTAAAAATTTCTTTCAGAGTATTTAATAAGCAGATATAAGTCAATCTTAGGCTACAAATAAATAACAACAATGAAAAAAATCAACAGTACAATATGGCTTATTAGACTGATACTGCATCAACTTAAATTTTCCTCAACTCAAAAGTTTACACTAAAATTGCATTGAAAAGAGCTTGGGGGAAGAAAAAAAAAAGAAAAGCTTTTGACAATTTCAAAGAGGCTGCTACTTACTAAAAAGTATCAGCACAGACCTATGCTAAATTATCTCCTACAACTCCATCAGCTAAGACTGTGGGATCTGAGAAACAAGCTATGATTTCAATGTTAAACATCACCAATAACTGATCCAACTACTTCGTACATGCTTTAAAATAAATCTGAGATTAACAACACTTTATAAAAAGTATTTCTAATCCATGAAATAAAGGTAAATGTTCAAGTCCATGATGCTTAGTCTCACACTTACCTCTTGGATGGTGGTGTCAGTTTACTCTTGGGCACTGAAGTTCCTCCAACAGATGTTCGTGCTTTAACAGGTGAATTTTTAGCTACGGTGACCATATTACTGCTTCTAGTAGTAGAACTGCTACTGGAAGAGCCCGTACTAAGTGAAGAAGTCTGAGGCTTTCGAACTCCACTGACAGGACTTGCGTAGCTGCAGGCTTTTACTGGCTGCCTAGGTGTTAACAGAGAGTTTGTGCATGACCCTGCTTTTATTGATTGTCGCACTGTTAAAGGAGACTGCCCAGCACTGGAGGAATACCTGAGCTTACTGGGAGCCAGACCTAGAAATGGAATGACAAAGAAAGGATAACCCAGTTGGACAGTGCTATCTTAGGAACACTTTCGGATACTGGGCCTTTTAAGGGCCTCAGTTTTAGTCAAGTAGGTTAAACAGACAAAAGGAAATCAATTACAACAGCGCTCATAGAACAAGTTTAACTGACTTGTTGATGGCTGCTGAATTCTTGAAAGTCGACTGCTTGGCACCTGCAGATCTGATTCCAAGCTCCGACTGCTCCTGACAGACTCCAAAGCTCGAAGGCTTGTTCTAGCCAGGTTGGGCATACTGTGGCGCATATCCTCTGAAATCAAGAGCAAAGTCTCTATTTGCTGCTTCTGGTAGCAATCAAGACGTATTATGGTTTAGGCTATCCCTAGACAAACATAAGCACTTAAAAGTAGACAGATATGTAGCTAATTTCTACAGTAGCTTCTATTAAGTAATGTTTTTGAAACATATGGTTCAAATTATTTTTATTAACACATATCAAAAGCTCACAGATCAGCTTACCTTCATTGTTTGCATACTTCAGGCGGTCCTGCATTGGACTTTGCACAGATCTCCTTGGGGGACGGATACGAGAGGTAGATGCCCTACTATAATCTGCACCAGAAGGGGACTGACATCGGGGTGAACTGAGCGGAGACGGTGAATATCTGTGAGCGCTACGGTATGACAGGGAACAATCATAATCATCCTCATCCTCAAGGCTGTATGTATCAAACTCCTGGTCACTGTAGGTGCCTCTTCGCAGAGAGTGGAGGGAGGCACTGGAGCTGCGACGCGATACAGAAGCAGAGCTAGAGGCACAGTCCTGACGGAGACCTGAAGATACAGAGCAACATGGCTCAAATTAATACTTAATATAAAATAAAAATTCCTTACTCAGTTGCAACATAAATTCAGAAGCAATACTGTTATCAGATATTCCTTTCACCTTGGAAGAAGAGTCAAGCTAATAGAACTGTCTTCACTGAAGACACAGAATACAGCACATCACTGAATCTCTAAACTGGAACAGTGTCACCCATGTAAGTACTGATTAATTAGAGCGAAGAGTTAATATTCGGACTGACCTGAATTACTCCTGACGTTACGTGGACAAGCAGCTGTGCTTGTAGACTATTTTGCCACACAAGCTGTGTTAGGTTAACTATGTATGAGTCTAACTTACAATATGAATATTTTACTTCGATTAATTATACACCCACCAGCATTTCAACAGGTTGAAACACAGATTTCAACTTACGTCTCCAAGTGAAAACACACCTACTTTTTTATTGGTGTTTACAATATATCTGCCTAGTTTATTTACAGGGTAGAACCCAAATTATGCCTCTATTTAAAGCCTTCTTGCCCAACAAAATACAAGGGACTTCTTTAATAATTAGTTTAGCAAACTGGGTGAATGAGCTTTTGAGAAAGGCATCAGTTAAAGTTCTGGAAAAAAACACTTCTCAGTGTATTCCTTTCATTGCAGGGATAAAAAACAAACATCACCACACACCTCCCTTCATGATACAAATATGAAAAGTTTACATCATTCTGAAGATTACATAATCTTTTCATGCTTCACTGGAAACTTGGTAATGTGACAGGATTTCCTTGGCATACTTTTTGAAGTGATCACAAAGCATAAAAATACACGAGTTTACAAAGAGGAAAAGCTGCTCTTTGATTTATTCACTTGATCTGTCTTTTGCTCTTTTTGGTCTCATATTTCAATTACTATATCATAATCTTTTTTAAATTTATAAAAGCACAATGCTAAATGGAAATACGTGTCTTCCAAATGAAGGAAGAACTTCATTGTCTATTTCCAGTAAATCAAATTAATGATTAAATTACACAGACCAACAGATCCAACCACTTGATTCCACCTTCATCTTGAGTATGATTTAGATAAGGTCCTAACTGAAGTCAACAAAAAGTTTACCAATGATTTAATGGGAACTGGATCAGGTCCCTGAAACCCCCCCACACACAAGGAAACAGATATGGTTTATGCTTAGTTAAATTTGCAGAACAGTCTCTGAGCACTTAACCAGAGAAAAGCTTAAGTTATAATTCCAACTCTTTCAGTTTTAATATTCCTGAACTCTTGGCACTCAAAACAACAGTGAAAATACTTGCATCTTCTGTGCAATGAGCAGTTTTTAAAATTCAGTTCCCTAGACTGCTTCTACTCTAATTTCAGCCTGCAGTTACGCATTAGGGTTATAAATTTTTCACCCTCATCATTTGTGGTATGACAAGCAGCCATGCAGTGAACAGGAGGTGAAAGGAGAATAGAGCCTGCTTCGAAAAACAAAAACTTACACCCAAGAAATTTTGGTAGGTTATTTTTTCACCTGGATCAGTCCCCCAAACTGATGCACCCTGCAGTCATGCAGCTGCTTGCATTGGCTCATGTGAGGGGGCAGCAACCTGACTGGCAGCTGTGAGCAGCTATTATTTAAACTGCCACTGCTATGAAACATTTACTCAAACTTCACCATACTTCAGAGACAATCTAATTTGGAGCAGAATATTTGTGAAGGTCAAACGACACTTACACATTTAACCAGGCTGAGTTTTTGGATAATACTTTCAGAACTATTCTCTGCTTTAAGAAACATATGTTCAGAATGTTACACAACTGAAGTGGCAATTTGGGTCTTTAGATTTTTAAGGGAAACTCTTACAAAAAGCCAATCATTTCAAATGATCCATTAAATCTTTCTGCTGTTGGGGGAGGAGGAGGAGCAGAGGACAGTGGCTGAAATCCATCTACATTTCTAGACCTGTAATACGTAGGAAATTGCTGTCACATACTTTCTTCCTGAAGGCGTGCCATAACCTGGACATCAGTCAGGTCCTGCAGTTTATATCCCATGGAGATGGAGTCATCAGATGTACTCAGCTCACTGTCCACAGACGACTGAGAGCTCAGTGCAGAATGCATGCTCAAGTAACCTTTAGGAGCAAGGAAGAGGGAGGGAGGAACAGAAAAAACATTTAGACATCCACATACAAAACGAGAGTAAGCAGCAGAATCTTTTCTCCAGTAATAAAATCAGTGCAGGTGTCAAGTTCAGTGCTGAGGTGCAGTTGCTAGAAATAAGAAGTTAGCAATGATTTGAGAACACAACGCTCAGTATTTTAACCTGCAGCTTTCGGGAGGCTGAGAGTCTTTGTGTGGGGAGTATATCATGGGCTTTTGTCCAAAAGAAGGCAAAGGGATGCTTATTAAGTTTGAGCTTAGAAACATTCTTTCAAAGATCAGTATTTACTGTTTCTGCCTGTTTTTAGGAGGCTGCTATTAGTCTAGATATCGAACAGCAAGGCTGCACAAAATGTCTGCTACCACGTTTGTAAGCAGTCATAGGAGTAATGGGATCTGAATGGCTTTCAGAGTACTGTACCTCAAAAAGTGGACATGCAATTTACTTACGCAAAGTAGAGTTTACACTAGATTTACACACCCCCCTCCATTCCTGAGTTTTACCCATTCTCATCACGAACCAAACTGAAAGCTCTCACAGGAAAGGACGTAACTTGTTCTTACAGCAGGTCATGGAGCCTTTACTGTAACATGAATAAAAAACAAGCTGGAAGGATCTTCCTACCAGGATGTCTTTTCATAATGCAAGCACTAGAAAGAGGAATGAATCATTTTCCTTCCTTTAGATAAAAGCATAAAACCATCATTAAGTGCAAAATTTTACCTATTACTACTTCTTAGTAAGTGAAGCAAATCAGTATTTTCCACAGTACAAAACCACTACTACTTGCTACTGAAACAGGAAGACAGGAAAAAGCCATATAACTTGTGGGTTATACTAATATACTTGTCCGTTGACAGCGGACAGCTTGTAAGCAACCCTATATGCAGAAGTGTTGAGTCTGCTGGTTTTCCTCAAATACTTTTCTTCCTGGTGACTACGAGGAAGGTTACAGCAGTAAGGGTGAGCCTGTGGCACCACCTAACAGTTAGCATATCTCCATCTGCAGATGGCACACAGGAGCAAGCAATATTAGCAGAGTCTTGCTACCATTCCATCGAGATTAAGTTTTGGCTTGGAGCAGTATCATTTTGCGAGCAAGAATTGGTCAGTAGTTAGCATGCTAGCATACCTCCATCTTCCCTTCCCATTTTAAAACTACTATACTGCTTTATACAAAAGACATTACTAGAGAATCCTTTGGAAATACAAGTAAGGATTGTTGAGTGTAAAATCTCTCATGGCAAACGTGCCTACCTTGTCAGAAGTTACAAAATACTGTAACATGCTGCTAGCAGAAGTAGCCCTAGCACATAGGCTTGTAAGACCACATAACTTGCAGAACTATTTTAGAAGAGCACCTAATTATCTGAAAGTAATTCCGAGACAGGGCTGTAATTAGTACTACATAGACTTAGACAAACAAAGAAATAAGGAGAAAAAGAACAATCTTACAGAAGGTTGGATAAAGATGTAGATGTGCAAGAGCACTTGACACCACTTCAGCTACAGCAGGATCAATAAATACAAATCCCGTTCAGACAGGGATTCAAGATCACCACTTACATAAAAATCAGCTGGTAGGCTCTAAAGCCTCAGCAGACAATCAGGAACATATCAGCCTCCCAAAGCATCTACGTAACATCATTCACCATCTACCTTTACTTCAGCTCACGCACTTTTGTCAGCTGTGTTCCTGAATAAAAAAAGTGTTTAAATATTGAAGGCAGTACACTTACTGAATAAGTCTCAACAAAGTTTCTCCAAATGACACTGGAAATAAAAACCTTGTCTGTTCTAGGCAATGCATTTAAAAACCGCTGTTGAACAACGCTTTCAAACAATGGCTAATTTCCTTACAGAAAGGACAAAGTAGCAAGTTTTCCCTGTTATTTCTTCAAGATTTTCTTTTGTACTGGTTGTCAGGGTACTAACAGATGGCACAGAAAACACACAGTTCAAGTCCAGGGCTTACCCCAGACTCTCCATGTGGACGTTGATCCAACTGCTTCCTACTGGTGTGCTTCAGATTCCTCATCTGAAAAGGCATCAACTTTTTCCAGTTTCAAGGTGCTCACATATTGTGCTGACAAAAGCGCCAGCGTGGTGTAAGGGAGGTGCGTGTGCATATGACACAAACACGTATGAGCTCCAGATCAAGACAGACCAGTCTCAAGACTAAACTACTATTTAACATAGTCCTGTTTGCTTTCTTTTGGTGTTAAGAAAAGGTACTTTAAGCACCCGAGGTAAAACTAACATGTTGGTAGGGATCATACCAGTAGGAAGTAGTATAATGAATAACCCACCATGCTCTCTAGAAACATGCCACTCTGAGCCACAGCTAACAATAAAACGTGCATGACCGCTCTGTTCTGGGAAAGGACAACAGATTAAATCTTTTATTAGTTACCGATCACAGTGGTCTTAGTAACATCAACAACATCTGGTAACTCCAGAAAAGTTTTCAAGTTATTCTTAAGTCAAAAATAATCAGGGAGACTACTCAATCAAGTCTCGACTCTTGACCGAGTATGTGCTGGTCTAGTTCTGTTGTGTCACCTGCGCTTCAGTCTCCCAGAAGAAATTCCAAGGATGTAGTAACATAAGTCTTACGGTACAGATATGCATTAGTCCACTTGACTTACTGTATTTGTATAGCACAGTCCAGTGTTAGGTGATACAGTCTAGGTTCAGACTTCGATTCATATTACTTTGGAACTCTTTGTACCAATACAAGCACAGAAAATAGTCTCCATAAAAGAGAAAATAGCGTTAGATAGGAAGGAAGAAACCAGAAATTTTCTTAAACTATAAAAACCACTCAATGACTAGCTTTGAAGTTATTCATTAGTGGACAGAACAACATTGGTATTAAATAGGTCAGAAAATATAAAAGGCTAAGATACAGAAGAAAAAAAAAAGTCCTGACCCATTCTCATATCGTAAGAGAACAATTTCAGAGCTAAAAGGGAGGAGAAATACAGCTACAGCAGATTTTCAGTGGATGAACAGTCCTAGAAGTTGCACAGACACTTCAGGTTTACAAATCAGTAAAACAGCTTTATATGAAAATTAGGTCATTATAGATCTAGTTTCAAATCTTGCACCAAAAGAAGACAAAATCACAACTAACCGCATAAAAAAACCATACACACACAAAAAAACCCTGAACACATAGATAAATCAAGTATTTTAAGATGATTTAGAGATTTCCACCCCTGAAACTCAACTTGGAAAAAAAAAAAAAGTTTTACATGCATCTCTTTTCTTTACTAAAGACATAAGCATTCATTCATATCTACAGGTGAAAATCAACAGATCCCAAAACAACCTGCAGCTGTGAAAACATCCATATGCAAGAATTTTTTTTTTAAAGGTTCATTTAACATCAAGTTTCAAGCCAACAGCTGTTAAACATGCTTTATGTTTTTAAACATGCAAATTAGGATGTAGCAATTTCCACAAAAACTAAACCACACAAGGAAGCCTCATTTAATAACAAGCCAAGAGGCAAAGCGTTTCTAATAGGAAACTGAGCATGAACTACATCAAGGAGAAACAATGCTATTGAAATAGCCCACAAGGACTCCTTAGGCAGCAACTTAAAAGCAAAGGCAAACTTGAGACCAAGAAATTGAGGAGAAGTTTCATTGTTACACCTACAAACACACAGAAAATTCTGGTTAGAAGTCAGTTGCCTCTAAGTTAGGAACTCTGACTCCAAATACAGTACAGCCTGATGAAAAGCTTTTGCTATTTCATGTTCAGTTGCTCACTCAGCCAATTTAAAGACATGCCTCGAAAACTATGCTTTTTATCTTAAAGCATAAAGCTTTTTTCTTGTCTAGATTTGCATTTTTTTAAAAAAAGAAAAATCACAAACTCTCAAGCCAAAAAAAAAAAAAGGAATCCAAGTAACTTTGTATAGTTAATGTCCATGTATGATAACATTGTTCAAGGAGCAATGTTGATTTTTCTTTTGGCCCCAACAGCTGTTTTGTATTTTATGTCACTTAAAATTAGTACAATTTAAAAATATAGAGACAATGTTATAAAAACAAAAACATTAAGTAATCAAAAGACATTTAGAATGCAAGGAGGTTTTCTCCCATGTAATAGATCAAACTAAAGTCATTAATAGAGCATATTAAAAGGAGAAAATCCCATGGGTGGCCTTTATCTCTCGATAACTTTTCCCTGTTGCTTCCCTAAAATGACCCATTAGTAATCCTCCTTGCATTTTAAATACTGAAGAGGTTTGCACTGCTCTACTGACATGCCATACCTGAGCTGCCACAGGTTAGTAGTGCTTTGTTAGTCGATTTGAGATGCCCGGGAGAGTTTAGTGCATTGCTACAGGAGCCTGTCTCTGTATTCAAATTATGTGCACTTGGTGATGCCAATGGACTGCAATACAGGTTTTTCCATCTACTGGCTAGAAGGAAAAATATGAGAAAGCCATAGAGGTTATCAAATTATTTCTAAAAACAAAAAGCAAAGGATAAAGAAAGGCATCAGGTCAAACAAGATTAAATATCATAATTACTGTACTTTGACTGAGACATCTTGATGTTATCAGTTACAAGGCACAGAAAGCAAAACTACCTGCTCCCTTGCTCAGTCTCCCCCTTTAACTTGTTCTGACACTTCTGAAGAATTCCATGAATAACTTATAATAAACTTAGCTTTCAAGATGACATACATCTCTGAAAGTTTCAATTCTGGTTTTCAAAGAGGACTATTGACTTAAGTATCTGTCGCTTTCATATCCCATCTTCATCTTAAAAAAAAAACCTCAATTGAACTCTATGTTTAAACATATATTATTCTGAATTTTTAATGGCGGAATCAAAACAGCATTAAAGTACAAACACTATTACTTAATCTTAAGAGAGCAAATGATTACGGAAAGCAACCGTTTTGAAATATTTTTTCAACACACAGACTTGCATACGAGTTAGTGAAACAACCAAAAAGAGGTAAGAAGCAAAACTCAGTGCATCCATGCTTACTGCAGCTGGAAATAAGCAGCTATAACAGTACGGTAATGACTGTCTATGACCCGTGTATATTCAAGGGACTGCGGAACTGTCCAAACCCTTGCAATTTAAAAACAGTAGCCAAGAAATATGTGATGATTCGCTATGTGTCTATGTAGGCATGGGTTTACAGAAACATTAGATCAGACAATATTTTAGTTAAAAAGGACTGCTAGAGTACATATAAAGCCTGATAAAATTCAAAAAGAAAACAGAGCTAATCAAATTAAGTGTCATTCAAATTTCTAAGTGTGTCTGGCTTACAAAAGTAAATGAAAAAGGTTATCAAACCACATTCTGTTATCTTAAATCAGGAATTTCAAGGTCAAATTCAAAATAAGCCTGATCATGGGCAGTACTAAGGGCACTGTTATTATGTAAATTTGAAAAGTGGTGTCTCTGACTTCAGATCACTGAGGTAGAATTACTGGTGACAATGGAATCAACATTATTGCATTCATACAGAGACAAAGCTGACCAATTCAAAACCTAAGCAGACTATCACCCCAGTGTTGTCCCAAAGTTTTTTTTTCAGCACTTAAGACCATCAACAGGCTTCAAAATGTTAATTCTCTCAAAAAAGTCACTCTTGAACTGATAACCACAGTATTTGTATTTAGACTTTCATGACTCAAACCAGACAGATGGGGTTGCAACATGTCCTGCTTTGCAATGCTTTTGAACAACCAGTTGTTAGAAGAAAGCAAAAAAAAAAAAAAAAAAAAAAAAAAAAAAAAAAAAAAAAAGAGTCATCCCACCAGCTGCAGGGTAAATCACAGCTGTAACATAGGAAGTTTATGAAATATAGAAACAGATTACTTATTCACTTCAAATCCCTTACTGTCTTATCTATCAGTGATTCAGCTCAGGACTTGCACATTTTAAATAGAGGAACCAGGGATGCATTTGAAAAGACAAAGGTAGGATATCCACCAGATGGTTTACCAGCTGATGCAGTATGGATATGCATAAACATAACAACCTTCTCAGTTCTATAATGAAGTAAACTATACATCTATTCTAGCAGCTCTGACGTGAGTGAAAGGCTAACATGGAACAGATAATTTTGTGCTCTGATAAAGGGGAAAGCAGAAGAAAACACAAACATGAGACTGCAGAATACTGACTTAAAATACAGTATGCAACTGCTGAAGAGAACGTTCCATAGCATTTTCTTTTCAAATAGGTTAACCACTGAAAGAGAATCTCTTGGTTAAGTAACACAGCTGAAATAGCCACCATTAAATGCTTTCAAGAAATGTTAAAACTGAAAGAGGCCTACCTCTTTTCCAGGTGAAATTCAAATTACAGGATTCTAACATTTCATAGTTGTCTGATACTAACAGCTTACAACAATTTTAATCAGGTCTCAAAATAATTACCATTAGAAACACTGAACACTAGAATTTTTTTTACATAGAGAAAGCTATAATAGTTTCATATAATTTTCCCCCCTAGAAAGACATTTTTCCTCTATATTTTTATATTAAAAACATTTAAGTATATCAATGTCGTCAATTAAGACTCTGAAAACACTAAAATATATTCTAGTGTTTAGGCTCTAAACACATTAAAAACAAAGAAAGATGATCAATTTGGTGTTAGACTTGAAATACCTATATTTATAGTTTAACAAAAAAGCAGAAGAGACAAAACAGTTGCATTTGTTTGGAGTATTACTTGTAATCAGCAGTTTTCTTAAAGTTTACAAAACAATCTCTTACCTTCATCAGTTGATATAATACCACTGTATATCAAAAGCAGAGAGGTTTTTACAGAGTGACAAATATGGCTTTACAAACATGCACTAAGAACACAACATCTGAAGGTGCTATCTCTGCAGATATTTTAAAACGCAATAAATTGCAAACTTGATGTCTCTTTCATTTTACTATTTCTTAATGATGTGGAGTATCTAAACCAAAACAAAAGGAACTTGAAGTAGCAATGCTAGTTTACATACCTTGGTCCAGTCTGTTTATAAGAGTTCGGCAGGCTGCTTCTGTCTCAGGGCTGGGATTGTCCAATACCTGTCGGCACCATTTTAAAGGGGAGCCCGTTTTCTGATCTCCAACTGATTTCCTCGGGGAGACATACAGCCTTAGAGCAAGGATTGAAAGGAGACACTGTAAAAACTCGCTAACCCAAAGCATACAGCCATAGCAGTAGCATTTCCTAAGATAAACCTAACACTAAATGACAGAAGAGTTTAAAAAAAAGGAAAAAATATCCATTTATTCTGTTTAAATTACTAAAGTGTTAGTAAACTATGACTCAAACCACATTTGCTTTTATGACAGTTAAATTCACTTCATGTTGCCTCCACAGAGAAAGTGCACTGCCTCCACAAGGCAAGCTTCAAATCTGGGGTATAAGAATACTACTGGAATATTAAGTTGCCTGAGAGTAACTCTGAAGTTACATACTAAAAATCACATAAAAAACCCAGGTGATAATTACACTGTCATCACTAACAACAGTTAAAACATATCACCTGGGTCCACTTTCTTTGAGAAATTAGGATGCAAACCATGCTTTCATGAAGTGCTCAATAGTGTGTGGGGGGTCTAATTTTATATTAAATTGATCTGCTTTTAAAAGTCTTTAACAGTATTTTGTTATTGTTTTCTTTTTTTAACAAAAGAAAAAAAACACACGCAGCTCTGGATTTTCCACCTGTGCTGCACTGCAGATAACAGCATCTCTCTGGGACACTAAACGAATGGTATAAAGACTGATCACAGACTTCTGGGACAAATGCAGGAGAAGAATACCGTGATTTTAATTAGAAGCTTCAGAAGTCTTCGTATTGTTAGTATGAACAGCATGCCAGCTTTTCAGTTTGTTTTGTTATGTTAGATGAGTTCTGCTAAAGTTTTTGTCAGTTCTAATACATTTAGCATAGCATTTTACATATAGATGCAGGATTAGCCTTACAAATAAACAGATCTGATGAGCTTATAGCCCCAGACTATTTACAACTGATGAGTAAAGTAGCATCTTAACTGTATTTCATAATTAAAAATCTCTCTCCAGAAAGGTTAAAGGGTATAGGAGCCACACTGAAAAGAAATGCAAGAATTTTACTTACACATCCAACATTCATAATTTAAAAGTCATAAAAAATCCCCACTAAAATATATATATATAAATATTATATATTTATTATATATTTATAGATATATACATATATAAAAAATATATATTTTTTTATATATATTATATATATAAAAAAAATAAGAACAAACTTGAGAAACATTTGTAAGGAAAAAAACAGCATTGTATACATGTAAAATTTAAAACAGATCTTAATTCTCGTATGTCATTCAGTGAAGAAAGATCTCACGTAGAGCACATTGAGATCTCAATCGACAGCATGTCAGAGGTGAAGTATCTTTGAAGTGGGAAGCACAGTCACTAACCGAATTGTCCGCAGCGACAGTAAGCTTCCTGGAAATAATAATGCATACCTTACTGTTTAAATATTGGAGTTCCAGCTACATAGTCTTAATACACATATGTTAATATATTTTGCTGCACTGTGAGTGCATTTTGTAGCTGTACATGCTACAGAAGGATATTTAATATACTGTTCCACTGAACTCATTCAAAGGATCATAAAAATGATTCACAGGTAGGAAAGTAAGTTCTATGATGACAGATTTAAAGAGCTGCAGCCGTGCAGTTTATCAAAGAGTCTGATATGACTATCAGTGAACACAGAAATAAAAGCGGCACAGGAGAGATTCCTGAAAATGAGCTTTTTTGATCTTGTTAACAAGCCCTTAAGATTCTCAGATTTCTGTTTTCAGCTACTGAATTTGTCCACCATGTAAATTCTCAGAATTAAGGGTACCAAAAGAGGTGGAAGACTTGAGAGCTCTTTGAAATCTAGGTATTGAATACCTTTCTAGAAGAGAGATGCTTTGAGAAGAAATTCTTTGGGATGAATGCACAAGAATCTGATCTGTAAGTTCAGTTGTCCTTTGCAGGCAGGAAGCCTGGGGCTCCAAGCAGATGAGCTGCTTGCATGGCCTTCAACAAGCACAGCAGTTAAACTTCTGCATCAAGAAAATTCTTGGTGCAGGCTTCATGGTTCATAGTCTCCTACGAGAGTTACAGTGATTTTCTGTGCACACAATCACACAACAAAACTCCTGTTTTTCCCAGCACCATTTACCTCTCAAACATCAAACCCGATACTCCTTTAATCAGCTGCTGCCAGGTAAAATGAACTGCTTTAAAAAATCCTCTTGGTCATCAGCAAAACCAGCTGTAGTCACATTTGATGCAACTGATTTAATTGCTCCCAAGAGCTGTCTGCCCTGTTGGAAGGTTGTTGTCTGCACACAGGTATAAGCATATTTCACCTTTCTCAGTGCAAAATATAGCATTTGAGCATAAAAATGATCATGAGGATGGTTTTAAGATTTCAAGAAGTCTGCGTGCACTTCAATTCCCTCCTACTCTCTCTTCTAGCTTTCAGAAGAATGTAGAGCTAATGGCAATAAATTGTTATACTACTGCAACAAGACTAAAGTCTTTTTCCCCAGTTACTCGGTCTCACTCAGATTTCTCACCTTTAAATCATGAAATATCCCTCTCCCCAAGAAAACTAATATAAATCATTAACTATTTTCATAATTATAACATAGATTTCTAAAAAAGCCCTCATTTTTAAAAGATTTAGGAGCATACTACTGAACACTCAGTTTTCAGGTGTCCTATCCATGAAAGCATCAATGTTTGTCCAAGATAAAACATACAAACAACCACAGTATTTAAAATTCTGTACTTACATCAAAATGTCTATCTAACCTTTTACCCTCTCTCCAGTCAATAGCAGATAGGTAAGGATAAGTATAAAAACAGATCTATTGATACTCAGAAAGATTTCCCACAATTTCATAATTTGGGGCTATCGGATTTGAGCATGTCTGTGTGCAACAGCTCAACAGATTTTTTGTTTTTTTTCTCCAGTGAATCCATCTAATTTGGACCTATATATACTTTTATCATTCACAGCACCCCATTGCAGTGAGTTTTGCAAGGTACTGACATGTCGTATGAAGAACTACCTCTATTCACTTCCTTTGAAACTGTCACCTGCTATTTACAGTTGATATTTCCCAGTTCTTGGGGAAGGAACAGAGGTGGAAAGCAATTATTCTCTATTGCCCTTTGACATGCCATTCATGACTTTACATGACCTCTGTTACATCCCAAACCCTGGCCAGACACGTCTTCCTCAGGGTGCAAAGTTGCAGTTTCTGTAGTCATTTGTCAACAGAAGCTTTTTCATAACAAGCTTTACACAAAACCACAATAAAATATTCCAAAAGCTAATTTGGTATTGACAAAACACATGATGAGAAATATGAACGCAAATACTCTTGAAAGGGCAATGTTATCTATTGTAATACAATAGAACAGAAAAAGCAAAGAAAGCTCTCTCTCTGGATTTATTTTACAGTTCAGACCAAAAAAGCAGCAATAAAATAATCAAACAAAAAAGAGGCCAATAACCTCCTTAGGGTAGATTGTGCTGTTCTTCACGTATTTTAGGTTAAGAAAGAAAAACCTTGCTCTACTTTGGGAAGCTCTTGTTAGAGCCGGCTCCTTCAGAGTGGTTGCTTATAATCATGTCTGTACCTGGGACTGTATCAGCTGAATATTATGATGCTTGTGTGATTGCTAGAAGCCTGTTTCCTCGTGGAGTAGGTCTACCTGCTTCCCAGGGTGTAGGAGTTGCCCATACTCTGTCAGAGGACTCCTATTTTTCAACTAACAAGTCTACTGACAGAAGGTGGTGTCACTTATAACTTCACTAAACACAATAAAGTAAGCTCAATTCAATTTTTCAGAACATTGCCAGTCACTTTATGAAAAGACATGTCTTTAGAGGAACTCTGGTTTGATTCTGCAGTGTCAGGTTTACTGTTTTCCTTTTTAGTCACTTGGAGAGGAGTTTAACGCACTTACCAACCTAATTTCTTAAAATACACTAGCATAGCTTATTCTTCTGGAACGCTACAAACGATCAAGTTAGAAATTGAAAATACTAGCCCCACAAATACAGGTGAACATTTTCCCAGACATGATATTATGGACTAAGTCACTTTTTACTAGAGGTTCCCCCCAAACCCACCCAGTTTAACCCTTCTTTAGCCACCTTGGCACAATTGCCACAGCAACAGAGGAAAGGTTAATACAGTAACACATCTCTAGCTTAACTAAAACAAGCCATCTTCTTCTGACAGAGGTTTATACAATAAGCTAAATTCACTCTGCTCAGTTTAAAAAATAAGAAGAGTTTTGGTAGCTTTATGCTTTAAATAGATCTGTGAGGATAGCTTAATTCAATAAGCACAGGAAAAAATGTACTCAGGCAAATCCTTAAATATACATAAGAATTCCAGTTTATGAGTAAGCTGAAGTAGTCTTTGGTTTAATAAATATCTGATTGCTGAATAAGTTTTACCTTGTATTTTTTTCCTACAACTCTGCAGTTTGGTATGAAGTAAGTTGTATTTAAATGGCAAAAGGTTACATTCTAAATATATTTTTGTCAAAACTCTAATGACAACTAAGAAGCTATTCAGATAGTTACAGGGCCTAATACAAAATTCAGAGAGTAAACGTTTGGGCATATATTCTCAATCTAATATACTGGATATTTCCTGTGAACTCATTAAATATGAATGAGGCTTTCTTTAGCTTCTGCAAGGAAACTATTAGATAAAGCACATGTAGTTTCTGCTTACTGTTATGTGTTTCTTTTTCCCATATAAAGCATTGTGAAATGTGTATTTACACAAGTAAATCTATAAAACATGAGTATTTGGACTGCAGAAAGATCTATAACTAATAAATGCGTACAATGAATGGCAAATAAAATGAACCTCAGTTTTCAAGACATGAGCTTGATTTATTACGCATCTTCTATTGCACTTATCACCAGTAGCCGTAGCAGCACCACGAACGGCATACATTACGCTGATTCGGGAATCTGTGAATTAGCTATATCAATGCAAGGAGAAGAAAACCAAAGGTAGCTAAATGCATTTAAAACCAATTTAGACTTACAAGATATGCCTCCATGAAGCACTAAGGAGGCAACTAAGTTCTCCTATAAAGCATGTATTTCAACAGATGCGTTCACTTTCCTTTAGGTACCCTACTTCAAGGACAGAGGTCTTCTGAAAACTATCTGTGCTTCCATTGTTTCAGTCTCAAATCCAACACTATTTTTGAACAGAAATGCCAACACCTATACATAGCATTATGGAAAGCAACATTAAAAGGACTGTCCAGATCAACACAATAGAAATGCAAGAAAGAAAAGGAGGAGAAAAATGGTGGGGGAAAACCCTTCTACAAACAGAAAGAGCATAGTAGTAGCTCAAGGAGCAGTTTGACCCTTTTTTCCTGAGACACAGAAACTGGGAAGAGAGAAGAACGCTATACTGTAATCTCAGAAGCAGCATCACTTTTTCGTGTCTATCTAATGACTAATCCTGCTGAGCAAAATACCAAAAATCTGGTCACTTTAGCCAAAAAAGCTCTAAACACCACATTAGCTTAATTTCATGGCATAGCCAATAGCCTATAAGACGATCAAAAGGTACCTTGTGGGACGATTTAAGAGTCATTATACACACACTGCATGAAGATGCTAAACAACATCTGCAGCAATTTGCTGCAGCAATGTAAAATGTTTTCCTCCTACACTGTGGCACAACTGAGCAGAGAGATTACCATGCCCATAACTTACTTGACAGAAGGCTTGCAGTTGCAAGCCAAAACCTCAACTGTTTCAATAAAAAGTCAGTCATTTTAAGCCTCCTCCACTGACAGCAATTTAACCTAAAAGATCGTATTTTGCACACAAGGGTCAGACAAGCAGGTAGATTCTCCCTTCATCTTACTCTACTCTGGCACTGGCAGTTACTGACAAGGGAGACTGCTGATGGTAATACTATCTTAAAGCTGCACAGAAGGCCTTGAAGAAGCTCACCTAGCCAGAGACTGCACAGCAAGACAGATGTCACAAAAATCACTGCTAACAGCTTACTGCAGCTAATGCAAAGAAGTAACACTTAAAATAACCAAGAAAATCAGGAAGTAATATTTGATAATATTACATTCTATACATTACTTAATACGATAAAGCTAACTTGATACAGTATAAAGAATACCTTAACAGTTTTTCATAAGTCTACCAGCCTGAAAAATTAAAACTTTGCAAGTTACTGTTTCAAAGTCATGCAGAATGTTGTTGGCAAACAAAGATTACAGGCAAACTGCTGCATTGCCTTTGGAAGTGTATGAAGTGACTACACAGACATTAGGGAGATAAAGTTCTCCACCATGTCACAGGTACAAGATGTCATGTTTTTCACGATGCTATATTGGCAGGATACCTGAATTTTGTGCAGAAGGCACATCCTCATTTGGTGGAATTTCTCAAGAAACTTCATTCCCATCTCCGACTGGGCAACAAACTAACAGCGAAGATATCCTGCAAAACGTTGTACTAAATTCCATTAGGACATTAACAGGGAAGGACACCGGACAGGGGGCTAATGCTGAAAATACACACTCCCATGAAGCTCCTAAGCAGTCACTTATATTTGAGCAATCCACACCTGTTCCAACAAGCCTATTTCAGGGATTCCTTATTTGCTGTGTTGAGCTCCTGGGTTCAAACAGGAGACAACAGAACACAAAAGTGAAGAAGGCACAGTCTGCTTTCAGTTGAAACACATGCATTTGGGAAGGAAGAAGATGCAAAGCAAGGACGCAACAGCCACACACTGATTCATCTAAGTGGCACGTGGATTCCCTTCCCTCCCCTTTCCATCCCACAAGAAAACCACCACCATGAAAGGCTGACTAAACCTGTACAGTCACCGAGGCACCCCTCGTATCTGACATTCTTCTACAAGGAACTCATCAAAAGAAACCTGAAAAGACTCTGTACATGGGTTTGCTTGCTTGTTTTTTAAACACAGAAGAACACACATAAAAGACAATTTGAAGACCTGCATCAACCTGTTGGAAATAGTCTAATACAGTAAGAAGGACAAACAGTGATGAAAAAGTTTAATAATCTTTTCACTTCTGCCATATCTGGCTACCTTTTATCCAATGCCACATTAGTAAGAACACTTTATATTTTGGGGTGGAGGGGGTTTAAAACATTTCATCATAATTCCCAGCCAAAATTCTGTCACCCAAGTCTTACTAGGGAAAATAACTGACAGCTGGCAAAACACCAAATGAGTCGCATATGTATACATAACAAAATGATCAATACAAGTCAACACAGGAAGAATAATAACCTATACTCACAGGAAAGCACAATTGAATGCCTACATACGGTGAGTTCATGAGAATGACAAAGGCTAAGGAAGACAAACAAGTTAACACTCTCCTGCAAGTGTATCTTGTCAGTTCTCTTCTATTAAATAACAGTTTTTTCTCCAAAGAGCTTAGGAGTTAAAGTGCTTTGAAGTGTAGCGTAACAGAGCTGACTGGTAACTAAGTGAGGGCAAAGACTAGTAATGTCTAAACTAAGCCTCACATTGAATTTGACAGCACTGAAAGGCGACTTTCACATGGACCGATTGTGTCATGCATGTTTACAAATCTGAATAGTTACTTGAGAAAGCGACATAAGAAAATAAGTCAAGGTGCAGACACCAAAGTAGTACAGAACTAGCTACAGCTTGTGATGTATTAACCCACCTATCAGGTGAGTTCAGCCATTGAAATGCTGTTTTTAAAGACAAAAACAAAAAATTAGAAAACATAAATATTGCTGAAGGAAAGGGAAGATGCATCATCACCACAGAAAGCAAAAAAATGAAGAATATACTTGTATCTGCAGAGAATACTAAAAAATCCTCTGACCCACTCCTTTGTGCTTCAACTTTGGCCCTCCTACAGCAAGAGTTCTTGCTTATTGCCACTTTAGCTTAAGTAGCAAAAATGCATACAGTAGATTTAACTAGTGGTTTCAAGCCTATTAAGTCACAAAAAGAAATCAGGAGCTTAAAATTTAAGAAAGGCCAGCCTTGTTGTTCCATTATGATAGGGTTTTATTACACAATCGCAGAGATTAAGCGCTGTTGTTCTCAGAGGGAATGAAGCAAGACCCACCTCAAAAGTCTCTGATCACATGCCCTAACACATAGGCAGAGTGCTACTCACCAAAACTTTTACAGAACAACAAAAATAAAATCTCTTTTTGAAAGATGCCTCTCCGCCCACCCCACACACACTTTGAACAGTTTCATACCTTAAAAGAACATTATAGAAACTCTTAGTATTCCTTAAGGTGTAAAACGCCACCCATCTACTAGATGATGTTAAAGAAAAGGTCACAAGCCTAAAGGACTGGGTTAAAAGGGTTACAATTCTACCAACTTAACAATGTCAGTCAAAAACAAAGTCACTGGAAATTTCTCAAAAATTACCAAGCAACATAAATATCAAAGCACACACGATATGTTTCAATATTAGCTACACTTTTTTTCTAATGCATAACATTAAAAAAGGGATTGCAAATATATCAGTATAGTAAGCTGTTTCGATTTATACACTGTTTAATGCACTTTGATATTACTTCCATCCGGGCAGTAAAAAAAAAAAAAAAAAATCTCCCAAATCAGCACAGCCACCTTATTAAATTTGATTAATTTTGTTTTGTTTAAAAAAAACACAACCACTGATTTCTGGCTGTTGCTCATACAAAAACATGAATATTTGCAAAAACAATGTGAGATGTGTTCTTATGAAGAGAATTTAGTATACTTGGCAATAAGCAGAAGCATATATTATTGATGTTATGTAGATTATTAGTCTCCTACTTTCAATTCTACTGAGGAGCTGCAGAACAAGAAGTCATCATAAAAATGACTTCTTGTCAAACAAATCTGGTAAAACAAGAAGAAAACAAAACAGATTGAAGTAATACAAAATAACCATAACTAATTCATTATAATAGTACTGGCACATGTGCTCACAATTTTTGAATACCATCTTTCTTTAAGCTTTTTGGGGCCTCTATCAGTCCCATGCTTTCTACCTTTTTTTAATCCATTGGCCCATAGCAACCAAATTTGACAAGGTGATAGAGATCTCAACAACACGAAGATCCTACAAGGTCTAGTGAAAAAGGTACTTGGTAAAGGAGAACAACTTTATTAGCAGCCAGTTCAAGGGAAGGTTAATAAACTCAGCCTCCGAGTACAGAATCTCTCCTGATTGCATTCAACAGTATTCACTGCCCCAGTAAAACCCAAGCCGTGTCCGGCTGCTTCGTCAGGAAGTACAGTTTGAAGAACCTTTCTTATGTCACAGACCATAGAAGCATACATACAGAAGCAGGCGTTTCATAAACATAGAAATAACAAAGCCTAGCTTCCAAATCCAATTTATTAAACAGATCTTCTTACCCTTTTTCTTTTTTTAAAAAAAGGAAATCTGATCAAAATACTATTTAAGTATGCTAAAGAGCTGAACTGATCAAATTTGGCCCAGTATTAAGTTTTCGCAAGAAAGCTTGCAAAGAAAAAAGCAAGACCATCCGTGGAAGTTAAAATCAAATAAGAAGTCCCTTGCACCATCTGCAGTCAGAGAAAATAAAGCTTGCCAGGCACGTGGATGAACTTTCCTCTAATAGGTTTTGGGGGGAGGGGGCATTCAGAAACTCACTTTTGAAGAGCACTTTCAACTTTATACGCTTAACTCTATCATCTGAAAAAATTTTCCCCCTTTTTTAAATAAAATCTTGAATTTAGACTAGAACTGATGTTATTACATTATTGAGCTCCATTCCATGAACAAATAACAATTCTTTGCTGATAACAGCTAACAAATTTTTAGACTTTAAGACTTGCTTTGTATTGAGCAACTTATAGCGGAACTATATCTTCAGTGCATCATCATCCATCTCCAGCTAAACAATTTTGGAACAGTTTGCCGATCCCTGAAGCTATCCTATGAAGTTGTAAAATCCCAAGTCAGAGCTACTGCATGAGATTAAATTAGCTTCAAATTTCAACTGGTTTTGAAAGGGCAAGGGAAATTAATTTGCTGATTTATAAAACAAGTTCTAAACAAGGCTGCTGGTGAACTGGAGAGTCCTACAAAGCAAGGTCCATTACAGATTACATCACTGATCTGTTTCAGATCATTCTGTGAACAAAACAACAGGTTAACTACAAAAACAATATTCGGGAAACAGAAATGCACTGTCCTCTTAGATAACAGTGAAAGCCACAAATTCCAGGGGGAAGGAGTAAAAAAAAAGTGAACCAAGGTTTCGTTTGTGAAAAATCTTATTTTCTTATTAGAAAATTCTTATTTAAATAAGATACCTGAAGGTTATGCGCAAAATTTAAGAACTCCATATTTCCTTCATCTGTATGCATTATACATAAACAAACTAACAGGAAAAAGTACGTTTTCTGTGCTTATGACAGTAGCTTCAGGAAGTAAAGCCTTATAGTTAAATTGATTCAGAACAAAAAGTGTTTTTGTGTTCATTTTGTTATGGCACAGTGGTCTTAAAAATCAGAACAGCCAATAATGAGAATTGCATTCTTGCTGTTAAAATGAAAGCACTGTAGAGAAACCACTTTATTCCTTTAACATTATTGCAATAAATATATCCAAACACAGCAATTCACAACTGCATCAGCAATCGCAGGTTCCACATATTACTAAAGTTTTGAAATACATACCAGCTATCTTCTTCTTCGTTGCAGTTTTCAAGTTCTAAAACTTTCACTTCATCCAGAGCTGTATTATTCAAGAAGTTTTCTAGATCTCCACGTTTTCCATTTGGATTTTGTTCATTTATTTTAACCGAGGAATCAAGACCTGTGATGACCAGATTTGCCGTAAGCTCTGGGCTATTACTTGTATCCATACGTAAAGAACACCTAGAATTATCAGCAGTCTTGATTTCCGCTTTATACGTGTTAGAAGAAAGTTCCTCAATAGCACTGTTACAACTATATTTCAGTTGGGCATCTACGTCTTTTTTTAAGCAATTGTTCTCTCCCTCCTCCTTCCTTATTTTGCTTAATTTGTTCTGCAGATCTGCCATTATTTGCAATTCTTGCTTCTCAGTGATAGAATTGATGCTATTATTAATTTCCATTCCATTAAGACCAGAGTCATGGTTATCCACACCAGTGTGGATCTCGCTCGGCATATTGGTCCCAAGCATACTTCTGCGGCTCCTGGTTCTTAGGTGCTGATTCTGGATCTCAAGCCTCCTCACAAGCTCCTGCAGCTTTCTCACCTCCTCTAGCTCTGGGCCACCCTCATCAGACGGTGGCTCTGTGTCGGGGCCCATGGCAGAATTCTCTGTTGAGTCCTGCCCTAAGTCAGGCTCCAGGGCATGATCCTGCTGTATGACCGGGGCACTTCCAGGAACTACCATCATCCAAAATGCACAGTTTCACTGCAAGAAAAAAAAATACATAAGAATATATAAAAGCTTTGTAAAGATGAAAAATATTTTAAACAAATTGGACTTAAAACACCAAAAAAAACCCTGACTTTTATAAGCATAAACTAATGATATTAGGATACACAATGACTGAAGGTAATCAAAATCAATTCAAAAAGAACAGCAAAGATTAGTATGAAACATTATCTAAAATACTTAAACGAATCTTTAAATGGCTCAGATGTGCAACTATTCTGCCACAAATTAGACTGAATAAAAGGAAGCTGATTTAATCACACGCAATAGCTTAGTTTCCATCCGTAAACACATGAAACACACGAGAAAAGCTCTGACTGAGCAAAGTCAGGAAACATAATTAGCAAGTGCTGACGTCAGACAATGACAGCATTAAGAAAGTGGTAAAAACACCCTTTGTTCATTACCAGGTTTATTCTGGCAGAGCACAAAAATACCTTGAAAACATTTCTACATTAACTTCTACCAAAGTCTGCATAAATGACATTAAAAATGACTAACAATAGGAGCTCTTGTTACTACGATATATTAAAATAAGCACAACTAGTGTTTTTATTGGCTTTTTTTTTAACAATTGCAAAAACAGGGGCAAACTCTCTGGTACAAACACAGGAAGAAGATAAATACAAAGAAATAAACCGCACCACAGATTACAGATTCCAATAATGGTTATGAAACAAAGCGCTCTCTGATTTTCTGGTTGTAAGTACTACTATTTATCTTGTGGTTGAGTTGACCGAAGAAGAATGCACAGAGAATGTGTATTCAAATTTCCAAAAAGCCATAAAGTAATACTAGTGCATAAACGCATATTCTTTGTCATTACCTTAGCTACCTATTATCTGAACACAAATAAGAGGTCTGTGGTGAGACATGTAACATGCACCCTTACAAAGTAATTAAGCAAACACTGATTTTCCCCTGCTGTAGTGATTTACACCAGATAAATAAATGCATTGGAACTGAAAGTTATTTCTAAAGTGACTCTTCTTTGAAAGCCCCTAATATGAGATTAATGTTCTGTGTAGCAAATAAAATGGACATCCCCCTGAAAAAAAAAAATGCCAATACATTCCATTTTGTGGGGGACGGAGGGGACAAAAAACAATACAGAAGATGGAGTTATAGGAAGCAGTCAAATCAAAAAGATCTGATGCAGGTACAACTGCATTCAAACTGAGGTTTTGTGGCTCTGGCCTAAACATTTTTTCTCCCCCTCTCCTTTACTCTGAAAGTTTCTCCTATTTTCTTTTTTAAGGCCTGACTACCAGCCGGTAGAGGAAACCACAAGAGTTAACCGTTGCACAAAGTGCACAAAGCAAACAAGGTAAAGGCCTCCTCCTCCTCCTCCCCCCCAAACACACCAGCTTAGCGTCCTTCTACTGCTTTGTTGCTTCTAACAGAAGCAGCTGCGCACACATCCCAGAAAATACTTCTGTATTTGACAGTGCTTTATTCCGGTCACCTATGGACAAGATGAAAATTAAGGCATGGATTGATGAACCTGAACAGCATTTACCAACGGCCACATACGAACACAACCGACTTCAGCGCCTTTTAAACGCGGCTCTAAAGCCATACGTCTAAGAGGGATTGCTGGAGTTGTTTTGACTTGGAGAAGAAATTACACTCGTAAGTAACAAGCAATCCAATACTTACTCATAAGCTTACTTCAAAGGGTAACAACACAAGCACAGTTTTCAAAGGCAGTTAACAGCTATTGCTCAGTAACACACTGAAGAAACACCATCAGGGAATTTAAGATTTCTTCTGTCAGAGCAAAACACAAAGACTCAAGGGGGGAAAGTAATGAGTTTTGCCACCCGGATAATCAGTTCCCTCAAAGACTGAAGGGGAACAAAACTGTGTTTTCCTTCACAGGGGGAAACGAATAGATTAAAAACGCTTAGCCTCTCCCCAAGCCCAACACCTCTTAAAAACAAAATCACCAGAACTGACAAAAAAGCAGCTGCAGCGATACGAGGAAATATCTGTACAACTTCATCCCCTCGTGCGTTGCCCTGCAGAAGAGCCGTTACGGGCAGTGACCATCTCGGAGAGTAACTCGGAGTTTCCAGGGGACATCCGGGCGCTCAGGCGGCAGCTCGGAGGCTCCCGGCCCGGTAACGGGCGAGACGCGGCCGCGGGGGCGAGCACATGCCTCCCCTTCCCGCCCGCCGCGCTCCCGCCGCCACAAAACGCTCCTGCCGCAGCCGGGCGCGCCGGCGGCCCCCTCCGCCCAGCCGCCACCGGCCCCGCGGCCGAGCCCCCCCGCCGGAGCCTGGACAGCTCCCGGCGAGCGGGCGCCGCAGCGGCCGCGGGTGCCGCGGGCAGGGCCCGGCGGGAGGGAGGCAGGGAGCAGGAGGGCGGCTGAAAATGGGCGCCGCGGCGCCGAGGAGGCCGTGACCGGTGCAGGGAGGTGAGCGGCGGGGCGGCCCCGCGCCGGCGGCAGGCAGCGGGGAGGCAGCGGGGAGGCTCCCGGGGCCGCGGGGCGCCGGGCACGGCCCCGCGGGGGGGCGGGGGGGCTCGGGCGCGGCCGGCCCCCGCCAAACCCGACCGACCCCAGCCGAGCCGGGGGCTGCGGCCGCCCTCGCCGCCTCCCGGCCCCTCCCGCGGTACCTGCGGCCGCCGCCGGCGGTCGGCGACGCCCGGGCTCCCGCCGCCTTTCTCCGGCTACGGTTGGAGCCTCGCTCGCCGGGCGGGGGGAGGGGGCCGCCGCCGCGCGCGCATTCGGGCCCCGCCCCCTCGCGCCGCCGCCTCGCGCCCCGCGCGCGCGCACTCGGGCCCCGCCCCTCGCCCGTTACCGCGGGGGAGGGGCAGCGGGGCGGAGCTCGCCGGCGCGGGAGGGGCTTGTGGCCGGCGGCTCCGCGGGGCGCGTGCGCGGCGCGGGCCAGGGGCTGCGGCGGGTCCTGCGGTGCTGCGGCCCCCGCGGGCCGGGGCCGGGGCCGGGGCCGGGCAGGGGGGGCGGCGGCAGCCCGCGGCGGAGCGGGGGGGTCTCCTCGTGCGCGCAGTGAGGTTGAGGCGGGACCTCCCGGAGCTACGGCGAGGGCAGCGTCGCCTCAGACCGCGGTGCCAGCAGGAGACAATAAAGACGTCGTCAGTCGTTTCCCGTCGCCTCCCTCCTCCGAGGTGGAGGTTGGACCCAAATACCCCCCTCCAGATCGTCCGATAACCAAGCGTTAGAGGGTTTTTTTGCTGTCATCAAGGACAAGCGCTACGAGCAGAGTCTAATTTTTTTTTCCACATTGTACTTTGGCCTGAACGCCGCGTTCAGCACTGCGGCACGATCGCTGCCGCGGGAAGGTTTAGCCTGCGGAAAAGCTGGCACCCCCCAAGCACGGCGCGCCTGCCAGGAGCAGGTTGGCCTCCCCGTCCGCTCGGTCACCACCGTCACTTCGTAGCCCGTCCACACGTTTCTGTGACTTCACGTGAAAATCTGCTCGAGGTTTGTCCCTCCCAAAGAAGCAGCAGGATCCACCCCCAAACCCGCGGCCGGGTCCCATCCAGGCCACGTTGTCAGAGGATAGATGGGCCCGTAAAAGCAAAACTTGAACTGGCTCTTCCAAGTAAGCTTCAGAGAGGCAAGAAAATGTGTATTCTTCCCTATTTCAAGGCTGCATCTATCCCCTGTGAAATAAGATCTCTTCAGTGTCTGTGGAAAGCACATTACCTCATCCAACACACAGAAAGCTGCGTGCAGATGACCCGTTCTCCACAAATACGCGGAGACACCAGGAAGCAGGAGGACTTAGATCTTTGAATAACTGTTTCATTTCTTTGCTGTTTAGGGGGGTGGAGCAGGGAGGGGTAGGTTGGCCATTGTCGAAACTTCGGAGATAGACAAAAACAAACTAAAAGCATGTTATTATTTTTAAAATAGCTGCAGGCTCCTTTTGGGTGACATGTGTTTTTCTGGTGAAAAAAATGCCACTGAACCTTGACTGCTGCGGCCGTACTACACACTGCCACATCATCAGGGTGGCAAGTTGCAGCAGCCTAATCCTGGGAAACGTATGGAGAAGGGACAGGCAGCACCTCTGAGAGCAGCCCGTGAGACAGAAAAGCCAATACACCTCTGTCTTGACACAGCGGCTTGGTTTTCTTTTCCAAATGGAGGCCAACTTGCACTCCTAGGATGACAGCAGCATGTATCAAGGCTCCCTTCTTCCCAGGTAGTTGGCAGGTTTTTAAAGCAAACAGTTAAACTGTGTGAAGACCATCAGATCACACACTTGCTTAGCCAGTTGCAACCCCCCACCTCCTTTGAGGATGCCCTTTCCCACGGGTACCTTTCCTCCTCTTTCTCCTTGTCTAATCCTCCATAAGGCAGTCATGCTTTACCGACAGTCATGCCCTTAGGCCACTGAGGAGAAAAAAAATGACACAGACCTGCAGATCAAAGGGGTCTATAAAAGGAATATGTTCTACAGCGACACAGGTAAGTGGGTTGCACATGAGCTATGAACGTTTATTAGAGCTGTGCCCTTGAGGTTAAACAACTGCTACAGGAAAATACAATGCTGAAGAGATATGGTGCAAAATGTATGATGGACCAAACCCTTTCCCCATAAGGCCACACACCCATCAGGAACTCTGCAATCAGTGAATAGGTTATTTCTGCAGATCATCATCTCCAAGTGCATCTGTAATTATATACCCATGTGTTTTGGCATTTTAAACAATCCCCTTTCAACCATGGCATAATAAGGTTTGTAACAGCTTCTATACCCATCATTCCCAGCCACAGGTGTAAGTACCAGGGAGGAACTTATTTGGGGAGGTTCAACACGAGATGCTTGTGAGCCTCTTCTGTTCACAAAGTGGATCTCTCTTTAACATCTCAACTTGAGAACTTAGAAATGTAGGTGGCCAAAATCAGTAGTCATTTCTGAAATCATGGCTTTCTGATTACTGCTATGGGCTTCTCCCCCATGCTTTCGTAGTGGGCTTCAAGGCTGCTGTTGGTCCCTTGGCTATATTAAGCATGCTCAAAATGGAGCTGCCCAAGCCCCTGTCGCAGACATGGCCTTAAAGTCTCAACCTGAAAGCTGTCCAGTAGTAAAGCTGTTACTGATTTCAAATGGAGTTCCCCTCATGGAGTGCTTCTAAGGTCATGCCTATAATTCAGTTAAATAACTGGTACAGTGGCCTAAAAAAAGCTAAGCAGCACTGTGCTGTAAAAACACTAACTTGCTAAGCTTTTGCATGCATGCCAGCTTCCATCACTAAGAGCATAAAGAATTCTCTGGCTAACAATAGTCTGCATTAGAGCTTTTGCCATCACCTACTTCCGAGTAAGAGGTATTACAGAAAAGAGTTGGGTGCTTTGCAGATATTTCTAATGCTTTCAGAGAGAAAACAGTAACTGAACACATTCAGAGCTGTATTTTTAAGGCAGAGAGACTGACTTCCTAGGCTTCAGTATTCAGTTTCCTCAGTGGCTCAGCATTCAGCCTGTCAGCAGCTTAATTAAGGGTTAAAAGTATGAGATTCTGACTTCTAGTATGTAGAGCACTTGCTAGAAGTTCAATTTTGTGAGTTAGCATTTGTGATGTAAAGAACTTACAGCAATAAAAGAGGCATTACAGCAAGCCTCGGCAAGGTGGGGGAAAATTCAGATTCAGCTGAGCAACGTTCCCTGTCAGGTGAACCAATTGAGATATGTATTCTCTGGCACATTTTGTTTGGCCAGCGGACACTTACCATCAGAAGCCAAGTTAGACTACCAGGTGAAAGAGAGTGTTATCTTCCCAAACAGGCAGCAGACATGCATGCTGCTGAAGGAACCCACTAGGGAGTAGGCAGAAAAGAGAAATTAAAGCTGACACACAATTAGAGTAAAGTGAGTCTGCAAGTGCTCCTGAAAGGCCATGGAAAGCAAATGGAAATCAGGCAGAAGCTATTTCTAGGCAGGATTTGGGGGTGAAACAAACAGAAATAGGCTTCTGCTAAGAGCTAAATTCAAACCTTCCCAAGAATCCAAATTTAGTGTTTAACACTTCTCATATCTGCCCGCTTTGTGCCAGCTGACAGGCACTAAGCTGCAGCCTGATTGCCAAAATGAAAGAAAAAATCAAGAAAGATTTCTCGCAATTAGCTTGGATAGACCTAAGGAGCTTCTACCTGATTTCCAACACAGGGAGCACTAGGGAATCCTAATTAAGCTAAAGACAGTTGGAGGGGCTCAGCACCTTTGGAAAATCAGCCCACTTATCTTTTGTAGATGACACTGCCTTATCTTGTTAACATTGACACTTGTCTTGTATGCAGCTGACAGCATAAACTAGTGGATGTTAAACTCATTCATCGTGATGAGGCAGTGAGAGAGAAAATAACTTGAGGAAAGGGGGAGCAGGAATGTTGCTATCTTGGCCAGTCAGAAACTGCTAGATACATTCTGATATGTGCTGCTGAGGACTTTCCACTGGCTGTCGTCTCCAGCTTTGCAAAACCCTGCAAGCAAATAAGAGAAGGTGAACACAGGATCTGGGTACCACACAAAACACTGCATTACAGAGGCCAGTGAAGCAGATGAACGCGCAGGAATGGGATGAAAAAGGCTAGCTAGTCACATTGCATTACATGACAAACAAAGCAGCCAGTTATGGAATGGGGCAGGTGCCCCTTTCCTTCTCTTTCTCTGCTCTATCACGAGGCAGAGAGAGGAAAGCAGGCGCCTTTTTTGTAATCTCACTGTGATGGCAGGGTTTCTGATTGCTACTGTGGTGACTCCTATCCCCATGAGATTATCAAACGCAACAAAATCCTCTCCAGTCTACCTCCTTGTTGATCTGTCAACAGAGCGTGCAGCTCTTCGGTTTTCCCGGTGATCTTCATCTCAAAGGATTTTTACATAAAGCAGGAACTTCACCTGCCACTGACATGCTGCCTCCACCCTGGAGGGAAGTTAAGGCTGCCAACGGCAGCCGGCTGCACTGCAGCAGGTTTGCCCAGGAAGCGAGGGGGAACTCACTTCCTGGGAGGACTCAAAGAGGACTCTCAACCTCTAACAGATACTTTTCTGCTCATCTCCCCCAAGTGAAGCTAACACAGCCTGTTTATTATGACCAGAGATTCCCTCTCTGTAACTGGGACCCCTGGGACTAGCTGTAGCATGATTCTAGCTATTTCTGTGACAAGGCTCATTGTTCCCCACTAAAACCCACAGGAAAATCCCCATGTAGGTCACTTGGCGCGTATCAGGGTTAAATGCTCATCATTCAGTAAGCTCTTCATGAGCTCTCATCTAGCCATTTATGCTGATGCTGTAAAGGGGCACTCACCTAGAAGAGCTTCTCATAGCACTTGTCACAGTGGACAATGTCCCGGTGGATGAATATTTTATCCAGAAGATCTCCCATTGCTTTGTGGCAAATTCCACACTGCCAAAGGAAAAACAAGATGGTTGGACAGTAACCAAAGCACCACACAATTATGTCAGTATGAAGGGGGCAGAGAAATGAATAGCCTCTGTATCATTTTAAAGGCGGTGAAGATGCCGAATCAGTGTCCTTCAAGACTAAATGCTTCTACAGTGGAGACAAATGCCACCAGAGGCTTCCTCCACCCACACCAATACCCAACATTTCTACAGGCTGTGCTTGTAAACTTTGCAAAGTTTGAGAGATTCAGCAAGACGCTGGGGAACAGACACCACAAAGCAACATGTCTACCACAAGTACAGGGACATGAGGAAAGAGAATGTCCTCCAGGGAGGAGGCAGCATATCAGTGGCAGGTGAAGTTACCGCTTTATTTAAAAGATCCTTTGAGATAAAAACCACCGGGAAAACTGAAGAGTTGTATACTCTGATAGAATAGCAATTCTATCAGAAAGAATTCTGCTTGCTCTAATATGCATTTATTTGAGGAGCTGAAAAACTTTTGGGACACAACCAAAACCTGTGGCTGCATGATTTTTGTCCCACTGTGGATGCAAGTGTTTGGTGCACATTACATGCACAATATACACTACTCTAAGAGTGTGTGGACAGAACTGGCACCAAGATCCCTACTCCCACCACCCCGTTTCACAGCAACATGCCTAAGGTGGACAGTAGCAAAGTTTTTTACCCTGAAACAGTATTCATGGCAGCAGATGTTAAGATGCTCTATGATGATCTTAGGGCAGTCTCGGATCTCACGGCCACAGTAACTGCAAATAGCTTCACAGGACCTGTGAAGGAGCAGAACAGTGAATTCCTGCACCACGGTGCCTCTGTAATGCAAACAGGTTCCAGTCCCATCACTGATACCAGAGATCTCTTATCTAACACGAGCACTGCTCTGCTCCAGCTACCTGCTTCTACGTGAGTTTGGCTGTGCCAAGAAACAATACAGAAGACCATGGGGTACCTCAGGTATGCTCAAAGGCAAAGACCACAACAACAGAGCAGTACAGAGCATTAATTCAGTGTCACTGTATTTTCAAAAGACCATTTAAACTTCCTGATTTCACCATGACATGATTTCACCAAACACATACCAGAATTATAAAAAAGTGAAACCGTAAAGTTGTTTTTGTGCAAGTCTGCTGAAATCGCCATGCAGCCCTGAACTGTCCTACCTCTGCAGGGGAGAGCTGGACAGGTAGCTGTGGTGGCTGGAGGTTGCTCTCTCCAAATCAGTCAAATCTACAAGGCTGCCACTGGAAACAGAAGGAAATATCAGCACTTAACAGTGATACATGGGAAGAGTGTTGCACATGGAAACATTAATCATTAGACTATGATGACCTACAGTCCTAACTGGGTCACAGTGCTTCTTTGCAATGTCCCAGCTGCCCGTTTCTTGGAGAGAAGGTTGATCCTTCCCAACTAGCTCTGAAAAGGCATATCCCTAAAAGTCAGAGCTACACTGACTGATGGACCTGGGCTGTCAGCAGCAGCGCCTGCTAATCTTTGCTGTATTCACAATGCAAATTCTGCCGTGTAAGAGTGGCAGTATCCCTCTCTCTGCCCCATACCACAATCGCTGTGCCTCAGGCCTGACTCACAGCACTGCGCTGAGAGCTGGGAGGGGGGCACAGGTCCTATGGCCCACTTGGAGCTCAGTCTGGCAGATAGGGTTTGCAAGGAAAAAAAAACTTGGAGAAAGGGGCAGCCAAGAGTTGCTGGCCCCACGGCCTATGTGAAAGCACTGAAGAATGTGTTTGGCTGCTCCACCACAGGAGGAAGCGGGATGTGAGCAGCCTGGCTGGGAAACCAGGAGATTCACCCTGAAACGGGGCTCCTTTGAGCCTGAGGGAGGTGGCATGGACACACAGCAGCCCTGCACTGCAGCCTCTCCCCTCCCGTGATCCTCCGTGCCAGATGGAGCTGGTGACATGTCACAGTGATCACCGCTGGCCGCTGTGGCACAGCAGAGCGGCCTTGGCACATCACTGCAAAGGGGTGTCAGGAAGTCAGCATTTTCAGTCCCACACATCGGTCTGGCAATGCAGCTTGCAAGGGGGCTGAGAAAACCTAACATCTTGCCAAAGGAGAAGGAAAGATATTGCTCCCCCTTGCCCTCTCTGTCCTCCAGCATGCTCCCAGCCACGTGCTTCCACCCACTTACTTCTTGCCAGCCATCAAACCCCTCTGTGAGACAGGTTTACTCATTAAAATGACAGAAAAAGAGGGGACTGGACTGCCTGGGAGCAGGGAAAGAAAGAGGGGGAGCAGAAGAGGAGGAGGGGAAGCAAAGGCTCCCCTGTCAGTGAGAGCCATTGCCGCCTTGGCTCAGCTGCCTTTGGGCTCATGGCATGCTGTCCAGCAGGTCTGCACTTGGGACAGGCCTGCCTGTGGCCCAAATTACAAGGATCAACATATCCTACACCAGCTGCTAGACAAGAGGGGTAAAATCCTGCACTGGCTGCTGGACAGGCAAGCTGCGAAATCTTGCCTCCAGTACACTCATCAGTAAAGATTCTCCAGCCCCACTGGGGCCCTGATGTTACCTATGGACCTGTACAGAGTTACTATTTTTACTGTCCACTAACGCATAAAACCCCAAATCCTGGGCTACTCTGCAGGAAAAGGCAAGAAACACATCCCGAGGCTCACCTAGCTGAGTGCTCCTTTTCCCTCTTCTGTTTGCACGTGTTTCCTAGACTGTGCGGCAATATGCATATCTTTGGTTGCCAAGACCTGCTTTGCAGACTTACAGAAAAGGCTAGAGATTTAGGGAGTCTGTAATCACCTTCCATGGTAATACCAGCACAGCACTGAGGGAGGATAAACCCCAGCAGGGAGGCATCGTAACTGGGTGTTAACTAGCTGTCCCATCAATGTAAGCAGGACGTACATAGTGCCATGTTCTGTTCTCAGTCATATCAGTGTGAATCTGGAGTAGCTTTAGTGATTTACTTTTGACTGAGCAAAATATAGAAGACTGAAAATTTTAGTTTGAAAATGGCTCCTTTTTAACATTTTTTTTCACTCATAAATGGCTCATCTTTTCAGAGAGAACTCATAAACCCCACATTTTTCTCACCAGTTCCAGCCTTTTTCTGTGTTTGTACAAACGTGCAGTGAGGCCCGACAGTGTCAAATATGTAGTGTTTTCACCCCCTCATCCACCTCACAGGCTGACCCACTTGCATGGGGAGTCTACCCCATGAGGGGTTGTGGGACAGAGGTTCTCCTGCTACTGCAATGGTGCTAGACAGCACAGTGCAGCACTCTGGAAATACCCACTTGGGTCCCCAAAGTAGCAATGCTGTCTTAGCACAACTCTGCGCCCACCCAGTGCAATAATCCCTCCAGGGCTAATCAGCTCACGCATGATGCCATGTTGACGCAGTGCTAATGGTTCCAGCTCTGGAGCTTGTTTGGGGCGCATCAGCTAGCAGAGCCATACACTGCT
Source organism: Dromaius novaehollandiae (assembly GCF_036370855.1). Taxonomy (NCBI): domain Eukaryota; kingdom Metazoa; phylum Chordata; class Aves; order Casuariiformes; family Dromaiidae; genus Dromaius; species Dromaius novaehollandiae. Next base: position 3,327,092 of record NC_088108.1, read on the forward strand.
CTTTGCACACGTATGTAGACACATGATCACCTCTACACCCCTGCTGTAGGATATGACCACAGGCTCCTCATACCTGCCATAGCGTGGGGAGGACGATAACTCACTGCTGTTCACGTACTCCTTCACAAAGAGGACCCCTTTTCTAGGAATAGACAGAAACAGAACAAGAAGCATTTGCATTAGAAAAGACTGAAACTAATGAGAGACAGCACAAGGGACCACATGTGTGCACTTGGACACATAACGTCTGCATGAAAAGGCACAGAGCGAGATCCTGTTAGTCTTAAATAAATACCAGATTTCAAGCATTGATGCTAAATAACACCTAATATACCCCTCTAATTAGCCCACCAAAACAAATCATGTTAATTAAAAAGAATGGGATGGATAATGCAACTCTTTCATCCAGTTATCCTCTGTTTTGCAAGGATAAACGTCTTTTTCAGATCCTCTCAGGATTATGCATACAGTAAGTATTTAGAGAGCTTGTGGTTCTATTCTTTAACATCAAAAACCTACTGGCACAGCACTAATTACAGTGAATGTTTTGTCACTGGAATACCTTCAGTATTTTCATGCACTACAAATTGCTAGTCTGTCTGTGGGGTGTTTTTTTCTTACAAAACTGACCTTCCTTGCATAGTCTTCCTTTTTTGAAATTCTGATTCCAACATGACATGCCCCCATCTGTCTGTCTGTCTAGCACTCTGCGACAGATCCAGAGGAGACACTGTGCCCACCGGCTCTCTTCGCAGAGCTACAAAATGAACTAATCAGGCTCTTTCTCCGTGGTTCATTTTCATTGCTGCCTTTAAGCTGTGACTAATCCCTTCTTCTTATATGAGCAAATTAAGCCATGTTCCAGCTAAGGGAACAAAAGGAGAGCTTTTTTTAATTAGCACAGACACTTCTCATGGCAAGTGTTTCAGATGAGAGTCCCCTACTTAGACAGGTGTTGTAACAAACAGGCTGTGGCGAGGCTAGGAGGACCCACATATTGCCTGTCAGAGTGTGTGCTGACATCACACAAGTCTGAAACCTGTCCTTAATTTGTGTAAAATTGTGCAGATTTCAGTAGTTTTCATCTTTAACGTGAAGCCCATGGAAACTACAGATCCCAGAATACAACACTGATTTGACACTATCCTCTGTCATACACCATGGATCAGGGTCCTGTGCTGGCCCCAAATTGCTCTGATGGGCTTGCTGTAAATTGCTCACTTGCTCATTATTGACCACAAGGCAAAGAATTTGTCTTGGGCACAGCATGGCATTAACACAGTCTTCCAAGAGCCCCACACCTGTGATGAGTGTGTATGGCATGAGGAGCTCCACCATGTTTCTCCAGCTACAATGGATAATGGAGGATTCATGATTTAGCTACGCCAAAGAGCAAGGGCACAGCTTACACAGTGAGCCACTTCCTAGCGATCACCCTCTCATCCCTGCTTACCACTATGAGGCTTTGGCACCCAAGGGCCACAAACACTCTGTTCTTTGACAAATGAGTTAGGGCTCTTTCCAGGTCTAGAAAAGGGTGCCTGGGGAGAAACACCCAGTTTGTCTATCCCTTTCGGGTTGCCCAGACCACCATGGCAGTATCTGTGCTATTAGCTAGAACAGGTTGAGTAGTGTCCTGTGTCCCAGATGCCAAGCAGCAGAGCCTGGCTCATGTTCACACTGCTAAACTCCCTCACCAAACAGGATGGCTGCATGCAAAATGCCTATTACACTGGGACGATCATAACCACCCACTGCTCCTTACCCGGCGGCGCTGGAGTCAGGCCCATACCCAGAGGCTGATGGGCTGTTGTACTGCAAGGTGGCAGCCGGAGTGGAGAGCTTTTCACTTGAACTTGAGAGAAGCCTGGAAAGAAAGAGAGAAAAGTCTGTGGATGTTGGGAATATGAGTCATGACATAATCCAAGCTGGCTGCCAAGGAAAGACCTACCACTACTATTAGAAGGGAAGTTTGGGAGGGTGCAATATTAAGGCCATTAACCACACAGATATCACAAGCCCAAGACACTCCTTTCTATTTTTAAACCTGCCAGATATCAGTACTTCTTCCACGGGGAAGTGATTTGGGAAAGTCTCGCTTTGGGGCCACAGGAAAAAAGATCAAACAAGATCTTCAAATGAGCACAGACCTTAACTGAATCATGTAGCCTGAATGGGTGCAGCTCTGGAGAAAAATGACACACAACACATTGCAGGAGGGGAGGATATGTGGACATACTGGCCAAGGCCCAGCATAACTGTCCCCAGTCTAATCACCACAAAAGCCACAATGGAAACAAGAAGGCAAAGCTATGGCTACTAAGCTGTCATCAGAAGACAGCTAACCACCAAGACCTGTCATGTCTGCCTTGAAGGGATGAAGCTGATCTTGCCTGGAGCCAGCCCCAGGCTATCCAAGGATCTCACACCTCCTGTTCTTGCCCACATGCACTCTACCTACACTACCCACATGCCACACTACCTGCTCTACCCACACTCTACCTGCACTCTTCCTGCCCACACTCACTTTACAGATCCAACACTTAAACCTACACTGGTGCATCCATACAGTGCCAGACTTCACTTGAATAGATTGAAACTGCCATGAAGGATTGTAGAAAAGCCCAAAGTAGTGCTATTCCACAACGGGTACCTCCTGCCTCTTCCAACAGCTTTGTTTTGGGACCAGTTCAGTCATTTAATCACTGGCTTTCTGGAGACAGTGATTTTCTCCCTTGACATGTCTCTATGCTTTTAGCTCTCTGTTTCTGTAGTTTCTGTAAAGGCTGACTTCTCATTAAGGGAAGGTAGCCAGGAATGATCTATTCAACATCCCTGCACTCTGTTCTGGCACTCACATGGTGGAGAATCTCCAGCATCCAGAGATGGGTGTATCACAGATCCTGTGCTGGGTAGCTTTTGCTAGGGACAATGCTGTTTAAAAGTAGTTCTGTACATCCAAATCACAAATGCACACCCTGGGAACCCTTGCATCTTTCTTCCATCCCTTGGCTCTGCTTCATACCTCCTGTTCCACAGCAGTTCTGTGCAGATTTCCCCCACAATCATTGAGACTATCCATTTACCTGGTGCTGCTATAGCCTGAGCTGTCCATGTAGAACGGCACCCTGTGGCTTCTCTGGGACATGGTGGTATCTCTGGTAAGAGAGTAGTGGCTAGGAAAGGAAGTGATACAATCTCAAGCAATGAACTTGAGCACATGAAGGGTTCTCACAAGTGGTGAGAATCTTGGCTGCATTTCTCCCTGTCTGGCATCAAAATCACCCACATGCCACAGCCATCCATGCAAACAGGAGCTCACTAAGCATGCTTAGACCCAGGCAGTTAGTAAGAAAGAGGTCAGGATACTCCAGATATTGAGCAAATCTAACAGCACGGTGTTATTTGGGTTAACAAGTCTGGATTCCCCCCTTCTGACTCCTTACCTTCCAGCAGTGGGGGTAAATTCACAGTGCCCCCTGGCACTAGCACTGTCATATCTGCTGTTGCTAGGGCTGCTTCTCCCATCATAAACTGTCCCTTTGTAATCCGGGATAGGTCTGGCAAGGAAGCAAAAAGCCTTGATTACATCATACCAGGAATCACTGTAGTCCCCACACTGGCTTACTAATATTTTGTCTCGGCAGTCAGTATCATGTAGTTCTTCCTCTGCTCTGCAGAACTTTGCTGGTTCTGCAGCAGAAGCTCTGAAGTTAGGAAAGCAGACTCAAAATCTAATGCTTGAGAATAAAGCCAAAGCAGTCCATAAATGGATGCATCCTGAATACTGTTTCCTTTCCAGGTGCTCATCAAAATCACCACTGCAACATCTGCAAGGCTGAACTGCTGACTAGTCTGCGTGTCAGACCTGCACATTTTCACTTCTCCAAGACAGAACTCATTATCTGAACGGCTTTAATCTGCAGGCAGAGCTCTAGTTCTTTCAATAGCAAAAATGTGCTGTAACGGTCATTCTTTTCTTGCAAGTGCTCTGGGGCACAGATTATGTTCGCATTGTATGTTAGGACTTTGATCCTGATTAGAGCTTCAGGCAACTGTATAACTTAATATTAAGCAATGCTGAAAAACACCAGAAAGCTGCATTAAAAAGAGAAAGAGGGGTCAGCTAAGCTCATCATGAGATGAGGAAAAACCCTGCCCTGGGCAAGACATGCACTTGGTCTGTGGTAAAAACCAAAGGGGAGAGCATTTTTTTCTTTCTCTTTTTTTGTCTATAGCACTGCAAAGAGACATGTCAGCACCACACAGTGCCATGCTGGTGATGAGAGGCAATAAGGAACAATAAAGGTCTGTCCCATTTTTTCTAGTCCTAGTCCACAAATGCCCTCAAATGCAAATGAGAGCTTTGTTACACCAGGCTCTGTGAGAGATGGCAAAAGAGGTGAAAGGCCACATTCAGATCACACGAATGTAGGTGCACAGAGTAGTTTTAAGTATACGCCTCTTACAGAGTTGAGGGTCATGAGAAATAAAAAACTTAGACCTCTCCCAAATCACTATCTCTGCAGCTACAGAAGAGAAGCAGATGTGTTTTTTACACATCTGTCAGGTCTGCAAGCAGAGCAATTATCAACACAGATGTTCTGAATCCTGTGTTCAGCCCTTTTGTCCAGAAAGGATCTTGTTGCATGTGTTTTGACAGCTGGCCATCCTGTTGCTTCCTCTGGGAACAAAATCCACAGTCTGTTCTCACTTCTTTATGCAATGATCCTCCAACCTGGACCAGAGCTCCTGTCAGACACTTCTGTACCAGCAGCTTTCACCATGTCTCTGCCCCTGCCCCAAAACCCTTACCTTTGAGTGCTGAATACTTGGCTGGCCATATAGCATGGCATCCTGTGACTGGGTGCTGACACACCGGTGTTATAAAGCTGGCGGTCCGCATACAGTGGCATGGGATGTTGGGTCTCATATGCACTGAGAGCACTCTCTTTAGAGCTGAAGTTGGACCTGCTAACAAATTAGAGCCAATCTGACCATAAAGCCAATGAATGTATTTGCTATGACTAGCTCACACAAGCATTCAGAAATTGCAGAGGGCTGGATCATGCCTCTCTCTTTACTGGCAATAAGGAAAAGCCAAGACAACACGCTATTAATAGGTTCTTAAAATTAGGGGGAATGGCAGAGGTCTGTACTATTTCCCCTCTACACATCAGCTGAATTTCCAGCACAATGAATGGCTGCAAGATTCAGCAATGCTCTAAACTAATTTGATATCTAATATTAAAGATAAGCAAGCATATTTGGGGTGAAATCCTAGCCCTACTATTCCTTTTGTTACTATAAGTTGATTAGTATACACTGTATGAATTTACATAGATTCAGGAGTTCAGTCAGGGCTATATCAAGAAACAGGACTTGCAAAGGATGAAGACTTCAGAGTTGTTGATGGTGAGAAGCAAGGGTATAGTCCCATTGTACCTTGGTGCCATTGGATTAGGTTCATTGTGTCTCAGGGCTCCCAGGCTCTCATGGTGACCATCCCTGATGGAAAAGGTTTGTTCTTCATAAGCTGGAGTTACCCTGGTCAGGAAGGAAAAAACTTGTTAGCAGCTTTAGCACTTGTATCTGACCCTGCCCACTGTGGTGGGTAAATGCAGCACTATAACGATTATGTTGGTTTCTGAATTCAGCTCCCTCCATTTGCACTAGCCAAGAAAGCAGCATTTGTAATGCCTGCAAACAGCAAATGAGGCAGGAACATGCAGGAGAATACAAGATGTGTGAGGCAACACCAAAGACGGGCCTGGTCCCTTCACTCCATACCTTTCCAGGCATGAGTCAGGTTTGTTTGCACATTGGGTTTCTGGAGCAGTGATGCTGCTTTCTCCAGGTAGGGAGCTGGACCTGCCAAGACAGAAGACCATTACCATCTGCAAATGTGCAACGGAGCATAGGAGAATTGTAGGATGTAGATACAAGCCCTGGTGAATCTCCTGCCTCAAGAAAAGTATTTCTGCTTGAGAGGATGCCAGATAACCCACAGAGATGTGAAAAAAAAAAAGAGGGAAAATACAGTTCTCTTCAAATAAAACTAAAAAGGAAAGAAAAATATAGCTCCTGATGAGCATCAGTTACCTGTTTCCTCTTTCCAAACTTGAATTCATTTAACTATAACCATCATGTTTTATTCAGTACCTCTGCATTATATTTCAGACTGCTAAGAGCATGAGCTGGCCTCATCTGAGTACCATCTCAGAGATATATGCGCTAGATTTCTGCACCCATTGCAGAGCAACCCTGGATTTGCAGCTCTCTACATTAATCTAGAAAAAACTTTGTTCACTTTTTCTGTCTGTTTCCGTGCATTTGTACACCCTCCTATATGAACACTAACCCCTCTGGGAATGTTTGATAATCTGTGTAAACGCAGAAAATCAGAAACTGGCATGGGATCCTGCACCAAAACTCTGCATTTAATCAGACTCTCGGAAATTAATTCTCAAAATGCTTTCAAAGATCCTCCCCTGAAACACTGAGGCTGATGAAAGAAAAGACAACCCTTACACTTTACTTGGTTTTAGCTGAGGGCTTGCTTTCACCAGAACTAATTCAGTTCCTACAATTTCACAAAGTAAGCAGATAAGCCAACAAAGACAGTTGGTACAGTCACCCAAGAGAAAGCCAAATCTATTTATTTTGATTATTTTACAACAAAAGTAGGTATCTCAAATTCTTACTTCTGGCAAAACACTAATGTTCACTGAAGTTTCATTTTTACAATAGATGCCCATTCAAGTTGGGATAATCTGAGTTAGCGCATAGAGAAGATGTATTTGTCCAGGAGCTCAGCCTCAATAGTAACTATCTGCTTGTATGGTCCCAGCTTGTAGCAAATACGAAGCTGATGGATTTAGCTTAGCCCATAGTGTAAGGGTTAATCTAAGTCACAATACTTTGCTTTTGCTGCAGGCTAAGGACACACAACATGGCCAGGTACAGTGGTTCAGGTGGGTGTGCAGTAATATAGTCACCCCTTGGCTGTACTTACTTGATGTCCTGTACTTGCTTGACTCTAAAGGTTTACTAAAAATAACTACAGCCAAGAGAAAAGAGCAGGAGATAACTCCAGAGTTCTTTGGTGGAGGAATGCAGCAAAAACACTCCTGACTCCTCCTTGATCAGGCTGATCCAAACTCATTGCACCTGGAAGCACTAAGACTCTCAGATAAGGGCTCTGCATTTCTCTAAGTAACTTGGAAACTTGGTAAGCTTGAAAGTTTATCCATAGGAAGGCCATGATGGGGGAATAGGAATGGAATGAGCAAGGGATTGCCTGATTTTTATCCATCTTTCTCACTTTGCTGGGGGCTGCTGGAGAAAATGAGGCAGTTTCCTCTCTGTACCTTTTTTCATCAGCAGTCTAACTTTCATTCACATCCCTGAGGACTGGGAATGATCTGTCCCAGCACATTCTGCCTCTCTTCACAATGAAGAACTGCAATTCGTGGTACATCTGGGATAGCTCCCTTCATTGAAAGGGCCCAGCAGTACAAAAGGACACTGACACTACTGGTGTCTCCTGGCTGTTTTCCCCAGTGTCCCTTCCTGAGCTCCCTCCTCCATAGTCCTCTCTAACACGCTGTCTGCTGTGCTACCACTCACTACGCATCTCTGTGTGCATGCACGACGAAAGCCCAGCTTGGTGACTCCTGACCCCAAACACAGCATCCTCAGTCCCCGTCTCCAGAGCCACCTGCAGTAAATTCCCCATGTTCTCTCATCAGAATAAGAAATCCCATCATTTCTCTTGCCTTCTTGGACCAGCTTCTTCACTCTGCACACAGGGCAAGATCCCCTTGTTAATGTCCGTGCTCCTGCTGATGCTGTCCTTGGGGTATGTCCTGGACCTGGGGGAGAAGAGCAGCCTGGATTACAAGCTTATTTGGAGATGAGCTGCTCACTGAAACACATGTGTGAGGAAGCCCTGTTTGGTCAAGAGCCTCAACCCTTCAAATTTAGGGGGAAAATACACACAAAAGGAAAAATCAGTCCACAGAGTCCTTCCATTTGGACATTTATCCCTGCACTGTTTTGCAGGAGGCAGGCCAAACACATGCGGGCAGCTACCGCAAACCCAGTGGAGTCACTGGGTGGCAGTGTGGTGGGAAGGAAAATGGTCCTGTGCCCAGGGTGACCAAAGCGTAGCCTGACGTCTGATGCTGCCTGGGGAAGCTCTGAAATTAGCCCCAGCATTACCATGGAGGCATTGCCACATGCCAGAGCGTGTTGCTTATTGGCAATTGAAGGTCTAGGCAACTCTTGGCTGTCCAGCTCGACAGTGTTTGATGCCTCCAGCTAATTAGGATGTTTTTTTCCAGGCTTTTATATAAAACTATGTTAAGAGGGTCACTCAACACAAGTATACTAGCATCAGGCATATGGGGGCAACCTAGGAGAAGGTTTTATTCATATGCTGATGTGGGGGAGGACATGCAAAGAAATAACCCTCATCCTACAGGCAAAGGCAGGGGCGTTATTCTCTGATTCTTTACTTAGCCATGCTCTCCTCAAACTCAGCGTGCTCCTTTGACCTGGGAGACTCTGGGTGGGTGTCATGTTCCGGAGGTTCTTCTCGCTTCTCAGTATGGTTGTTTGAGTCAGAAAACCTAAAATAAAGATTTTTGCTGAAGGCAGTGAAGAAAAAACATGCTGGAGTGGGTAGACATCCATTCCCTAGACAGGAGCCATCAGGCAGGGAGCAGGAGGCACTGTTTGCAAGGCCTGAGCTATTCCAAACTGCCCTATGGATTTAGATGCTCAATCCTCACCAGACCTGATGGGAATCATGTGTATAAATCCCATTCCAGCTTGGAGAATCACAGCTAAAGGCTATTTATCTGAGACGGTCACAGTACAAAAACACTAGGCACAGGAAAAAGCGTCAGAATTAGCGTTACTAGAATTCCTCAGGCGGACAAGTGCTTCTAACATCTAAGGACACCCTCATACATGATTTTGCAGCATCCATAAATGCCTGGATAGTACTTGGTGAGATCTCTGGGTAGCAGAAGCTAAAGTCTGCCACCCTAGTACCAAGGGAGCAATGCTGATGCCAAAGGACTTATGGCACATGTCAGGGCAGAAACTAACTTTGCATACTGTATGGGTGCATCCCATCCAGCTGGCTCTCCCCTGACAGTACAGGTGAGATTGACTGGTAGAATGTGCCATTGTAAAGTCCTCACTCCTGGGTGCAAAGCAGGGGAGCACTTCTGTGTTCTCAGTTACACTGGGAACAGAGTAAGTTTTGGGTGCGTCCTATGGATCACTTACCCTCCTAGGCGCAGCTCTGATTTATGTTCATCTGTGGCCCGTGTGCTCTCATGCCCCCTTTCTCTAGGGGTGTCCTCTTCTTCGTAACCTTGGGCAGACCTGGCAAAGGAGGAGAAACCTCACTCATGCAATGACTGTCAGTACTGAAAACGAATGACAGCTCAGTTCAGTGCACACTGAAAGGTATGAAAGCCACAGGGCTTCAGTGGACGATATTGCAAGGGCTAAGCTGTATTCAGCACAGTGAAGCACTGACTTCAGCAAGGCACTAAGCGCTGCTTAACTGCTTGGACTTCAGTGGACAAGTCAAGCAGCACCATTTTCACAGCGTAAAATTAGCTCTTTAAAATACCAGTCCAAACTGTGTTTACTCTAACATGCTGCTTTCTAGCATAAAAGTAGACCTGCAAAATCTTGAATAACTTATGGGGGCCAGATTATAAATCAGGACTGTGTATGTCAGGACAGAGGACATATGTCTGATAATGGTGTTTTATCATTTCTGAGGCTAAATTTCAAGTGTTACACCCTCTGCAATATTCGGGGGGGGGGGGGGTGTTCTGGTAGCCACTACCACTCACTCAGTATATTCAATGAACTACCTAACACAGCTTCACCTCCCCTTGCCTTCCTCAATCAAACTCCCTTTTCTCAAGGCACATGGAGACTTTCCACTGGACCTTTGGAGTAATGGTGTTGCTGTCTCTCATATAAGATTTGGATCTATCAGAGAAGGAGTCCTTCCACCATGCTAAGTACAGAGGTGGACTCTGAGGGAACTGCTTGGGAAATGACTGTGTTGGAGCTGTGCTTTGGGATGACAATACACAGAAGCTCTCTATAGATCTGCCTTTTCCTCTGCAATGTGGAAGGCTATCCAGAGTTTTCTGCCCAGCAGTACTGTTCCAGGTGATGAATACTAGCCAAGGAAACCTGACCTCAGTCATGCTTGCAAGGAAGAATAATAAAGACAAAGTGCTGGATTGAGAAGATGCATGACCTATTCCTTCATTACTCTACATCTTTGGGATGAGAGCTCTAAAAGGAGGCTTGATTCTGTGCCTGCCCAGAGCATCTGGACTTCAGATTTCCCTTAATCCTCAGCATCATTCGTACCCCTACTAAACTTACCCCAGTCTTACCTTTTAAAGTAATATTCTGTGTCCTCTAGGTGCACAGGGGCTCTGTCAGTGGGAGGACAGGGGACATTAGACCTGTCGAAGGAAGGAACCAACAGCTTCATGGCTTGCCAAAGGCTTTTACAATGCTTCGAGAGCAGACTCATTGAGTTCAATGAGTTCAGGGGACTCATTGTATGAAATAACAACAATGCGTTTTATATGAGACCAAAAGATAGAGAGTAATTTTCTCAGAACACTGCTTTTCCTTCAGAAAAACATCCTCACTATCCCTAATCGAGTAAAATAGAGACTCTTAGTGGAACCAATGTAGTTATTCAGCCTAAATTTGCACAAGTCCTGGCCAGATACATAACTCTTCTCTCCTGTCACAGATCATGCTCCTGGGGCAAAGCACAACATAAATGTTTTGGGGGAAGATGTTTCTACATTACTAGCACCAATTATAGGGCTTGGGCTTTAGTCTATCCTACTGTGAGTCCTGTGGTCCTCCTCACCTCTGTTAGGAGGTGGGAAGACATCATTTGCTCATCTCAAGTCTCAAGACTCAAAACAACCAACTAAAATAAGAAAAGAAAGCAAGCTTCCGGGAGTTTAGTGTGTTTGGTGCTGATAGCAGCAATTCTGTCCTGACTCTGTGCCTCTGACATTGTTAGGGGAGCAAGCACACTCTAAAAAACATGTAGAATGGAAGCAGTTTTGAGATCAATGCGAAAAACAATAAGAAAGGGGAACTGGAATAGCAGAAAGCTGCTGTAGCTGCTTCGAGGCTGATTCTGTAGAAGAAAGGTTAACGAGTGAGAGTGAACAGAAAGAATGCTGATCCCACTGTTTGGCCACTTCGGATTTTCTGTGTCCCTTCATTATGGTGCACAATTTGGATTCTGCTTCCAATTCTATGGTAGACAAGTGCTTTATTCTCCTGCCCATACGTGTACTTGCTAGCAGCATCATGAATACCAGCATCAGTCCCTGACCTTGCAGGTTTGGACTTTGCATCATCCAGGTACTGAGAGATCTCATACTGACAGTGCAGCTTGGCTATAGCATCTGCAGTTTTGTCCCCCCAACCAGAGTTGGGCCTGCTAAGAGAAGGGAATTCATGGGTCACAAAAGGAAGCCTGGCAGGTTGGAAAATGGACTAAAAAGTAAAAACATCAAACATGAGATTTTCCTGTTTGGAACATTATGTCTTTTCCTACCTCCTGATTAGCTCAGTAACTTCCCTGCAGCAGACCTGAAGGGCAGAGACAGATCCAAATGACTCATTCCAGTGCAAGGAAAGAAGCTGAAAGATCTCAGCACATTTTGAGCTGGTGCATCAGGTTCATACCCCTTGGTAAGTGCATGCGAATGCTGCTCCCAGAACACATTTGTTAGGGCAGTACTATGTCAGGAAAGACCCCTCTCACTCTGAAGTTAGGAAGAAAAAGTGAATTTTAAAATTCTAATAGGCTTTACACTTACTTTGGTGGGTAACATCCATTGTTGGCTTCTGTGTTTTCCAGGTAACTAAAAAGGAGAGAAAACAACTTCAGAAAGTATCTTTGCTGTGGGTAATGTTATGCAATTATTTACTTATGCACTAAAAAGAAGAGAGAAGAAGAAATCCCTAAATCTTTTCCAAGGTGTTCCTCAGTGTATTTTTATAGGTAAAATGGCAAGACACTTTGGAGAAATTCAGTGTATCAAATGCAAAGGAGCAGTCAGTAACCTTGAACATCATCAACATATGACAGATGCCAGCGGTATGGAGTCACACAGAAATTCAAGCCAGGGCACTGCCAAATACAGTGGGATGTCCTGCAGCCCACAGCTGCAGCACAGGTACCTCCATCTGCATGCACAGAAAGGAAGGCTTGCTTCAGGGGAGCTGACAAGATGGGGAACTTCAAGTGTCTAATCCAAAACCGTATGCTTTTGTTTTCTTGTTTCCTGGCTGTGAGCAGTGATAAAGCACATGGGTGAACAGCTCTCACTGAACTTCTCCTCTTCTGCATGCCACAGTCTCTTTGGGAGCAGCACCTTTCCTCCCGCACTTCCACTTCCTCAGGCAGGACAAAAGCACAGTCACAGCCTGAAAGGGCAGTTTGCAATCTTTTTTGATCTACAGAGACCTAAAATTTTTCCAGTGAGGGTACAGACTACTTAGAAATGCTGTGAAATAGACTGCCATACAGACTACCACACACTGCCATAGACAGGCAGGAACTGAGTTGTTTCAGTGGATGACCTTTAGTGGATCTCTGAGAACTGGTCATCAGACTCACAGAGGTTTCTGGACCAAATTACACCAGTGTTTTCCAGAGAGGGAGGTGTGCCTCCAGCAAGATCCACTGACACAGCAGTGAAGAGCAGCACAGTGTGGAGCCCAAGCTAAGGAGCTGCTTGAGTATGAGCTTGGTTCCATGCCAGAAAAGCCAGTGCTCAAGGGAGGGGGCAGGATCTTGCCAAGGACAGGTCCTGGAGGACTGGGGAAAGAAGGCAGGGTCTGGAGAAGGTGTTGGGTGGAGAATGAAGAAGGAGAAAGAGATAGCAGTAAAGAGTGGTGTAACAGAGTTTATTTTTGTTTGTTTGCTTGTTTTTTAGAAAGCGGTCTCTTGTTGCAAGGAGGGAGACAGGATGCCTACAGATATACGGAGAATTGAGCTCTTCATTTTAAAGGAACTTTTAAATTCTGGAATTGGTTTACGTTTGGGAGCAAATTCTGAACATGCAGAAGTGACCGACAAAAGCCAATTATATTTTTCTTGTACCATAAAAATAAAGAAAAAAATGGAAAAAAAAACCAAAACTTTTTATTTGAAAGAGGGTATTTTCCCCCCTTCCTAAATAATATTTTAGAGAAACTGCTGCAGTGCTGTAAAGCACAGACTGAACTGTGTTTTTCCATCAGTAAATTACCATCAGGAGTTTCCACACAGCTCTAGAGCAGCAGTTTATTATTCGCACAATGCCCGAGTCAGTGACGGAACTGCACACTAACTCTACCTTCCATTTGTGGAAACTGTGGTTGCTCTGGAGGCCAATTCATCCCACGAGAACAGCTCAGACTTTTGCTCAAGAGGTTTGTCACTAGAAAAAGGAAAACACTGGTAAGATAGGACCTGATAGTATTTATATTGTATCATCACAGGACAGTGTGCTGGCAGTTAGTTAGGAGGAGCACAAAATGGGGCTAGCCCAACACATCGGGATGGGAAGGGCCAACCTTCTAAGTACTATGGGCCTGATTCCAGTTCATGGGGTACTCAGAGAAATGCCTCACTCTCTAGAGTGATGTACTGATAACCCCTGTGCTCGGCTGAGCACTAGCACCCTAGGACAGCTACTCTCTGTCTGTTCATGGGCCAGAGTGGCTTTCCTACAGGTCCACCAGTGGGACCTCTTTGTGCTCAACTATACCCATCATTCATTCCCCCAGACCTGTTGAGACGTGTGGCTGTCTCCTTCCCTGCCAATTATGTCTCTCCAGTTTTAGGTGGCTCAAATAATAAGGCATCCTCTGATTTCCCTGGGAGACTGACTCACAATGAGGAGCAGCCACGTGATCTAAATGACCCTTAACCACCATGAGTGCCTTATAATCAGACCTTCCCCACAGTGACATACAAGGATATATTTATACTTTATAGCCTATTTATATTTATGCTTTGGCTGAATGACCACAACAACAGTCTAGCTTCTACCTTTTCTCCAGGGCTCTAGACTTTGCTTCAGTCTGAGATACTGGTTTGGGAACATTTCTAACTTTTTATTCACTGAAAAGAGATAGAAAGTTTTGCACTTGACTGTACATGCTACAGAAACTCATTTGGTAAATCCAAGCCTTCTACAGCTACTTAAGCCCAGCACAGGGAGAGGTGAGGACAGATGGACAACCTGGCTTGCTCCAGTCTAGACATAGCCAAAAATTCTGACTGATAACACTGAGAACAAAAAGAGTCCTGCTAACATGGAATATATTTCAGCAATCTGAAACAGACTTGTGCGTGCAATCTAGAGGACAGAGATTACTGGACATAAGCATACAAGTAGGGAGTGATCTCTCTCAGTAGGGCTAGAGGATATGACCAAGGTTAAATTCAGAGGCATCTGTACACGCAGAAACAACAGAGTCCACTGGGCAGAACTAGCTAACTGCTCCACTGTTCAGTCACTAAGTGAAGAAGTGCTCTTCCGCAGAGAGGAATCACCTCTTCCTCAAAGGAAATGGGGAAAACAAGTGACACCACATAGGATACTGTCTTCTGCCCAGCGTGTATGCGAATCTAGACTAGCCAGCAGCACCCAGCCTTGGTGTACATGACACTTTCTGTTTACTGCTAGGCTGGGTTCATCTGTCATTGCTTTCTCCTTGGAGGTCCCTTCAGACTTCTCAGCCACTTTGCCACCGAAGATAATCAGGATAAGTTTCCTGATATGTGTATTTGTTCATGCTTTCCTACACACACAGCCCAAGACTCCCACAGGGTGAGAGATGCATATGCACTAAAGTGTTGAAAATAACACTAGCACTTCTGAAACACCATATAAACTGTCCTGGATCTGCCAGGTTCCTTTTTCCCCATGCACACCAAAAAGAGCACTGGGGTCTTCAGCACATCTACTGTTATTTGATGAAGATATTTAGGTTACGAGATCATGCACCTTGATCATGCTGCTCTCCACTCCCAAGGTCGATAGAGAGAGAGAGCCATCTCCAGGAGTAGTGTGGATGTGTGGGCTGAATCACACTCCAGAAGTGCCTGTCTCCAACAACAGAAGAGCAAGCAGGATCCTCAGGTGAGCACTCAAGGAAGGAGAGATGAGTCTGAGTCCTGTCATTCAAAGGGCCTGACACTTTACTGAGTGAGTGAAGCATTCACAACCATAGCTGTGAGTTCCCTGCCTCACCTGTGCAAATATGCAGTGTCAAAGCCCTGAGGAGCTCTGCCTCTTGAGCTCTGCCCACAGTACCTGTCCCTATGCCTCTTGGTTCCTTCTTCCTTAGAGTTTCCTCCATATCGCAGAACTCTTTATACTCTCCCAATGTCCAGCCTCCCCTGATCACCAGCAGACTTTCCACAGAGTGCAGAGGAACAGAACCAAAATTAGCAGGAGCTACCAGTGACTTAGGCTGTTGTACCACAAAGGCCATGGAAGAAGCTCCGTGAGGTGGGCAGTGGCAGGGCAATTGGAGCAATAAGAAAAGTGTAAAGAAATGCTTTAGGGACTGAGCCAGAGAGGAGAATCCCCGAGGGAGGTGAAGGAGGAATAGAAAAATCGGACAAGTTGCAGCCTAGCCAGCAGATGATGCTCTTGGAGAGCAGCCCAGGACCATGACTGGAGAGATCCCATCTGTTTGAGACCACTAGCAGGTATGTATTATTTCTGAGCAAAAAATGGGGTTATGCTTTATGTTCAGCAGCACAGATGAGCCTTTCTCAATTACTTACCCGTCCCCATGCTGTGACCCAGTTTCAGATGAGAAATTCCCATTAGGGGCCTGTCTGTTTTCACCATTTCTGCAAGCAAAACAACAAGACTGATTAGGTAGGAAAGATGTGGGGATACAATTCGGAGCACAAGAAGTGTAAGGCAAGGTGCTTGTTGGAAGTGTGATATGTGCAGGGCAGGGACTGTATTAAAACAAAAGCCTGACCAGTCTAGGAGATAGAAAAGTCTGCAATTTTTGTGCTCATATTCTGATCAGAAAGGATGGGGTGATGTTTGAGCTGTGGGAGGCCCACAGCTCCCATCTGGGTATATTTCCTCCCAGATTGCTAATACTTTTGTAGAGTGCTGCTTTCTCAGTATCCCCATGCTATAGTATTTATTGTGCTGTGACTGCAGTGTCCAGAACAATCGTGTATCTGGGCAAATAAAACAAAGCAGAGCCAAGCTTGCCAGTGCAACATCTCTGTTGCTATCATTTTTGGAGCTTTAGAAAGATACAGAGCCAACAGACCTACCTGATTTCAGTACGAGTGGAGATTCTCTGTGAAGTTTCACTCAAGGATGTGGTTGTTTGGCTCTTACTGCCTGTTTCAGCACTGCAAGACAAGGAAAAGAAAAAAAACTGTCATTCTTGAGCAAGCTGGCTTCCCATTGCAACTGGCTAAAATTTTCCTGCACTGAAATGTTCCTGTCTGTGAATAAATAAAACAGAAAACAAGCATCACTGTTTGCAATACATTCACTTACAAAGCAGTCTTTATCATGAGCAATTTTTGAATTAAAAACACTGATATTACCATGAATATCCACACTCTGCCAGTGAGATGCAGAGAGGAAAAATAATAACACAAAGTCAGTGACCAAAGCACTGTTTTCAGTGCTGTGGAAAATCATTTCAACATTTTTTAAATCATAGTCAGGAATTCAGACAAAGAAAGAGACACAGCTGAAAGCAACTGAAAACCTGAAAATGATTCCACTATACACAAGTGGCGAGAAAGAGTTCAGCAGTTTTGGGTTTCCTCCCTGGAAATTCCTTTTAGGTTTTGACCACTTCTATTAGGGTATTGTCAAATCATTGCAGGACATTCATAATTCCAGACATGAGACTTTTTTAAAATGGCTGCTTGGGTCTAAGAAAAGTATTCCGTGTATGATGCTGACGAGTTTGCTGCATTTCACTTTCCAGAGCTGTGCTCACAGAAGCCTCGGACTTACAGCTACGTGTGGGCTGATACAGTGGCAAAGGAAGTCCAAGATATCCTAGCTGTACTAAAACACTTACCTGGTGGGAGACATTGCTGTTGCCTTGGCTCATTCTGGGAAGACACAACTGTGTTTTTTCCTAGCATATTAATACTGACAAAACTACCCCAAAGTAATAAAGCATGAAAAACAGAAGACTTTTTTGTTGCATTCTCCTGTGGGGACCCATCCTGCCTGCCTGCCCACAGCTCTTGTGTCTGCCTCCTGGGCAGTAAGAGGCCAGATCCTGCTGCACAAGCATCCACACCAGCAGCTGCCCCTATGCAGAGCTGCACTGATGTGACTAACGTTTGCCTTTCTGCTGAAATGCTTGATCGTCAGAAACTGGCTTTTCCTATTTAACATGGCTGTGTTGTTCCTATCTCCAACATTTGAGTTTGCACTAAAAAATAGTGTCCCCAAATGTACAGATTAAATTTCAGCCCATTCACAAAATTGTTTTCACTATGTGCACATGTGTAATATGTGAGGAAGGGAGGGCAACTGCTTCCCAGCCATGCCTCAGACCTATACTGCAATGGCATGAAATTGCAACTGAAATTCATGAGGCAGCTCCTTCAACCCGAAAACACAGCACACCGGGCTGAAAGGCCTCATCTACTGGACTCCCTGCTGGGCCCAGTAAGGACCAGTGTGGCACAGAAGCCAATAATGCTGCTGCCTGGCACCAAGCCACCCCTCACAGTGGGAATAGAGAGCTGAATCCTGAATTAAATGAATCTGCTTGAAAACAGAGCAGGATTCTCCCTCCTAAGACAAACATTTCCACCTCCGTGTCAGTCTCACTCAGCCCCACACCACATGCCAGAGGTTCCTGACCAGTGTGGACTAGGAGAGGATGTCACTGCTTCTCCTTTATGTCAGAGACAGCCTGTCCCCAGGCCTTGCATGCCATGGCAAGAACACTCCAGCCTGTCTGCCACAGCTCTGTGTGGCTTTGCACTCATTTGGGCTTACGCGTAGCCTTTGGAATGGGTTGGTGGCTTGAAATGAGGCTAACATTTACTGCCAAAGCAAAGATCAATTTAAAGATAATGAATCTCTCAGGTCACACCTATCTGTTGCTATCAAGGCAGAATAATTAAATCTTAAGTCTCACAAAAGCTGTGGGCTGGCACAGGGGACTGGAAATAATGAGATATTGAGTCTTTCATGCCCAGCTGATGGGGTCAGTTCATGCAGCCAAGGTTGCTAGTAAAAGAAAATCATTACTATCAGATGGCTGCTTGATGGGGAGGTGAGCTCATCGAAACCTGCTCTGACTCTTATTGCGGGCTGTTTCTCCAGGACTGGTGCCAGGCTCATTCCTGTGGCATATGAGCGCCTTGTGAACACAAGACTAGTTTGGGCTGTGGCATGTGAACACCCCTAAGCCTTCAGATCAAGACAGAGGCTCTGTGGCAGGTTTATATCATGCAACTTATTCCAGAGCTGGCCTGTAGTTAAATGCAGTCTGTCACTCTCCAGGGCTGTCAGTTGGGTACCTTCAGATCCTTTGGCCTTGTCATCATGCCTGCCCATTTGTTTCCCTGAGTTTGTTTATCTCAGGTTTCATTTTGGATCCTTCCCTTCTTGCAAGAAAGAGGCAATCAGAGTCTCATGGGAACACTCTTTTGAGAAGCCTTGAGAAACCTCAGTCCCCAGCCGTGTTCAGCCAGCCACCTTGCAGTTAAATGCAGTATCTATAAAGATGGCAAGTCAGTGGACCCTAACATCAGAGATGGTCAGCACATTACTTCAGGATGAGTCCAATACCTATTGCCATCTGGTGTAAACTTGCATGAATCAGACACAGTCGAACTCCTCCTCTGCTGTCCTTCTTCTTCTTCTATCTCAATTCTTTCCAAAGGCAAACAGAGAGAGAAATATCACATTGCTTCCTATTCTCCATTGCCAACTAATCCAAGCAGTTTATTTTTGTTTTCCCTTAAGCTATGCTTTTCCTCTGTCTCCCTTGGGGGCATATTCTTCCTGTTCCTTGTGCTTCACGTACTCTGTTAGTGGTGAGTATCTAAACTGGCTGAATTAAGTGAGACCTTCGGCCCAAGTCAATGACATTTTTCTGTCTGCCACAGTCACTTTACAAATGGCATCAGCTGATGCTTAAATTTCAGAAAATGCCCTGGGCGTCATTCCCCTATGGTACTGACTGCTTTAGAAGTTAAATGCCTGAAGGATATTGGCACTGCTGGTTGAAACTATCCTTCCCTGGAAGAAGAAAGGCAGTGAACAAGTCCAGGCAATCACTCCGTGCTTTAGGTTGCCCATAACTCAAAGCATCATCAGTACTGTAGTCTCAGTGCTTACTACATTGTGGGCTCTCAAAAGCCAGCACCCTTTGGCCCAAAGAATCCTGCTTTTCAGCTAACTCTCCCTCCTCCACTTTGAAACACCTGGGAACCTCCTATCCGAGCATTTAACAGTATCCCTGGTACCGTACACAGACACACAGCCTCCGCAGCATTTCCACAGCAGAATCAGTGACCTACCTCTTGGCAAACAAGGGTGGGAATTCTTGTGTTGGGCTGCTGCAAAGGAAGCACAAGATAAAAGTTAGAGAAAACTTTGGAGGCAAAGTCAGACCTTGGGCAGGGGCAGCTCCCAAAGGGACTCTGACCCATAATTGACTCCTATGGTGCAAGGTATTGGGGATCACATAGCACATCTGGGTAGCATTGACAGGGACCGTGTTTGTTAGACCTGTGAGAATTATAGAGCAGATAAGCTAAACATAGGAAGAGCAGCAAATTATAACGTGAAGTAAAGAAGTTCCCCCAAAGGGCCTTTTTGATTTTACACCTTCCTGATGGTTGTTTTTCTCCCTGCGCACAAACATGTCTCTCCACACAGCACACCACCCTCCATGCATTAGAGAAACTAGTAACCAGTGCAAACTCCCTTCTTAGTGCCCTTATGAATCCTACCCAAGAACTTCTTTCATTCTGGGCACTGTCAAGTGTTGTCGGCACATCCCCTCCCTGCTTTCCCCTGCACTAGCAACCTCCTGGTGCCTCACTGTGTCATCCTGAGTTATGTCAGGAGGAAAAGGATTCACACTGAAAGGGAGCTGCAAAAAGCTTATCATAACAGCTCCTGGGAGATCAGAGATCTTGCAGATCTGCCTTTCTCCTACCAGGAAAGAGATGGACAACAGAGCCTCAGACATCAGGAGCTCCCATACACCCTTCTACACATTACTGTTAGGGCTTTTTACAGAATTACTTTGAAGCCACAACTACGATCAGGATCTTGTCATTCTAGGTATTGCTCAAACACAGCATAGAGACAGACTCTGTCCCAAAAAGCTGATCCAAGCCGAATGCAGTTTCTTACAGTGGTCTATACTTTTCATGGCTTGCCCCTTCCATCCCACTACTTCCTGCAATGAAATTGCAGAGAGGAGTACTAAGAATTGAGTCTGAAAACTTGGGTCTTAGTTGTCGGTCCCAGGGAATTAGGGAAAATTGGTTTTTTTTCTTCCTGAAATGTCACCCCTCTTAGTAAGAGAAACGTCTCAAGATTTCTAGAAGATTTGCCCCATTCTGCAGAAACCAGTGAATCTCCTTGGTACTTCCAGATAGCTGGCAGCTAAGTCTTCTCCACTCAATGGAGAGATACGCGTTGCTTTCAGCAAGTCTTTGGATCAGGTTACCATCCCTGTGAGACCATGTTCAGTAGCCTCTTCCCTGTCTTCTGCCCCCAAAATTCCACCATGAAGACTCACCCGTTGCTTTTCTTGGCCGCTGAGAGGACGTAAGCACGTTCCCTGCTGGCAGTGCGTCTCAGGACACTGTTGGCCGCCTCTGTCCTGGAAGGAAAGGAAGGAGTCACATTCTGCTCATGCTGCTAGTAGCTGCTGAGTGTAGCTCTGAAAAAGCTATAGATGAACAACCCAGTGGGGGCTTGTGCTGACCCTGACAGAGCTCCCATGCTCTGGAAAGATTATGAAATTCAGCCAGAGCTAGGAGGAGTAACAATGTCTTATCTTTTTCCCTAGCATAAATCCTGCTCTTCATACTGGGACACAGTGCTCTCTCATAGATGTAGTGTCAGGTGAAAAAAAATCATTCCTCCTCCAGGAGGGCAGAGGGAGTTGCCCTTCTCAAGACGTGGACTGGTGCAATATAGCATACCATGGGACAAAAAATGGGATATAGGCTTTGCAGCTAACGTGCTACATGGATCGTATGTGTCTACACAGATGTCAGTACCACCAAACATATCAAAGGGGGAGTGCTAATCTCAAAAAGATTTGGGGGGGTGGGGAGGGGAATCTATCTCCAGTGAACAGATCACTAAGTTTTCATTTGTAAAAGCCCTGCATCTGAGACAAACATTTTTAGAAACACAACAAGGACTTTTAGAAAGCAACAAGGGTTCTGGTTGCCTCAGATGCCGTATCCCAGGCAGATCCGTCACACGGGAAAAAACACATCCTACTCATGATGCAAGGAATGAGAAACCAGTCTGGATCCAGATTTAAATGAAGGTCCCCAAGTGGTCCAGACCCAAAGGCGCATGTGAAGACTGTGGGAGGTGGACTCCTCCCTGTACTGCCAGGCTATTTGCATGCTTCTATCTTTTCATATAGACAGGATACACTTGACGGATTCCGCAACCCAGCTCCAGCTGCCAAATTAATTGGGCTATGCTGTCAGGCCGAATCATGTCAGGCTTTTAATTATATTTTGTTGGGAGCGCAGTCGCCTGTGGGCATAGATGCGCTCTGTATAGAAATATCTGCTTATTATTATTTTACAGCAATCAGCCCTAATGGGTCAGTTGTAAACGTCATCACATTGACCCTCCCAGTAATGAACAGTTAAACTGAAGTAAGTCCACTTGCCACTGCCACTGCCCCTGCAAGACAACAGTGGTCCCCTGCAGGGCATACCTCTTTTTATGTTCATCTGGAGTAAAAGGAACATCCTCCTCATCCAAGTCCACTGACCTTTGCTTGACATTATATGGAGCTCTGAAATACAAAGGGAAGGGGAGAACCAGAGTGAGGGTACTGCCTCTGCAGACTGTTCAAGAGGCAGCACAAACAAAAGCCTAAATAATCCAAGGGCAGGCCATGTAGAAATGGGTTCAGGCACTGGAAATGTCGCACAGGAGTGGGGAAGACACTTGTATTTTTCATGTGCTTTGGGGTACACATGTCCTCATAGGATTTTGTTTTCTTAGTGCAGGTATTAAGCCTAGAAGGAGACTGATGCTAAATGCGCAGCTGCACTTCAATGGTGGAGGCAGTCTTTGACATGAAAAGCAGCATAGAAAATGTCAGGAGGCCTCTCCTTTCTGTTCTGCCAGGAGGTCTCTCCTTTCTCCTGGTTTCAGAAAGGTCAGTAATGCTGCAAACCAAGCCCCCAGGCTGCATCCTCCAGCTTCTGCCTCAGTTAGGATCAAGTAGTAAAATTTGCTCCACACAAAGGCCACTAGTAGGCCAAGGAACGCCTCATGGCCCAGACAGGCCTGGAGGTAGCACCAGGAAATGATTCACTTTCAAGTGAAAGCTCCACAATGCTCAGCTGACCAAGTGATCAGCCTGGCTGGGCATCCACACACAGGTAGCTTCATCTCTGAGGCTCAAGTGCCGCTGATCTCCTGCAGCAGCTGCTCAGTGCACAGCAGAAAACACTGCTCCCCTTTGCACACTCACAGTTTCTTGTAATCCTCAGTTGTCATCCTGTAGCCAGAGGAAGAACGGCACTGGCTGGATCCCTTCACTGCAGTGCTGCAGATAGCACAAACCACATCTGTTAACATGACCCTCCTAAGCTCTTACCCTTTGCCACCCTCTCCCCGAGGTGGACTCATGCTTCACAAGACAGGGGAAAACATGGTAATCCCAAAGATTCAATCTCTGAATTCAGGGAATGCCATTTAATGGAACGGCAACATTTGTCTTTTTTCCACAGATTTGGACTAGGATTTGAGGTCTGCTTTGTTTCCCCAGGGCCACTGAGAGTTGTCAGAGCCAGTACGCACATATCCTACTGTGAGATGGTGCTACTTCATCACAGGATCAGCCCACGGAAGGGAGGAAGATGCCCTGTGGCATCATGCTTCTCTCCTGCTGAATCAAAACAGGGGGAAACATGGGGCTTCAAAAAGTTTGACTAGAACTGCAACACAGCATCTGCTGAGATCAGAGCTATGCTTAGATGTTATTTTCTAAAATTAAATGCAAGTACTTCTCACAGCAAGGGGGGTTTCAAAACAACTGACATTAGAAACATCAAAATGAAGTGTTCCAGCCTTGCAAGGATTCTTTTTGATTTGTTCCCCAGTCAAAACTACTTACCAAATTAAGCCTAAATCTGGGAGTAGTTTCACAGTCAACTGTCCTCCCTTGCTTTGGTGAAGGAAATACAGAGTTTGATGCCCTATCCCTTTCCTATGTCAGCTTAGTGGAGCCGTTCATCTAACAGCCTCTGTCTTCCACGGTTTAGTAGGGATTTAAAGGAGCTCAGTGGAATCCCACAAGCACTGGCCAAGGTAAAAGGATCACTAGAACGATATACAATACTTAAAACTTCAGTTTCATGAAGAACATGAAGAGCTGCAAACCTTTTCTGTGCCTCATTGGAAGATGAAGAATCTGGCAAGGAAGGAGTCTTATCAATGGTTCTTGTGAACACTCCCCTGGAGAGAAAAGAGACATGCTAAATTTGTTGCAGGGCAGAGTTTGGAACCACAACTAGGAGAGATATGCAGCCATTCTTTGGCCAAACTGCATCTGTGTGCCCTGTTGAGAGCAAGCTGCTGGCTCAGGACACAAAAAATTAGTATGTGCTTCCTTGGAAGAGTTATCCTGAGAAAAGTCCCTGCTTTCCTACTCCTTGGCCTTTGAAAACACTGTAAAATCAGCTCCCAGGAAGGCTTAGGTATGGCATCACAGGACTTGCCAACCTGTTTGGGATCAGGGAGGCATCAGATTCTCTGTGGGCAATGACTGATGTGTCAGAGGAAGCTTAACCACACGAGCCCCATCACCAGGGCCGTGGTGATCATAAGAATGGTGGAACGTTTTCATAGCACACTCATCCTCCCATGTGTGATCACTGTATTTTTCAGAGGAGATCCAATTTTCTGTTAACGTCACCAGCAAACTAGCTGGTATACATGATACCCAAGAATATCTTTCACCAAAGAACTCCTTGCGCATCACCATGTTTCCCGCTAATAGAAGAGCCCAAGAGAGCAATATTTCTCGTATTTGTTGCTCCTGATCTAGTTGTCCTTCCCCTATAGTCCAAGTGCTTCTTGCGATTCTGTGTACCAACCTGATGAGGTAACCAGACTGAGGCTTGGAGGCAGAAGACCTGTGCAAGAAACAGACATAAGTGAATTGAGAACACACAGGAAAAAACAATAGCGGCACCAGTACTAGAACAAAATGTCCACAGGACACATGGCTGTCAAGCCAACAATCTAGCCAGATAAGCTTTGGGTGATAGTTCAGATACTGCAAGAAAATTGACCTCAGACGGTTTCTCTAAAAATGAATAACCATCAGAACATGCTCCATAAAAGAGTTCTATCAGAAAAGCGAATTTTAGAGTTAAGTCAGTTAAAATTAGCCAAGCTGACAGTGTCTGCTGGCTCAAACATAAATGGTCAGATTGAAGACACAGAGGGGGAAAACTGGATATAGATCTTTGTTATTTTGTCACAAGAAAACATCAGCTTCACAGTAACTTTTCTGAGTGTCTGTTCTCAGGAGAGGAGTGTAGCATAGCTCCCCAGAGGGAAAGGAAAGAGATACCATTAGGTGGGGATATGGCCCCTTGCATCAGGGCAGGAGGAAAAGTCCCTGGAACCTGCTTCAATGCTGGGTTGGAGAAGTCTTCATGAGAGCAAGGTGGGGATCACGACGGCCAGGCCTCAGGGACCAGGTTCCCATCAAACTAGGCACGGGCAGCCTCCCTGTAACCCTGCCTGGATACTACCCCCTCTATTATCTGTCTGTCCAGGTGCCCTTACGATCATAGGATAATTCAGGCTGTATGGAAGCTCAGGAGATATCTGGCCTAGCCTCTTGCTCAAAACAGGGTAAGTCATGATGTCAGACCTTACCAGGAGGGCAGGATTACACTGCTTACCACTGTGTATCTGAGGTGACTGTCAAGTTCAGATTTATCTTTCCCCAATCACAGAAACAGAAATGCAAACTCACTGCAGGCATAGCCTAGCTCTGGAGTTCTCAGAATGGGATGAGCTGGAGCACGATGAGCGCTGGGCACCATCCCAAGTTCTTGCTCCTGCAATGTCCTCTGAGCAGGCACCAGCAGAGTGTAGCCCATTGCAGCCCCATTCCTTAGCAGTCCCCGAGCACGGTACTTTGATGAGAGCTGCAGGGAGGCTAAGTAGCCACCCAGTTTGGCATACTAATGCCTGTCCTTACTTTGCAGCATGAACAGATCCAGAGCATCCTGGAATCCCTGTCATTTGTCTGGTGCTGACTTCAGTCCCTCACATATTTGTGTGAGGTGAAGAGGCCCCTTCAGATGTCATATTTCCAACATCACAGATGTCTCTGTTAGCATTTATACCGTGACCAATAAGCACAACACTGCAGCGTGAGGCAGAAAGGGTAGGGCAGGCCAGGGAAACTGTCCTGATTGCAACAAGAAATGACAAGAGCTGGCACAGCAAAAGGAAGCGTAAGCAGGAAACCTGTCAGGGGAGACAACAATGCTTTCCCAACAATGGCACTGTAGCTAGCAAGGAGCTCACACACAGGGCTATGCCCTTCCAAGCAGTTTTATATTTTAGGACTCCAGTCCTACAAGCTCTTAGGTCCCTGAAGGGCCATTGCACTGTGCCTGAAGCAACACAGGATTCCCATATAAGGCTTCTCTTGCTGTGAGGAGCCTCCAGGCTCAGAATGTACTGATATTGTATCAGTACAGGAGCCAACATGCAATGGTGATCTCGTGGAATCACAGCCTTGATGGCATCCATTCATCTGTATCAAGGACTTCCATCCATCCATTCATCCATCTCTCCATCCATCCATCTGGAGTTTGTAGGAGCTGAGCCATGCTTGGTATGAGGTGAGAATTTGTAAGACACTGTACTGAACAAAGCAGACTTTCCTCAGGAACTGTATTTTTCAACACAGTCACAGCAGTGAGTGGGTATGAGGAGGTGAAGAAATACCATACATTTGGGAAGAACCAATAAAAACATCCACTGATCCCATGAGGTAATGCAGAAGGGAATTGACAGGAAGGGTCCCCCAAATTACCTGTCGCTCTGAGGTGTAGTAGGTGCTGAGTCTGAAGATCCCCCATCAGCCCGTCCAGACCTGAGTAAATAGGAAACACAACCACATGATAAACTTCTAATCTTGTTTAGACTTGCCAAACATGGCAGTGATGTTTTCTGAGAGAGTTGTTAAGAGAAGAGCAATTTGGGCTTGGTTTTGTTTCTAACTAGACAGAGTCTGATGCAGATTGAGGCCTCTCCTGGTGCAGGGGTAGCTGCATGTCATATCCCTGTGAGCTGCAGGGGGAGATGCAGACCTGGCTGGATTATGTCATTTAGAAAGTCCCTCCCACCAAAGGAATCTCTGTCTGCCACTTTTTCTGTCACTCCAGAGATGATGAAACAGAATCTGACTTCATGCAACTTTGGAGTTCTCCTGAGACTTCAAATCTGCCTGTGCTGTTGGACTGCAGCTCCCAGAAAAGGCCATTTCTCAGTGTTTCTCCTCAGTGTGTATTTCTCAAAAATAAGTAGGAACACTGCATGCCTTTGGCATTCTCATTTCCTGTCATCATGGGGACCCCACACCATGCCAGCCCCACATGAGCTTTTCCCACAGACTGGAGAACAGAGTACCCATGACAGCTGGATGAGGGAAAAGGAAGGGAGAGGAAGGGCATTTCTCAGTGGCCATACTTACAGTGGGCTGCTCTTCTTCTCCTCTTCAGAATCTGAGTTCTGGTGATGGATCCAGCTCTTATCCCCTTTCAGCGTGGTGCGAACCTTCATCTGCCTTATGATCCTCTTGCGGTCCTCATCTGTAGGTGGAATCACACGTCCTAGGAGAGGCAAAGGAGAGGAAAGAAAGGAGAGAGCAGCAGGGTCATTGAGAAAGGGCAAGAATTCACAGTGTTTGCAGGTGAGCTGGGGCAAATCTCAGACAGTAGGGAGCACAGATTTCCTTTCAGTCACAGAGATTAAAGCACTGAAAAGTCTTTTGCTACTTCTGATGGAAGATGGAAACAAATTGTCATCTACACTTCAGGATCAATTTATCCTGGCTTCCCTGGTGCATCATCTCCTCTACAGAGATTTATACAACCTTTTTATTTCTCCTTTCAGAGAACTGTTTAACATTAATGAATCGTTTTCTTTCAGGAAGATCAAAGACATACAATGGGTGGTCTAATGACACATTTAAAAAGCAGCGAGTTTCCTCTGGCGTTTCCCGTCAGATCAGCTTTTTGGTTTGCCAAAGAGGATAATAATTCTGGTGCATGAAGCTGAGCCAAGGTTTGAGGGATAGAGATTAGCCATAAGATGTAAACACACAGCACTCAGCTTTGTTTTGTGTCTTGTCAGGTTTGGAGAAGACACACTTTGGTTGCTCATTTCCACATTTCCATTGCCAAGCGCAATTTCAAACTTTTTGTCAATCCATGTCTCTTTAAGGGCCCAGATTTCAAAATGTCCTATCCTGTGTGGTCTCTCCTTTAGGACTGGTATGTTAAACAGCAGCTCAGCCCTCATCCCCATTCTCTTGCTTGTCTCTGTCCAGACAATGAACCATAACTACATTCTCTGTTTGAGGAAAAGCCAGCAATGGCAATTAAAACATAAATTTTAAAGGTAGAAAATTGGAAAGTGTTATAGATTAGGAGATGCTAAATCCTCTCAACAGTACAAAGATCAGGTGAAAAAAGGCAGCACAGGTTAATGGGGAGGAGCATTGGGGCCAAAAAGGATTAGGAGCAGGAAGGGAAGGTGACAAGAGGGTGAAGAAGGTGGAGCAGTCTGTCACAAGGAAAGGGAACGTGCAGGTGACTGAAGTGCAGAGCTTCCATAGTCCCTGGATGCCAGCATTCTGCTTTATGACATGGGTTTGACCAAGCTAAGTGCAGCTGGATAGGAAAAAAACAGCATTTTAACTGTGAAATTCCCCATCCAGCTTTTTCTTGTTTGGGAAATAGCTGTTTTCCCATGAGAAAATCATAAGATGAAGACCAGATGAGGAAATCTTCTCCATGTGTTTCTTACTATCTTCCATCTCTTGCCATTTTGAAAATGACTACTAAGGGCTGAAAACATTAGGCCTCCTCTCCTCATAGCACTTGGACTAATACAGCTTAGAGGTTCAGAGACACCAGCAAGTTACTGCACCTTAACAAATAAATTCTTATCAGCCAAGCCAAGGAAACTGTCTGCACACTCTTAGCCTGTGGCAAACATGAAGTAGTTCAATTCAGCTACCAGGAAAAGAGGGTCAGCTAAGTCTCAATATCTTGGGCCTGAGGTGGACTATAAGGCTGCTCAGAAATAGTTATCACTGATGAGTTGTTACGCAGTAATATATTTAATCTATGATACATGATCATGTCTATGTTTCTATGTTTCTTCAAGTCTATGTTATGTAGTGAGGGTATGATTTCTTTACCAAATGGTCACAACAGATCACCTCTAAGGAGAATGCATCTATACCAATGAAGAGAATGTCCTCTGCCATGTGGAATTAGCAATAAGGGTTGAAAGGCACAGATATGTTTGGGGGCAAGGATGTTAGGCCAAAAGTAAAATTCCTCATGGGGAACACTTGAAAAGGGAAGGGCTGCTTTCCTTAGTAATGAAATTTAAAATAAAATCCATTGCCTCACAGAAAGAATTAAGGCTCTTCTATTCTTCTCCAGATTACTGTTTTGGGTCACCTATGGATTTGGAAGCATCATCCCATCTATTCACATCTAAAGGTTCTGCAAGCATCTGTTGTTTAAAAATTAAATCTCAGAATCTGCTACAGAATTCTGCAGCCTGGGCATGTTTTCAGGACAAATCAGAGCAACTTGCAGCCCCAGTGAGAATTTTTCACACTCCTTCGATAATAAGCGATTATTAAGAGTGTCTTATTAATAAAACACTCTTTCATTACCATGTGAAGGTAACACACTGCACAAGGATGGTCTCCACTCCACATACCTTATATTTTACTTGTAGAAGAGATAAGAATGGGATGTGGGTAGACAAGGGTACGGAGAAGCCATCCTGCCCTGTTGCTGCAGTGGCAGCTAATTGCTGTTGTATTTTCAGTAGACATTTCAGAGAAGGAGGACTTTGAGGAGGGTCTTGAAAAGAGAAGAATATGGTAGTATATTATTTTATCCTCAAACCTCAGCTAGGCTTTAAGCTCTCCAGTTCTCCATATCTTTGCGGATACTGAAATTCTAGCCAAATGCACATAATGTTGGAGCTGTTGCTTGAGCAGGCTCTGACAAGGAAGATGTGTCCTAATCCCTTGAACACACTGCACTGGAGAAGCTGAGCTGAAAGGGTGTAGTTGATACAACTGAGCAAAGACGACAAGGGAAAGTCCATGGAAGAGCAAGAATCCCCAGCAGCTTGGAGTGGGGAAAAGAATTACCTTTGTTGACACCCAGGGACATCATGGTTCTCAGAAGCGCCTTCTCCTTCGGCTCCTGTTAGGAGACAACAGGCCCTTCGAAGAAATGGAAAGGGGAAAAAAGAGATCAGTAGTTCTGATATAAACATCTTTGAGGCCATGTGAGGGGGGAGCATCACAACAACATCACAGCCACAGAACCTGGAGGAAGGGGAGACTGTGGCACAGACACCAGGGAGCAGTCATTTCTGCCCCTGACATGTACTTTCTGGGACTGTTCAACACCCAGGGACAGGTGCTGCACCACAGCAACATGTTCTCCTCATCTGCAAATCCACAGACAGGTCATGACAGACGTCTCCTTCCAGGTCTGGGAGGAAAGTGAGGAAGGTGCACCTTAGCAAAGTGCCCAGAGCCACCCAGACTGGACAGACACCACGATGCCTTTTGCAGTCCATAAAATGGCTGAGGCTGTACTGGTGTTGGCCCCCACACTACCTTTCATCCTCTGCTTGTCTCTGAGAGGGTGCTCGCAACTCACACAGCCACTAGCTTTTGCACCAAGCCTCAGGTTCTCTCCAGGGCCCCCGAGGTAGGACAGAACAAGACAAAGGTGCTTTCCTCTGCCTCCTGCCCAGCTCCCATCCCACAATTTAACACGGCAATGCAGTGTCCCTCCTAACAGGCAGCACCCAGGGACCAGCAGTTGCAGACCCTCTTCCAGCCAGCAACCTCCACCTTTTATTTTCAGATCATCATCTCCCAAAAAACATTTTGTTGTCCAAGGTGTTGCTTTTTTCGAAGTAGCTGAGGTTGCTTGAGTAAACCTTAGTATTTTCATCAAGCAGGAGTATAACATATGGGCTCTTAACAAGTTTCTGTTGGTAAAGATGCCCCATTATTCCCCTCAAAATACAGCAGAGGGACATCTTACTGCTCATCTAAGAGGGAGGAGTTAGCTGCTGCTCTTGAGGGCATCTAAGTCCCTCCGTGAAGTGACCAGTTAAGCAGCCAGGAGAAACTCTTGGATGTACAACCTAGGACATGATTTGAGATTCGGAATTTGCAGAGCACTGATCATTTAAGTGCAGTGGTTGAATCAAAAACAACCACAAAGTAAAAAGCAGGAAAAATCGGCTGTTTCAGATATTGCCAAAACACGATTTTTATGTATGCAAACAAACAAAACAAAAGCAAAAAATCCTCAAAGTGAACCCATTGGTTTGGAGGCTAGCAGAGCACAGGTTAACTGAGCAGTTGATTACATTTTCATCTGAATTTTTTTTTTGTTTTTCCACACTTTGAAGTTTCTCAGATAAATTGTGAGATAAGCACTTGTTTCAGAAGAGAAAGTCAAGGGAAACTTCCAACTTTTACAACCCTTTTCTCCATTCTTTCTTTGCCAAAACTATCTGCTGAACCTGGATCCTTAAGCGACTACGCTGTTCATATAGAAATGTGCCCAGCCCTATTTGGGAGTCTGCAAATCTAAAATTAGGCTGTTATTATCTGCTGGTGGGCTAGTTTCTGCAATATTGCTGAGAAGCCACACGCCCATAAGGAATGCTGAGCACTGATCTCATAGCATTGCTTCTTGGCAAAGTCTCCTCCTTCGGCTTGTCTCAGCTGAAGACTCACCTCTGCTCTGTGCCTATCCACTCCTCATCCAGTTTTCACGGAGACAGTGAACAAGCCCTCTTATATTACCCCAAGGCTTCCTCTCCCTTTCACAAACACTCCCTCCCACTTTCCAAACATCAGTTCAACTTTCGGTGTGAGCAGACAGCCCATGTCTATCCTTATCCTTCCTAGATCCCCCTTTGCAAGCCAATTTAATTGACCATGCTATTTACAGAGGAAAGAGAACTGCAGCATCGTCCTAGATATCCACAAAGAGTCTCTAAATAGCAGCATACCTTTATTCTGGAGGTGAGAGACATGACTGCGGCCTGCAGGAGCACAGCTGAAAGACCTGTGACCTGGCTACTTTGGGTAAAAAAGAAATCACAACATCTTGGATCTGTACATAGAGCATCCATGTGGCTTCATTAGTATCAGCATCTGCGGATTCAGACCATGGTCACATCACCAGCTGCAGTTCAGACATGCTCTTAAGCATTCAGGCCCCTCTTCTCCTTATTAAATTATTTCCTATTCCAGGTCAAAATAAACCTGAAGCGAGTAAGGGAAGAGTAGTGGAAAAGAACTGTCCCAAGAGTTTGAAATGACCCTGATCCAGGACAAATCAGCAGCAGCACTGGGTATAGGCTATACCTCTAAAACTGTTGTAATATAGTTGAGGTATTCAGAAGCTGGAGAGTTGTTATATCAAACAGCACAAATGAGAGGTGTTTCGTGCCTTAGCACAGATCTTTCAGAGGAATAAACACAGGTTTAGGGGCACGCAGGAAAGACTCTCGGAAAGATTCAGGCTGAGGGACGGAGCTCATCAAGGCGCAGCACCGAACCCTTGCTCCCAGCCACGCGCCGCAGCCCTGCCTGGCACGTACTGCAGGCCTCGTGCACCAGCCCTGGCAGAAACGGTGCCTCTGTTTATTGCTCAAAAAGAAACTGTGCTTCTTACTCATACATTCCCCCTAACCTCACAAAAACACCCAAAAGGAAGGGAAGACGTGGAGAGTGGCATTCAGCATGTGCATAAATACATAGGCCAGAAACGACACGTTGGCCAAGCCTTTTCCTCTGGCGCTGCCGATTCCTCAGCCTTCCCCCTTCCCTGCTCACCTCATCCTGGGAGGGACGGCAGCAAACACAGACATATTCCACTGATATTTCTGGCTTGACAAACAGGTGTTGGAACATGTTGCTGGTGCTCCCTGGGCTTGGCTTTGGGGCACTGGCAAGGTTTTCTGACAGCCTGTTTTTTCCAGCCCTGAATCATGCGACGGCAGCAGCAGCAGCCTTGCCTTCCCAGGTCAGGCCTGCTCTAGCACCGCACAGGACACCCACACAGCGTGACCACTCGAGATCTCTCTACTGCACGACCAGCAGAAAGTGCTGGAGGTTAGGGGCTGATGGCTCAGGCTTCGGCTGTCCTGCCCCACACCCAGGGTTTTACACTCTTCAGAAGCACCATAACAACAGACTCCAGAATGAAGCTTTCAGCCAAATTTCTGTGGCAGGTACAGAAGGGTGTACCTTTCCTCATGTGAGAGGTGGAGAGGAGTCAGTTTGCTGCTTTCTTTACCATACATTTAAGACAGGAAAAATTGCCTCTTTCATTAACGAAGGCCATCAAGTGGCTGCAACTTCTACCTTTCATGTGAGGATTAAGGAAATACAGACAAAACAAGATCACCAAAAGCTGGGAGGATGTAGGAGAAACAATTCAATTCATTTACCCTATTTTTTGCATGCATTTTTTAATCATCTGCTGTAAGCTCCTGCTGGAGGTAGGATATTGGTCCAGGCAAACCTTTGGGCTGATGCCGTACAAAACTTTTATGTGTGTTTAGTGCCTGCTAAGTGACTAGAATATTAAAAGACAAATCAACATGGGTTATACCATGGATTCTGTAGTTAGAGTAACTCAAGATTTCCTAGATGAGAAGCAAAAAGCTCATTTTCTTGTTTTAAAAATAGCTGGCACTGATATTGGCAGAAAAACTGACATCAAGAGATGCAGAGATAGTACCTGCGCTGAAGAAAAAAGAACAAGAGAGATACATGGGACTCACCAACCCAAACCAAAAGAAGTCAGATCAACAAACTAGTATCAGGGAAAACGCTCACGTGTTTCCAAACTAACCCTGCTTGTATTTCTCCTACCTCCTGCCCAGTCGCACCTTTCTCATAACTATATTTGTCCATGTTTTGACATTCCAACAGCTCATGCTCAGAATTAGGGACAGGAGATGTAGCTTCTCCAGCCTCACAAGGCTGCAACAGGGCCGTATCCCAGTCCATCTGCTCAAATAATACTGCCATGCAGAAAGGAGTGCAAGATTCATGGGGCCAGAGAGAATTAGCAAGAAGGTGTCTGATTTTAGAGCAGCGATGACAACACTCCTGTGGAAGAAAGTAGTTCTCCTCACTGCTCCAAGGACCAGAAACTGAAACAGCTTCTGCTCTTTGGCAAAATTTGAGTTTAGGCTTCAACACACAGGCCATCAGATTGCAAAAAATGTTTAAAAGCATTTTTGCCTAATCTTCTATTTTTGTGAGCCTTACCTGCAGTAAATCCCAAAGACCTGAGTTCTAGATTCTGAATGGTGTTTTCAACTGTACATGTTTGCCTACCATTATTCCCATGAAAGATAGTGACAAGCCAATATGGAGCACTTCTGAAATCTTCCTTACCAAAATGTTACTGGGGAACATGTTTCTTTTTTTAAAATATGTTTTTCTACTATTGGAAACCCCATCACAGATGAAGTTACAATGTCAAAATGTGCTTTTGTTGGTATGGCTTATTTGGGAATTGGTATCAGCTACAACAATAAGCTACAACAATTTCTTCTACTGCTGCAGAGACAAAACCATTTGCCTGGTAATGGAACGCATTGCAACTGATCCCATAGCTCTCCTTCCCTCCTAGTTTTAGTGAGAAAGTAACATTATTTCCCACTTGAGTAAAGCTTAGAGATCTGAACTCAGTAGGTGAGGGAAAAAATTGATACTCAAAATACTTTCCATGGCCTGAAAACTCAGCTGTTAGCATCTCCAGGCTTTGGAAAAGACTGAACATTTTTCGCCAGGTGGGTTAAGTCCCAGGCTGCACTGCAGTGAGCAGTAGTTCTCGAGGTTTTAGGGTCCAAAAGCAGCGTTCCATTCTGAGAGAGTCATCTGGGCATCAGGAGCACGGCCCATGATTTTGGGACCCCAAAAAAATCTCTCTTCTGGCAGCACTGAGGGATACCTATCAATCTCTGGAGCTGGCAGTGAGCTTAGTCTCTGGCTATATATCACTGCAACTATCTTTTAAGACAGCTTCTCAAAAAGCCCCAGAAGAGTCCCTTTCCCCTAGACAATATGCCAGAGACGTGCTATTCCCCACAGCCTGCTCTTGCAAAGAGAACTCAAACATTAGCCCAACGCCTGGCTCTTTTGCCAGAAAAGGAGATGTTTGCCAGGGAAATGCGGGAGCTGGCGCTCCCTCCCACGGCTCCCTGAAGGCCCCTGGAAGGCGCCTGGAACAGATGGTGGGAGAGACAAGTGGACACCCACGGAAACGCTGGCGAGCTCTGGCAGGCAGGCATCCAGCAGAGACAGGGCAACTCAGACCGCTGTACAGCACGAAGTCTACTGTCCCCACGGAGTGCCAGGAGAAAGGCTCCGTATCAAACGTGTGTTCCCAGGCCAGCTGCTAGAAGGGGGGATGGCAAGGGAAGAAGAGCTGGGACAGTCACATTACACAAGTTCGAACAGCAAGGCAGTCTTTCTGGGGGTACCACAAATAATTCTTTGTGGTAGGAAACTGGGCAGCAGACTCCTCTATATTTTGGGCACTCTGAGTCCCCATGTCTGTAGCATCCTATCATTGACAGAGAGAGCACTTTGCACGAACAGAACTCCCAGACAGTAGCACCACAAAAATGCAGCTAGCACTGGAGAGGAGCAGGACAGCGAACAACTCACTGCCTCTCTTATTGCTATGGGAGGGTGATTGTCCCCTGAAAACTCTCTGGGATCTTTATCTCCATGCACCAGTTTGCAGGTCTCAGCTTTCGAGGCACTGGATAAAAGCCCACCAGCTGCAGCTGAAGAGTTTGTAATCTTTCCTGCTCTTGTCCCACCTGCACCGTTCAATCCTCTCTGCACTTCACTGTCCCACAATCTCTCTCTCTATCTCCCCAGCACTGCAGAATCCCTTTTTCTGTTTTTTTTAGCCCTGTCCACACTGTTTCCCCTACCTCTGTTTCCAAACACACAGCAGCAACTGTATATCTCTGCCTTTCAAGTAGCCCAAAACCACTTCTGCCTCAAACTAGATCCATCTCTTACCTCTTGTCTCATAGTTAGAAAATAAGCTCTGCAGGGCTGGACACACCTCTGTGTCCTCTGTTCATTCATCACCCAGTACCTAAGGCCTCTGCTGTGTGACTGGGCACATGTCTTATAAACAGAGATTGTAACTACTGCAGACATGCAGCAAGTCACCCTTATGCTGGCTCTCTTTTAGACACGAAGCAGAGCTGAGAATGAATTTTTCCTTGGTGAAAAGTGTTGCTTTTTTTTTTGTTTATTTTTTTTCCTGTTCTTGAAAAACAATTATGAAAATCTGACAATTAAAATAAAAGCTCTTCAGAAACTGATCCCCTGTCCTATAAACAAGCACACACTTTTTCACAGAACCCTCCTAAACACTCACTAAAAATATATAATTTGAGAGAAAAAATCCATTTAAACAAACATACATTTTCCCCTTCAAGATATTTATGTGGAAGGTTTTCCTTCAGAATCCAATGGGAGCCCTTTGGAGCCAACTGCCTCCTATTAAGTGCCTGCGCACCATCAGCACAATACATCCTCGATGCTAATTGGCACCCCCGGGTGCCATCGGGATGCAAATGAGCAATAATCGCTCTTCACTGCCCGATCTGAGCCGTTACTGGAGGCTCTGCTGCACTGCTAAGCAGTGCCGAGATGGCTACGCTTCGAGAGATGAATCCTTTAAGACGACCCCCGGGACAACCTTGCAGAGCTACCTCAGGCTTAGGTTTGCAAAGTGCTCCGGGATCCTGAAATAAAGGCCAGATCAGCTTGCAAAATGCCATTTCTGAGATGTGATCCCCTTTGAAAACGATCACACAAGAATAATGACTTGCATTCAGCGAGTTGCCTCCCTGGAGCAGACTCGCGCTGGCCGGCTGCAGACAGACGTGTATTTATTTTGTCCGCTGCTCGGTGGATTGCGGCTACGTCTGTGCCACGGGACTTCCCGTGTCTCCTGTTTAGGTACGTGCTTCTGCCGTGTCCTGACTCCTTGCTGGAACAAAACCAGCAGGGGCACCACCTTCCTCCCCAGTCGTCCCCCGATTTCTGTGGGAACAGAGCCCGGACACGGTGTGCTTGTAGGAAGCTCTGTTGCAGGCTTTCTACCAGGACAGTGAGGGAGACAGTCACAGTTTACCCTTAGACAAGATGTCTAAAAACAGGCATGGGTAACAGCTCTGTCTGCTAAACCGTAATTAGTTACACCTGCATACACCCGTTAAAGACACAGGGCATGTTTCCTTAGGGGTGGGCACAGCTGAAAGACATGAGAGGATAAATTCATCATTTCTGACACAAATCCTGGGAAGAAAAAAAAAATTCTTGATTGGGAGTAAGCAGGACAAATTGCATGGGCAGAGAGGCAAATATCTGTTGACACACGTTTCAAGGTGGACTGTGGTTTAAAATTAAGCCTCATGACCTGCCTGGTAGCAAGGTCTGCTTGTGTCACAGCTGTAGAAACAACCTGGCAGGTTGAATCCAGGCCATGCAGCAAAGCCAGGAGCCCCACGTCCTAACTCCCTGGTCTTGTGACAATATCCGATTTTATACATACAACTGGTTCACAGATTCTCTATGCCTTGGCCCAAAACTTGAGAAAAAGCCTTTGACATGAACTTGTGAGCATCATCTGCTAGAGAAACATTAAACGAGCAATAGGAAAAAACCCAAGCTGACCATAGACCTGCCTGTTGGAAGGACTCCTTCCTCAGCAGGAGTTGCTGGGCATCACTACAGCCAATACTTAGGATGCATATACCTGTGCCTATGACTTACCTGTCAAATACAGACTCCACAAAAAATTCCTAGGTATCATGAGGGATAGGGTTCAGCTCCCCCTGCACCTTCTTACAGACTTCCCTTTTTGAGCTGGAGTAATCGAGATTTCCTCCATTTTAAAAGGTCTATGATTCACAGAGCGGCGCGTATCTTCCACACAAAACACAACTGGGTGCAAATCCAGATACCACCTGTCTTCAAACCAATTCACAGTAATACCTCCGGGTCACAAACACAGAATCCTTTCTGTGACTTAATCAGTAGATGTATTTAACTACCTTACACTCTTTCCATTCTATATACTTCTTTTTCCTTTGGATTCAGTAAAGCCACTAAGGTTCTGTGCATGGATGTTTCCACACACAGCTCCAAATGGGTGTTTCTAATGGCACAGAAAGAACACTGGGATTTGTGTGCTTGCAGCAAGCGCTAACAATAATATTTGCAGAGTGTTTTGGTTTTGAGATCTATTTTTGGAGAAAAAGATGGATTTGTAAATATGTGTCAATTTCACCACTTTCTTTACCTTAAAACAAAAATAAGATATAAGAGATTTGCAGAAGCCCTTGAGCTGGAAAAAGAAAGGGCAATCAGGGAGCTGCCACAGCAAGCACAAATCCCAGCGATACTGGACTTATGGGACACTAACACCTTCCACATTGTGGCCATGAGGAACAAACCTGGTGAGCAAATGCACCGAACTGCAGAAGACCCCTCATGGGCTGAATCAAACCAGCTACTGAGTTTCTGAGAAGACAGCTTCAGAAAAGCTTGGCTGCCTAACAAGGCTTAATGGGAAGGAACTGAATCAAAGTGATTCTGTTTCCCGGGATAAATGCCTCCAGGAGTTTTCATCTTATGATCTTCGAAGCCCTCAGGGTCCTGTAGCTAACTTACAAGAGTAGTCCCTTAACGAAAACAAGTCCAGGGAGGAAGGCTACAGGCAGGACATTGGGTCATCAAGTGGGGAAGGTGTATCCATAGGAAATGCAAACTACACACTGGAAAAGGCTGAAAAATCACCGGTCAGCTCACTAATAAAGGAGAGAGCTTGGACCCATCTAATGAATGACTGGGAGCCTGTTACAGAGAGGCAGCACCACTGATACAAGAGGGGTTAACTCCCGACTGCCCTAATGTGAGGAAAGGAAAACCAAGTCCCCAGGTGCCATCTGAGTCTATTTAACAGGGAAGATTAAAGCAGAGGCTCAGGGTTGTGCGCTGCCCTAGGAAAACACGGGCCTCTTTGTTGCGAGGCACTGGCGTGGCCAGCATTAGCGAGCAGAGCCCCGCGGCGCTGCCGGTGGGGGGGGGGACGGCCCCCGAGGACCACGGGGACACGGCGAGTCTCAGCTCCCGGAGCTGCGCTAACGTCCTGGACAAAGGTGTCTTTTAGGGGTCCTGAATCTGGCAGTGCTGCTGGCACATAGGGAGAGGACAGTCCCCTCCCCTCCCCTCCTCCCTACCCTGCTTCTTTTTATTTTCTTTTTTTTTTAATCTAATAGTGCAATGTTAGAGGAGTGGGAGATTTGGGGCTTATAGGGTTATTTGCTTCTCAGTCAATCATTAGGAACAGGCAAAAGATGAAGGTCTTTTTAGTTGCTGATAATTTGCAAAGGTTGTGCTGGTTTAACACGAGAACGCAGCTTGCAGCAAATGGAAAATTTCAGAATAGATCATTACAAGCCAGCCAAAGGATTTAGTTATATATCAAGCTGCTATACATATTTTAAACAAAAAAAAGGGAAAGTGAAGGAAAAAAACACATTGTTTCAAGACAGAAAATGAAAATATTTCATTAGAAATGGCTGAAGTTAGCCATTTGTTTCAGGTTTTAACTTTTTTCTGTGGGAACAAAAGCCTGATGAAACCTGCATGTACTTTTGAAAGGGCTGTGTTGCTAATTTTGCAAAAAGAGAAACTGCAAGCCTAACCACAAAGCTGTATCAGGTTCGTCCCTGCTAGTCCAAGTTCTCAAAGCAAAGCAGCTGCCAGCTACAGCTTCCTCAAAGTACTCCAAGGGTCTCCCTCACCCTGATCCTAGCTAGAAGAATAACCTGAGAGTCCCTGAGAAGTAGGCTTGTCCTGTTAAAAATCACCAGATGCTCTGCCCATAGACTGAGCCTTGGGTTTGGGGTACGTCTTTTCATATGATCCTAAGATTGTACCTGCTTCAGTGTAGCTGGCCTCAGCTTTACTTCTCCTATGGGTCCATTTCTCTGCTCTTAGGCAAGAGGTGAAGCCTTACCCTTGCTATGGAAGTGTTATTTTCCTCTCAGCTTCTGGCTGGAAGCCGTACATCATGGGAATGTTTAGTAAAAACACTCAGTGGTGGTCTGCCTGCACTCCCATCAGAGCTTGTGGTGAAATCCTATACTGGGAGCAGAGTTAGGAGCAGAGTTAGTGTTGTAACTTGGGTATTTCATATCCATCTTCACAAAGCTCACAGCCAGCACTGGATGCCAGGCGAGCAGAGAGGCAAGCACGGACTGTTCTACTCTTTATCTCAAAGCATCGCTCCTAAAGGTGATCCTGCCACAACAGGTTAAAATAGAAAACTCTGCTCTTCACACCCTTCCACTTTGCGCTCTGTGCTTGCTGCTGGGTTCTCTGCTCCCTGGTAAGCCCCACTGTGCTGCTTAGCCCTGATACTATTGTCGTCTCTATCATGTGTGACCTCCCTGTCTCCTGAATCTGTCTTTCCCTCTTGTTGGACCTCCCCACATCCCAGGATTGAGGTAGGCTGGCACCTTACTGAGGCGCTGACTTCACTGGATATGAAGATGTGTTTCCAGTGTGGAGCATAACAAAGAGAAACACAATCGACTGTAACTGGCACTAACGCCACAACTCTGCATGGGGAAGAAATGACTCATTAGTCCCTAGCCACTGCATGGAGGATTTTTTTTTAATTTAGCTCTTCTCTATAGGCTCATACAAGCTCTTTATTATTCAGGACTTGAGCACCTTTCAGGCAATTAAACACAAATTACCTCCTCCCTCCCTACACCAGCAGCTCTCAGGTATGTAACACAGGTGGAGCTAAGTGCTAAGTATGCTGGAGAAGGTGAGGTTGATCATCTGAGCGATATTACTGGGAGAACCTCTGCTTATGAGCTGTGTTTCCTTCTCAGTCAGCTCTGCAGGGCTGATTTCAGTGGGTAGCAGGGATCAGTTTAGCTTGGTTACAGCAATTTACAACCTTCTTAATTCTGCAGAGCACTTCACAAGCCAGACAGATCTCCAGGCTTGCCCTCCCTTCTTCTTGCTTCTCTCTCCAATCCTTTCCTATAAGCAGCATCAAGATATAGGAAATTGCTTAGCTATTTCTGGACAATACAGATAAACGACAGCTAGATACTGCTTCTGATACCTCAAACCACCTGTGCTTAACAGTCCAGCTCAACCTTACGTTTCTAGGAGGAAAAGGTCAACACACTCTCACTGCAAGTCACTCAACTTACCGCTGGGTGATTGCAGCTAGTGCTCAGCTTTCAAACAGCGGCTTCTGGAATCTAGCACTGAGATGTCCCAGGTGACCTTTAAAATGGGTGTTAGTATGGCTAAATTACTGCTGACAAAGCATCCAACGTGAGCACCCCTGCAAAAGAAATAAATGTTTTTCTTGCATAGGACCTAAACCCCATTAGACGGTGTCCTGAGACTGTAGGCTTCAAATGGAGCTTGTAGCTAAATCCACACTAACTGCTTACATAGGAGACCTCATTTTCAAAGGTGCTGTGCACCACCAAGGCTCTTGACAAGCATGGTCCTGAAGATCAGGTGCAGGGTATGTCTATCTCCGGGATCTCCTGCGGTACATGAGCACGGGCAGTCAGTGCTCACGGTAGAGTCACTCTGCGACTCCAGGCAGGACGGGCACGATGCCGGCCGATACGATACGCTGCCTCACACTGAAGACGCTAACTCGGAAGATCCTTGTCACGTGAATGAAAGCAATTACAAGCTACTTAATAAGGAAAGGAGAGCTGAAACCTTGTTTAGATTTTAATCTCCAGGGTGTGTCTGTCTGCGGGCAGCCGGCCAGCTCAGCTCTCCCTCTGCACACTGCCGGGTGATAGAGTGGTCCCTGTCCTGGCGCAGGTATTTCAATGTGCTTTAAAGACAGCTTCAAGGTGTGTGCCGCAGCTGCTGATGGGATATGGGTCTCTTCTCCTCAGGCAGTACTTCAGACAGAAGCTCCTGGCATCCCAGGTGAAAATCCTCACCCTGCCAGGTGAGCGGGTGGCTGTGTTACACGAAACAAGCCGAAGAGTCTAGCTGCCTGTGAGTAGGCAACACGTGCAACCACCACAGTGGCACCACCAGCAGCAATACCAGCAGAAAGGCAAGGAATGGCTCAGGCGCCACAAACTTCTCCCACACCCTTAGAGGGGGATGATCTCTATGGATCACGGCCCACAGGCGGAAGAGAGGAGTGCCTAAGGCTGTGCTCTCATCCATGGCCATGGCCACTGCTCTTCCCAAGGCCAGGGAGGCTGCAGCTGGCCCAGGAGACACACGGAGGGAGAAGACAGCATATCTTTGCCCCCTACACAGTTCCTCTGTGAAGGAACTGACCTACAGCCAGACCAGCACTCTTCTCCACTAATACATTCTCCAACAGATAGAAATGAGTAGCACATCACTTAATTGGGAATGATTCTGCTTTCCACGTAAGCCACTTAAAAAGATGTAATTATACCCCAGGAGATGAAACACCTGCTATTCTTTAAAAGCTGACTGCAGCTCCTATTACCTGCAAACATGCAGAAGAAAAATCTGCCAGCCATCCCCTTCTTGATGGGTTACCTGCAACTTTAAAATGTTAATAACAATCTTCTGCCTGCTTTTGTCAGGAGTTTGTAGGGCACTTGTGGTAATAGCCCCTTTGCACCTAATAGCCAGCTTACCCTCCGTTTGTCTCGGTGATGAGCTGGATCCCATGTTGGACCCAGTTCTGAGAACTAAACGAATGCCCTGGAAAAGCAGGCAGAGCTGCTTTGATCACTTAAATACAGCCTGTTTGGAGAGAGCCCAGGGTGCCTTTAGACTTCTTAACTGTCCACACCATCCAGATTCCAGGCCAGCTGCTGAGTTCATGTCACAGCGCTCCTGTTCTCTGTGCCTCGCTCCCCAGTCCAAGGACAGGGTCTCCCTTTGATGCGTGGGGCACTGGGCTCACCTTACCACAGTGACCCCTGAGAGAGCTGCACAGCAAGACGCTTTGAGCCAGGAAATTGTGCCATGTAGAGACAGAGCAACCCAGCCCTCTGATCAGTCAAGTGACTTTTGCTAATTCAGCTTCCTTTTTTCTTAATGAAAGCAGCAGCAGAGGTGCTGTATGTCACCCGTGTGGCTCCTGGCAGCCCCGGATGTTAGCTTGTTCTGCCACACATCAGATGATCCGCATGGTCTTTGGTAATGACAGGCCCTCAAGACAGCTGTTACCAGATGGAATTGAACAATGTTTCAAGCTGTGTTAGTCATATCCCTTCCGGATAGGCATCCCAAGGCTGATTTGTGCTGTGCTATCTTCCTCAAGCCATACAACGGGGAGGTAAATCATTGGTGCCTCAATATCAAGGCCATTAATAGATGACAAATTGTGTGCTAAACCAGCGTTACTTTCCTTCAGCCTAAAGCCCAAGTGGCGCCACTTGTGAGACCAACTGCAAAGCAATCATCCCTAGTAATACAGCATCTGCAGCCAGCAACCCTGCGTGGTGCTGCCTACTAGCAAAGACCAGCAGTGTTGTCACGCTGCCTTCCAAGCGTGCACTTGGCAATCTCTCACCAGCTCTTCTGGTTCCTAGGTACAGTCACAGAGCTCACTCTGCCAGCTGGGAACTTGTCTACTAGTAGGAGGACTTGACCAACAGTCTGAAGGTTGGCCCTCAGCTGCAAACTGGACTGGGATAGGTCATGAGGAAGAGCCTCACAGTTTAATGATTGATGCATCTTCCAACCTTCTGGATCCTCAAATTAAAATATATTTAAAGCTTGCAAACGGTTTGAACAGGAACTTCCTCATTTGAGCCTCCTAAACTCTGCTGTGGATTTTGTCACCCAGACCTAAACCAGGTTCCGTGTCTCTGCTCTCTAGCCCACATGGTGAAAGACTGAACCTTGGATTAACATTCAGCAGATTAAGCCCAACTGTTCCAAACTCACAAAAGAAAAGCCAAGGAGAGAAAGCTTCTCCGTGTAGGTTACATGCAGCTACTAGTTTCTGCCCCAGAAAGGCAGTATTCTGGTTTCAGGATTGCTAACCCAGGCCTGTGGCCTGCCAGACTGCCCTCCAGTGATCTGGATTAGGCGTGGGCACATGCTTGCATTTCTCTTGCATTAGCCAGGGCACACAATGCAAACTTTGTGCCAATGTTATGCTTTTATGTCAGCTGTTACCTGATCAGGTATAAAGTTAGAGCAGTGTGGACAGCCTGTGCCTGATCCAGCATAGAGCCTGCCAGAACAAAGTTAACCCTTCAAGTTCATTTGAACAAGTTTCGGCTGGCAAAGTAAGTTTATGTTGCATTATCACTTTGTGCCCAGTAGCTCTAATATTTCTAAGCCATGATTCCTAAAACTAGATTTATTTCACCTGTGAACTCTGGCTTGAATGACATCCTGTGCCTGGAAGGATGGACAGCTTCCGCCCACTGTCTGCATTTGGGGAAGCAAGTGACAACACGAATTGTACTTCAGGCTTTATGGCATAAACTCGTAACCGACAATTTAAGATATCATCCCACCTCATCCACACAGGTGGCTGAATGTTTGAAGTGGGAGGCTGTCAGTCTCTGAAGGATCAGACCCACAGCCTG
The DNA here is from genome assembly GCF_036370855.1 of Dromaius novaehollandiae. Classification (NCBI taxonomy): domain Eukaryota; kingdom Metazoa; phylum Chordata; class Aves; order Casuariiformes; family Dromaiidae; genus Dromaius; species Dromaius novaehollandiae. Next base: position 3,371,407 of record NC_088108.1, read on the forward strand.
AGGCACAGTCCAGGACTTGGGCTGAGCCTCGATGCCAAATCTTACATGTAGTGTTGAGATGTTGGCTCAGTGTTAGGAACAACTGGGTGGCTGCAGGCTTTCAAACAGAGATAAACTCATATACAACTGCTTTTGAACAGCAGAAACGTTCATAAAGCTAAACCCCAGCTAAATGGTCATCCATAGAGGCAGGGTAGTGGGTCCTTTCATTTTAGACAATGCTTAGCTTCCCTGAAAGACCAGTTTTTCACCTTTGCCCTCCACCTTTCCTGTGCAATGATTATTTAACACTGACACTGTTACATACACACTTAGTGACATTAAAAAAGCATTAAGAAATTTCTAAAGTCAAGCTTACAAATGATCAGAAATGTCATAGAGCAATCCAGGCAACCTTAAATCAACCATGCTAGGCATGTGGAATACTCATTGCTATCTTGTTCAGGGCATGTACAGCCACCTTAAAGAGCAGCCATGCTAGAACAAGAGGAGGCTTTTGCCCAGGAACCACTACTGGGGTATATGAGGAGGCAAGTGCCAGCTGGAGAAGACAGTCACCCCTGTCGCAGGTGACATTTCATACTTCTGCCACAGTTCTTCCACAGTGCTAGTCAAATAACTTAAACCACATCATAGCTTGTCATTAACGATGCACCCACCTTTTCCAATATGACTGCAGAGTATGAATTGCAGAAGCACCTGCAGCTGACCCCAGCTGGCTGTGCAGTATTTCTGTGAAGAGCCTCAGCACTTCAGACAGGGCCACCACAATCCCTAGGGATCTGTCATCTGTACCATGGGGATAGTGAATGTCCCTTCTCTCCGGAGCATGGGGAAAGGAGAAATGAATGCCAGCAACTGCCATGGGGAAGCCTGCATGGAACTCGTTAACGTGAGCAACACAGACACATTTCAGTCATGTCTAAGACAACGACTACAAGTTACAAAAGCACAATTGTAATTCTTTTCAATTAGTTCACAGCCACACACACCCACAGTGAAAGCTTCAGTCTGGCCAGATGAAGTTGGCAAAGATATGAGCTACTGAAGTGAGGAAAGTGTGGCATAAACTTAATTAGAGCTGCAACCCTGTCTATCCTGAGAAATCATCTTGGAGCCCTGTTGGGCTAGGGGCTTCATAAAGCTACATAACATGACCATCCCAACGCAAAAGCTTGCTGCTCTTATTGCCAAAAATTACTAAATCACTTTTCACTATCCTGCATATTCAGTTTCATTACTGCAATTACAAGACATTAACTCCTAATTGCTCAACTAATTTCTGTATTTGAAATGGAAGGATGTTTACCACACCCACATGCCATTGACCTTAAGCCTTGATGTCTAAAGATGAGAGCAAGAAGGAAGGAAAAGTTCTCCTTGCCTTCAAAGGCAGAAATGAACTTGCATTTGTATCACAGATCCACAAACAGAAGAGGACAAGAAATCCACTAAAGTTTCATAACACCTCAGAGATAGTATGAAGTTTTGCCAAGAAAATATGGGGTTTTTTAATTAAAATCAATCATTTGTGGAGATTGGGATTGTCAATTAAAACATGAGAAATTTTAGGGAGCACATTTAATGTTTTGTCTTTTGCTGGATGAATAAAATAAGCCAGCATAAGTACAGTGGCCCGATCAACCCCATTCAGAAGGATGTCTCTGCTCCCCAGCTCAAGGCAAAGCAACCAGCTGAATCCAGCTCCAGTTCTCCTGGTCAGGATCCCGGAGCAGCAGTGGGGATGGGGAAATGGGGAAGACGTTCACCAAGCTTTGTAGCAGGACAAAGCAAGGACTGAGGGAGGTGCTCGTCTCCTCTGTACCAGCTTTACCACTCCCATCCCTTCCTTTCCAGGGTGCTGATTTCAAACTAATGCAGAGAGAAACAAAACACGGCTGAGTGGGAGTGAGAGAAAAATCACCATCTGTGCTCCCTTTCACACACAGGTCCTCAGGGGTAGGAGAGGTGGCAAGGGGACAGCTAACCCCAAGCCCCCAAGGTCACCAGGGGTCATAGGCTCAAATTTTACCTGTGTTTTCCAGACTCTACTCACTCCTGCACGCACACAGATTTTTCCTGTCTAAGCTCACTGCCATACTCCCTGCTCTATGTAATAAATTAAGACGGAGCCAGGATCTCAGAAAGACATGGGATAACAGGGAGGGAACCCAGGGATCGGGAAAAGGCAAGCAACAAAGACCCACATCCACATCTCCCCCGTTGTGCCCTATTTGGCTGTTTGTACTGGCCCCATCCTTGTAATTAAATACCATTTTAGATCCACAGTTTGGTCCAACACATTACAGAAAAGGGCTTCATCTCCCAAGCCAGGAGGTGGATTTAGGGTATCAGTTCAAGTCTCCCTCACCCCTTCTGGATCCCTGTATAAGCAGGTTACAAAAGGACAGCCCTCCTCCTCCTCCCCAGGCAGAGAGCAGGTGAAGCACAGAGAGAAGCGGCACCCCAGCTGCCCTCTGCAAGGCTCGGAGGGCCAGTCTCCCTGCCCAGCCCTACCTGCAGAGGCTCCTCAGCTGCGGTTTCCCCCCAAGACCAACGTGGGAGCAGTCTGCAGCCGATCGCCCAGCGCTCTTGCCCCCCAAGGGCTCGCAGCGGGTATCTCCGGTACTCCCTGGCAGCCAAGACAGCTGTGGGCGAGGCAGAGCGCTTACCTGCTGGGGCTGACCGAGAGGGCTGGCTCTTGGTAGCCAAGCCTTGTTTTGAGGAGGAGACTTGGGTGTGTTTTGCCCTTCAGGGGAATCAAACAGGTTTCTCCATTCAGACTGCACGGTCTCCCCTCCCTGCAAGCTCTCCTGTACATTCCTCACATTCTCCGGCAAATGCCATGTTCCCCAGCCCTGTGCTGCAGTGGGATAGCAGAGAGCAGCCCCCCTCTCGCCCCACTGAATTCCTTCCCAGGCCAAGCATTGCTAGTGCTGCCCGGAGACAGGCTTGTGCCACAGGAAGGGGAAGCAGGCTTCCCACTGCTATGCAAGTACAGGCAAGCCCTTGAGCCTGGGAGAGCTGCTTATGGCAGTGGTACCTGGGGAGCATCAGGAACTGGCACTGTAATTAGCACTCCACAGTGATTGTCTCATTCTAACTAACCAAATGAGGTGCGCAGGTGTGATTATCACTCTTTCACTGCAGAGTAGGCTGCCAGGTACTCTCATCTTCCTCAGCTTATTTTCCCTTCTAATTAATTGCTGTAGTTGCCACAAGATCCCTGAGGCCCAGCTCCACCAGCGATTCTCTGAATAGACACAGCGAGACCCCTGGGTACACCTTCTGTCTTGGCTCCCTCCGTTCCAGTTCCCAGAGACTAATGGTTGGAGACTTGAGTTCAGAGCACTTCTAAGAAGTCAAGGCATCATCTCAGAGCTGCCACAGGAGGGCAAGAAGAAAACGAAGCCTCTATCTGGGCAACTGTCGCAGAACCTTTCCCCATCTCTGCAGCCATCAGCACACATGATCCCCCGCCCCTTGGGCCCAGAGCAGTTGTTCTACATACGCACTCAATAGCGAGCTCTTATCTCGGTGTTTGGTCTTAGATTCTTCTGCTGCTGTTATTCCTCTCCTCCTCCTATCCTTTCTGCTGGAGGCGAAGTATGTCACCACATCTAAAAATTGCTTCTGCATGAGCCACCAGTGAGTGCTCTACAAATTGATCAGAAGTAACATTGAGTTTGTAGTAGAAGGGGCCTTGGAGAGAAGTACTCCTGTGTTCTCCTTGCAGCTCTGTGACTGATCTGCTGTAGGACACTGGGCAAACCCCCACTGCTCCCGGCTTTAACAGAGCTAATAACCCCTCCCTGGCTCCCAGCAGCATAGTGAAGATAACATCTGAAAAGCCCTGATGTCAAAATTGTTATTCCAATGCCAGATCTTTTTCTCTGAACTACTTGCGGTGCAACAGCAGCAGCACCACAGAGCTCAGCTCAGCTGCGCTGTCTTCCGCAGAGGCCGATGATGATCTCAGCTGAGATAGGCACTGGAGAGAAGATGCAGTATTTACAGAGCCGCACCTCAAACTCAGAGTGGGCACGGAAGGGTGTCCAACTCAGGAAACAGCCTGTTTAAAATGCACCATTCCTACCTCTGTAAAGGATCTTCTGCTTCAGGGCTCCAGCTGACAGTGCAGTCTTAATTTCTGTAACCCCAAGTCATCCCTTCACTTGCTGAAGGTTCGTTCAGGTTCCTTCCTGAAATAATAGTGACTAATAGCTTGACTAGCCTTTTGGGTACGATAGGTCCTCTGCCAAGGGAGCAAAAGGGACTCCCCAGGGTCTAAGGACTATATTCTTTTTCCAGTGTGAACACACTGTTCTGCAGTCAATGTTCAAAAAAAAAATATATAGCACCTATTACGATCACCTTAATATTAAACACCAAAAAAATGGATAAGGAGGTCATAGAACAATAGACACAGAAGCTGACTGACTGTTGTTTTACTAGCTGCAGACAACTGTTTCTTTGAACTGGCACAGATGCACACTAAAACATTAGTTGCAATGATGTCTATAGCATCTTCCTTAGAAGAAAGGAACACAGCAAAGAATTGCTTTTCTAATTAACTAAGAGGAGATAAGTACAGTGATAACTAACATTTTGTTATTAGATTGAAAATACTGGCTCAAGAGTATGTACAAAACTTCCAAAGACAAGTCTTAAATTCAGGGGTGTGGTAGCAAGGTAAAACAGAGGAAAATCTGCTTCTGTGCTGGCAACTCCATCACAACACCTCAGATGAGCACACTGCTAATGACAGACGTTGCACAGCATGTAGCCAAGTGAAATACAGAGAAAAGCCCTGCAGCACACTTCTTCCCCTCCAACAACATGATTTAAACAACCACCATTCAAGCCCTGGCCCACAGTCATTTCATACTCTGAAGGCTTCTCAGTCTTCACCCTGCACGTACAACCTCCTGATGCCATCCAAAGCCCCACTGATTCAGTCCTGACCTTCAACGGCCTTCCCACATATCAGAAGTCAGCCCCCTTGCTACTCCAGTCTGAGGTCTGCATCAGTGGCCCTTACTGACACCTCAGCCCCACACCAAGTTCTCCGCACTGTGCTAAGCTTGTGGCAGTGCTCCTGAGAGGATGGACAATGGAAGACACCTCATTTCGCTGAATGTAGCCATGGTTTTCTGGTGCAAACGCTGTCTCTGTCATTAAAGCTATGGGCTAATGCAGTTGTGAGATGTAAGGCTAACGCAGAACAGCAGTTGTTGAGTGAAGGAAAGCTTTCACCTGCTCATTGCTATATGTCACACTGGCCACATGGGCCTCCTTGGGAGCACGGCAAGAGGAGAGTCAAGGCTTGTCCGGGAAAGCCAGGGGAGAAATACGATACTGCTACAACTGCCACGCATGGTCAGTTTACGCCAGAATAAAAGAGACTTTATTCCACTACTATTCCCCCTTCCAGCCCATTTCCCATTTAAATGTGTTACCATTTCATTTTATTTAATTAAGATGCCATGATTGACTGGTGAACTGCAGCCCCGGACGGGGGAAGCAATACATACTCCTTCCCCTGATACCTGTGGTCCCACCAGTGCTGAGGTACCAATCTCTCTTGCAAGCATTTTGAATACAGAATCCTTGTGAACCTCTGTTATCTGAGATCTACACCGAGGAACCAGGAAAAAACACTACAGGATTTGCCCAAGTCCCACAGTGACACTGAGGAAGAGCAGTAGGGATAGAAACTGTGATCAGTCAGGCCTGAATAAACCACTGCAGTTCTCCCTCCTTGCTGAGCCCATGGACCGCAGGTCACCATCAGGTAGCACAGACTCTACTGCAGCAGCACCTGCTCTCCAGCTGGTGCCTTGCAGGAAAGGTACTGGGCTTATTGTTGTGATTAAACCTGGGACCTCTCCAGCAGCTCCAATTCCCTCTGTCCCATCAGTTTTGAAGCAGTGTAGTCCTTCACTTACTTTCATTTACACTAAGGCAATAACAAGAAGAATCAAGCTCATGTATTTCAGAGATTTGAGGTCTGCACAAGAGGATCACGCAAGACACCACCACGGCCCTAACGAACACAGCAGCCCCAACACCATAGAGTGAGCACACACCAGCTGCTGAACACCACTTTCCGCGGAAAGAGTAAAGCACAGAAACTTCTCATCACGGCTGCTGCTCAGGAGGAGCAGGAGACTGGATGCTCCAAGAACAGCGTGAACGTGACAGAGTTCTCGAGGGGTGGGTTTCCCTATTAGCAGCTGAGAGAGAGAATGCTTTAAAAAGCCTTAAAAGAAGGAAGTCTCAAAAACAGTTTTCTTCCAGCACTGGCATAGAATAGATAGAAAGGGACCATCTGTCTTTCTTGCATGGACTAGGACAATGCCAGAGGGTCACAGATGTTGAATATCACGCAAAAGTAGTACAAGCATATTAACATAAAGCAGAGCTTTATCTTTTATTTCCCAGCAAGAAGAACGGAATAGGAACTTTTTTTTTTTTTTTTTTTTTGGTAGAAAAGGGGTTTCACACTCTCTGTTCAGATAAAAATAACCATGGCCAGCAATGCAGACGGCTTACCTTGCACTAAATATTGCCAGGGCTGTTGCGTCACCACAAGTCACACTCCCTCTCTATTGCGAACAGAGCTCATCAAGCACATCTGTGGTATGCAGCAGCTTGAACAGTTAGGGACAACCAGTCCCAAACAACCGTTTGTATTTTTATTCCAATTAAGCTCTTAGATAAACCAGTCTTTCCCAAGTGTAAGTGAATGTCACTCACACCAGCAGGCACAGAAACCCTGATGAGTATTTTTCTTCCTCATAATTACAGCAAATATATTCATTTTTTAATGACATGGCATTTCAAAAGCACAGCAGTGGCCAGAGGCAGAAGCTTTTTCCCAGCAAGTGGTAGACCTGTGTGACACCTGGTACAGCACCACACCACAAGGCCACTGAAATGCAGCACCATCAAGTCACCCCAGATCAGAAGCCCAGTTTCTCTCGCTTCTTAAGAGGCTCAGGGAAAGACTCCAGAGTAAGTGGATTCCTAACTGTGGTTCCTAACATAAGTAGGCAGTGGGGGGACACGGAAGGGGGAATGAACCCGGGCCTTTGTTTCCCTCTATTTGCAAATATATACAGTAGTAATTGCAAGACTGATAAAAGCTGGAAGCTAACAGAAGTAACCAACCTTTGCCACTGCAAGAAGTAGCAGCTTTCCCAAGCTAGCCATTACAGGTTAAATACTGACAAATGCACCACACTTCAGGACACAGCCACCAAACTCAGACTCACCAGCAAGGCCAACCACAGCTGGAAACAACAGAGTTAACTTGCACGTCTCTAGAACAAACTCTGCATGTACCAAAGTCAGCAGAAAAGAAGCCCTTAACTCCATCAGTACAGGAGCAGAATCAAAGAGGGGCTGTTTTCCTCTGCACAGAGGGTCTGGTTTGAAAACACTCCCACCCCACTGCAGATCTTGACTCCCTGCTCAGGCTAGCAGCCAAAGGTGGGGCTAACGCTGCCCCGCCGGTGCGCGGGAGAAGCCAGCCCAGCCCACAGCAGCAGGAAGGTTCTGTCGCCCTGTTGAAACAACGCTACCTCTTCCAGGGACACACAAAACTTCCGGCAGCAGGGGAGGAGGGAGGAATCTGAAGGCTGAAAGAGCCCTTTTGCCATCTCCAGTTAGGAAACCTTATCCTTCTGTAACAGCTGAAGGTAAATTTCAGCCTGAAGTATCTGATTTTACCCGGAAATGGATTCTCCCTGCATCTTCTTTAAGAGAAAAACACAAGCACCTCTCATAATGATGTTGCACAGTTAGCACTGGTTAATGTGTGTTTCACTACTGTTTATCTGCCTCCCTCATAGTCTCGGTGCATTGTAAAGCAGGTCATTTGGGATCAGTGAAACATAAGAATTGCCTCACACAAGGAAGCTGCAGCCACAGAAACCACTTGCAGACTTGAGAGAATGTCTAACAGCAAAAGACTGGAAGGACTCAGGCTGCTTAGCTCCACAAAAAAGAGGAAAAAAAATGGAGATGACTTGACCATGGTGTAGGAAAATTTTCAGGGATAGAACATACGAAGGGCATTTGCATCCAGGAAATAAAAATAGGAAAGCTGACGACCAATGCTCCAACTAAGCATATTCCAATTGGAAACTAGATTTTGGGTTTGAAGTTTTGGGTTTGGGGTTTTTGGAACAGCAATGGGCGTTAAACACTGCCAGTGCTCTGAAACATGAACAGATTAGTTCTCCATTTCTTGAAGAAGTCCAGAAGCTGTCCCAGAAGGGATTCCTTAGCCAAACCCCAGCAGCTGGGCCATACAGAGTAAGTACTTAAAAGCTGACAGCTAGCAATGTCGATCAGGCCAGCAGGTCTGGCTGGCTGCAAACTGCAGTTGTGCCTGAACAGCAGTCACTTCTTGACAGGGTAAATCAGTCTGCTCTAAGCTCTCTGCTGCCATGAGCACACTGCTACTACCTCCAGAGACAGCCTGTTTACAACCAGTTTGCGTAACTCCGCAGCATGCTCCTTCCTACAGGTGCAGTACACATAGCTTTTGAACTAGTGATGTCTAGAAGGTAGGAAGCTGCTCAAGTCGCACAGCCAGGCAGCCCGTTTTACAGGAAGACGGGTGCACCAGGGAGCACGGTGATTCTTGTCACCACTCTGACAACAACGCACTTCCGCCCGGAGAGGCACGCGATCTCCCTCACCAGCGCAGCTTGTATTTGAACAGTTGTTATGATATATTCTTAAATTTATCAGGTCTTTTCTAGCCATGAAATATGACTCAACAGCACTCAGGAGCACTGAATTCCATTGGAGCATTTCCAGCTTTTCAGATGACACTTTCTCCTGTGTAACTAGCTAGCCCTCATCCTTGCAGTGAAGGTAGAAGGAAGGTCACAAATCAATCAGTCCTTTGGGCCTTTGCCAAGGTGACAGAAAACCAAAGCCTCAACAGAGACTGAGCAGAGCCGTGATGAGTAGAAGGGCGTAAAATCAAATGGGTGTACCCATTTGTTGCAAGGGAATCAAACAGGTTTTTCATGAGGTGTCATTATAAAGCACTGCCAAAATGCCAGACCTCGCCTTCCTAATAGCAGGTAGCAAAACAGAATCATATATGCTTGATTATTTAGTGCGAGAATACAGTAATCTCACCAGGAAACCGCCCATGGTCATAAAGACGCACCTACAGAGAAGGCCAGGAGCTCTCAGTGCTAAGACAGGATGAGCTTGCCAGCAAACTCAAGGCATAGGAGAGGCTGTGGCTATAGTGCCAGGCTGACGGTATTGTTAAGACAGTAAAACAACATGTGCAATCTGGTAACAGAAACACCTCAGACGTGCTCTGTTGCAAGTACAGAGCTGCGTATTTATTTCTCATCACCAGCTCAGCAAGCTTCTTCTGGTCTCTGAGGCAAGCAAGTTGTTTTCCTTTTCCCATAATAATGGCAAGTTGCACCATCACTTACACCTGTGGGCCTGGCACTTTCCAAACGTTTGCATAAGAATTAGCGAAACTCGGTAACCAGTTCTCTCAAGGGGCATATTCCAGCCCCCTCATGCCATATTTGGCTCTGCAGGGCTAAAAGGTGTGGGAAGTCATACCAGAGCCTGGAGATCACTAGCATCAGCAGATTTGAATAACGTATGCAAGGATCTACTAAGTCAAAAGACGCCACATACAGACTTTCATAAAAGGCTGCATTTGAGCAGTGTGATGGCATGGCAGGTCCCAGTATTTATAAGTCTTCAAAGGCAGTGAGCTTCCACAGCTGTAACTGAGCCATACGCCTGTGACATGCTAATGTTATCCTCCACCTGAAACCTTCTACATACCCATCTCAGGCTTGACTTCAAATTGCCTCCATGCCTCTCTGCTCACTGGATATGCAAGGTAGTTTCTGACCTGCTTTTTCATCAACTGCTCCTCTTATCTGTTTCAAGCAATTACAACCAAGCCATCATTTTTCCTTCCTGACAGTGAGGTGTACCTGGACAAGAGCTCCCCAGCAGTCTAACTCAGGGCAAGACTGCAAGGCATTTCTTTGACTGTAACATTCCTCCAGTGCTTATGCACCCTTTGCAGTCTTTCTGTTAAGAGGGGGAGTAACCGAGGGTGTTCTCGGTTACTTTAACTCCACCTAGAACTAACACCACCTAGAACTAACTTCCTCCTCTCTCTCTCTTTCCTGTTTCTCTAGAGGAAGCTGTAGATGATATCTCCTTTATCTCTCCCACCACTCCTCAAACCAAGAAATGTCTCAGGTCAGCAAGATTAGTCACTGAAGCAAGAAAAAGCCAGGAAAGCAAAGCAATAGAGATAAAAAGTTTGACAAGAGTGGTCTAAGAAATTCATTGAAGCCTCTGGCAGCTCTTATCGAATATTACTGACAGTGGCAGATTGCAACTGCATTTGACCCAAGATACTTGAAAGAAACTTTTGACAATGGCAATTTTGCTTTCTATGCCCCTGTCCCCCGCACACACACACACCCCCAAAAAAGATAGTGTGTGAAGAGGAAGCATGACAAATAACGCACAGGAGAAAGAGTACGAAAGGATCCAACTGTTTCCCCAGTTGGGGAATACTGAGAAAAGGAGCTGAGAGGAGGAGATTTGGTCAGGAACAGAAGAGACTATGGATGAAGCAAGCTTTCTCCTTTGTAACGGTCAGGGGTACAGACATGCTGACATTAGGATCAACCACAGCAACTTTGTGAGTTTACTTCTGTTTTGGAAAACAGAAGCTAGTCAGACTCCCATAAGAAATGCTGGGTACTGACCTAATTATATAGGGAGTACCAAGTCAAACCAACTTCAGCATGATGCAATGCTTCTTTCAGTGCCCAACATTGGGAAACCACTTGCCCCCACGGAAGCAAACCTCTGGTTTACTCTTGTATCAACCAAACACGTGAGGGAAAACATATTGCTTGCTGCTTTTTATCCAGCAGACTTGAACTTCCAGTGCCTCTTGTTTCTGTAGCACCTGCTGGGTGGATGTTATTTACCTCTTACCCTGACAGTTCTCCAAGGACACAGGGAGATGAGTAACACTCCACCAGAACGATGTCCAAGGATTGAGAAACAGGCTTTTCGGACTGTTTGAAGCTGCAGGATAAATCTAGCTGGGAAATGCCATCTAGAGGCCAAAATGTGTTTCTGTGAGCTTATTTCTTATTTTTTACTTCAAGTAATTATAGTGCTTGCTCTTCTCACTTAGTAACATCCTATTCTCTCACCTCCTCTCTGAGTGAGGGCAGTGTTATTTTTATTTTGCAGATGGGGAGTTGAAGCTTGGAGAGATGGCCAGGTGTACCCCATTATGCAGCACGGCACAGAGTTGAGATAGTTCCTAACAGCCTGATTTGCCCGTGTTCCCTACTGCACTGCAGCATGAGTCCCAAAAGCAGTAGTTCAGTGTAGCATTACACCTCAGCTCAAATGCTCTGTCCCTCAGGGCTATTTGCATGTGTACCAGTTTGGGTTTAGCAGGCACCTCTACTGCACATAGCAGAGGTATATTTGAATTGCCTGTTTTCACAAGGCCATTCCTGTTAATGACTTAAAAGTGTCATGTTTGTTGAGTACATTTCAAAAACTGGTGCTGAGTCCAGCTCCACAGAGTGGAACATGGACATGTTTTGGTCCTTCCTCACTCCTTAAAGCAGGTGAGATGTTGGGCTAATTTATTGGCTATTGCCAAAGCCCTGGCAATAAAGCAATGTCTCTCAGCCAGGTATGGTTCCACAGTGCGAGTGTTTATAAGTTACACATTTTTAAAGATCTGAAGGGGAAACTTGTATCCACTTATGTCATAGAAACTGCATCTTTCCATTAAGATGGGATTTGTGCCAGCATATTGATGCTATTTGCCTGATATGACTGCATGGAGCAAAACAGCTCAGGTTAACAGAGGCATCTGTCTCCCACTGACACTGGATGCAGGATGACAAACAGATTCCAGAAAACTATGGACTCACAGGGCTGCTTTTGATCAACACGCCGCTGAAGGTTTGCAACTCAAGCTTTCAATCCAAGCTTTAAATGTTTAATCCTGCGGCCTGCAAAAAATGGCCAATGTGGCTGACAGCTGTGAACAGCAACTGTGTGAAGAGCAAACCAACCCAAGCAACCAGCTAATATTTACTTCAAGATCTAGCACAACAAAGTCTGAAAGAACAAACTAGCTCTTAAAAGAATCAAATAAAAGTTTCCAGGAAAAAAAGACCAACATAAAGCTTTCCAGAAAATAACAAGCAGCTAAAATAATCTTATTTCTAGAGGATTCCAGCAGTACAGAGCTCCCAGATGAGGTTAAGGCTCACTGAACTAGGCACAGTATGAGCACATAGTGGGGCACCTCCCATACATTTTGAAATTTGAAACACCAAGACTCCTGGAGAGACGGGAACTGGCACAGAGGGAAGTTCCAATTCTAACCTAAGCTCTTCATTTAAAAACAAAGCCAAACTGAAGCACTTAGCAAGATTATGGGGTAAAGTAAAGTTAATATAAATGTCAAACTAAACAGCTTGGTGAACACAGCATTACAATAACCATTTTCTTGTGGGAAAAAGTTTTTCGTGTAATGAGTGGTCAAAGCAACAGAATCACCAGTATCAGACAGTGGCACGCCAGACGAGATTGGAGCCTTGTGCAGCAGGATCTTTCATAGTGTAGTTCCCATGGGGAGTGAGCAAGCTATGGTAAAATAGTACGTGCCGACTGAGAACAGCCACAGCAAAAATTCCACCATCACCCCCTCCCCCCCAAAGGGAATGACTAAAATCCTATTTATGCTGAGATGTTCAGAACAGAATCTGCCCTTTCAAAGATGGAACACAAGATTAGGAAGTTGTTTCTTCTTGATTTATTTGTGTTACTTTTGAATAGAAATAGGCTCCTGCAAAAACAAAGGCACAAGCTTCCTTACAAGGACAAGCCTAGTATGCCATTTCTCAGGTTTTCTTCTGATACTTTAAAAAGAAGTCAAATCACCCATCAATCATGGAGAGATCCAAGAGCAGTCCCAGAATAATAAAATCAACTTCAATAAATTAAAAGAAATGGTGGCAGAACTCCTTTTTGGTGTGAACTTCTTTCATTGCTCTTGTATAGAAAAGGCCAAACCACAGAGAGGAACCAATCGTAAGAAATATTTCATTACTCAATCTGAAGCTATGAGAAGAGGCAGGTGGAATCACCAGAGCAACAAAACAGGACAAGGGTGGAGAGAGAAGAGTAAGGAATTTGCTGGGTTGGGATTGAAAAGGGCACAGCAGGGTGTTTGTTTACCCATAGTCCTTAGGGTTCATCAGCTGTTTCAGAACAATCAGCCACACAGAAAAGAACTGTTAGCACAGCTACTACATGAAGTTTTTTCCACCCAGAGAGAACTTTCTTGATGATGGTAATGAGGAGGAGGGACTTGGGGAAGATTCCTTTTTCCAGAGAATTAGTGAAGCTTGCTTCAGTGTTAAGCTGTCAAAGCACTGGAAAATCAAGTAGAAGAAAATCCCTCTAGGACTTCTCAGGCCTTAGCCCGGCGCAGGTGGGGGTAGCTCTGGAGAGTCCTCTCTATTGCTTCATCCAAGCTCACCACCGGCTTGTAGCCCATGTCTCTCTTGGCCCGTTCACAACTGTAGTAGTGAAAAGTTCCAGCTAACGCTACCCGCATAGGGGTAAAAGTGGGCTTGATGGTGACCAGTGGACTTAGCAGCAACAGCACAAGAGAAAGAAAGAAGGCAAGGTAATATGCCAGCCAATAGGGGATCTGGTACTTGGGCATATCGTAGTTCAAGCCAGTCAAGATACGGGACATGAATGCCCAGAAAGGAACAGGTTCATCATTTGTGATATGAAATGCCTGAAAGAGAGGAAGACAGAAAGCCAGATGACAAAAACATTACTGTTTGCACAAACTCATCTCTGTGCTGGCCCACCTCACGTTAAGCTGATGAGACTGATATCCCAGACATGAATGAAAAGATGCTTCCATGAGAAACTGATTGGCACCAATTACCTCTGTCTGAAAAAGTGATGAACCTCCTCTTTGCTAAGGAAGCTAGCTGCTCCTGAGATTACAGACCTTAGATTACTCACAAATGGTCAAACTGAACAATACAATACAATGCAAACATGCTAAAGCATCCTGGCCATATGTATTGTGTGTGCCCAGAGCACAGTGGTGGATCAAAATCTATAAAAATTTCTGCAGAACTGTATTGCAAGAGCTAAGTAACTGCCTTTCTTAAGCACATATCTAGGGTGCCAAGAATTTTGTCCAGATTTCCTTTCTCAAGGAGTGCTCTAGAATGAAGTTCAAGTATATTCATATATCTTAGCCTACATGCTTGCAAAGAACCATCACCAGATGTACAACCAGATGTACAACCAATCATTATATCCACAGACAGAAAAAAATAGACCTGTGCAAGCTAGTCCCACTCATCTCCAAGATGTTCAATACAGATGAAATCAGCATTAGTTACAGAACAGACACATGGAACCAGGTGAGCTTTGCAGGTGAAGTTTGGCTAGGTGACACCCACTCCCCTACCACTTGCTAGTTCCTTTCTTACCTTCCCACACAGGGGAGAGTCTTTCTGAAGGTGTTCTGCAGCTAGAATGTGTCCATGCACCACATTTTCCACATAGGTGAAATCTACCAAGTTCTTTCCATCTCTGCACAGACAAAAGGAAAAAGTTTAACAGAAAGGCAATCCAAGCTGAAAATGTGTTTGTGGCAAAAAGAAGGACTTTCACTCAACATATATTTGTTCTAAGTTTCTTCTTCTCCCCTTCTGTTGTGCTGCAACTTCAGACCATATCCTGTCAGATGAAGACTCTACATCTTCAGGCTGGAGGCAGAGTCAAAGCATTATTGTCTCAGTTCATCAAGACCCTCAGAAAGTTTCTACTCCTGTAAGAGAACCCTTTTTAAACCTTATGAGTTGCCAAATTTCTAGGTGTTTCAAATTCTAGAGGTCTCAGAATCAGAAGAATGATCCACAGAAGAACAGACAGAAACAGACTAGTAACTAGCACACAGAGTCACTTAAGGACAAGCTTTCCATTATGAATTTCTTGGCTCATGAAATTTTAACTTACTCCCTCAATAAGCCAATTCAGTCCTAGCAGAAACAGATTTAACCCACTGTGTTAAATCTATTTCTACACAGAATTAGAAAATGAATCTGCATATCACTTTCAAGAGTCCAGTTAAATCAAACAAACTGTTTGTTACAAAGTCATCATCACACTCCTTTTGCCATGAAAACAATATTGTTGTAATCCAACATTCTGATGATTAATAATTCTCATTCCTGGCATTCATGGATGAATGGCTATTTTATTCTCTTTCTTGGAAAGGATACACAAGTCTTTATAGCACTAGGAAAACTCAGATGAGGGAGGCATATCTGAGCAAATTTTAGTGAAGAATGGCACTAACTGGAAAGCTCGAGTTTATTCAGGTTTACTACTCAGCTCAGTTTGACAGATCATTTCTGAAGTACGGTGCAACAAAGAACAACAACCAACTATTCCATTTCTTCCTCCCACCCCAGTCCGCACACATATTCATTCACATATTCCCATACACACATAAACCAGCCCCCTGCATGCAATAAAAATCTATTATAAATTAAAAAGGAGATTTATTTTCAAGAGCAGAATACAACAGTTAAAATTCTTAGTAGTAGATCAAATCCTTTCTTGCTCTAAAATTTCAGGAGTCCACTAGAAGCTGTGCCAGGCACAATAAGGCAAATATCTTTGATCTTATCATCAGAAATATTAAAATACAATTAGAATGTGGGTATGACAGTAAGACCCCCCCCAAATGCCAGAAGTGTATATCAGGTAAATTAACAGCAAGTAATCTGAGCAGTCTTGTATTTAAAAGGAGAACTCTTAGGTTGTACAAAGATCACAAGATCACTCAGGCTATGTCAGCTTTCCTCACTGGTATTACTTTTGTACAAAGAACACTCATTCGTCTGAGTGCATGAGTCCCGCACAGAGAAGAATCCTGATCATAAGTGAAAAATTGAAGAAAATTACTTTTTTCTTAGAATTATATTGCAGTTCTCAAGCAGAAATTGCCAGTGCAGAAGCTTAAATCCTGCTTCCTCCTCAGATGTTGAGCACCATAGGACAGGGATGAATATTAGAGAAGATCACAACACTACTGATTTAATATTATTCCCTTCTAAAAGGGGCTTTGTGGGTTTAGCATGAATTTTAACAAAAACTGTAAACTGACTGAGCCTTGCTCACCCAATCATGAACTTCATTTTGCCACTCTTAGCTGCTTGGATGAGGATAGGAACCAGCTGAGGATCTCTAGGGCCAAATATCCCATGCGGGCGAATAGCAGTAGTGAAGAAATTGTTGTCTGGGTCATTTGCTCTCAGCACTTCCTGCAGAGGAAAAAGGGTATTCAAGTCAGGAGAGAAAGGCTGGGAAGAAAGATAGAGCTTAGCAATATATCCCTAACTCATCGTTAAATAGGGCGGAGGTTCCCACATCTTTTTGGAGAAGACATCAGTAAAAGGATTACTATTCATCCATGTCTTTACAAATTATTCTTCCTCTTAGTCTACCTCTTTTCCCACTACTAGTTAATGAGAAAGGCAACAGAGAAACATCTGTTTTCATTAGTGAACTTACTTAATGAATCAATTGGCAAAGGGAAAGAGCTCTTAAGCTCTCTCATGTAAGGCCATGAAGACCGGAGGAATTTTGAAAGTTCTTTCACTCTCCAAAATCTTTACAGACATGTTGGAGAAGAGATGAAGGACACTAAGCAGTTCAGTGTCCATCTCTGTCATCAATTAGTGGAAGCTTTCCATCATAGGCCTTCTCAATCACATTCAGAAGGGGTGTCATCCCATTTTCCTGGCAGCACCAAGTACTAAGCAGATCCAGCAAGGCATCTTTGAAGAAGATTTAATTCCACCAGGAATTTCCAAACAAGGTGTTCTAATTTTAATAGCTGCTATCTTTCCTATTAAAAGCCAAGAGCAACACATACAAATAAACACTGAATACTTTCACTGTTTCACCCAGCAGACATAATTACAAGAACATGGGGCTAGATTTGATTTCTACTCATAAGCTTCCACTTTATTAGTCCACTTTAGTGCAAAGCCAGTATGCTTGTAAATGAACAGATGTTTTGATGTTGTGTTGTCAATTAAGCCCTTTTCAAGGAACATAAGGAAAACTGCTAAGTCTAATACTCTGCTTAACAGGATACACTATCTACTTTGGTCTAGATGCAAGTGTAAATTCTTCTTACACAAATAAGTTCTATCCACAATTAAAATGCAAACAATTGAAAAACATGTGAAAAAACATTTGTTTTAATTCAAAACATTGGCATGCTATGCTTAAACCACAAAAACTGCAGCATTAAGAATTCTAAAAGCAGAACAGATACTGGTGATCTGCAAATGTCCAAAGTAGTGAACATTCAGATGCACGGGAATTTTAATACTTTAACAAGAATATTTTCAGTTTATGGTCAACAGAATTTGCTGATGACATGTCATTAAGCTGGCATGCCCTTAACTCTATCTCCATCTCATCTTGTCCTTCTCCAGTAACTTGCTGAGAATCTCAACAGAAACACATGCCCATTGCCATTAGTAACTTTAGGCTGCAAAATCAGGTAAGTGTCATTCTGAGGCAGCCTTCCAATAGCAGCAGAGAAGTCAGAATATTGCCCCCAGCTGCTCTTAAAATGAAGCTGGATCTGTTCATAAAGGGGATTGTGACATTTTAGGTGATTTAAGACCTCTCTGCCAATTCTTCTATTCTTTCTCCAGAAAGAGACCCCCCCCCCAACAGTGTGACACACTGTTTCAGTCAACTCTCCTAGTAATTTATGTCACAGCTTTATTTTATCCTCTTTTTATTAACTAAAAAGACTGCTTAGAGTTTCACCAAATGAGGAAGACAAAACTGAGCACTTTTATATTTGGACTGGAATAACACTGACAGCTGCTAAGAAAGCATCCCCTGTATCGCTCCATCAGTATGCTTAGGCAAAAGCATGGGAATCATTTGTTAAAGATGGAAGTGGCAGCCACCTCTCATACTTCTCTGTAACAGAAAAAGAATGAATGACCATGTTTCTTCAGCTTACTAGTTCCCAAGATGAGAATGAGAGGGCTAAGATCAGACAGCTTTATTGAAAAGCAGGGAATTTTCTCAGAAACTCTGCAACTATAACAGAAATAGAACTCCAGCAGACTTTGTTACATGTGCATCATTTTAGACAGATTTTCTTCCCAACAATAAGAACAAGAGACTTCTTTTTTTTTGATGAAACAGAGATTCTGGAGAACAACAGAGATATGTCCGATCTTGAAGAGTCTGTTGTGTCCCCCATGGCATGCCCTGCTCCAGGGTGGAGAGTTACAAGCCTTAAGAATAATAGTGTTAAACCTATGATGACAAATACCTTCTCCTGTAGGATCTTCGTTTCTGTGTAATAGTCAATTGGTTTTTTTGCATAAGGGAGGTCTTCTGTTCCATTTTTTATATCTGTGCCCTCAAAAACAACACTGGCACTGCTAGTTAACACGAGTTTCTGCAATAGATGTGAAAGAAAACAGTTGTTTGAAACCTAGGACAAAAGGGTCATTACTTACAGAGCAGGAGTAAAGACAGCAATAATGTTTAATCAATCGATTCTACAGAGAATAACCCATGTTCTCCTAGACATGGTTTAACTTAATATCTGAAACTTCAGGTACAAAAACCTCACACATTCTTAATCGATTCCTTCACATTGTTACTGCTACCTAAAGCAGATGAAAGCACAACTCTTGCCTGAAAGAGCAAGAAATCTTACTAAAGTAGTAACAAAACACTTCAGAAGCAGGTGAAGTACACATTTCAACAAGCTTCCAGTGCAATCAGTCAAGAGGAAAACATCTCCAAAGAAAACAGAGTGCCCACTTGACTTGGCACATTTTTACACTTAACACACAATGAGTACTTTTAAGACGCATCTGTTCACCTTTACAATAACAATATCATGCTGGATTAAAACAAAAGAGAATTTTTATCCTGGATGTTTTTGCTGGATAAAAATGTACCCTAATGGATTCAAAACAGGAAGTCAGTGATTCATTTGAATAATCAGAAACACGTGGTGTTAAACAATATTGTAATAGAAAGATGACTGGATCCAACAAGTTCCAACAAGACTTAGCTCTTGCTCTGACAGCACCCAGACTAAGCCTGAAGGTAAACACTACATGGCCCATTTCCTACAACAGCTTGTTACAGGAGAAGAAAAACTGTGGGCTGAGAGTCCTTTATGATGTACATAATTTAATTGTAAATAGTCAGCTCTGTATATGTACATGGACAATGCAAAACACGTGCTTTGCAAGTAACGTTTCTGACCAGAATAAGTAAGGGACCTTCACATACACTGTGCTTGGAAATTTGGTAAAAGTTTAAATAAAAACTCACGTGCTATCAAAAAAACATTAAAAAAACAAAACAAACCCATACACCTGAACAGCATTCTGGTTTCCTTTGGCTTTTTCTTTCGTGGACAAATGACTTTCTGAATTGAATTATACTGAGACTGTGGCACAAGCATATTCCTTCTCCTTAATACATCAAAGAATTTATGTAAGTAATAGATGCCACAAATACTTTCACTGCAGGAAAAACTATATTTAGAGTTGGCCCTTCATTAAAAGCATGAAAGTATCCACCTGTCAGCCATTCTCCCTTGGCAGAATTCCCAGGTGTCTAATATGACAGATTCTAATGGACGCTTTTCCTGTACTGAGAAAATTATGATGTGTAGGTTTTCCGTGACCAGCAGGGATTGAGCTTACATCAGACTCTCTCAGTGGGATAGCAATAGTCTCTCTTCTACTTATTTGCATGGAACAAATAGGAATTCAGTTTCTCAGAAAGCTTTTCCCTGCTATCAAGCCAGATTGAAATTGGTCCATAGTTCAAAATTTATAAAGTCACATCAGCATCTTCTACTCCCCATGTGCTTTTCTGCCCTTACCGGCACTCCAGCTTCTTTGCAGGCTTCAATGACTGTTTTGGTTCCCATAAAATTCACCTTATAAAACAGTTCCCTGTTGTCACTGGAAGGTGCTGGTGATGCACAATGAAATGCCACTGACACACCTTGTAAAGCTGGGAGCAAGGCCTAGAAGACAGATGGTATAAGACAGAAATGAAACAGCAAGAATAGCATCTACTATTCTAGACTAGCATCTAGAAGGAAGGATATAAAACACAGTTCTTTTTCTCACTCAAATTTCAGATCACATTCCTCCCATAAAGGTGAGCAGCAGAAATGGGATCATCTCTGCCATCTTCACAATGTCCTATCCTTCTTGCTAGGCAGAAATGCACATCTTTTCCTTCCAAAGAGGAACCAGGGAACTTTGAGACCTGGAGGCTATCTAGACAGCTATTTTCAGGTGCCTCAAAGGTAGCTATGAGACTCAAGATTACCTGGAGATAGGAGTGAGAAAACTTAGCATATAGCAGGTTTAACTTCTGACTGTACCCCATGACACTGTTTTTGAGATGACTGTCATAAAACTCTGAGATACAATGCCTCATATTAGTGGGGACATGTCTCTTCATATTGCATACAAATGTTTTTGCCAAGGCTCACATGCATGACTGAGTTAAGGCATAAGTGTCCAAGAGGTCTTAGTCTGCCTTAACTGTGAAAAATAAAATAATGCATTCTGTCATTCTCATACAGCTGAGGTGAGCTGAGAGAACACCCACACGCAATTACCAACAGTGACAGTAATTAGACTGTACAACTGAGCTCACAGTAATAGAAATCCTAATACACAAATAAGTTCTGTTCCTGTCAGCTCCAAGCAGACCTCAGATATATTTATTTAAATGTTCCACAGAAAACTCTTTAAAGTTACTGACTTCACTGGGAAAGAGGAGAGGGAGGATACATATCCACATACCCCCCCCCCCACAACCTATATAGTGCTTTCAGGATACCTGCTATGTAAGACGTTCTCAAGAAGTTCTCTCAAAGAACTGATTCAGTGCTTCAGAAAAAGCTTGGTTAGCTGTTCAAATGAACGTTTGTTTCAAAAGACATCCTTCCCTTCTACCCAGCTCATTTACTGTTGTTAGTTTCTACCTCTTTGCTGCACAGATCTCCCAGGAAAAACTGCACCTTCTCATTCTCAAATCCCTTCCGAATATCAAACACATTGACAGAGTAGCCTTTGTCCAGGAGCTGCTCCACCATGTGCTGGCCTAAGAATCCTGAACCACCAATCACTGTGCATTTCCTACTGGTCTGCAGAGACAAAGAAGAAATTATCATAGCAAGCAAACATACACCAACAAACCATACAAGTAAACTTGGATCTAAATTCTGTAAGATATTTATGGGCTGGAATTTTGCACAACCACAATTGTTGTAATCAGTACCTAGGTTAATTGAAGGAATCTAAATTCAGGTGTCAGAAGACTTTTCAAGTGTGTCTGTACTATCACAGTACGTTAGAGTTCAGCCTTGCCATTAGTCCACACAAGCTGGTTAATATTTTGGCAGGATTCTGCCACATAATTAACTGGCTTGCCTAGGAGGAAAGAGAAAGACGACTAGCTTCAACCAGCTCTGCCTTGCTGGTAAAGCAACAAAACTTACCTCAGCCACACAGCACAGAGAACTCAAAATACTAAAACTGTCACAGTTAGCAAGGACAAAGCCATTCCCAGTAATGCAAAACTTAGGCTCTTCCCCACCAAGAAAGCAATCAAGTAAAGGCAAAGCTTATCCTTTTCTATTAGTCATTAGTCTCTTTTTTTTTTCCTCTCCTAAAAAGCTTTTTAAAATCAATGGCTAGAGTCACTAATTAACAGATTCTGGTCTGGTCACTCATCTAACTAGGATGAGTCTGGAAACCTCACTGGCAACAGGGAATATACAAGCAATAAGCCTGCAGAAACATTTGTACAAAGAATGCTCTGTCATCATTGGAAATAGATTTGCTTCTTATTGTTGCTATACAAACTCCACTTCTGCAGTTATTCTGTTGAGCTAAAGGGAATTTTAACTGAGTGAAACCACACAAAGGCTGCAATTGTTTGAAGGTTTCCAAATGTTACATCTTTAAAGAAAGGTTCTGCTGAGGAGTATCAGTTATCCATAACAGAGACAAAAAAAGTGCTTGTTCACTTACATTAAAGTATAACTTGTTATTTGGGATGGCACATGTAAAGTACACTCTAATGAAGAACATAAAATTCTATTGAGTTGGTCCAATATTCTGTTTTTGATAGTTGAGAAGAGAACAAACCAAGAGCATGCGAGTCTAAACACTCCTGCAGTTCACTCTCCTTGTATTCCCCCAGCATCCACAAGATGATGTATTGGAAATGACAGAAGAGACAGCGTTGTCTCTCCCTTCTAGTGTCCATTTCTGGACCTCCATGTACTTGCCTGACTCTTTCTTGACCTTGCTGGTCATGTCTGTCTCTACAACCTGTATGTCAGCAAATTCCAGAAGTTCACTGCCTGCTGTGTAAAGTAGCCTGTTATCTTTTTTAGGCCTGTTTCCTACTACCAAGTGCTCCCTAGCTTTAATATCACAGGATTCAACAGAGAATTGTTTTATGTTTGCCTTACTCATCACCTTCCTGATTTTGTAAATTCAGTCACATCATTCCCGTTATCAGTTTCCTCTCCACATTTGAGGAAAGACTAAAAAGGCTAGGACTCTTCAAAGTCCGTTGCTCCATTCCACTGATATTTTTACTTGTCTTTCCCTATACTCTTTCATATTCCAGTATGTTCTTCATAAATTGGGAAAACCAGAACTGTACACAGTACTTAAGATGTAGGTAAATCCAAGTTCTATACAGAGAGAGAATGATGCCCTCCATCTGGCTCAAAGTCTTAGAATCATTTTCTAGTACTACAGATTAGACGGTCCAGGTTTTTCTGTAGGACAGTTTGCCCCTTGCCCAAGTAAAGCACAGTATTCTAACTGGTGATAAGAAGCAGATTTATTTAGTCTTTAGTGCATATTTATAATATGCACTACAATCTAGTATACAGACCCCTTGGGCAAGTACTAAATGAACCAGCTCAAAGACCAGAATTAGTATAACTGCATCTAACACATTACTGCTCCTAGACTAATTAGCCCTGTTAGAAAACTCAAGTAGAAAGCCAGGCTACACATGATTTTACCTATTTTAGGATATAAACTACTATCAGTCCACAGTGTTGTGCCATGAAGATAAAACAGCTTGCTCATGCTTTCTAACATGATGCTACTTTGCTTTTTTGTTTCCTTGTTTTCTAAATATCTGAGAATCCCTGGTGTTCTGTAAGCTTAAGAAGAGGCTATGAGAAAATAGTCCTGAAGCTAGAAATTTCTCATAAAAAAGAAATATAGGTAATGCAACAGAACAGCTTAGTAAATTGTATTCCTAAGAATGAAGTCTGAACTCCAAGCAACATGTTATTGTTTCCACATTCTAGCTTTCTGCATTCAATGCATCAGTCACAGAAAGAGGTTGCAATGGTCTAGTATATACCAGGGACTTCAGCTGGGCCCTTATCTGCATTACAACATGGAATATTGTTTTAATGCATGTTGGAATGACCCTGTTGTTACTGGATCTCCAGACCTATTGATTTGGCAGCACAGGCAAAACCACTGTTCTTCTTAGAGGCTTTGAGCATTCCTGAGTATCTTCAGAACTGTAACAACAGCAAACTCTCCTGCAAACAGATTACCTGATGAATCACTTTTCCACAAGCAGTATCTTTGGAGTTAGCATTAATGCAGAAACAGTCTCATGTCTTTTCTAATAATGTTCAGAGGAAACACCTATGAAAGTAAGTTTGCATAAGACAATCCTTCATAAAACAATGTTTGAGTTCTCCACTTACCAGTCTGAGGTGTGTGGCCATTTCTCAGAGGATTCACTACCACCAAATTTCTTTTTTTAAAAGAAAAAATAAAAAAGAATGTTACTTTATTCACAGTCCTTATATCACATGCTGAAGTATGCCATTAAGACAAAACAGTTTTTCTTTGTAATTACAGATTTCTAATTATAGAAATTGAAATGTGAAGCCATTATGCTAAAGCAGAAGCATGAAAAGAACCAGGTAATATTCCCTGCCCTGCTGAACAAAACAGACAGCACAGCATTAACAGCAACATTAAACAGCATTCTCAAAAGCACAGTTCTAATAAAATAAAATACCCCAGCAACAAAGGTACTGTTTCATTTTAGCTAGCATTAGCTTCACGCTTCCTTTAAATCTGAATCTTTATACTCCAAATAACATGAACATGATCCTAGTCATTGGCAATCCTCTCTCCAAGAGTATAGGTGCTGAAGAATGTTAGAAACAATTAAATAAACTGAAGTTCAAGCATTTCAGCATCCGCCCGTGCAAAACCAGCAGACACACAGCACGCAAGAAACCTAGGTACTCACTGATGCCTGTCAGCAAAGAGATGGGAACCAGTGCTGAGATTTTCCAGTTTATCACACCACAGGCTGTCGATGCCACCAAAATTTCATTGAAATGTATTCTTCCTCCCAGAAACAGCAAACAAAATTCCCAACTCAGCTGGGATCCTACAGTATGGGATATAATTTAAAGACAGAAAAATAGAATATCCCTATTTAGATCTGTTTAGAACACACACACAAAAAAAAACCATACACTAAAACTTCTCATAGTTCTTCAGTCACTTTAAGCCAATAATATCACAAACTACTGCTTTAAAGGCTGATTCCATCCTCATTCCTAGTCAGATGTTTCCAACATCTCCTATTATTCACGGATTGAGATCGATCAAGGATGCAACTAGTTGAAAATTAATCACTTTCTGCCTGGATTGGTCTGCAGCCAGAGCAGGTCTCTGTCCACCCCGTTTCGCGAGCACGTGAACACTACTGCCAACACAACTGGAGGAGGGCCAGGTGAGCACAAAGGGTGAAACAGCTGCACCAACGCTGCAATAAAGTTATCATTGTACCATGCTCGCAAGTGTCTGCTGAAGTGGCTCACTCAGCGCGCTGCGCAGCTTGCAGTTCCCTTGCTTTTATTTCCTGAAAAGGCCTTTGAAGCGGCAAGGAAAACGCCAGACGCAGCAGCACAACCGGTGCCCGTTGAGCCAGGAGCAATGGGCTGGTTTGGAAGCACTGGCACAAAGATGACCCGCCCTCCCGCTGTCCCCACTGCCGCATCCTCCTCGCACGCGGGCCTTTCCCTCCTCCAGACGGCTATTTATGAACCGCGCTGCCTCCAGCCTCCTTCCAGCTCTTTCACCCCCCTTCCCAGAGACCCCCACGCCCTTCCCCCCCTCCGCCCCCCACGCACGCCCGGCTTCCCTCACACCCCCAGCCTGCCCCCCCCCACCCTCTCACCCGCCTCAGCCTCCCCCCACACAGCCCCGGCCTCCCACTCCCCCCAAGCCCCTCACGGCCCCGCAGCGCCCCTCTTCCCCCAGCCCCAGCCCCAGCCCCAGCCCCAGCCCCAGCCCCAGCCCCAGCCCGCGGCCTCCCACACGCTCCAGCCCCCCTCACGGACCCCAAACTCACTCCCTGCCTGCTGCCGCCCGCACCCACCTGCGCCGCTCCTCGCCGCCACCGCCCAGCTCCTCCCCCTGCTTTGGCCACGCCCCCCCGCCCACCAATCAGCGCCGAGGTTTCCAGCCAGCCCCGCCCACTCACCGGGCTCTCTGGTCCACGCTCCTCCCGCGCGCCTGGGCCCAGCATCGCGCCAGCCGGCTGCCGCTCGCTGATTGGCCCCAGCCTCTCCACTTCAGCCAATCGTGTTGACAGAAGGCGGAAAGGTTGTTCTTCCCCGTATATCTCCCCTAGGATACGCTCCAGCACGTTTTGGCCAATAGCTATCATCCAAGAGCCTCCGGCCTCCAGCTCTCCACCAATGGGAGCGAGGGTTGCCATAGCAGCAGCGTAGGGGCAATAGCCAATGGGGAAGGGTGGCATTGACAGCGGGCTGCTCAGGACCGGAGCTTCCCTAACGGCACCGGCCGCCGGGATGGTGAGTGCGGTCGGGCCGCGACGCGACGCGACACGGCGGGACGGGGCCTCGGCCGCCGCGCTGCTCCTCCCCGGCCTCCCGGCGCCACGGCCGCGGGGCTGCGGCCCCTGTGCACCCGGAGCGGCCCGGGGCCGCGGCGGGGGCTGGCGCTGAGGCGGCCGCTGTCCTGCGGGCCTGAGCCGCCCTCACCGCGGCCTTGCGTCCGTCGCGGCGGCCTGATGCCCGTGTGCTCTTGTGTTGCCGTGCCAAGGCCTCCAGCTTTAAGAAGCCCTCGCTGGGAGCCACGTCCCAGAGGAAGAAAGCCAGTGCCAAGCTGGAGCTCACGGAGGACCAGAAGCAGGAGATCCGCGAGGCTTTCGACCTGTTTGACACAGACGGCACCGGCAGCATAGATGTCAAGGAGTTAAAGGCAAGGATTTCCCAGTGCTAAAAGTACGCTCGAACTCGGGTCATAAAGTAAAAGGGCCATTGCACCTGAATGATGTTAAACAGGAAAAGAAGAAAAAAACGTGTTTTTTTTCCAACACAATGTCTTGCAACAGATAGGCACGTTTCTCTTTGATTATAACTCCCTACTGCTGTGTCAGGTGTCTCTAGAACCGGGCTGGCAAAAACACTTTGTTCTGCATTTTCTCTATTATCTCCTTCCATGTTAGTAAAACAGAAAGGTTTTCTGCATATTAAGAAAAAAGGCTTTTTTTCTGCTAGTTGTGGTTGAGGATTGCATACTTTAGAAATTAGGTTAGCCCAGCTATAGAATACACCAATGCTATTCATTTTCATGGCTTTAGATGTTGCAGAATATCTTCTGTGTCTCTCCACCCTTTTGCTTTGGGAAGAATAATAATCAATAAACTAGGACTCTTTTGCTTTCAGAATTTGCCCTTCCTATTTGCAAGTTGGATGCCCATATTACTTAAGGCAATAGGGAGGAGGATCAATGATTTTTAGGTAGTCATTTGCCTGTTCATCACAGAAGGAAAAAGTAAAGCATGTGGGTGTGCACAAGTGAAGGCATCCTTCAATATGCTGCTTGTAGGAATGTTGTCTCGAAGGGGTGCAGAGTGTTTGCTTTCTGTTTTCCCTACATTCATTGAAATAAGTCTTGTCACTAGGATGAAAAATTAACTGGCTTAAGTTCATTGTGGCCTACAAGCTTAAGGGCTTCCATCTTTGTGCCATCAGATTAAGAGCTGTTAAAATTCTGCAGAGTTGCAGGTACGATGAAAGCCTCTTTATTAGAGCTGCTTTTTTTGAGGGTATTTTGTTGCAACGTTCCTATGTCTTCCATTTATCTGTCTGCTTACAACAAGGTCTGACACATACTTTTTTTTTCTTTTTTATTCTGTAATTGCCTTGTTTCTTGTTCCAAAGGGAATACCAGTAGCAATTCCATCGACAGGGAAGAGATAATGTTCTATTTTCCAGTAGCCTTACAAAATGCTATCTGTAGCACTGTGCTGGTGTTATGCAACAGTGTGGGTTTTCTTCCTTCAAAATATTAACGGAAGCAGGATTCTTTTATGCTCTGAGTACTTATCACAGGAATTAAAAAGATATATACCAAAATGGGCATACTAAGACTTCATGAAAGAATCAAGATTTTCTTAGAAATAACTTTTCTCCCAAGATTCTGTTATATAGTTTTATCTGCCATATTCTTGCCAGCTCTGACCTAGGGGTGGTGGATGCAATGGCTGAGATGTGTTTAGGAAATTTGAGTTAAGTAAAGGTGTGACTCCAGAATATTAATTGCTGCATGCCCGTTTTCCGCATCTTGATATGGCCTTGTGTGTAGAAAAGCATTGCTCTAAGACTGCTCCTTGATCTTGCTATTTTCTTTGAGACACGAAATGCTTGTTTTAACATGGTATGGCATGAAGTTTAACTTTTTTTTTTTCATTCTGTCACGTTCTTTACAATTTTGCATAGCTTATCATTTCTTTGTCCTTGCAGGTAGCCATGAGAGCTCTAGGGTTTGAACCAAAAAAAGAAGAGATCAAGAAAATGATATCAGATATTGATAAGGAAGGAACAGGAAAAATCAGTTTCAATGACTTCTGGGTGGTGATGACACAGAAAATGGTATATAAATTTTGAAAGTCAAAGAGGAAGCAATTTTGAAAATGGTTGAGTACCTTTCATCTCCTTTGGGTTTAGTGGTAGTTAAAGGCACTGTCTTAATCTTGGCAACAAAATATGTAAAAGTTGTAATTGCAAGATGGGGACTACCCTATCATATTTTTCAAGTTAAGGTTGAAAGAATGATATCATTAATAAGCTGCTTTTTCACACATACAAGACCAGTTGTTAAAGGGAGAACATTGCAATCAAGATTTTTAACGCAGATGAAAAACAGCTCTGGCCTGCAGAAAGCTGTCAGGAGTTTTCACACATTATGTGGATGACAAGGTAGCAATGTACTGGGTTTTTTTCCTAAGTTTATAAAATAATTACAGATGAAACCTGGGCTTTTAAAAATCATAGACTACATCAGGTAAAAACAAATACTGAACAGTGGAGGATACTGAAATCCCTGAGAAATGTTTCTAGATAGGAAAAAAATCTTGCTGAAACCCTGAGGTTCAGGAGGCATTGCTGTGTGGGCAAGTTAAGGTTCTCTGACTTCCTTCAGTTTTTATGCGTGTGCTTCCTGCTTGCTGGGCTTCTTTAAATTTACTCTTAAGTTTCTTGCTTTTTTCCTTTTTTTTCCCCCCCTAATGTTGGTGTTTTATAGGTGCAGTCTTTATTTTGAGTGTTACCTACAACATAACCATTTTTTTTTCCTCAAAAACTTCCTTAAGGCTGAAAAAGATTCCAAGGAGGAGATTCTCAAAGCTTTCAAACTCTTTGATGATGATGAAACTGGCAAAATCTCTTTCAAAAACCTCAAACGTGTAGCCAAAGAACTGGGGGAAAATCTCACAGACGAAGAGCTGCAGGTTTGTGCCTGGTACAACATAAATATGAAACTGTGTCATGCCTGAACACACAGTGACTGCCTTTGTGTATAGCAGACATAGTAAAGTGCAGAGTGCAGTGAGTCCATTAAATATGAAGGCAGACACTGAGTATTCATGTATTACTTGGTTTCATATTGACATTATTCTAAAATCTGTTTAAATAGTCACTGAATCTAATCTTCCTTCTGTTTAGAGTGCTGAACCATCTTTCTGACTGGTTTGCTGAGCCCTAGAGCTAGCAGAAATAAGGAACGGGAACTTGTGTCTCGGTGGGGGAAGGAAGCCCTTTCGGAGCAAATGAGCTTTTAAGTAAAGGCAGCAGTCTCTTAGTTTTAGATGCTGTTCTCTAGGATCCTAAGGGATCTTTACGCTTGAGCTGTTATGAAAATCTCCCCTTTACCCCAGAAGAAATAGAAGAACGTCTCTCAATTTTTGACTGTGAAATAGATTCTAAGGCTTAAGATAGGTTAAGCATACGTGGCTGCCCAAACTATATCACAATAACTGTCACAGTGTCAGTAGAATTGCAGTATTATGGAGTTAGGGTGATGTAAAAGGAATTACTCTATTCCAAGCATTTTGTTTCTTCTAGGAGAGTTCCTATAATACAACTTATTATACACACATTTATAAGTGTATATATATAGTGTGTGTGGATGTATGTGTATATATATGAACATGTTAATATTTGATTTAGTAAATTCTTTGTAGCATGGTAGGTGTCACATTGAGCTAAAACTGTTTTCCCTTCTAGTATGAGGGGATCTAACCTAATTTCTGAACACAAATGTCTTTCAGGAAATGATTGATGAAGCAGATAGAGATGGGGATGGGGAAGTGAATGAGCAAGAATTCTTGCGGATCATGAAGAAGACCAGCCTTTACTGAAACTGAATTTTATTTATTTTTGCACATGTGCATATACATTTGGTAGGTGTCCCACTTTTTTCCAGTCTTTTATTTCTTTTGAGACAACAAATAAGTTAGATCAATATTTTTTGATGATCTTAAATTTATGTCTGTGTACAGTTACCAACTGCTGAACTGTTTAAATGTAGAAACATAGTTGCTAGTTTGTGCTTGTAAGATTTAACATTGTTATGATTTGGATACACAAATCACATTTTCAGTGACAGTATTCAGATTCTTATTTGACTAAAAACCATGTGTCAAATGCTTATGGTTTGGTTAAGAGAGGTCTGAAAACCATATAGTGTAAATCTGTATTTCCCACCAGTTGAAGGGGTATTTTGGTCTAATGCCTTGGTTTGGACCCAGTTATCATAAATTCTTTATATGATGTATTTGCAGGGATCAGGTTTTTTTACTCTGTCTCATGGAGATTATTCCCTTCCCCTTTTTTAATATGTTCTTTAAACTGAAAAAGTAAGTAGATAGACTGGTACAACTTAATTTACTGCTATTCAACTCACAAGTTTGAAGAAATTTCTGCAAAAAAAAAAAAGGGGGGGGGGAAGTTACCAGTTCTGGTGATTAGAGCTCTGTATGTTTGGGGGAATACGGCTTCAAATGTAGGCTTGTATTTTAAATAAAGTTTCTTATTTTAAGCCATCAGAGTTGTGGAAAGTATACAAAAATATGAACAAGTCCGCTGGTGCAGCATTCACTCTGATTTGCTGGTAAACAATAAAACAATTCTTCCAGGTATTTTTTTTTATAAGAGTTTCAACTTTTAAGTAGTCTTCAGAAGGGTTCTAGTTATGAAATGGTTCACTACAGAAGCAGCAGGTACAGTATATTCTGTCTTTGAAGTGGCATCTATCTGAGGTAAGTGTGTAATTGAGGGGTGGCCCTTCCCTTGTGTTGGAAGGAAACAAACTCCCATGTCTTTCTGCTACTTCTGTTTGTTTCAGTAATCCCACTAGATTCCCCCCTCTCTACTCTCAGGCAAAGGAAAGGGAATCTTCTTTCCAGAAACTGTAGCCTCTCCCTGACTCAAATCTAATCTATTCCTTTGCTTTTCAGAGTTAGTATCTGCCTTTTTCCCAGTGCAGCCACCAAGCATTCAGCTTACCCCCACTACTCATGAACGTGGGAAAAGTATAAGACTAAACTAAACATCAAAGTAAATAACAAGTGAATACTGCAGTGGTACAGGCCAAATTCAGTTAAAGCCCTTTTCTCATATTAAAAAAGAAATCCCTTGTGTGTGTTGGCATTGTGTGTAAATCAGAAGAACTACTGTGGGGTAGAAAAGATTCTTGCAATGTGTTATGCCCCCATGTGGTAAAATACCAATGTTACAGAAAACTATTTCAAAAGTAAAAACAGATTTCTAATTTTAGCACAAGCCATGTAGAGAAATAGTAAATGATAAATTGCACATAAAAGGCTCCTATTTCCTTAATTTAAAAGTTAATGTACAGTTGTTGCTTTCTGTACATTCTCTACTCCTTTGTCCAGTCTACCTCAGTCTTCAATGGTGATAAGTCTTCTGCTGATGCTGTGTGGTTCACGGTTTTGATAAATTCTGCTGTGCAGAAATCTGTTTCCTGGTCTTCATCTTAAACTTCATTTTACCTAACACTGTGCAGAAGTTCATCAGTGACGGTCAACCTCTAATGTTTCTGTTCAAAACATGCATGATGTGGATCACTCACTCTCTCAGAAATAATATTCAGCTTGCTGCAATATTTTCAGATAACCAGGCAGGGTAGTTGGTATTTTAATTTTGAAGGCCTCATCAGAAATTCCAAATGTAGGATAATGATGTATGGATCTTAAACTGAGTTAGTTACTGGCAACCATGCAGGGAACTTTGTGCATCACTCCATCTTTCTCTGGCCCCATTCTAGAAGTTTATTCCTAATCTGTTCTAAAATAATTTATCACATGAATCCTAAGGAGCACTATTTTTTTTTTCCAACAGAGTTGCAGGATTCACAGTCCTGCAACTTGGGATAAGGCAAACAGATCTGGATGTGTATTATGTCCCCTCTCTGCCTGACATTCAGTGCTGTTTATGGAAGAAGCAACTGAACGGTACAGAAGTTTTGCTGGCTGAAGCATGAAGTTTGGTGAGAGTTGCTCAGTGCTCTGCTTGCACACAAGAACCAAATGACAACGGGTGGGGTGTGGAGCTGAACGCTTCTGAGCAAAGGCACGCAGCTGGTAAAGCCTGCATGTGGGGGGCTTTGGCTAATGCTTCAGTTCTCTGGTAGCGTGCAAGCTCTGCTTGTATTTTTTTCCAAGGCTGGAGGACTTGCAAGGCTTCTGTTTATTTCAAAAGTAGTAAGCTTCAGTGAAAGCCTATTCCTGGGAGACTAACACTGTCTCTTGGCTGATGGACTACCTAGTTTCATATTCGTTGCAGTATTATGTGTCTCTTACTCCCTTCTCAAAGGTGTTTGCAATTGGCCCGAGGTGTGCAAAGCAGCTGGGCTCCTGCCTCGTATCTGTGCTCGTATGCTCAGACAGTGCGGCACGTGAAGCCGGGAGTGCTAGTCTCAATTAAAAACCAGCACCTTCACCACTGTCTCTGCACAGAAAAAGTAAGTGACAGGCACAAAGCTGTTATAGGTGGAAAAAAATAGCTTATTGCAAACGTTAACAGGTGGCAGATACGTGTGAGGAGCGAATGTCTGAAATTGAACCCTCAAGCACAAACATGCTAGTTGCAGCCAGTAAATGCTGGCAATAGCGGGATTAAAGAGAAGTGTCACGTCCCAAACTCCCCAGTAATTGGAAGTGTAAGACGGAAGCAGTGCTGAGGAAGCCGGTCGCACGTTGCGCTTCTGCACAGAGACAATTTAGATGGGCACAAGTCGGGTTTCAGGCTCTGGAAAGAAGAGGTGGTGCCGAAAGGAAGCGTTCCCGAAAAGTGGTGGTGGTCTCGGAGAGTAGCAGGGGGCCCACGAAGGTGAAGGGCCCGGGGAGCAGGGAGGATCGGGACGGTCAGGACGCGGGGAGGCGGCTGCCGGGGCCGCCCGAGGCCGGTAGCTGCGCGCAGCACCGCGAGCCCCGACCGCCCTCAGGCGCCCGCCATGGCGCAGTAATGCCCTGCCCGCAGGGCAGCAACGGCTGCCGTGGCGGGGGGAGGGAGCGAGCGAGCGTCTCGGCCAATCGGCCCGCGGCTTCCTCCTGAGGAGCAGGAGCGCTAGCCAATGAGGGGCCTGGCTGCCGTGGCGCGGCGGGGCAGCGGCCGGCGGCGGGATGGTGAGAGCCGCGGTGGGGCGTCGCCTGCCCCCTCCTCCCCTGCCCCGGCCCGGGCCTGGGGGCGGCCCCGCGGCGCCGGGGGAGCCGGGCCTGGCCCGCCCCGCCCGAGGCGTCTCTGAGGGGAGCGGGGCGGGCGGCCGGGAGGGGCGGCGGGAGGAGGCGCCGGGCGCGGCGCGGCCCTGCCCTGCCCTCCCGTGCGAGCCCGCGGCCGTTCGTCCCGCAGCGCCGCGGCTCCGCGGAAGGCGTCGGGGGCGCGGATGCTGCCGCGGGGGGGCGGGCGCGGGGGGAGAGACCCCCCCTCGCCACCCCCCTCAGCGAAGGGCAGAAGCAGCAGCTGCGAGAAGCCTTCGACTTGCTCGACCCCGATGGCTCGGGACAAATGGACGTCAAGGACCTGAAGGCAAGAACCCGTGAATACGCAGTGTGTTCGCGGAGCAGCACTGCCGGGCGGCAGAAGTAAAACCGACGGTGTCGGAGGGGCAGCAACTCTTCGCTCCATCCCACCATGGAGCCCCACACAGCTGCCTTGCTCCTGCCACACGCCTCTCTTGGAGAAGAAAATCTGGTCAGGAGCAAGGACCAGGTCCTTGAGCAAGGTCTCAGCTAGAGACCTAGAGGTCCCCTGCTTTCCTGCCGCGGCGGTGCTCGAAGTGTGCCGTTCAGCCTGCTGGGGATGGTTTGTGCGGCATGAGTAACGCCGGCCAGAGTCGTGGATCCCCTCCGGCTGGGAGAACCACCACCGTTGCTTTGTGGCCGTAGTTGCCCTTGGAACTTGAGTTACTGTCGTCAAACACGAACGACAGGCAGCAAGCATAACTGTTGCAGATACGGCTAATCATTTACAGGCACCTGATAAATGCTGCTATATTGTTGTTAGAAAGCAGTTAAGTCTTTGCCATCCATTATTTTCAGACCACTTTCTGTGCTAACAGACTTTGCTGCCTGAATTCCAAGTCGTTATGCAGCCAGTGATGTAGGGATGGTGCCAACTTTTTAGCCAGGTTTTCTTTGGAGGGACTGAAGCCTTCCATGTCGTCGGCCCTTGCCTGCAGTTCTTCCCTGAACTTTCTACAATCTCATGCTACTGAAGTTAGACAACTACAGAACCCTGTTCTATGGAGACACAGTGGTGGATGAGTAGCTTAGTCTGTGTTTTATAAACCCCTTCTGTCTTCCTCTGCTCAGTCATCTGCACAATTCCTTCCCCTTCACAAGGAGAAGGGAGTTGAGTCAGCTCTCGTCTGCACTGAGATGCCATATCAGTTAGTACAGATCCTATCCTTTTTTTTCCGCTGCTGCGCCACCCCCCCCCCCCCAATTAGCTAACTGTGGAAGCACAGAGGAAACTGCATGGGGAGAGTGGTCTGGGTTAAAAATAACCCCAGTAAAAAATACATATATTTTTTAAAATAAATAAATATTTTTTAAACTTTCAGAGGGGAGGTGCAGTGCATTCCAGCAGGGGAGTAAGAAGGAGCAGATGGGGATAGTAAAGGGTGGTCACGCAGCACACAGGTATTGCTGCTAAAGATGTGTCTTGAAAAGTAGCAACCTGAATCTCTAAAATGAGCTGAGATAGCCTTCACGTTCCAAGCAGTGTTATTTTTAGTAGTCTAATTTCAGCAACATCTTTTACTCTGTGGCCTCGTAAAAAAAGTGTTTGGGGTACTAAACTGCAATATAAGGGCAAAAATGAATATCTGGAACGGGACTGTGGGGTTTGAAACTTCTTAAGCAGGTTTGGTCATCAAGGATAGTCTCATGGACCTGCGTAGCCTGTTAGCGTGGGACCAGATTCACTGCAGAGTCAGCCCTGCTCCATTACCTGTATGTTGACAGGCTGTTTGTCATGTTATCTTTGCATGTAGTTTCCAATGTAGCAAAGAGTTCTAGTGCTCCCCCGCCCCCTCCACTTTCACGTACCTGGTTGTTTCAGACATCTTCCCCTCTTTGCTTCTGTATGATTTGAAGATAGATGCTAGTTTGTTTTCTCTTTTGGCAGATACCCATAACAGCTCTGGGCTGTGAACTCAGGAAAGAAGAGATGAAGAAAATTATCTCCAAAGTTGATGAGGATGGGTCAGGGAAGATAAACTTTGAGTCATTTCTGCAGGTGATGACTCAGAAAATGGTATGTGAACCTGTCTGGTCACAAAGACTGAGATTCCCCTTGCCTAACTGTACAGTGCAGGTACCCACAATAGATCAGGTCACTCTGGCTCCCTGCAGGGGAGAAACAGTTTTTCAGTGTCATCCGAGCTATTTGAGATATCTACCCTAGGATGCTTAGCCCTCTTGTCTCTTTACTTGGACTATACAGGGAACGGGATGGCTAGCTCAGCTAGAGAACAGCTGCATTTCAGCAGACAGCTCTTCCCCGTTCTGGATCATTTTGGCAACTGCTTCCTCCTCCGGTAGTTCTGCTAATCCCCCTCTTCCTGACAAAGCATGGTCAGGATCTCCCAGCCAAGTTCCCATGCTGTTCAAACAACTTTGCTTGGAGTTTTTCCTTTAATATGTAGTAACATGGAAAAAAAAAAGCAAATGTGAAATAGCAGTGGTAAATAACTCTCTGCTATGGCCATGCTTTCCCCATAATGATGTCTTGGATTTGATTCCAAATGTTTGCTGGCTAAAGTGCTTGACTAGGGATTGTAGAGCAGTGTGATGTCATGCTTGCATGGTGGCATTTTTCGTTTCCTTGCTAAGGCGGAACCGTGTTCGAAAGAGGAGCTCCTGAAAGCTTTCAAGCTGTTTGATCATGATGGCACCGGCAAGATCTCCTTTGAGAAACTCAAGCTAGTGGCTGTTGAAGTTGGGGAGGACATCATGGATGAGGAGCTGCAGGTTTGTGAAGTGCAGTCCTCCTGTGCTCCGCTCAGGGAAGCAGGGGTGTGCCTTAGTGCAGGGAATGTTAGTAGGGGGACAGCTCTGTGTTGCTTTGCAAGGGACAACTCACCCCTGCTGCTCTGATTTATAAACCTGCCTCTTCTCTAATCTCCATCATGTGTCCAAGTGCTAAAGTCTAATGCAAGGTCTCTGTCTCACTTGGGATTAAATTGAAGCCTTGCCTGAGACCTTTGGAGGTGTTCAGGCACCTCTCAGAGCCCACCTAATCTGGTCTCCAAATCTTTGCTATCCCACAGGAAATGATTGACGAAGCAGATTTGGATGGAGATGGGCAAGTGAATAAACAGGAGTTCCTGCGGATCCTGACTCTTACTGACCCATAACTACATAATGTTTTTTCTTCTCCTGTTCCACTGTAAACAACAGGTAGAAATGGCACTTTTCTCCAAATTCCTTAGCTTTTGTGGGTTTTACTCAGTTTATTGCCTTTCCTAGGCATGATATTGTTAATGTTTTACCTCTGGGGTCAATTTTTGTGCTCCACTATTGCAAGCAGTTTTCTACATCCTAGTAAACAGTGTTGTTACTAGCTCTGTGTCTGTGTGGGTTGGTTCTGAAGTCTGAAATTTGTTCAAATTCTCCAGCTAGTGCCTGGAATTCCCCCCCTTGTATTGTAATTACATCCTGTTGCTTTTCAGCCTATCTGATAAGTTAGTCAAAATGCTCTTTACCCTCAGAAAACCCAGTATAACTCTCAGAAGTTAGTACTGTTGTCAGAAACTTCTGTACCTTTCCTGAACTGCATCTGTGCAAAAGACAGTTGAAGGAATTGGATGCAGTTGCAAAATCTGCAGCTCTGAGGCCAGGAGGTGTAATGAGACCTACCACGCATTTGTGCTTCCTGCCTAACAAAATGCATGTTCAAATTGGATGTTGTTCTGAGGTTGGGTTACTCACCGCAGTTCTCTGAGAGGGATTCTCTAAGGACCAAGAGAACAGTCAACAGGATTTTTGTGCTGGTAAGCACTTTCCCTCCTCTCCCTGGCAGCTGCTCTCCCAAGACTGGCTGATGCTTTATATCTTAGAAGCTTGTACACCTTTGAAAACATTGTGGAAGACAGCCAATGGGTTGAAAATGATTGTTAGGGGAACCAGTGGAAAAAGGTACCACAGAAAAGAGTGATTGGATAAGCTCCATTTTCACAAGAAACCTGGGTAAAAGTGGTGGTTCACACTACTCTGGGCTGTTCTGTCCTTCCCATAAATGTCGGTGTGCCCCTCTTTGCAGCATGTAGATAAATTCCTTCCCACTTTGGTCCTTGGTAGAGTCTTGAAGGATCTTGCCATGTTGATAAGAGAGCAAAAATGTGCCAGTGGTTTGGAAAGGATTTAAAAACTTGAAGAGTTTGCTGACAAGAGTGACAGATGATAGTTATAAGAAAATGTCTTATACTGAAAGAATTGAACAGCTCAGTCTGTAAAGATTATATAATACTACTTGAATAATAAGAACCTGTATAACGAGAACATACCAGCTACCATCTAAATGGCTTTTCAACCTAATGGAGATAAACCTGTCAATATCCAGGTGCTGGAAGTATATTCTTCAACTATAGGAGAGAAATAAAACATGGCTTATTCTAAATGATGTTGATTAACTGTGAGAATGAGCTATCAAATGGTATAAGTAGTGTGTTCAAGTCAAGACTGGATCCTCTTAGAAGGCTTGTTTCAGTCAAATATAAGTTACTGTACTCATTACAGCTCCTGCAGAATGGTCAGATTACATAGACAAATGGTTCCTTCCAGCCTTAAAAGTCTGTGCCTGGCCTGTTATCTGAACAACTGTTTGTGATACTGGGTTATTTTTAGTGCCTTTGTTTGCCAAGCATTGCTGATCACCCAAACCAGCGTACAGCTTGCCATTCAAGTTTGAGCTATCTTGTTGAGGTATCTTGTCTGGCCCTGTTGCCATGCAGAATTTTCTTCCACACAGTTTTTTTTTTCTAAATGAAGCGACTGGAACTTGCACCACTTTCTTTAGAATGTCTAAACATCCCCCTGGACTCTTTCTGCTCAGGATTAGTATGAAAAGCTACCTCCTAAATACTCCATGCTATCATAGCAAGTCTTCTGTTAACACAAGAACAGAATGTAACTGCTTTCCATTACAGAATCACAGAGCAGTTGAGGATGGAAGGGACCTCTGGAGATTATCTGGTCCAACCCACTGCTCAAGCAAGGTGGGCTAGGGCGGATTGCCCAGGACTGTGTCAAGTTGGGTTTTGAATATCTTCAAGGATGGAGACTTCACAACCTCTCTGGCCAACCTGTTGCAGTGTTCAACCACCCTCATTAGTCTTCAATGCTAATAGTGGTTTAGTTACTCACTTCAGCATGGAGGAGAAAAAAAAAAAAAGTCCAGAATACCTGCTTCCCCTTTTCCACTAATAGATGCCATATTTATGCCCAAGTCTGAGTTCTGAGGCATCCAAGCAAAACAAGTGTAGTTTATAACTGGCAACTTTTTCCCATACCATTCTCCCCATTAATGGCCCAATCAGTAGTACTAAGAGCACCTCCTAATACAGAGTACAGGGCAAAGATAAAAGCAGGTCATTCAGTCAAGGAGAATTCAGCACACATAGCAAGTGTCTACTTTTATTCAGTAGCACAATCATGTTCCTTCCTTTGGTCACTAATATATCCATTCTGTGAAGTGGTACTGTATGGGGAGCTTTAAACCAGCAAAGACAGATTTGAAAAGTATCTTAGGGGCAGATTCCTGTTCACACAAGATATGCATATGTCAGGTCAGCCCAGTTATGACTGAAATGACCTAGGCAACTCCGCTACTACTCACAGAGGCAATGGCTGTATCTCAGCCCTGTGGAGACCTGGCATCTGCATGTCAGCTCGATGCACACCAACACTCCCATTAGTGCCATTTTATGGTCAGTACAGTGAGCAGTGTGTCCTTGGCAAGGCATAGCAATGCCTACATTGCTCCAGTGTTTTCCCTCCTCAGCAGCCAGCAATGGTTCAGTGGGGGGAAAGAACTCCATTTGACTAACAGTTTTCCTATTGACTTGCGAGTGTAAAGGGGGAAGGATGTTATCTTATGCTAAGTGCCTGAGCTCCGGAGGAGTTGGATCCTTCAGCTTTGTGACATTCAGGCAAGTCTGACCACTTCTTTGACCATTTTTCCAACACCGTCATAGATCTCATGAATGGGGGCATTGCACATGAAGGCACTGGTGGTCACCAGCTTGTTCTTCACGTCCACGTGAATCTCAGTGACGTGTTTGTTCACATGCTTGCAACCGAGTTCCTTCATGGTCTCAGCAGTCTTTGCATAAGGCCATCTACAAGAATAAGAGAGTAAACGCTGCGTGGAGAAACTGTCATTGCAGAGAAAGATCTGACAAAGGCCTCGAGTGAAAAGCCCATGAGTGCCTCATGGCAGCAGCTTCAAAGTTGCTACAGAGAAATTAATCCCTACAAAAAAGCTAGCTCAATAGGACCCAAATCTTTTTTTGTCAGAGGAATTTCTCAGGGGCTATAGAACTAAGCAGGAAAACCTCCAGATTACAGTAAGCTACAAATCCTGAGTAAAGCCAAAATAAGACCTTGATGCAAAACTATAGACATTCCCCACTTAACCCTGTCCCACTCCAGACTTTGCATTTGGGCTTTCTTCACCAGCTTTCTACAAATGACCTTACTTCCCAGCTAAATGGCAAGCGCCTGCATAGTTCCTTTCCTACCACTGGAAGAATTCAGTCACAGCTTTCATCAATGATTAAGGGCAGTTTCAGCCCCTCGCTCTCATAACACTACCAAGTGTTGTGCAGCCATGATCCTGCCCAGCATCTGCTTAACTTCATGAGACAATGGTCTGGTGTCTTTCCTACCCTGGGACTGAGAGAAGCATGAGACAGGGTGTTGCATACACTGGGGAGGGATGTGATCATGCAGTGTTTGAGACGTGATTTTGTATCAGCACTTTGTGATTACTTACTTCTCACATTCTGTGTCATGACCCACGGTCAGCTCACAGCCTGGGAAGATTTTGGCTGCCAGCACTGGGGAAATGCAGCACAAGCCAATGGGCTTTTTGGCAGCATGGAATGCCTTCAGTATGTCCTCCACCTCTTTGGAGACTATGCAGTTCTTCCCTTGGGTGGCCCAAGTACTCAGGTTTTTAGCCACTCCAAAGCCACCTGAGGAAAGGGAAATGGATTAGGCAGGAAGAGTATTACTCAAAGGCAGAATTTTTATGTCAGATTTGACCCGGTAGATTGCTAAAATGGATTTGGTGGATGGAAGCATTTGTCCAATGTTGACAGAAGAGCTAAAATATACAAGCTAAACTTTTGTGAGCATCTGAATATTTTTCAGCTCCTGACTGTTGGGAGATGAGACTCCAAAGCACCTTTGTTGCTTCTAAACAGAATTCAACTGGAGAGATATCAATGCTCTGTTAATTACCCTGTGTGTCACCCATGAGCTCTTCTCTGCAGAATTATGGTGGAGCTTGCTTACAGAATTTTTCTGGTCATTTGATCCTTGCTCCAGGAGTAGTCCATCCACACTGAAGTCACTTGGCCATACCTTCATCAAAGACTAATTGCCAGACCAATCAAACTTTCCACTTTTGAGTCATCCCCCCTCTGTCCTAGCTTCTCCTAATAAGGGGGTAGGCATATTGGTGTAGGAAGGGATAGTGTAGGTATGTCCTTTCATCAAGCTGAGACAAACGAAGTACATGGTACAGAGGATAAGAAGTCAATCAACAGTTACCTACCCTCTCCTCTTGGGAGTAAGCTTCTGCATTGCCATGTGCTCTTGTAATACAAGTCCAAGCAAACACACTAGTACCAGCACAGATGGAAGATGGCCATCCTTCCAATCCCTTCCTTCCTCCAGACTGTCCTCTTCCCCAGTAGTTCTATTCAGTTCTTCTCTGGGCCACAAAGCCCATGTCATTCAAGGCTCATGGCATACTCTAAGCCCTCCCACCAAATCACCAAATAGTTGGGGTTCGAAGGGAATTCTGGAGATCACCCAGCCTAAAACCTTGAACTTGCAGAGCCCAGTGCCATCCTACCTGGTATGATTAGGGCATCCAGTTCCGTGACATCCAGCTTAGCTAGATCCTTGATGTTGCCTCTGGCTATTCTGGCACTTTCAACTAGCACATTGCGCTTCTCCTGAGTTGGCTGTCCTTTTATATGGTCCACGACATGCATCTGGTCCACATCAGGAGCGTAAACCTCTGCCTGGGGAGGGAGGGCAAGATCTGTTATTCTTTGGGCACGTATCCTAGGCACTGCTGCAAGGCCATAGATAGTGAATGAAGGTGCTCGAGTTACTTCATTAGGAAAGAACTTTGCTGGTGAACACAGTGACCCTCAGGCTCACCTGTATCTGACATTGGCATGGGGAAGGTTATTGTCATTGGGAGGAGAAAAAAAGTTCTTTGGTGGCCTCTGCATAGGGAACCCTTGCACTTATCTTGCAGGGACAAGGGTATTAGGTGAAAGTGAAGAATCTAGTCTACTGCTCATTTGGGGGGGGGGGGGTAAATTTGGGGAGAGGAGAAAGCCACTCCTTCCCCTCCTGGGAAAATAAGGTGTTCCAAGAGCATGAAGCTCATTTCCTAGCAATTGCCATCCATGTCCCAAACAGCCACCTTCACTGTGACAGCCCCAGCCCCGCCCTAGCTACCCCCAAGCAAAGGGCAGCACGGCCCTGTGCCTAGCTGGGCGCTGCACCTCAGGAGACTTGCCGGCTGCCTGGCCAGTCTTTTCATGCCTGCTGATTGGCCGGTCAGTTTGTGCCTGCTGATTGGCCAGTCAGTTTGTGCCTGCTGATTGGCCAGTCACCATGCGGGTGCTGACTGATTGGTCAGTCCACACCTGCTGATTGGCCGCTCAGCCTGTAGCTGCCGATGGCCCAGCAAGCTGCTGCCCAGCCCTGTGCCTCCCTCCAAGGCAGGAATGCGAGTTTCTTCCCTCCACCGCTGCCTTCCCAAAGCCCAGTGGATTTCATTGCCTTGAAAGTGCTTCCCCTGCCTTCAGGCCTGGTTTAAGCTGGCATGCAGAAATTAAGGGTGGGGAGTGGCAAATACACGGATGACTGATGGATTTTGCAATTGTGCAAGCTTTTTTTCTTCTCTCCATCCTATTTGCCAAAAGCAAAAGAGGGGCAGGGGGAGGAGACACCTGAGTTTCCTCCGCTAGAGGTCCCCTCCAATCAAGGGATGAGGCTGCCAATTTGAAGTAAGGCAGGAGGGGAACAATTGCAGAAGCTCCAGGAGAAAGAAAAAAGAGACAAAAATACAGACAGTGGAGGAGGGTTGGGCACATCTCCCCTTTAACCCAAACTGAGAATACACACTCCAAAGACTTTGGAATCGGGTCAGCTGGCTCTGCAGAGCATGTAAATCACTATTGCACCTTTGTAATCAGTGGACCAATGCTGATTTCCAGGAGAAGGTCTCTGGCCCAGATTTGTGGGTGGCTCAGAGCTCAGGATAACATTACACATGGCTTCTCTCCTTCCCCTTCCACTCTTGCAGAGTGGTTATAGTGATTAATTGCACACTGAGCAGCTGCTTGAGGGTTGCCTTTAACCCTATTGCAGTTTAACTCACAAGAACTCATCCATCTTCTATTTTAGCCATCTAGGTTTTAAAAAGATGCATTTCAAAAAGCCAGAAACAGTAATAGCTTTTTAAACAGAAATACCAGAGCGGAAAAGAGGAAGTGCCAGCCAAAAAGAATAGAGAATGCATTTAGGAAAGTTTGCTTCAGAGCTTGGATACAGTCAACACGGAGCACCCAGCCAATCCCTTTGTGGGGCAAAGCTGTGAGAGCAAAGCAAAGACCAGGGAGTTCTCCACGCTCGCTGCAACAGCTCCTGCACTGTGCCCTTCACTTTGCTTATGCTCTGCAATAAGTCCAGCAGCAATGGGGAGCTTGTAATTTGTCCAGCAAGCTGCAAAGCTCCTTAGAGCAGAGTACCTTCTGCAAGAGAGAGAAAGAGAGAGTGAAAAGCAGAGCAGGGCAAAAGGAGCCACAGATGGGGCAGCAGCCTGCCATGGTGCCTCTTACCTGTGCCCCCTCCCTGCTGAGATGCACCAGCACAGCAGAAGACTCATGGATCTCACTCCCATCGTACACCCCGCAGCCAGCCAGCACAACAGCCACTTTCTTTCCCATGGTCACCACCAGAGTGAGAGGATCCCCTGGAGAGCCCCAAATTGCTGTGCATCTCTGTTCACTGCCTGGAGCCTTTTATAGCACGATCCCTCCCCCAGACACAGGTGGGGCCAGGACGGCTGGGCTGAATTTCTTACTGGCAGGAAGGTTTTGTTTCCAGTGCCACAGGCAGGGCATGTAAATATTATTTGTTTCCTAAACTGAAAGCTCCCTTGCAGACCTTCTTTGCAGCACGTTGTCCACAAAGTATTCCCAGCTGACATGACCTCTTCAACAGAGCAGCTGTGTTTTTCCTTCTTCTCAGCTGTCAATTTTCCATTCTATTTCAGAATAACGCACCAAAATCTTTGTGCATGTGATGGCATCGAAGGCAGCCAGCCCAGACAAAGCATTCAGGCTAGTGAATTTCCTCTCTGTGCCCCATTTTCCAAACCGTACACTGCACGGGCAGCCTCTCTTAATACCAAATTTCCCATTTCGGACCTTAAATGTTCTCACCCTCGCACCCTGTCTCTGAAGAGTAGTTTTCACCCAATTGCAGTTGTTTCCTGGCCTTTGGGCCCCGGGATTAGAAGTGAATAACTTGAGACTCTATCAACAGCATCAGCTCTCCAAGAAGGTAACAACACCAGTTGTCAGGAAAGTGGTAGCATGGTAAGGAGAGAAACTGGCAGACCTCTGACCTCCTAAGGGGCACCTGGCAGCAAGGTTCCCAGCATGTGAGGAGGGGACTCCCTTGCTCATGTGGAGACCTCTTCTTCCCTGTCCTTGGAGTGTTCTCAGCTGAGAAGATTATGAACCTCTTTTTACTTCAGCTTTGCACCGTTGAAATAATCCTGGCTTGCTAAGTCTACCTTGCTGTTCTTCGGAGAAGAACAGACCTCATGCAACATGTCTGGAAAATGTTTTTCAGGGCTTATTTATAAGAAATTTTCTTTGGGTCTCTATTGTATTTGGAAAAGGCATGAAGTGTATTCAGTGTATAATGAAATAATATTTTTGCAAGCTCTTTATCCATAGCAGGCATGAGGAGCATATTCACTGCTAAAGCACTTGTCTTCATTTATTACAAGCATCTCTTAAAATTAGTGATATAAGGCACTACATACTCCTAGCTGTTGTCTTTACAAACAGAAACAAAAAACTCATGTGTGATCGGTGGAGAAGGGATTTGGTGAAGTCCAGC
Source organism: Dromaius novaehollandiae (assembly GCF_036370855.1). Classification (NCBI taxonomy): domain Eukaryota; kingdom Metazoa; phylum Chordata; class Aves; order Casuariiformes; family Dromaiidae; genus Dromaius; species Dromaius novaehollandiae. Next base: position 3,415,900 of record NC_088108.1, read on the forward strand.
TAATCTAATGCAGGCTGTTCCATTCAGTTGCTTTTATTTTCCAGAAAAGGAGTTAAACTCTGAGACATAGATGGAAAACTCCAAAAGTGTTTTCCCTGCTGTTTGGTTTGTTATCTAAGGTATTGTAAGTGTGATTCAGAAATTTATCATTTCCTCTTATACAAAAAAACAGCTGAATCATGCTGCTGCTTGAACAGATAATTCCTTCTTCCTTCAACTGGTTGGAGAGCAGCCCCATTAGTGATGAGACAAAGGCAGCCTAAGGCTACTGATTTAAACAAACTTACTGCTCATGGCAAAGCACATTGTCTAGCTCTGCATGTTGCAAACTGACTAAGCAAGTTCACCTTACTGAAATAATTGGTCAGGTGTAACAAAACAGCCTTGTTCTGGTGCTCGTTTCCTCATATGACAAGACCCATCTATCTCAGTAGACATATGGAACCTAAAGATCTACCTGCAATAGACTTTTTCTGGATATTTATCTGGAAATAGACATTAAGCTTTAATATTAATGCCTTGTTCTAATCTGCATTAACATTCCAGCGAGGATGACTGTGAAGAAACCCTGTTGCCTTAAAGCTCTTCTTGAAGGGTGAACACAATTAAAGATAACTGTCTTCCAAAGCACTGAAGAAACCTGGAGGGTTTGGGAGCCATTATAGGGGTCCAGCTGCTCAGTGAGAGCATGCTGCCATGCTTTACCCAGCTTGGAGAGCAGAAGGAGCGTGGTCCCTTGGCATTACCTGTGGACTCTGCCAGTCAGGGATTGTTCGGACTGCTGCTGCAGATCTGACACATCTGGGATGGTCCTGGCGGCCTGACTTTGGGCTCCGGCACTGCCCACTCTTTACAGCTCTGGGACTCATTTCAACATGCCATGGAGCATGCCCGATGGGAGAACATAGAGCTGGGTCTGCCAAGAGGAACATCACAGCTTGCTGCTGTAGGGCCTCTGCAGGGAGTATCCTTGTCCAGTCCAGTAAAATTAGTGTGAAGCTCTTTACACTGTTCTGTGCCTTTTATCTTATCCAGAGGCCAAGAACAGGATTTGCTTTAAGTGGGCCAGATAGGAGCCGAGTCCTCCACAGGAGTAGGGCCTAAACTGGCCCGCTGCTCCTGGGAAGCCAACAAGACTCTTCTAGATTTTATCCTCACACTGGCAGCCTCCAGAATGCATATCTCCACTGACACCTCCCTCATGAAGATTACGCAGGAACAAGGAGGAGCTCCCTGGGAACATGCACAGAGAGGCTGGATTAGATAGAGGTGGACCGGCACATGGACAGACGTCACTTTTAAGGGGAACGGCACTGAATCTTCCCTGGACTTTCCCACCACAGAACAGTGGTGCCAGACATTCATAGCTGTGATAGGGAAAAACAGCAGGGCCATGGCCAGTGTTAGGATAAATTACTGGTCCCCAAGGAGCTCCTGGGCTTGCAAAGTGCTTGTTTGCTCCAGCAAGATGTATTCTTTAAAAAACCTTAATTTTAACTAGTGCAATTTCCTCACTGGCAGTGGCAAAAAGGCAGTAATAGCAATAAACCCTTAACATTATTTTTCAAGTGTCTTTTTTAACAAGAGTTAATCAACAGTAAAATTAACAGGCCCCTGGAGGGAGCTACCAGCAGTCCATGCTGACTCACAGACTGAAATTTATTGCAGCTAGGAACTCGTTTGCATTTCCTCCCTGCACACAGAGAGGAACACTAACAGAAGATGTTTGTAGGGAAAAGGGGTGGAGAGCAGGGAGGAACAGAGGCCAGTGGAGTTGGTTTGGTTATAAAGAGCTAGGGAGGAAAGAGAGGCAGCATTTCAGTCTGCATCTGGGTCTTCAGCGGACTCTGCGATGGCAGTCAGAAAAGCTGAATCACTGCATTATTCCATAGGGCTCTTGGGCATTTCCGCAGGTAGGGATCAAGTCTTCTTGGCATGGGAGAATGGGGTAGGAACTAGCTTTCATGGACAACCCCCTTTCAAAGGGGGCTACAGAGTCTGTTTATTCCAAATCTCTCTACTTGGATAAAACTTTTAAATCCAGAGATCCCTCTGCCTATTTCGAGCAGCCAATAACATATTTGTCTCGGCTTTAAAGTGCTGGCCTGGACTGTTGTACTCAATCCATCCTGGGTGGGAAGCAAATCAAAACTTTGTGATGGTCATTTTCATACAGGATTTTTTATTTGGATGCACTTTCCTCCCTTTTCCTTTTTTCTAGCTGTCTTCCCTGCAGATCTGTTTTCCTTGTTCACCCCTGTTTCTTTTGCTCGTTCTTTGCATTTCTTCTTTTTGAGTGCTGCCCCTCTTTATTTTGGGGCTAGTTTTCTGTAAGCAAAAATCTTATGTGATCCTCCGTAGAATGTACATGTGTGTATGCCTTTTGTGTAACTGGAATCTGAGAGCTGATTCTACCTTTATCTGGCAGTGGAGGAGCAGTTTCTAAAATGATTAGGTTCAAGTTTCTTAAAACTAGGCACCCAGGAAGAGGTGAGACCATGGACACAAACCTGTAACACACCTCCCTTCCCTTTAGATTTCATTATTTGTAGATCCTGTACGGTTATTCTCTCTCTGTTCCCTGTTTCTGCCGCTCTGGGTCTCTCCTGTTTTGGGAGGAAAGTTTATAAGCTCTTTCTCTTTTTCCTTCTCCCTTGTCGCACACAGGATCACTCTTACTGGCTGTGCACTTCTACAGCTTAAGCAGAGCAGCCCCTCTGATCCCCAGCACAGCTTTAGGAATCCTTCTGTTGATTTTATCAGCTCTTCTGGCATATGCAGGTAAGACTTGGAGTGTGGCCAGATTCGAGGCCTCCCCCTCCTATAGCTTTACATGTATGCTTTGCCAAGAGGTTTATGTAAACCTTGGCAGCCTTACCAGACCCTTGATGCATTATCCAGTAGGAATATGTCAGCACACCAATTTTTTCCAGTATATGCAGCCTATGAAATAGATGTTAATTTTGAACAAACACTTTACTTTACTCTCAGATCTCAGAGAGTTTCATCAGAGTGGATGCATAATTTCTCTAAAATCTATTCCCAGGCTTTCTGAATGTGTGGTTTAGGCATCTATGGATTGAAATAGCATGTTCATGTATAAATTCCAAGGAATCTACTTAGCTGAGAGGGAAAGTCTCTGGTTATATTGAAATTCACACTCTTTAGAATGAATGCTGAAGTATTCCTCCTATTTCACTGCAGCAATGAGGAAATGAACTTCCAAGTTTTGATGCTGCAACTTACCACTACCAGTCCTGATATTTTTCTCTACAAAGCCGAGGCCTTGGGAGAGACAATACATACTTTAACACATAAAACATAGGTCCACCTCCTTTCTCAGTCAGTGGTGACACAAAACACTAGTAGAACACACTTAGAAGTAGCTGTATTAATGGGGCCATGTGGTATGGCCCATTAGGCAGGTGATGTCTTCACAGTTCACAGAACTCAACAGCCTCCTACCAGAGGTGGGAATTTCTGGGGTCCCTTGTTCCCAGAGGTGCATACCTGTGTGATTACAGTCCCCAGCAGCCTGGGGAGTCATCAGCAGAGCTCTTCCCAACATGAGTGTTGCCCACAAGGCTGTAATAGTTTGAAGAAGAAATGAAGCACAGAGCCATTACAAAGTTCCACTTTGGAAAGAGAATTACAAGTCTATCTGTAAGATCCCCTAATAACAGAGGTGATCCTGAAATATGCCAGGTATTTCCCTGAGTGATATAGTGTATAAGTTGCTAGTAAAAATGTAGGAAGTCCCAGAGACATTTGTGCTGGAGTTGTGCTGTCAATATATTCAGAATGCACATAGAGGAGAAAATGTAGCTGTAAAAATAAGGTACTTTTTGGTACTGTTTGGGAGGAGTAGTTGGGTTCCATTCAACTTGAAGTCTTTTAAAGCAAGGTCTTTGTCATTTTTGAGATGAGGATGCTGGACAGGATAGTTCTTGAGAAGGAGTGAGTTTGGTAGTTTCTATGCCCATCTTCAAGAAAGACCCATTATTTATGGAAATCCAGCAAGATGTTTGAGACCTGTAGTACAAACATACTTGGACCTAACAGCTTACAGCTGGAAAAAAAGAAGCCACTAGGCAACCTAAAGGAAAGTAGTGTCAGGACTTGATCTACATTAAAATATTATTGTCATTGTTGTTGAGTCTTGTGGGGACTATGAGGAAGAGAAGATAATGGCTTGCTGAACGTGGACTTCATTAGGGCAGACTGCATGTCAGGCCTGGTACGGTATTAAGTTGAAGTAACTCATGAACCTTGAGCTTACCCCAGGCTCTTTGATGAATGCACAGTGTTATCCTGAAGTCTTTATGGTTATGTCTACACAGGGTAATGGGGCATGGTGCAGACCTACCCAAGCTTGTGCTAGCTCTGTCTGGAATCATGCAGAATCTGTGCAGCTTCATGTGCCAACATACCACATGCCTATAGCACAGATGCATGTCCTAAGCACTACCTTCAGTAATCTGGTGTCTTAAAATCACAGTTCTGTCTCCATTGTCTTTTGTTTCATAGGAATTCGGAGAAGCCTAAGAAATGCCTCCCTGTTCTTATCTCTCTGCCTGACCATCTCAGTGTTCTGGTGCAGCTATGGAGTGGTCTTCATCCTAGGAGGGCAAGGAGTTTTGAATGACACTGGTGATTTCCGCAATGCCTTAGTGCCTGGCCTGGTCACATTTACTCTGGCACTACTCATTATTGCAGTGGTGGGCTTCCTTCACAGGGAGGTCATTCTAGCTATGGTTGCTTCTGCTGTCTCACTTGCCAGCGCTCATGAAATTGCCGTGCACTATAACACAGCTTTTGGTTCCTCTGCTGTGGCTTGCAATTATATGATTGTCTGTTTGGTTGGAGGTTATTTTGCTCTGGGAAGGATTCTTTATTTGCTCACCAAAGAGAAAATTGTCCTTCCTGGCACAGATCTGGCTAAGAATAAGACCCATGAACAGATCAAGTCCACCAGTGGCAGCGTGAATCATTTTTCAAACACAGGTCTGATCCTGAACATGCTGTCTGCCAGTGTCTTTGGCTGTAGACTCCTGGGTGTGACTAGCAAACTATTTATCGGTCAGGTGCCCTGGCTGTGGGCCTCTGGGATCTATCAGATTGGGGTATGCATTTTATCATACCGTGCCATGGATACACTGATGGCTACATTCTTTGGTTTCACTTCCATCTTGAAATTTGCTGCAGGCTATTGCCTTCTGTACCCAATCTGGCAGCCAGAGGAGCCATCTTTCCGTATTCCATTTCTGGTGGTTTTTGCAATTCTTTTTGCTGTCTTGGCTCTTTTTATCACTCTTAAGAGTCCAGTGGATGGCCTGTATTTACTGTTTTATGTGGCTTACTGCATTGCAATAGCTTGTCATCCCAAGGGATTTTTTGAAGGTGGACCCCAAGGCATGGATGTGGCCATCTTTGTGGCCTCAGCCTTGATGACTCTAATTTACCTGTACAATACAAAAGAAGGTGCCAAAATCCCAACAGGGAAGGGTGTTGTGAAGGCCTTACTTGCTCGCAGCAGTTTTCTGAAGCTTCGTGAAGGGGCAGACCTTTATGCTCCCTATCTAGGCTACTCCAAGTATGCAGATGCTGAAGTACTTGGCTATGCGTGCAGTGTCCTTGCTTCTTTCGCTATAATGATGACAGGGGACCCACAGGCTCCACTTTCTACTGTTGTAGTTCCATGGGTTGTGGTAGCTGGTGGGATCCTTAAGCTTCTAGGTGGCTCAGTGGCCTTTGCCCGGGGTAAAACCCTGGAGAGCAGTGCCTTCATTCTCTATGGCGTCATGTGGATCATCTGGGGCTTGACAAGATATGGCGGCCTCTATGGCACTACCAGAAGCTTCCACACAGCAGTGGGCATCATTGCTTTCATGCTCTTCAATGGCTTCATTGTCTTCTGCACACTCTTCTTAAACATCACCTGGTTCTTTTACTCCCTCTCTTTCTTGCTCATCCCTGTCAGCTTCTTGCTGGATGCCATCAGTGCTGTTCCAGCTGGCTATGACCTTGCTGCCACTCTCATCTTTGGTCTGGTCAGCTTCTACTGCTTCCTGTCTGCCCTTTTCAACAGTATCTTTGAAGGTTCCTGCTTACCAATGGGTAGGCCTGTTGTGCAGCTCAGTGGTGTGGGGGGAGGAATGAACAAGTGCCTTCATCTGCCTGCCAGAAAAGCTTCCTCAGTCAAGAGAATTGCAGGTAAGGGAAATATACAGGGGACAGTGTGCGGGTGGAGGGTTAACTCAGAGAGATTTTGTAGCAGAACATTATTAAAGGAACTTTTTTTTCACATCCAAATGTGGAAACCATGATAATCTGATTACATTTTGACCAAGCAGGCCATGTTACAGGAGGCATCAGGACCTAAACACATTCTGGGGAAAACAGGACCAATTCCGTGGCAGAAGCTGGGTTTAGCAGTGAATTTGTTGCTATATCTCCTATATCATATCATCTCTGTCTGCTTGTCCAGTCTCAGATACACAAGTCCTCCAGGCTGGGGCTACCGCTGAAAGCTTCGTACAGAGAAAGCAGGGCCAATGAATGTGCTGCCTCTCTCCAGAGGGTTCAATGACTTCTGGTCCAGATGAAAATGGCTCAGAATTCCCCCACATGTCAGAGCTCTTCTTGGGTGAATTCTAAAATGCACTCAGAGGAAATACTTGTTAGCTGGGAAAAGGAGATGAGATCACTGAATTGGCTGTTTTGTCTGTGACAGCTCTTCCGTGAATTAAAGCTCCTCAGTTTTAGTCGCTTAAGGGACTGTTCCCATGTCAATAGATATCCTGAAGAATGGAGGGACCTGCGGCATCCCCACAGATACTGTATATGTGCTTGTGGCAGCCTGTAATAGACCTGATGCTGTGGAGAAAGCTCACCAGTAAGTATTTCTCTCACCGCCCCAGTGAGGGCTTCCCTGGCTAGTATAAGGAAGCCTCTAGGACTTACAGCTGTTACTGAGTACTGGCTACAGCAACTGTCCAGAGTAATGTGACACACAACTTAGCTTTCTTGCGAGGAATAAGCTGACAAGCCTGGGGATAAGATCTGAATGAGAAAAGGGGACAGCTGAGCTGAAATTGTCTCCTGGAGTATTGAAAGCTATTGACAGGTGATGGATATCACAAGGAAACCTAAAGACCAAAAAGTGAGAAATGAGGCGGGGTACCTATCTGTGGGTACATACCCAAACCCCTCTCATTTTAAGGAATGTCTCTGGCTGTGCTTTTGTAAGCAGCTGGAATCCCTCAGGTTGGTGGGTATTTCTCAGAACTTGAGCAGTTCTGACCCGTCACTACACAAGGAGTTAACTACATCACTACACAAGTAGTGACTCATCACTACACAAGGAGTTAAAACCGTAACTGGGAGTAGACATCCATGTCCTTTCCTGTCAGGTCATCTATTGGACAATTTAGCTTTTACTACAGAGACTGATCACCTCAGGCAAGGCCCGCGGGTATTGTCTAACACTAGGCCTCTCCAACACAATTTCTGTTTCAGCTTGAAAATAAATTCCTAGCTTACTTCCAGGTTCATTTCTCTTTTCTCCATTCTAGCTCCAAGCACCAGGCTCAAGAGCGGCCCATGTCGCTTTGGATTTCTAGCCTGAAGCAGCTGGAACCTGCAAAGCATTTGTTCACGCCCCTACTCTGGGACTTCATGGAGGCTGCCTGGCCATCTCCTATTAGCTTGGTAGTTCCCAGAGGTGAGGAAATGCTGTTGTTTACAAGCTCTCTGAAGAGCTCTGAGTCTGAAACTCCAGCACAGTCACACTTCACTGCAGTGCCATTTACTCTATGTCAATATTCCTGGTAAGATCACTGTGGTTGGACTGATGTGTATCAGTAAGTGTGTGGCTCTTCCTTGTGCAGGAGAATGGGTGGACTTCCTGGGAATGAAGGAGTCTGCAAAATACGTTGGTACCCCTCAAAGCATCGCCATCCGCATTCCTGACTGCTCTGTCACCACACACCTCATTGACTTGGTGAGTGGTCAGAGCACACTCTTCTCAGCAGCACTGGCAACGAGACCTTGCCACTCCACCGTGTAGGTAGCAGGCTTGGAGTCAGTCACTAACACCTAGGACCTCTGGTCTGCTGGAAGGTAGAAGAATGGTGAGACTGAAGTACTCAGCCAGCCTTCTTGCTGGGTCTTGACAAGTCACCTCTCCTCTCTTTTTTTCTTTCCTCTTTGAAATGAGGATCCTAGAATGTTCAGAGAGCTCTGGGAAGTGAAAAGTGAAAAGCTACTCAAATGAGTAGCTCTCTCTCTCAAAAAAAAAAAAAGTCATTAGGAAGGAGTAGGGTATGCAGGCAACTGTAGCTGATTTTATTGCAGGAGGGAGTGAAAAAGGAAGAAAAGAGACCACCAGGTCAGAATGCCAGAAAAGATGCAATTAACAGATACTTTATATGATTTCCTACCTCCAACACTTCTACTGCAAGCACAGGCTTATTTTAAGCCAGTATAACTTGAGGAGGTCCAGAATGTGGCTTGTAGAGCAACATCAGTTACAACTTATACTATGTTATAAGCAACACTGCTCCATGACTTTAGCCAGGGAGTAGCTGCTGGGGTGACCACCTGGGAGAGTGTGTGTATGTGTTAGAATAATACAGGGGTGAACACATAAACATTTGAGGGTGCACAGACACCTGAGGGTAGGGTCTGGCCTGTACTGCTATAACCTCAAGGGTGTTACAACGTTATGGGCCAGACAAGCTGGCTTGCCCATGTGGTCTCCTGAGCCCTCCTTGGAAGAAAGCTCTTTCTGTCCTGTGCCGTACGACCTCGTGGCAGCAGCAGCTGCAAGTGAATATGCAATTGCCTGTAGCACAGTGGCCTAGCAGCTGCAGAGAAAGTGTGATAGGAAATGTTCTGCTGCAGCGCTGAGCACTGCCCCCAACATATCTCGACACAGCTCCAGATGAGAGCACTTTGATGATGCTGCCTGACATGCTGAGTAGTGTTGCTTTACAGAGGCAGTTTTCTTGCGTGATCTTCTGTTTAAAAAGCTGATCTGTGGCTCAGCCAGTTGCAGCTGTGCTCTGGATGGAAGGAATTGCATGGCCAGGCCACTATTTTGACTGCAGGAGTTGGAGATGTGTGACCATGAACGATGGATACAGCCCCATAGCTTTGCTAGTAAATTCACCTTGAAGGAAGAAATCCACATTCCTCCCACAGTTCAGATCCATCATCCATCACTGCATTTCTGGGCTTTGCTAGAGAAACTATGGCACCCTACAAGTCCTACAGTAATGTCCCCGCTCACTACTTCATTTCTAGGGCAACCACTGTAGCTCTTTGATAATTACTATCTCTTGAAAATAAAATGTTCCTTTTTGATCTAAGTCGGTAAATCCCAGTTCATCAGGGTCTTAGTCACTGATGCACAGATTTGTTGGGCTTCATCTCTTCCAACTTTAGTTGCCTACAGAATAGGTGTCTCTATCTGGGTGAGTCACAGTGAGTTCACTTTTCAGCCATGGAGACTCATCAGTGAACTTCAGAGTGCAAGTCATCTGTGTTGTACAGCAAAGCCTGCTCAGAACCCCTTTTTCCCATTTTTCTGTTACCAGGTTGGCCCTATTGTGGTAACATCAGCTAACCCAACAGGGGAGGCAGATACAACACACCACAACCAAGTGTATGCCAAGCTAGGAGATAAGGTAATTGCGGCTATGTTTCTTTTTATTCAGGCTGGTCCCAAGAGAGATGGGGATGGAAGAACATAATCACTTTGTTCTGAGTAGCCAAATCATTTAATGATATCAAGAATCTGGAGGAACATCTAATTAAAAGAATCTCATTGACACTTCTTATGTTGATGTCAAAGTTAAGGAGAAAGAAGGGTGTAAAAATAAGAAACTTGATGGGAAGCCAAAATGCCTGTGTTTTATGTGGTATAGTTGTGTCCTGACACCATGACTTAGTTCATCTTCCATCACAGAATGATATGAGCAACAAAAAGATGTTTCTTTGCTTAGAAGCAATAAAACCATCATTGCCTGAATGTGACAGAGCTCCAGTTGGTGCTGAATTGTCAGAACACTGAGGATTCCCATCTAAAGCTAAAGCTGGCCTAAACTGCCATCAAAGCTTTAACACATTCTTGTCTTTTACAGCTTTCGTAAGTTCTGGAAGTACAACAGTCATGGCCATTCAAATGGCTATCATTCATTCCCCTGTTAAATCCTAAGAATACTATACATAGGACAGAATATTCATGTCAGCTCATGTAAGGGCAGCTTTAAACAAGAGGTAATGACAATCTACCTCTTACTCCTCAAAAATCTGGTTTACTACACATTTGCTTTTTAGATGGGACTTCATCAAAGCTCCTCAGCTGATGCAAACATGTCTAGCTCTGCTGATGATCTACACTACATAAAGAGCTCTCTCTTTGCTTTTATTGAGTTCATTCATTCCACAGTGCAGTCAAATTCAGCAGGTAGTTAGCGGACAATACAGAGCGAGGGTAGGAAGGAGCAGAGCTGCCTGTGATAATAATTACCAGATGTTGAGAGGGGGAAACTGCCATCTCTTTTCCCAAGTGCCTACAGGGAACTTGGTGTGAACATTTGCTTCTCTTCAGGTGGATGCAGTTCTTTGTGATGGGCCTTCTCCAGAGAACATTGCATCCACCGTTGTGGACTGCACCAAAATCAGCAGTGGAAACATAGGTTTCTTCAGGGTTGGTATCATCCCGAAGTCTCAGGTAAAATTAATCTTGAGCTTGTTTCTGCTCTTCTTCTCTCTCTGCTTTTCCCGTCTCCCAGTGAGTATCAGACAGAGGGTTCACTTTTTCCACAAGGAGCTGAAGAAATCTGTGATAGCATAGGGAGATATCCTAGGGTGGTGGGAAAGAGCAGAAAAATAGAGCTTCACATTGCCTGTGTCCTGATCCTGCCTATCGACCACTATTGCATCTCTCTGTGCTAAGCACATCTCTCAGGCTCATGTAAGGTGAGACTGATTCATTAAGGGAAATAAGTCTGAGATCCACAGTCACAGATCTCCATGGAGCAGGCCTTCCTTTTACGTTTGTCCCAGAGACCTTTGAGCAGACAGCAATGCTTAGTGTAAGCCCAAGGAGAGGCCCAGACAGGTAACTTGAAAGAGAACAGAGCATATTTCAATAGCCAGAAAAGAAATTTGTGCTTTCCCCTAACCAGTAAGCAACTCACATCTCCATTTACTAATTCCAGGTGCTGCAGATACTGGAGCAAGTGCAGAAGAAATATACATTGGTTCACAGCAATGGCCCGGTCATTGCAAAAGGCCAGGAGGAGCACATGAATCATAGCCATGCTGTACGCAATGGGGTAGGCATGGCTATCTCAGAAGATACAGTTCCAGTGCAGTCCACCGATGACATCTGTGAGAGCCACACTCGTCTCTGAGATGCCCTTGCAGGTCAAACAGTTACTTGCTCCCTAGGGAGGTGTTTGCTGGAAAATGACGTTCAGGTCAAATTGGGGAATGGGAGAGGTTTCCCAGCTGTAGGGGTGACTTATTCACCCTTCTGTGGATTCCACTAAAATGTCCCAGTGCAGAGCTGACTTATAAACCACATTCACCTAGTTTGTATGCGTAAATTTTTAACTTTTGAAAACTACCAGCTTTCACTGAAGATCAGACATAACTAAAGGAAGTGTTACATCAGTGACTGACTGGCCCCAGTGTAACAAAGCTGTATTTTTTTCACTAGGAGTTAACATCTTCGATTTGGGGTAGAGATTAGCTTGATGTGTTTCGTAATTACATGTTGGGGGAAAAGCCCTGCTTGAAACAAGAAGTGGGAGATGAAGAATGGAATATGTATTCAGGTACTGTGTTGGTGAATACAGTGAACTTCCTAAAATAGATGAGGCAAAACATGATCCTGGGAGCCTGGGCTGTCTTCTTGGAAAAGAGTTGCCATTATGTTAGGCATAGTTTCCGTATTTCATGGTCAGTGTGAGGGTAGAATTATCATTTCCATGACTTCAATAATATCTTCTTAGAAGTGCTGGAGCATGATGAAAGACCCTCCCTTCTCATATTACCTTGTGCAAAATATGCACGTCAAGAGTATCACATGCACTACATTTGAGGATGCTAGGAGCTGATCTTATCCTCTAGCATAACTGTACACATTTCTACAGTTCATTTCATGGTAGGTTTCCTCCAAACTGCAGATTTTGTACAGAGTGGTAGCTGCTGACCTAGAGGAGGTAAAAAGAAGTTTCAAACAGACATGAGGAGTCATCTTTGATGAAATCCGCCTGGCCAAGCAGTTAGTGGCTTGTTTAGCCTCTGAAAACTGTGGATCTTATTCTTACCTGGCACACCTGCAAGGAACTGCAATGGACAATCTCACTGATTTCACCTGACGTTTTGCTAGAACTTAAGTCAAGCATAAATCCTGTGCAGTCAGAGGAGCTAAACTTCCATGAACTATGGTAAAACCGTGCCTTCTCATCTGTTCTTACAGAACCATTTCTCTTCATGTAGAGAAAGATGTTGGATAATTGAGTTGTTAATTCATTTTGCCAATTTGCTCACTGTGTCTCTTTGGGTTTTTGATTTTTAGAAATCAATAAAATATTTGTGGTAAAACATGTCATGCACAACTGCACTGCCATCTGCAGAAAGTATCTGGAAAAATCTTTGCAGGTCAAAGAATTAGGCATTTCAGCATGTCAGGGTTCCCAGTCTTACACAAATGACCTTACAAGTGAATCAAATTGCATCACTTTCCTGGGTAGGAAGAGAAAGGAAAGGTAGGATAATTCCTAACATCCAACCCCTAGTGCTGGCTTCCTTGATGAGGAGTGCTAGTGAGTTCACAGGACTGAACACCAAGACTGAATTTGGCCCCTTTTCTTAACCAAGTTTTTTAAAAAAGAGATGTAAACACTGAAATCTGGGATAGAAGTATTAATCTGGAGAGGTGCTGAAGCATCACAAAGCTTTTTCCTATAGAGAACAGCCCTGACTTAAATATGCTGCGGGTGCTGTTGCCCTGCACCTCATATGATGATTTATTTTAGTGCACCACAAGTTAAAAGTGGTTTAAGGAGTTGGATTCTTTACAAGATGCCTTGACTGGATTCCATTTTTCCTCCTTCACTCTCTCTCCATGAGGCTTGTTTCTTACAGAAGTTTTGATCACAGAATCAGGATGCTGGGAGAATATGATGGGGAACCATTTTTCACTTTGATAACTAATGTGAAAGACAGAGAAAGATTTCAGTTGAGTTCACTCCTTATTTTTCTCCTACACACCTCTCCTGTGTATTGGCAAACTGGAGAGAAATAATTTTGGGAGGAGATTTAAACGGGATGTTTCAGTTAAATCAAAGCAAAACCATTTCTGTTATTTCCAGAGTTCTCCCAACATTTAAAGTGAAGCAAAGCATTTTTAAAGAGAGGTAGAGAGAGGAAAAAAGCCAGTGGTATAAGTGGCAAATCCAAAATACTTCAGTCAAACTGTTGAGAGAAACATTGGGACTTTTTCAGCTTATTTGCTGAAAAATCTCAGATCAAATACATTTTGAGATACTGACAAGAATTTATCACACATTTTAATCACTAAAAATGCACTTTTCAGCCAAAAATGGTTGCCCACATTTCTTCAGAAGAGACTCCACAGTGTGCCCTTCCAGTGCCATTCCTCTCCCATCCTGCTCAGTGGAAAGGAATTGCTCCCTTGCAGTGTATCAGATGAAAGGAATAGAAGAGAATTTGGGGTCCCCAAACTTCAATCGAAAGAGGAGGTTCAAGTGACTAAGGAAAATCATGGACTTCAGACAAGGGCGAATTTTGGTTGCATTGTCAATTACTGAGGCCTTTAGGCCTGAAAGGTTGGTCTGGGAGAAAAAATAATCTGATGAATGGACCTTTTTATGAAATAGACAACACTTTAATCCCACTGGGGTTGGAAATAACCCAGGAAGAAGGGCTGTCCCACCTTGATTTTGCGCTTTGTAGAATCCAGACATCTGTGTCAACGGAAAAAAAAAGAATGGAAAACAAAGAAGTGTATTTTTTGGTCACGAGAAAAACCAGCTCACCTTTTTGAGAACAGAGCTCTGCCATATGAACAGGAACTGACTCAATGACATCTTCAAGGATGCATGTTGGTATAGTGGGTGGACCTGATACTGCAGTGGGTAGAATGGTTCAGAGAGGAAGGGTGGCATCACAACCACCTCTTGAATGAAACCAGCTTAGCAGAAGGCTTGAGGTATGGGAGGAGTCCAGAATGTGTCCTGACTACCTCCAACTTAAAGAAACACCAAGAACCAGGAGCTCAGTAGCAACAGAGCCCGTATCTATTCAGCTCCTGCTCCTGAAATACGAAAGTCAAACTCTGCCTATAGTTTGAAATGGGACATGAGATGGAAGAATAGGCAGAGGGAAAGTCCTGCTGATTGTGTGATAATTGGTGAAAGTAAAACCCTGATTTCCTTGGCACTATTGAGGGCATAGCATCTGAAAACATGACCTGTAGTGATTTTATGCCATACTCAGCCGCCTTCTTCCTGGTACACTCTAACTAAGTCCCTAGGATTATTTCTACAAAGTAGCCTGATAATCTGGTTTGTCACATCTTAGGGAAATACTGAGAAAACAAGGATACAGCATATTTCAAAATCCTGGGCCAAATCTTCAACTGCTCCACAAAATGCAACTTGGATCTATATCCATGATAGCTGAGTGTGTTGCAGTGTCCAGCCAAAAGCCAAACAACCTCCAATGGTCTAGAGCCATCTGGGAGTCATTGAGGTTCTTGCCAGCTGCAATACTGAATATGTGGAGCAGCTCTGTGCTGAGGTTTAGAATAAGTCAGAACAGACATAGCTGGGTGATAGCAACCAGGCACTTAACTAAAGCAGAAAATAACTCTGTTAAACTCTGTTAAAATTATCTTTTGCTGCATGTCTCCCTCATAATTCACTGCACACCTAAAGTTGTCAAGTGCAGAAGTCCAATGAATAACGATAAAGCATCTAGTGAATAAAATCAATTGTATAAAAAATCCTATGGGAAAAAACTGTGGTCTGGAAATTGAAATTGAGCTTCTTGAGTCATATCAAGAATTAATTGGATTAACTTCCAGTTATGACCCCATGACATTCTTCCTTTCTGCCCCAACTAAAAGTGTCTGATGGCTCTAACACTTCCAGAATTTGTCTGGGCAACCTCCTTTTTTTGCACTGTGCTGTCTTACCTGAGCCTGAGGAAATAAAGGCTCTGTAGTTAACTGCCTCTTGTTTGGGCAGGGAACAGTGGGCTTATCAGATCACTGTATTTCACTGTTCCATTTCCATAGTTCCTGCCATGTTACTGCCAAATGAGCCCTGTTAATAACTGACCATGTGCATGAGGGCTTCTGTTCCTCTCAGTGGCACCGTGCTGTTTGTCTGTGTCCCCTGATGGAGGTGATCCTGCAGCCCTAGGTATTTCTGCATAAATACCCAACCCAGCAGTTTTCTATTCAGATACACGGTGTGGTGGCAGGGTGTGAAGGGGCACAAAGACAACCAGGCTCAGGCTCTAGCCCTCTGTACCATTTCCCATCTTGGTACTGCAGATGCCTCAGGAGTTCTCGCCCCAGTACTGCAGCAGGTCTTCCATGCACCGGCTGGAGGAAGATGGGCACAAACTGCTGCGGAACAGTAACTGAGTGACTCGGTGCAAGGGGTAATGTTGCGGGGCCAGCTGGGGAGGTCTATCCTGTACATCCAGTTCAGCACTGCCCCTGCCCCTGCCCATCGTTCAGCAGCCATAACAAGTAAATCAACTGAAAAAGATCCTATTCAAAGGCTCAAAAATGTCAGTTCATATAAGAATCACCTCCTTATTACTTCCTAGAAAATGCAAAGAGGTCTTACTCATGTTATTAGCTTACTCATGTTATCGTCTCTTTCTAGATATCAAAAAAGCAGGAGTTTCAACAAATGATTCTGCTTTGGCTGTGAGACTGATGTCAGGGTTCAGATACTTACCCTGAATATATCTCAATAGTTCTGGAACAAAGAGCTAGCCATCAGCATCATATGTTCATGTGTCACTGGATGAAGCCTCAGAAAATAAGGACTGTCAAGAAATCTGAATTTATTTTCAGATTTGCCCAGGAATCAGGAAATTCTTTATGAGGAAAGAGCATTTGACTTGGGAACAGTGGGATGATCCTGCAGTCCCTTACGGGAATAGCTGTGCCCAGAATCCTCTAAGGAAAACCATGTTGTCCGTGTTCTACCATGGAAGCTGGAAACCATGGGAATGCAATATTTGACCATCTTGCAAAGTAGGCTATGTTGGCTCTTACATGACTTTGAGTCCTCAGAGGAGTTGGGGCTTATAGGATCACATCCTGAATTTACAGACGTAAATCTCAACCTGAGCACCTCCATTCTCAGAAGACATAATTTTCATATTATCTTCCCAGCAGGAAACAACTTGAGTCTTTTATAATGAGATGTTTCTCAGAAGTGTCAGTAAACAGCCAACTTTGATTTCCTTCTCTAATGTAAAACTAATCATAGCAGACGATACAGCAGCCTTTCTCCTTTCACCTGACTGCCATTTCACTCTGAACAATTCCTTATCTGCTACATGAATGATGCACTTGTTGGCCAATGAATAACCAGTTCCGCATTGTTACAAGTTCTGCTGTGACCTCTGCAATTAAAAGACCCCCAAATGAGCAAGATGTGATTAAGCGAATTTCCTTTCAATGCACTGTTCTCAAAAGCCTGGAAGATGGATAGCTACCAGCAGCACTGACCCTGCCCCCAACCAGACTCACCTTATCTCCTCAAAATTCCCCTAAGCCCTCCAGCTGCCTCTGGAATCCTTTGACTTGCAGCCTTGCTAAGGACTATGTGCTCACACACTAGGTAATTAGGATCTTATATGACCTAGGGCATACCACAGTCTCTGTCCCTCTTCCTCCTCCCCACCACTTACAATTGTTCCAGGCCCTCCTTGCCTGTGGCTGCAAGCAGCTGCATTCACTTGCAAAATAAACCAAGTCCCAACTGATAATTCAGGAGCCTCTAGTGAGAAGTAGAAATGGTAGTGGAGGTAGAGAAGGAATAAAGAAGGAGCAGACATAGCAGCTTGTTACAGTTCTAGGAATGAAGAAGAAACCAAATCCTTCTCTTGGACCAGCAGGTAACCATGACAGTGACTGCTGGGACACAGGATACAGGCATGAAAGAGCAGAGATGGGATTTCCACAGACATCCAGCATCACTATTAATAATGATTATGTTCTTTGTCTATCTTCCAAGCAGTGCCTCTCCAAAGGCACACAATGAAGTGTGGGTGAAGGGAGGCTAAAGTCCCTATCTATGGCTCTCCATACGTGCTCTCCTCTCCTAAAACAGAGCAGCTCTGATGAGCTGCGTAACTGAAGACCAGCTTCACACAGCAGCTGTGGGATCCTTTGAACTTGCTTTACTTGTGATACTATATGTTTTGGTAGCTTTAAAACCTTCTGCTGCTCTATCATCCTTCTTTGGGTCTCATCTTCATGAAAGTACATGGATATACAGATGCACTTTGCCAAGAACAGTACAATTCATCCTATGTATTGAGGAAGTGAGTCCTACCAGGTCTATTGGGGAAGTGTTAAGAGAGAGAGAGGAGGGTGTGTGCATCTGTACCACAAATTCTAAGAGACCAGTTATTTTATCCTGCTACTGCATGAAACTCTTTAAAATGTGGATTGATAAAAAGCAAATCCCAGGAAGATGCCTGTTCTTGACTCATAAACATAACCGTCAAATAAAATGAAATAATAAAACAGTGGCAAGAAGGAAGTAGAAGGGTTGAGACAGAACAAGTACAACTGAAACTCGACAGCGCAACTCTCGACATGGGTCAGCTCCAGGGATGGGGGACAAACTCATGCAATCTCTTTTTCCAGCTTAGCAATTGCTGTTTCTTTTGTGTTTGAGTTAAACTGGAGTTTATGAAAGCTGCCAGCCCAGAAGAGTGGACAGTATTTTTCTGTGTTGAGACAGAGATGGAAATGCAGTGCTTTGGGAAGCTGAACTGACCAAACGACACTTTGCGAAAGGAGACACTGAAGAGGTGTCACAGACTTGGAGGTATATTCACGGGTGCTATTGCAGTTGGGGGTATTGGTCCCCAGGTCACAGAATGGGCCTGTTTGTGGATGGATGCTAATGCCCTTTGGAGCGTGATGTTTCATTGGACTTCACCTTCTACACTGGAAAAGAAATGTGATGTTCTTTACCAGCAGTGTCATTTAGTGGAATTTACTTCCTTAATGACATGAGTAGACATTCAGTTTTGCAATAACTATTTGCACAATGTTTCTATTAATAAAATAATGACATTTTGTCCCCTTGTCTAAAACTTCCTCTCCTGTCCCTCCCTCTACACCTCTCTCACCTTCTTATCTGAATGCACAGAAGCCCATCCAACAAGTGGGCTGCTCTTCTCTTTGCCATAGCTAGTGCCTCATCCTTGAATATTATTTCCCTAGGGCTCAGCTAACTTCTGATCGAATGCTAGGATGAGAAGGGGAAGGGCAGAATGAAGAAACCCATCCACAGGAGAGATTTAGGGACAGATGCGACATGGTTTACATCTATTCTGCCTGGCTCAGTAGGAAACCAAAGGCCCAGATGCTCATTGCTGGCTTCCACTTGGAAATGGCCCTTCAGCATTATGTAGCATCTCTTAAGGAAGAATACTGCATCAGGCATTAAATATTAGCGATAGCCATAATGAAAGGGCCCTGTGTTTAGGAAGCTTCATTGAAGGAAATGAAGATTCCCGTTGTTCATCTAAAGGAAATGTTTGTTTCCTTTGACTTTGAAGAAATGCCGGCAGAGGCAGTCTAGGTCTCAGGAGTTCTGGAGACCTTGAAAAGAATTTGGGGTGTGTCACCACACAAAAGTTACTGTAGCATGCAAAATTCTTGTTATGAATTTATGGGAAACAAAGATCCGGTATGTTTGTTGAGTCAGCCCTGTGGCTGGTCACTAATATGGGGGTTGGTTACTAAGCCATTTTCCAGGTTACTTTGTAATGCGAATTGTTCAGATCTCAGTGACAAATTCCATTTTATATTTGATTAAAGAGAAAGAATTAACAACCTGATGCACTAACCAGTCAGAAGTGCATCAAAATAAATATGAAAGGAATAAATGTGGCAAGTGTTAATGAGGCCCTGTCTCAACTGACAGTCAACACTGCTGAAGACTGAGAATCTCCAGAGATCCAATTGTTGATGCTAATGTATTTGGCAGGATCCCATCATGCACGGTCAGGATTTAGAGTTGTTACTTTTGTGAATACAATTAAATCTGCTTGGAGGCAGAAAATTTTGTGGTTGCTTGTCTTGAAAAATATGAGCCTTTCTTTGCTATTTGGTGAGAATATCTACTGGGCATGAGCTCTCAAGCCAGACATGTCTTCATTCTGTTTTTAGTTTTACGATCTCTATGTTTCTGTGGTCTTGCACACACAGTTGGGCATTTCCGACCAAAATCACTGGAGATAATTGAACAATAGGTTGTCAAGAGGGGGATGCTGATAAACCACAGCTGAAACAACATAAAATTGATGTCATTGCAAAATACTGTAATTCACAGAACTTTAACAAAAAGGCCTCGTCATGGCAGTAGTATAAGGAAGATTTACCCAAATCTGTTCTGGAAAGGAAATATTTCACTCTTCTATTTAGCAGCACTAACTAGGAAAGACAACACTGAGAAATCTTATTTCCTTGTATGTTGTAAATACATAATTGTGCTTGTTCCCAGCACAAACCAAGTGAAGATGGAAAAGTTTGTGCACTTTATTATTAGAAACAGATGCATCTATTTTCCTTTTACTCATGAGTCAGCAGAGGTGACTTCACCTTCATGAGAAGGTAAGTATCAAGCTGAGCCTAGATTCTGGTAGATGTTCTTCTTTTCTGTAACATCATTTGATTGCTTGATTCACTGAACTGTAAAAAAAGTCCCTGCCTTTATATTTCCTGCTTTCGCACTGCCCGTAAATACAGACAGAGTTTATTGATTCACTTGAGCTCTACTGTTCCTCACCTCATCTAGGCAGCAGTCCTCAGGTAATCTTTTGCTTCTGCATGTTGTCATGGCAATATCATTGAGGGTTCTCAATGAAACTAAGCAGTTGTCTGAAGCTTTATGAATGCGTCTTATACAGCACATAGCAACAATCTCTGTAGTTCTCCTAGGGCTGAGCTACCCTGTGCTACCTCACATTGGCTGGTACAACAGAGTCAAAGTAATGTTTCCCAATGTAGGCACTTAACCAAGGTATTAGGAGGACAGATACCTTAA
Organism: Dromaius novaehollandiae; assembly: GCF_036370855.1. Classification (NCBI taxonomy): domain Eukaryota; kingdom Metazoa; phylum Chordata; class Aves; order Casuariiformes; family Dromaiidae; genus Dromaius; species Dromaius novaehollandiae. The sequence goes on from NC_088108.1 coordinate 3,436,257, forward strand.
GATCCCTCTATAGCTGATGCTGAGACACCTATCTCCAAAGAGCGATCTGGAGAAAATAAAGGACCCAGTGGGATTTCCATAGGTATCAGGACTGTTGTGTGAACGCCAGGTGAAGTCAGGGCCCTACTGCATTTGGTCATGTATTCAGTGTAGACTAAAGCCAATTTCTGCTCTCTGGTTGTCCTGAAAGCCCTTCAGGGAGACAGATGGGGTGGCAGAAAGTAGGTGTGATATTATTTTGCAGTCAGAGCCCTGTGACACGCACACAGAGGAAATGTTAAGAGTCTTCAGTGGGTTTATGCCCTTCAAGATGAAAAGAGATGTCTAGCTGGTTTGAGACATTGAGACAAGCTCTTTTCCAAACTCAGGTCACAGAGTTTGGCACATGAGCTCCAGGGCCAGACCATATGTTTCCAGCTCTAAATGCATTCTAAAATCTAGCCCTGCCTCAAGTCACCCAGGGAGTTTGTCTCAGAGGAGAGAGCTGAACCCAGACTTAACTCCTCCTGGTGGACCCTGAAGGACTAAGAGCTGATTTGGAAAAAAAAAAAGAAAAGTAAAAGCCCAAAACAAGGAATATTTTTAAAGACCCTTTCATCATGGATCTTTACAACACTCTTGCTGTCTTTCTGTGCCATTAGAAGAGAGCATGCTCCAGTAGTTTTCTTATCTTGCTCCTTTTATAACCTAAATTATAGATTTGTCTGTAACTCTGAAGTTACAAAACAGTTTCTGTTTTAACCCCTAATTTTCCCATCATCACAATGTGCTCAAATGTTTTCCTTAAGAGCTGAGACATTTCTTTCTTGATTTCTCTGCTAGATAGCAGCAGTGTAAGGCAATAGTTGCTACTCCTACAAAAAAAATTCTCACCGTTGAGCATCCCAGAAAACCATGGACCAGGCAGGTAACCTTTCCAGCTGCTATACAGGGCAAAATCTCCTGCTGAGCTTGGCTTGATTTACCAAATTATGTGCTGTTTGCTGTGCTCATTGTGCATGTCAGATGGGGAACTCCACATCATTCTCTCAAACTGACGTGCCACAGACGCCGTCTCAGTTCTGTGCCACTGGCAGGGATGATGGTCTCACACCGACCCACATCACAGAGGTGAAAGGCCAAGAAGGAGACCCTTTGTTTTTTTTATTGCAACAACCTATGGCCAGTATTGAAAACCTCTTTTGCTTGGAGCGGTCAAGCTGTTTTTCATGTATTAAAACATGAGAGAAATCCCATGTCGTGGGACTTCACCACTTGCTTCAAGTTAAGCCTCTGCTGGAAGCCTCTGCTGGATGATGGTGGCCCACAGCTGGCACTTAAGTACGTGTATTCAATAAGTGCTTTATAGGGCTGGGACTTGCTGAATTTTAACAGTTCCTGGCACTACACTAATGATCAGTTGTTAGTGATGGCCTAGGCTCCCTGTTTGTCTAATATATTTATCTGTACATTTAAACTGAATGACAGCATCTGTTGCAAACCTAATGTTGCGGTAAGGAGAACAGCTGATGCATGCTGGGAGCACAAGAACCAAGAGGGCAGTATGATTTTATTGCACTGATTTATTGATGAATCTGTTGTGTCCTTTTCTGGGTACAGGCCAGAGAGAATGACGATGTTACAGCTTCCCCAGAACTCCTCACGGTGCTTGTCCAGCATCCTGTGGTTTTTGCTCCCCTCCCAGTTTGTCCATCCCTGCCTTTCTTGCACTGACGACGTGGTGCTGCTGATGTTCCCAGGGTCTGCGTTCACTTTCACCAGACACAGCTGATCAGTCTGATCTGTTTTGGGAGGAGCATACAGTCCTGGAAAGGACAAGGGGCTGCGATTCAGCATATGAAGAGAAGGAGGAAGGCTGGTCTGAAAATCAGGGAGGACTCTGTGCCCTGGGTGGAGGAGGTGGCAGAGAGAACCTTATTACTTGAGGCTGAGTGTAAAAGCAGCAGGCCAAAGCCCTCCTGGCTCACTTTTTATCTTGTGAGGGCCCTGGGTAGCCTCTGGAGTCGGAAAAGACGAGCAGATCCACAGGGCAGGACATACCAAGGTAGTTACGTCCCTGCCAGGGGAGGCAAGCAAGGAATGAACAGATGTTTGTTCTGCTCTCAGCCTCGCCATGCCCAGCCAGCACAGCTCGGTCAGCACGGGGAGGAGGGGAAGCAATTTCCTCAGGTCGTGAGAGATGTACTGTCCACTTAGAGAAAGAGGAAGGAGCAGATTTTAATCTCCAGTGAGGAAGAGGGGCTCTGGCCACGTACCCTGGTCATAGAGGTGCTGCCCTGACAGATGGCTCACCAAGGCAGAATGCATGCTCGTGTGACAGAGAAGGACACAGTGCGTGTGGAGGCTTGTTGAACTGTCTCAGGGTATGTGCAGGGAGGAGAGTATGAATTAATTGCACGTGCAGAAGCTGGTGTGAGCTGACAGACCGCAGGAGGCTGGGAATATCCTACTGTGCTTGCATGTAATGAGGCACAGTGACAGCCCAGGAGTGAAGGACGCAGGTGTGTTTATGGGGTCAAAAGGCCTCAGGCTACAGGGTCAAGGGAAGTCTGTGCTGAGACTGGAGAAACAAAGGCCAAGGATTTTTAATAAGGAGTTTGGGGAGTTGCTTGAATGAAACAACATCTGTCACCTGGAGCCAAAGTAAAAGCTGCTGTTTATGGTGACTTCTGAGTGCAAACTAAATAGCAGGCTGCAGCTCAGGGAGAATCAGATAGACAACAACCCGAATGCCAAAGCAAGCTGAGTGCAAAGCTGGACTTGCTGTTTGCATGTCAGTAATGAAGCGAGGGAGGAATCCATCCCAAAAACCTCCCAGGTTTGACTGATCAGAGCCCAGAGCAGTGTCGGGGGAATCAGGAAGGAGGGAACTCCTGACCAGACAGGCAAGGGGAAGGTGAATCAAGGGAGAAGTCCATGAGCAGGAGAGAAAGATGCTTCAAAACCTGATAAGGAAGAAAAGCTGGGAAGGGGATTGTCCCCTGGGGTCAGTAGGAGGTGGTACTGTGATGGTGCTGAGAGAGCAGGCACAGGGATCCCTGCATGGAGCAGGAGGGAGAAGGAATGACTGTAGGGAGCCGGCAGGGAACTGCTGCTTGGACACTGTTTCTGTTACAGGAAAAGCACATTACAGAAAACCTCCAAAGCTGTATTGCACATCTCAGTGTTTTTAAGCCAGTCTCTTGAGTTTCGGCCCTAGCTCATTGTTTCCTTATTTGGGATTTGTCTTTTCTGTGAGTGAACTTCCTGAGTCTCTGACTCTTCCATGGTTATTCGCTTCAGGGCAAAGGAAATTGCAGTTTTCTGGTCCTGGCTCCATCTCCTCCACACCACATGCTGTTGGTCTGCGTTACCAGGAGCGCCCAGGGGAGTCACAGCCTTGAGCTACCTGACAGTGTTGCTCGCAGCTTGGCCATGGACCTACATTAGCCTCTGCGTAGAGGAGGCTTCTCGAACTGTGTGCCCTGAACCCAGCTGGGTACTCATTTGGCCCAGCTGGGCCAAACAGGGAACGATTGGTAAAATCACAGAGAAGGAAAGGGAGTGAATCAAGTGCCATAAGCCCTCTGTCCGAATTGTGCTTTCCAATGTTTATTCCTTCCTCTAGGAATAGAGAACAAATATCTCTGTGGAAACCAAGTGAAATTCAAAGTCCTTATGTTCCAAAAAGTTTTATTTAGTGGAATTTAGCTGTTTAAAATACACAGATCTGTGTGTGGTGGAAGGGAATATACAAGTAGGCATGACATTCACAGTTCAAGGCATTTAGGAAATACGGGTGCTTGGGGAATTCCCGCAATAAAGCCTTAACTCCTGATCCTGCTGGCACTCTGTGGGCAGGTTTCCTGGCGGTTTCAGGCACTTACTGGAGATAAACAATGAATAGCCACAGAAAGCTCCCATGAGAGGTGCTGGGTGGGGAAGCGCTGCTCTTTCCCAGGAAGGTAAGTGCTTGATTAGAGAAGGTATAACTTTCACAGGGCCAATTGCTCCAGTAGGGCATGGGGTGCTTCAGGTGTTTTTGCTAGAGCAGACACTGTTCCTTTGCTTAGGAAGAGTTTCTTTTGGCTTCAGACTGTTCTGTTCTTCACCCTCTCAAATATCTGCATCACCTTGTCCGCTGGTATGCAGCCTTCTCTCACAATGGCGATGCCACCTTCCCAGAGCAAGAACAGGGAAGTCAGGATAATCCCCACATCACAGCACAGAGGGACAGAGAAAAGGAAGGAGGCATCAAGAAACATTTTGGACTGGTAAAACTATCAAATGTTCCAGGCCTCCACACTGTAAAGTTCTGCAGCAAGCTGACCAGAAACTTCGTCAGAAAGCAAAATGTCTGCTGACACTGACCCAACACTTAGTTCAACAGTTTAGTTTTCCACTAGAGAATCACACTCAAATGACAACCCAAATCCATCTAACAAGATCTCAACTTGTGATGTTATATTATTGCAGATAAACTCCTGTAATTCTACCTTTATTCTGGTGGACTACAAGGAATATACTCCCTACCTTTCAGAAATATCCACCCCCACACGTGAAGCATTTTTGCTCTTGTAAGGTTGGTTTTGCATGCAGCACACTGTTTCTCCTCACTGCCTCACTCTCTGTCAACACAGAGGTACTCCAAGGCCATCTTTTGTTTGTTCCTCTCCATCAACATGTTTGCAAGTGTCCAGGCACTCAAGAAATGTTACTCTTGGAGCACACTGCACTGCCAGATTGATATTATTGAAAGGAATGGAAATATTCCAGGAAAATCCTATTGCTCACATAGAAAGGGTGTTTCTCACACTCACTTTCATCAATCTTTGTGCAGTTGACCACAGTTGATGCCACCACCTCATCAGATTCTCCATCACAGAGAACACCCTCCAGCTTATGGCCAAGACGCCTGTAGGGAAAAGAAGGAAGAAAACTACACAATAGCTCATATTACATTGAGCCAGATTCCCCCCACCCCAGTACAGACCATCAGCTCATGATCTATATACACCACTTAAACTTTCTGGCCACCCAAATGACAGCTGGTTTGCAGCTGTGATATAAATGCCAGTTCTGGTTAATGGACAGAGTACTTACGAGATGACCATGTCATGGTGTGTGCTGTCAACCTCTCCACTAGGATTAGCAGATGTGATTGCCAAGGGTCCCGTCATGTCAATGAGGTGCACCAGCACAGTTAGGTCAGGTACTCTGATCATAATGCTGTCTTGAGTTCCCACTCTGCTGTAGCCTGCTCCAACCCCTTGACAGACAGGCAGAGAGTGTTGGCAGATGAGAGACTGGCACAGACCTCCCGCTTTCCTGAAGCTTCTAAGTGGCTCAGCTCCATATCCCCAAACAAAATTACAATTCTCTAGGTACAGTTTCACATAAGCAGCACCTTAGATTAGAAATGAATAAGAGTAGCTCTAAAATTTCAGGACTAACTGGACAGGAAGAAGCAGAAGGGAAACAATCAAAACCTTAGTGGCTGGAGATCAGCACAGCTGATTTCACGGAAATGTAGGACATAGGGTCCTTCTAGATCACAGAGTTTAACTTCTTGTGACTGTTTGCCACCTGCTCCACCCTTCACTACATACATAACTCTGCCAGTTAAGTATGCAGAACTCCTACTGGTTTTCAGCCTTTAATATTTGTGTTGATTTCCAGAAGCCAGGCTTGAGAGTGAATCATACTGCCGCTTGCACTGTTTTGTCTTTGTTCATATGGAGAGGAAGGAATAGGCGAAGGAGTGCCCGTAGGAACTCCCTCCCTTCCCAGGCTCTTGTCTCTCTTTGACCCTCCACCCAGGGGGTGTTCATTGCTAGATAGCAGCCGTGGGCTTGTAAGGGTTGAACCTCCCAGGCTGATGAGCCTCTCTTGCTTTGAGTCTGACTTGGTTAATGAGGTTATCATGCTGGCTCACACTGCTAAGGAGCTGTTCCAGCTCATTAATACCCTCTGCTAAACGTTTTACCAAGACAAATAATAGCTTGAGAGGTGTTTTCTCAGAATAAAGTGAACATAAACCCTCCCTATTGCCATGTGAAAGGGTGTGTGGATTGCAGAGCTGCTGTGCTGAAGAAGGACAAGACGAGGGGAAGGGCTGTCTTGTGCATCCCACCTAACTTCTTCAGCCACTCTCCTTTCTTGATAATGCAGCCGATGCCACCAGGGTAAACGTTTTCCATGAAATCCCAAAGCAGCGGGCTGATGGGGGGAGCAGCAGCTCGCAGCTGGTCTAGGTTTGAAATAAAGATGCAGATGGGCTTTTCTTGAGGCCTGTCCTGCACAAATCAGGAAAAGAGGAAGAAGAAAAATAGGTAAGGAGACAATCTCTGCGTTGAGAAGATTTAAGCCCATTAGGATCCCATTTCATATACTTCCCAGGGACCATGAGCTGCAACAAGCAAGATGTTATCCCTGCACAAAATACTGAGCAAAGGAGATGACTGCATGCTGTGATTTGTGCCACACCTCAGCTCTGCATGTGCAAATTGAAGAAAAGAGAGAACATTAGTCTGCTCTCAGGATCTTGGTAGGAAGCATCTAAACCCCCTGCTTTAGACACAGCAGAATGAGGGAAGACGATACTCTGCTCATTATCAGTGCTTTTAACATCTTGTGTCGAGGAGCCTGATGTTCTTCTAAGTTATTCTGGTATAAATCAAGGGCAACTTCACCAATTAGCAGTAGTATAATGGATGGCGAATCTAGCTGCCCTGAAAAAGATCAGCTCCTTGATGCTTTGAAATACTCATGCAATGATATTAACAGTGACATAGAAGGAAAATAAAAAGAGCTCATAAAGTGGTGTCATTTCAGTTCTTGAGTGACATCAGTTTCAGCAGAGCCAGGTGACTAAGGAACTGGGCATGTATTTGCATTCTGTTTATATTATCTCATCCACAGGGAAGGTTAGCACTGGCACCAAGGCAGGAAAGAAAAGACTGCCTTTGTTGCTGATGTTCACACTAAGTGCCAGCTGAGCTAGTCTGTTATGCTTATTTCTCCAGGCTAGCCAGGAAATTGCCTCATGGAGAACAGACAGGGCCAGGCTGAAAAAGATGCATTTAAGGTGAAAAATTGGGGTCCGATTCCAACACTGAACGTCTCCAAAAGTCTGGGGAAATTTAGACCTGGGATTCTGATTCAGCACTTCATAAGACAGAGGAAAATACAGGTTTGGACCCATTTTTCACAAATGTCAGGGCTATTCCAGTATGGTTTTTGCTTTGTCCCCAACAGTGAAGCAGAATGGAGCCGTTTAATTCCAAATGTCACACACCAAGAGCAGCAAGTGCTTTTTCTCCAGGCAGCTCAGATCAGAAAATGGTCCATGACATTTTGTTGTGACTGCTCATAAACTTTACCCACAGTCAAATTCTGAGTCTGCTAGACTCAAAACAAGGGCATCCCACTTCTACTTGTGTAAACAGCTCATCCATGGAACATCAGCAAGATCCAGCTAACAATACTTCAGTCTTGCATTCACACCTTGATTCTGTAGACCTTCTCGATGGCTTGAGGGTGTTTGCAGGAGGCTGCCAAAGCATACACAGTATCTGTTGGGACCCCACACACTGCCCCTGTGTTCAGCAAGTCAGCAATCCTCCTCAAGCCACTCGTACAGTGGGACTTGGGGCAGATGCAGGGTGGAGGATCTTCGGGGTCCTTCTTAGAGCTCTCAACCTAGTAGTAATCAGGAGGCAACATATCCATTACTTGGAATGTAGTTGGAATAAGCAAACATATGACACACAGGCCAGGATTCAGTCTGCCCAAATGCAGGTATCTCACTGTGCCAGGCAAAAGGCAGAAGCAGCTCTTTTAGGTACACTTCATCTAAAGTAGATCAAATTAATTGCATGGTGGAAGTGCTTATTTCTGTCCCAATAATAGTCAAAGAAACTAGCTCAGATTCAGACATTTGAACTGCTGATGTCTAAAATTACAGGAGACGAATTCCAGCACAGTGACTGCTTCCTGGAGAAATAACTATCCTCCGAAATGACCTAGACAAACAGCTAAGAAATCCTAAATCCTGAGGCACTTGGAGCAAGATCAAGTTTCAAGTGCTTTCTCATGAGTCCCAATGTTTAGAATCTCTGATTTAATCTTTCTCTGCAGGAAGATTTGAAGCTGTCAGATCAACCAACCTAGTTAGGTGAAACTGTCTTGGTCAGACATACAAAACTGTAGAGAAAGTTTAAAGTTAACCAATATGGTGGAGAGCACTTGCTGTCCAGTTTGGGAAATTTTTCACTCCCTTTTTCCCTTGCCCCCAAGATTACGGCCTTTAAAACTTCAGCCTGTCAATAGTTAGTGGATGGGAGACAGCTAATTTCACAGGACCATGGAGATGCACATTTTGGAGTGAGATAGGAATTTTGTAAATGTCCCTATCCTTTCTCCAAGTTTCCAGACACATTATTCATAATGTAAAGGAGCTTGTTTTCAGCTCATAGCTCCCCATAGCAATGTTGTGGTCTGCATTTCAAATACCACTAAAGGAGTCAAAAGAGGGGAAATTCAATGGAAGTTTGAACTCCCCTAGGTGAGGTTGAAAGCCCTACGATATCCCTCCTGAACAGCAAATCTACACCATCATGAAAAGAATCTCTTACCATGAACAAAGGGGGTCCCATCATTATGAGATCCTTCCCAAACATGTTGTTTGCAAGCGATGCTGTTGCTCCGTAGAAACAGATGATGCTGAAGGTGCTTAGCATCACGACTGCAAAAAACCCCAAAGGGTCAAAGGAAGGAAGGGTGATGACAAGGTTTGTTTTCATTGTGTCTTATGACTTCCAGAAATTACAAACTCACTTCAGTCTTTCCTCTCATGCAACACTTGTAGTTCAGCACATTTGTGGGACTGAAAGTTCAAGGCATTTCCAGACTTGCCTGCCTGTGTGTTTTGCTATATGACTCTCTTATTCTGGTGAAACAGCTTCTACAAAGCATCTTGTTAGAGCACTCTGTATAATAACAAAGCAAATTCTCAATTGCTGTGAAGTCATGACTTTAAAAGAACTACTGCTGTTCACACCAGTGGCACATCTAGTTCACCCCAAATTCTTGTTCACCCCAAGTCTTGGCCCTCTGAATGGCTAATAGAAAGCAGGACTGTACAGAACCTCAGGAAGTTCTCTTGATTCAGAAGGATCAGCCATACCCATAATGTGTATTAGGAAGCTCAGGGAGCTGGGGATGATATGAGGGAAAGTTTCCTCGTCCAGTTATGTAGCTGAAATGCTCAGCATCTGTAGCTTGCACACACAGTCTTCTAGGAACAGATGATATATTCTCCTGCTTTTTTTTTTTTTTTTTTTAACTGAGCTTGTGCAGAAAATTGTTCCTCAACCAGGGACCCACTCACTGCACTCTCTGAGTGAAGGTCTGAGGACCAAGTTCACCTACAACTCACTTTCAAATGGCCAAGGGAGGTTCTCCATCGTAAAGAGTAGAAAACAAATGATCAAGAGCTCCATTGCAAGGGTCATGCAGAGAAGGACCACATTAAAAGAGGAAGCTGTGGAAAGAAAGAGAAACAAAAGGGACTGACATCAGAGAATGGGGTATATGTGGCAAAAATGTTTGTGAAACAGGAGTCCCAAAATCAAATTAATCTGATTTGATTATACTGAGCAATATATGATCTGACTTCCCTGTTCTTGGTGGTGTGAGGGGGGAGCACATAGGTATGGCTGCTGTTTAGCTAGCCCTCAGCTTTTAAGAGAAAAGCTGCCAAACCCTTAACCTGCCAGCATGCTGTGCTCACATGGAAAACACTTCTAGAGCAGCCAGAACGTTCTGATTTACAGCAGCTGAGCTGCAGAACGACTGTGAATATACGCCAGTGGCCCAGTCCGTCTAACACTTTCACCTTATTTGAACCTTTTATTTTCTTTGAAATGTTCTTCCACTCCCTTCTGACTGGTTCTTCTAAGCCCAACTCAGCTTCTGTTATTGCCTGTGGGCAAAACATTTCTATTCTGGCCTAAAGAGAGGGACAGAGAGAAAGCTGAGACTCTCTCACTGTGAGCTTGCGTGTCTCCACCACAGAGCAGCCACCAGTTAGGTTAAGGATACGGCCCCAAATGCCCCTCAATAATCAATTACATTTGGTACTGAGACTTACCTAGAATAATTAAAAAGGTATTGAGTACCAAAAAGGCAACAGAACCAGCAGTGAATCCTTCACTGCTTCCTGCACCAATGTTCGTCAAGTGGCCTGAAATAGAACCAGTAGATCATTAAGTGCAGTGTAATGAAAGAATGACATATCTGCAGTTGGATTGACTGCAGTTCAAATTAATTGATGGTGACCACTATAAAGAAACCCATTGCAACGAAACATATCTGCAGTGCAAAACACATGAGATATTAACTGAAGAACCTATGATGATTATCCAAAAAAGCTGAGTATGTCATTTGATTTTGCCTTCAGCTTGCAATAGACAACAAGGTATCTTTCAGGGTTTGGCTGAAAAGATTAATAGCTTCCTGCCGTACCTCTTAGGTAACAGCTCTAACTTTCCCAGAAGGTGCTGGTTCTAATAGGAACTGGCATGGAGGCAGCATGAGCAGCATGCTGCTAACTAGGGACTAAATAAGGCATCTTTACTGCCCACCCTCACCATTCTGAGATCTCCTTTCATGGCTACAACCAGTTAGGACAATAACAGCAAGCTTCTGAAGCATATGTACAGAACTCAGAGTCTTCTGCCACCTGGGAAGTGTCTCCTAAGCTATTATTCTAAAATAACCATCCTGAGACAGTGCTGTTTCACAACAGTTTAGCAGTGAAATTTTGACTTCCATCAGAGTTACAAGTCACAAGACTGTGTCACAAAGAGACAGCCTAGACTCCTGTAGCTGTCAGAGCACCAAGTGACTGCATCAATGGACATCAATCACATGAACACAAACCAGGATGTTTGGTCATTATCACTTGTTGCATCTTTTCACAAAGAGAAATATCGATAAACCCAGTATCAGTGAATCGCCTGTGAGAATGAACTCTGTTGGAGAAAGCAGTCCAAAATTTCCGAAAACATTCATTTGTTTCGAATAAGCAAAACAGTAAGTACACTCTTGCATTACCTGCAAGTCGAAGCCAGGTCCATGCTCCCCAAAAGGCAGCATAACAGAATGGAAGAATGCAACCAAATCTTCTCCCTCGTTGAACCTGGATCCTACACACATACAGCTGCATTACGGCTCCTGGGATGAGCACAGATGGTATAGAGAGTTGCTGTCTGATGGGGTCATTGAGAGTACCCTGGATGGCAGAGACTGCAGCCAGGCCATTACAGATGTAGAACAAGGCATCTGGCACTTCAGCATTGGTGCTGCTTTGGAAATTCTTGGATCCTGTGAAGCAGGCTTTGGCAAACATGAGCGTGGCTTGAAGAGCTGAGCTGGACATAGCCTGGACACCAACTGGTATCAAAGCCTTCTCCCCAATGGAGTTGATAAGGCTGGCAAAAGTGGCATACATTGAGAGGGCAGTGCAAAGGCTGCAGGCAGCCCCAAGGAATGGGTAAGCACCTGGTGCTGGGATCTGATGGATGGTGGCAGTTGTGAGGACAATGAAAGAAGCATTTTGCAGCATCTCTAGGGTATCTTTGTGGAATGACATCAGAAACAGCAGGCAGGCAATGGCCAGGAAGAACCAGCCTCCAAACATTCCCAGCCTGCTTTCCTGAGTCTCCTCTGGCTCTATGAAGGTGGTTAGTATAAACTCTTCCCAAGACATCACCAGCCAGTACAGGCTATGAACGCCAAACTTGGTAGTGTAATAGGCATCATCTCTCAGGTAGCTGTAGAAGCTGGACAGCAACTGACAGCTGGAGATGATGGATATCCATGCTGCTCCAGCACAGAAGGTCTTCATGTATCCAAAGAAGTAGAAAGTAAATATAAAGGGAGAGACAGTGTCACAGATGTTGCCTAGGGCCATTGGTTCAGCATACTTCGTATTCTTCTTCTTCTCTTCCCCAATGGCCTTGGAAGAGCTCTTCTGTGCTGACCCCAGTAGCAAGACATTGAACAGTGGATGCCCGAAGCCTGGAAGAATGTACCGTTGTGTAATGCCCTTAAGCAGGAGAGCCACCGCTCCGTACAACCCGCACATGACAATGACAAACTCAATGACACCTGACACTACCAGAGCCCACTGGCCAAAGAGTGCAACTGCTTCGAACACCAGGGCAAGCCCGATGGCCCCAAATATGAAGGGCATGACGTAGTTCACTGTGGCTGAGCAGAAGGAGAGGATAAAGGAAATGGAAATGTAGGCCACCAGCCCAGCCACAGCGCTTTGACTGGCAGAGGGGTGGGCCATGGCAGCAGGTAGGAGGTGACTGGCATTCTCTGAGGCCAGAGTTAAGTTCTGCCAAGGGAGATATGCAGCTGAAATGATGCGTGTAGCCCCATAGCTACTCCACAGAGCAGAAAAGGTGAGAAAGGCCGTGCCTCCAAGGTGATCATACTTCCGGAAGGCAAGGAATCCTGCCAGGAGCTGGACAAAGCCTCCAATCAGGACGAGGTGGACACCTGAGAGACACAGGAATACAGTGCCATGAGGGAAGCAAGCCACACAGAGACCTGAGTTGCAGGAAGCAGTGCTATATTGCCATACGCTGGGGGACATCCCACTGCAGGTCCTACAGCCTTCTTGCGAGTGGCTCTGTGCCCTCTGTCTTTCCCTCTCTTCCTACCTTTATGACTAATTTCTATGCTGAGCCTTGGTGCAGGGCAAATGAGCCCCTTGGTACGCTCAGTATAGCAAGTGGATCTGCCAGAGCTCCAGTCTGGTTTAGATCTATGAAGGTAAGTGGAAGGGGAAAAGCATATGAAGGGTTTGGACCAGATTCATGGCAGACTTGCTAGGGAAGGAGGAACAGCTGTCCAAGGGATCACACACAGTTTCTGTACATGGGAAAATGCTCACATTTCTTCACCTGTCCCACCACTTCCGTGTATTGGCCCACAGGGATGACTCTGTAAAGGCTTTATCCTGACTGGTGCTCTCAAGGGAAAGAGTTCACCTAGAGCCTCCAACCAACATCCACGATGCCTTCCATGGAAGGTGGTGCCTCACCCTCACCCACCTGCGAGGATGTCCTCTGCTCCCGTGGGCCTGACGCCGGTGTGAGCCGTGGCAAAGTTCTGCAGGCAGAGGAGGAAGGCACTGACGACGTTAGCGAGGAGCCCCAGCACCGATGGCTCGCTGTAAAACACGGCCGCAAAGCCCGCCGTGCTCGCCATGGCCCTCTCCCTTCCAGACAAAACAACAGTGTGAGTGGTCACCCCCCCACAGCCTCACTGTCTCTCCCCCTGTGTCTGTGTCTAGACGGGTGCTGCTTTGGCACAGGCACTTAGCCAGCGTTCAAAGCCTTGCCCCTGCTCCAAGGGGGAGAAACGGGTGACGGACTCAGGTATTTCCATAGTGCCTCCCTGCTCATAGCTCTGAACAAAGGCCCAATTCAAAGCAGGACTTTAGGTGCCTACTTTCCAGAGGCTTATCCAGAAAAAACACACACAACCTATTTAGGCTGCATGGATTTCTGGCAAAAACATGTTTAGGTGCCCCAAAGCGCTGCAGGTGGTGGTGATGGTTCCTGCCTCCTCTTCTCGAGGCTGCTGTAGATGGAGAGGAATGAATCGTCTAACACAAATGAGCAAACATTCAGATGAAACCCACAAGGTATTTTGAGCCATTCCAGGACATTTCTTATCCACTATTACAGACAAACAGACAGGCATTGCACTCACATACACAGTCTCCCTTCCAGATGGAATTTTCCAGCTCCATCCCTTTCTTGAAATCCTAGTGACTAAATAATCTATTTTGAAACCCTTCATATTTCTACCATTAACTAGTCTATTTGCAAGCAGCCCCCACATTTCCATTCCTCTGCACTCCTGGGTACCATGAGCTGGAGTTTACTCTCTGGAGATTTTTGTTAGGAAACAAAGACAAAAATAAAATGGCAATGTTCTTGTTATTTTGTTATTTCTAGAACAATTTATGACCTAAAGGAGCTGGAAAAGGAGAAAGTGATGTATTCTGTTCTTAGCCATTCCAAAAAGCCTCTCAGGAAGAGAGGAAAGAATGCAGAGCTATTATTGATATGGGAAATAAAGGAGAGCAAAGAAACAGTGTCTGCTTCTACCAGGCAAGGAGTAGTTTTATGTGTTGATTAGCTGATATCCAACTTAAACTCCAGTGCCTACTTTTAAACACAGAGTGTTCCTGGGGAGACATATACTGTTTTGCAAACACTGATGGCCTCTGGATTCCTCTGTTTCATTGTTTTCTCATACCTCTTTTCTCTGAAACCTGTTTATTCTAAACAATAAAATTTTCACAGAAATCAAGAATGAAGGATAAATGGGCAATACTGACTCTTAACAGCTCTGAGCTGATTCAACAACTTGAACTTTCATGACATTCGGAACAAGTAACAATTTTAAACTGAACCTGTCCTATATCTGGGGATCACTTAATTCATTCAATTATTTAATTGTGCTAAAGTTTAGATTTTTATGTTCAGAAAGAGCTTCACCAAATCACAGTTCTGCAGGAAGAGCTCTCCCTCTATATGAAGTACTAATCTGGATTAGGCCCTAAGAAATGATGCGTTGCATCCTTAGAAATAGCTAAGCAGCTACCTGTGGAGTCTAAGATGTTGACATTTTTTATGACATCCAGATATAAATAAGCAGCTTAGTTTAAATGGTTATACTTGGAGTAGGGCCACAATATTAAGTTCCTCCAGATGTTTTGCTCTGAAATAGCTCCGACAGTGACTTTCTAGGCATGCTGCAACAAGCACCTGTTTTGAGTCTTTCTCTGGAGAAGGATGAGACGGGTTTTCTGGTGGAAGATGGGCTGGCCAGGGGACTGCTTGCAGAAGTGATTTTCAGTTTGCCAAGACTCACTTGGTTTGCAGTTCCTGCATAATTAGCCATGCTAGCAGTTTTAGACCCTATGACAGACAGCTTGGTTTTGTAAAAGACATAATGACATTAACAGGACTGTTTCCCTCCGCTTGCAGTAAAGGCTTGGAGAGTCTTTTGTAGGGCATCTGAGAAGGGGGGAAAAGGCACCAGAATGTGCCATATCGGGCTGTGGAGGTGTAAAGGGAAAGAAAGTGAGAGGATTTAGACCAAGGCATGGGAAAGGAGGAAGATGAAGGAGCTTCTCTTGCGAGGGACAGGGTCATACAAAATGGAATAATCTCTCCACAGCTGCAACCTGTGCTCTGCTGCGCACATACCTGTAGCGCTCTACTCTCACATTGTGGACAGAGACTTGTGCTCCCTCTCCTATGGCCATTTCAGCATTTGGAAGGTGGAGTCCCTTGCCTCCCCCCTCCATTTCATGCAATATAAGGACACTTCAAATAATGAATCCCCTCCTGTCATTCTCTCAGGGATAACAGCACCAGTGATGCCCTGGGCTGCTCCAGGACGCAGTGAAACAAGGGTCTGCATGGAAGAGGCATTTTCTGTTCAAAGTATTCCTAGGTCTTGTTTGTCCCTGGATAAGTTCGCTCATCACTGCTGTCACTATCCATTTAGGACAGCTGCTGCCTCTGGCACTTTGTAAGGACCTGTTTCTCTGCATGCTCTGTGGAAGACTGACAGCCCCTCTGCTCCCTATTCAACGCAACACAGCAAAGAAGGCGCTCCTGCCACGTCCCTCCTTTGCACTGAGGTCTGCAAGCTGTGTCTCCTCAGCTGGGACTGATGCAAGGGAGGTTTTCAGGTAGAGACTGTGCAGGCAACACTGAACAGTGCAGAGGCAGAGGAGCAAATGAGGACCTGCTTTCCACTGTGTGGGGGCTACCAGCTCTCTATACACACAGGTTACCAACCAGCACGGCTACTGTCCAGGAAACCGCAAGGAAGGAGGCCTTCCCAAGGTGGGGAGGCACCCGGTGCCCTGGGGCACTGCCAGGCCTCACAGCCACAAGAGAGGGCTGGTCCTACCAAAGGATGGGGCAGCCCAGGGTGATCCTTCCCGCACATGAGCCACTCAGTGAGGACAGAACAAAAGCCATTCCCTCACATGCGTAGCCTCCTCCGTCTTCTTTCCCTTTCCCACTTGCCTCTGACAGCTTGGGGCTTGCAGAAATGGCTTCTGAGTACACTGATCCCCCCTCTGCTCTGACTCTTCTCCACTTAGCATGGCCTTTGAGCAAGAGCCGTGTGGTCAGTGTGGCAGCCTGACTGGAGCATCTAAGCCCCTTTCACTTTACTTGCCACCTTGCTCACAGTAACTTCCCTTCACCCTTTCCAGAGAAGTCCCCTTCCACATACACCCTACTGTTACATCTTGGCAGCTCCAGTGAACTCAGTGAAAACTATGATCCAACACTGCAGACATCACCATGTGCAACTACTCAACAGTAGCGTCTGCTGCCTGTGTTTCTTTACCTTGTTTAATAGCATCAGTGAAGAAAATGGGAATATGCTGGTGTATGGGCGTTGTCTCCATGGGAGGCTGGAGCAAGGCTTTGAATGCCATTGTGTATATGTATAGACTCCAACAAAACTAAATTTTCAGACATTTATTCCCCAGTGGCATTTTGCTATTAGTTTTCCATCCCATCTTAATGATAACAATTGTTTACATAGCTCTCAGAAAATAATGTGTCTCAGAAGATAAACATGTAAAAGAATGAAATGCAATCCCTTTTGGATAAGCACACTGCAAGACTGACCATACACAACAACTCTATGCAGCAGAAATACATATCACAACCCTGAATCTCATCTGGTGAAAATCAGCACGAAGTTGCCTAAGATGCATTGCTACATTCACAGTGATCAAGGGTCTGGCTAATATTTAGTAGAAAATTCAAGCTGTTTTTATATGGCTGCCTGCAAAATATATCACTTTAAACTGATATTTTGTACACAATAATACGCATAATATTAAATGCCCCCCGAGCATTTCCCCAAAGTCCAGTCATTCACCTAGGGATGAATGAAGTGTCCCAGTGTCTCCTGGAACCTACATCATAGATTTCACTTCTATATTAACGTTTCAATGACCCTGCAACACATGGAAGGCAACATTGCAGAGCTGACTATTTAGAAGAAGGAGACTTATGAAAAGATTCAGCCAAATGATAAAACAGTGAATGTATTTAAAATAAGCATCAAATAAAAACACCAATACCACACTCCTATCTCTGCAGCTTGGATTACCTGTTTTGGTGACACCTCAGCTCAATGGGAGGATGGTCTTGTCCCTCTCATTTCCTGGTAAGTACCATTTTTATAGTCCTCCTCTGTAGGAGGAGCCTAGGGCCAGTTGCTTCACACATTGGCACCTGTGGTTTTTTGGAAACAAGAAGTTCCTTGAACTTTGTCAGTTATTGTCCTAAATCTTTTTTATTTCCTGAAACCAAAGGGGTTTCCCTTCTGTTCAGCACAGAAAAAACAACCCCCCTCATATATTCCCCCCACCCTCTCAGTCCCCAGAGGCTGATGTCATCACACTTGAAATTCGGTTGCAAAAAAAAAAAAAAAAAAAAAAAACAAAAAGCAAATTGCCTTTCAGAAGCATATATAAACCCTGACACCAAAGCACCTTTCAGACAGACACCTCTCCCATCACTCGAATAGAGCAGTTCAGAGCTGGAGATTAAGCAGTGTTAACAGCCATCAGAATGGTCTACTTAACTTTGCAGGTAAATACTACTTAATGTACAAAATCTGTCCATCTCTGATCTTTTCCTTTTTGCTTTAAAGAGATAGTTTCTATTGGAGCAGTTCCTCGAGTAGTCAAAACTGTCATGACATTAAATGGGAACCTGCACTAATATTAACAAAATCAGATGGCTTTCACAGGCACTTTTCGTGGTTACTAACCTGTTCCTCCTGTGCCTACTCCTTTTGTGTATCCCAAATATGTTTTGCACAATGCCATATGGAGGTTTTGTTGTTGTTGGGAAATACTGCAGGTTTCTTACTCCTCATGTCCACTCTGAGCTGGTTCCTCCTCACAGCTGTAAGAGGGCTGCATGGTAGATCTTAAAAGACTATGCTGCCCCTTCTACTGCACTGCTTTCTCTTCTGGCTATTCTTGGCACCCCTGCCGGACTGGGCTTTGGAAAACAATTTTTCTCCTTAAGCGTGTAGGCTCTGAAATTTAGTTTTATCCACTTACTTGGTCTGTGAGTGCCTTACTATGCCATGTTAGAGGCAGAAATGGTAAAATGGCTCTGAGAAAGTTCAGGCAGCTTAGATGACAAATGATCTTTCTCTGTCTTTACTCTAGAAATCCCAGAAGATCTTGGCAAGCTCCCGACAAGTACATAAAACTGCTGCTCATGGTTTGTATCTCTCAGCAGAACAGCATTCTCTCTTCTTTTTTAAAGAACATCTCAAAATAATTGTATCATTGCTTATAAAAAACAGGAGCTGGGTTAAGCATACAGAGAAAAACTTCTCAAATTCTTGGAAGAGAAAGCATGCTTGAGGGTCCTCTTATGTTAATTATTGTCCTTGGTTGCCAAAGAGCAAGGGAAAAAGTAACATGGGGTAAAAATGTTGCTAACTAGCCCTGTGCTAAAATAGGCTATTTATCTGATTTTGAAACAGATTTTCCAAATTCTTACATTTTGACCATAATCTTAAAATGTTTTAATTGTAGCTGTTACTGGATTGCTCAGACATGATTCTTAACTCCTCTATTTGTCTTTGCTTCTTTATTACATTTCATCTTGTTGTTAACATTTCTTAGAGTAATTCATCAATGATTCTTCTTGTAATATCTCATAGTCAGTGTACTGTCTTCTGCAGTATTGCACAGATGAAGTTTCTCTATGAAATCAAATTAAGCAGAATTTTACTGTGTAGCCATTTGATCTTTTATAAATTTGTATATTAACTTCTTTTGTGTGTATTATTAACAAAACTAACGCAATTCAGAGAACTTAATGAACAACTGAGAGCAACAGAAATAATAATAATTCATGCAAGTCTAGTAGCTCTTGGATAACCTTATTATACAAGATCATTTTTATTTAGTTAGTTAGTTTATTGCACAGCTGTCATACCAGGATGAAAACACCGGTGTCAAGAAGCATCTTTAACAGAAGGGTTTAAAATGTCACTGTTTACTGAAGTGACAAAGAGCATTTCATGATGTGAAGGAAGGAAACAGCCAGAATCTTACGGGCGCAGTGTGATTCAGACTGATTTTCTTTCCATTCCTGCAATCTAGTTTGACTTCACTGTTTCCCTCTCTTTGAGGGCGTTGGTGCTTTCGTTTCTGGTATACAGAAAATACTTTCAGAGCACACAGAGAGAACACAGATTTTGTCAGCAGAAGGTGTCCAAACTGCTGAGTGTTACAGATTCCTGTAGCAATATATTTCATGGTGCTGCTGCAAGGTGTGAATTTTATTTCAGTGAGTCACAGCAACAATGAGATTCTCAGCTGTGTTTACAAGTGGTTTTTAGACTCCTAGACTTTAGGTGAGTCCAAATACAGTTCCAAGCAAACTGTGAGTCAGTAGCCATAACATTTGCAAATGAATACTTCCTACTGAAATTAGGAATGGTCATTTTTTATTTGGAACATTTTCTGATAAAAAAATAGTCTCACATGTACCTGCTGATGTTGATGAGGTTTCCTGTAAGATGTTGGAACAAAATATTTTTACTTTCTTCCTTGATTCATCTTTTTTTTTTCCATGGAATTAGTTTCATTTAGACATACATGCTGGGTCTTACTGGTGTATGTGCATGTGTGTATGTATATATAGAAAGATTTGCAATCATTCACATATTAACTACATTGAATTTTATAGTTTCCCTACTCTTACTACGTGCCTTTTTGAAATATTGTTTGTACTTAATCAAAACAAAGCAATTTGTCATTGAAATAAAACAGTTCAGTGATCCCAAACTAGATATTTTCCACAGAATTATAATACCTCCAAAAATTTGGAAGTGGTAACTCCCAGACACAAAAATGCTAGGATTTTCTGCTATCTGTCCAGCTCTACCTGACATGACATGAATACAGACACTGACTTTGCCTTGGGAAGGTGGATATGTTGCTTCTTGTCTAATAGCAAAGGTGATTTCAGAGGCAGGAAACCTTCCTTCAAACACCAAGTACAGAAGATCTGCTTTAATCTGTTTCTGAAGCACAGGCTAGATCCTCTGATATGCTGAGCTGAACTATGAAAGAACCCATGAAGGCCTCTTTTTTAAGCACTAACATACTTTTGAGTATATAGGGCTTAAGAGTTTTGCTGGCTGAGTCTATACACCTCAGCACCTTGTAGGACAAAACTTAGAGATAAATCCAGGTATTGGGTCTAGTCCTACTTGCCTAAAATAATGGAAACTTTGCCTGACGTAACTGGGATTAAGCCTAGTTTTCTTTTTGTATAATTCGCTCCCCACAGCACACCATAGGCAATGTAGCAGGGCACCTGTTCTGACTTTTCTCCAGATACAGGGACATAATTTGTATTGACACCCCCCCCAAAAAATGTGGTTGCTTGAAACCCAATGCAGGGATATGTGGCTGAGCCCTGAAACTGCTTCACTTGCAGCCTTGCAAAACCCCCTGAGGAGGTAAATTTAGGGCACTGTATGATTTCTTTCTTCCTCGCTACAGCTTTCAAGATTTTTCTGTGACTGTCCTTAGCTGAAGACCATAGCACAGTGCAGTCCTTACAGAACATTAAGAGCGAAGGCATGCTGTTACCCGTGTCACCCTGAGAAACTTGTGGAGAGGGGCAGGAGTCACACCAGCCTGCTCATCTTGGGGTTCCCTGTGCTGGCTTAGAGGGAGAAATGGCACCTCAGCTGGACAAGATGGCAATCCCCCTCTCCAGGAGCATCTCTCCACTGATTATAGAAGGAGCCTGAAGCAATGACAGTTCTTTCCTAGATTTAGTCAAGTGCATAAAGAGATGTGACTCTGGGCCTAAATGGCGTGTTCAAGGAGAGGCTCACAGCCTGGAAAGCACAGGGAAGCTGTACCACACCTCCCAAATCCTTCGGGCTGTACCCAACCTTCTGACCCATGGGAGGTGCTGGCCAAGTCCTGTGCTCTCCAGCTCTCCTTACCCTTGAGTAAATTCACTGGGACCAAAGGATGAAGACTTGTGAGCTGTTAGCACATGGCCCACATAAATCTTACCCCTCCTCTCTCCCTTGGTGCTGCAGTGGTGGCCAGGAGCGCTCCGGAGGAGACCGTGACCAGCAGCTTTGCCTCCTTCATCCACGCAGTTCAACCTGAGCACTTGTCCAAAGCAGTCTGTCACAGAAGCAAGAGGATGATCCTCGACAGCATTGGGGTTGGCCTTGTGGGCAGCACGACGCACGTGTTCAATATTGCTCTGCAGTACTGCCGGGTAGGTGCAACCCCCATATTACCATGCATTTATGTGGTCCCCATTCTGACACATCACCACAAGCAAAGCCTTACTTCGCGGCTGAAGCAGGACTTTTGCCTCCCAGAAGGGGACTTTCTGGCTTCACACAATCGCTGCTTCTCTCAAGGTCCTCACCTGGATTTCCCTCTCATTCACAGGAACTGTTTTCTTCAGCTGCCGTGAGCTCTGTCTATGGCAAGCCAGGCATAAAGCTCTCCCCAACACTGGCTGCATTCACCAATGGAGTTGCGGTAAGGCAGGCTTTTCCAGAAGGAGCTCTGCGGTCCTTTCAAGACACTGGCTAATGTTACTGGAAGCAGTCAGGGACCTGGAAGGATAATGGGGCCAAAGAGCCATGGGCTGCTCTGCAGTGTTGCACATAGTGCTTTTAGAGCAGTAACGTGGGTGCCACTGAACGGCTGGGTGGATGTTGTTACTGACCTCACGCTAGCATGTCCTTGTCTCCATTTCCCTGGCAGACTCACTCCATGGACTTTGATGATACCTGGCACCCTGCTACCCACCCTTCAGGAGCTGTTCTGCCAGCACTTCTGGCAGCTTCCCAGATGCTACCTCCAAGCACCAAACCCAATGGCCTGGATTTCCTGCTGGCCTTTAATGTGGGTCTGGAAGTGCAAGGAAGGCTCATGCATTTCTCCAGTGAGGCTCACAACATTCCCAAAAGGTAAATCTCCCTTTCTCTACCAAGTGGGCCTGAGTAAGCAGGACTAGAGCATGATGCAGCAATTCTCATGAGAAAAACAAGCATAAGAATGCAATATGTCCCCTCTTGGTAACTCACATAGCTCTGCAGACTCATGGTCACTGTACCAAGTCCTTTAGGCAACTGTGCACATCTCAGACTACACAAAATTAGAAGCCAATCTTATTTCACTGAAGGCTCATCATGGCTAGAAAGAGCAAGAATGGGAGAGGGTTGGCAAATACGTTAACAGGCCTCCTCAAGATTTTAAAATGACAGTCTAAGCCCAGTTGAACTCAGAATCAGAAGAAAGCCCTACTGAGAGCCAAATGCCAGTTCTGCCATTAGCTGATGAGGCACCACTTCTCACCATTTTCACCTTGGTGACCTCCTCCTCTTGCCTCAGAAATAACCATCAAGAGGACTAAGACTGGAGACTGCAGTGTATTGATCTAAACTAACCAGAGCAAGGGCACAGGTCAGACAGTGGCCAGAAGCATGCAGACAGATTAACTGTGGGCATCTCCTGGCACAATTCCTGCCTGTGCCAACTGCTACTCACCAGGCAGTGCTCTGGCATGATCTAAGGGATAGCATGGACTAGGAACTGTTATCCTTAGACAGGTGGAATGAGGCCATCTTTTTTGTCTGGGAGGGGGAAAGTTTAGCTGTATGGACACAAACTGTGCCATGCCACCTGCTCTCAGGGAAAAATAAAAATTTCTTTCTGGAGATGCAGATCTCACTCTGTTGACTCAGAAGTTTCAAGCAGGTGCTTAGTTTTTAGGTGGTTAAATTCTGAGTCGGGTGAATCCTATCTGCAATGAACTCATGGTGGATTTTCACTAGCTGACGTGGCAGTTCATTTCCAGTCCAATGGGCAAGTTTGTTAAGCAAGGTGCTTTGGCACTCCCTGTGCTATGTGCTGCCAAGCAGGCAGGGGTGCTCATATCTGCAATTTCCTCTTTAGGTTCCATCCTCCTTCTGTGGTTGGTACCATGGGCAGTGCAGCTGCCACAGCAAAACTGCTCTCTCTCAGCATAGCCCAGTGCACACACGCCTTGGGCATTGCTGCTTCGCTTGCAGGGGCACCGATGGCAAATGCTGCCACCCAAGCCAAGCCACTGCATATGGGAAATGCTACTCGCCTAGGCTTTGAAGCAGCACTGCTGGCTGCCCGAGGGATGGAGGCTAACCCTTTCATTCTGGATGATATCCCTGGTTGCTCTGGATTTAGTGCGTTCTACAGTGTCTATCAACCCAAACCACTTTCTGTACCAAATGACCATCATGAATTCCTCTTGGAGAAGCAGGACATTGCTTTCAAGCGATTCCCAGCCCACCTGGGGATGCACTGGGTGGTTGATGCTGCCTTGTCTGTCCGGAACCTTTTCATCAACTATGCAGGGTCTTTCTCTCCCTCTTTGATCCGCACCATTGTGCTGAAGATCCCAGTATCAAAATACATTAATAGGCCTTTTCCAAGCTCTGAACACCAGGCCAGACACTCCTTCCAGTTCAATGCCTGTACTGCCTTGCTGGATGGTGAAGTGGGCCTTAGCTCCTTCACAGAAAACAGCATCCACCGGCAGGAACTGAGGGAGCTGCTGGACAAAGTGGTGGTGGAACATCCTGAAGATAATGTGGCCAACTTTGACAAGATGTATGGAGAAGTAGCACTGCTCCTGCACAGTGGGGATGTCCTGACAGGCAAATGTGACACTTTCTATGGGCACTGGAGGAAGCCTCTGAGCAGAGAATCACTTCTGAAGAAATTTCGATCCAATGCCTCTCATGTGCTTTCAGAAGAAAAAATAGAAACCATCATCACTACAGTGGACAACCTGGAAAATCTGTCAGATAGTTCCCAACTGGCCTGCACCTTGTGAGGGCAGGAAAAGTGGGGTTTGGGTAAGGAACATAGCCAGGTGAAAGTCTGTTTCCTTTCTTCATTGGTACTTTAGTAGAGATGGGCCCTCTGGATGGTGATTTGGGCACATACATGCTGTGACTCCCGTTGGGACATTCCCCTCACAGGAGGGAAAGCTTAATCAAATGTAGCCTTTAACTCATCTACCTAGCTGGGATGAAATCAATACCTGTGCTCCTAAGTGACCGTTCACCGAAAGGCTTTCTTTCTGAGAGTCCTTTCTGAACAACAAAATGGAGAACTATGCAATGTTCCTCTTCATGTTAAACAAATAGCTGTGATAGTTGATCCAAAGGTACTGTTTCCAATATGGTTTTGCTATAGGTGTAGAATTTCTAGGGAAAGTCAGGAAGCTTTCTTTTGGGGGGACCGAGATGGAACTAGACAAGCAAGAAAGAATGTGGGCTGGTTCCTGCTTAGCTTGCTGCTAGTGGTCTGTGCAAAGAACTTCCTAGACAGAGCAAAAATGTTTGCTCACCTGTTAATCCATCTTGTCATAATGTCTAACATAATTACACTGAAACCTTCTAAATAAACAAATGAAATAAATTCTTTTTTGCATAAAGTTTTAATGCTACACTGTGTAGACCATGAGGTTTGCATCTTTAATCCAAACATATACAACACAATGGCTTTTGCAGTAGATAATTGCCTGGGGAACACAACAGAGGTAAGGACAAGATCAGCTAGAAGGTTGGTATTTTCGGAAGCTGCACCTGTGGCCAAGGATTTCTTCAGAATCATATGTTTATACTGAGCCCTGGGGAATGTTTTTACTGGTGAGAACAATTACCTATTAGCCAGTAAAGCCTAGGCGTGATTAAACAGTCTCTCAGCAAAGAATGATAAGTTACTCAGCATTTCCCATTAATCAACAGATTTCGTATAATTGTTAAGTTTCCATGGCACGCTTCCACTTCCATTTGGTTCTACGTCAGATGTAGGATCACCAAGAAGGTTATTCACAGAATCACAGAATGGTCGAGGTTGGAAGGGACCTCTGGAGATCATCTAGTCCAACCTCCTTGCTCAAGCAGGGTCACCTAGAGCACATTGAACAGGATCACGTCCAGGCAGGTTTTGAATATCTCCAGAGAAGGAGACTCCACAACCTCTCTGGGCAGCCTGTTCCAATGCTCTGTCACCCTCACAGTAAAGAAGTTTTTCCTCATATTCAGATGGAACTTCCTGTGTTTCAGTTTGTGCCCGTTGCCTCTTGTACTGTCACTGAGCACCACTGAAAATAGTCTGGCCCCATCCTCTTGACACCCTCCCTTAAGATATTTGTAGACATTGATAAGATCCCCTCTCAGTCTTCTCTTCTCCGCTCTTCTTAGGCTAAACAGGCCGAGCTCTCTCAACCCTTCCTCATAGGAGAGATGCTGCAGTCCCCTAATCATCTTTGTAGCCCTCCGCTGGACTCTCTCCAATAGTGCCATGTCTCTCTTCTACTGACGAGCCCAGAATTGGACACGGCACTCCAGATGTGGCCTCACTGGGGCTGAGTAGAGGGGGAGGATCACCTCCCTCTACTTGCTGGCAACACTCTTCCTAATGCAGCCCAGCATACCATTGTCCTTCTTGGCCACAAGGGCACATTCCTGGCTCATGGTTAACTTGTCCACCAGGATTCCCAGGTCCTTCTCTGCAGAGCTGCTTTCCAGCAGGTCAGCCCCCAGCCTGCACTGGTGCAGGGGGTTATTCCTCCCTAGGTGCAGGACCCGGCACTTGCCTTTGTTGAACTTCATGAGGTTCCTCTCCACCCAACTCTCCAGCCTGTCCGGGCACAGCCCTCTGGTGTATCAGCCACTCCTTCCAGTTTTGTATCATCAGCAAACTTGCTGAGGAGGCACTCTGTCCCTTTATCCAGGTCATGGATGAATAAGCTGAACAATACTGGAGCCAGTATTGACCCCTGGGGGACACCACTAGCTACAGGCCTCCAACTAGACTCTGCACCACTGATCACAACCCTCTGAGTGCTGCCATTCAGCCAGTTCTCAATCCACCTCACTGTCCACTCATCTAGCCCACACTTCCTGAGCTTACCTATGAGGGTGTTACGGGAGATAGTGTCAAAAGCCTTGCCGAAGTCAAGGTAGACAACCATGTATCACAGCTCAGTGAGCTGGAAACTCACAGAGCCAGTGCCTTCCAAGTCAGTCAGTAACTCGCCGTTTATCCAAGGGGATCAATATGTGTGCCAGAACTGACATGGCATTCAGTGGAGGAAAAAATGTGCCTTGGAAGATTATCAGCAGTTTCAGCATCCTAAAATTCATGCCAATGTTCTCACCTCCATGCCTTCTGCACCATGACACACTAAGGCCATGTAGCAGTGAAGCTAAGCAGGTGAGGAAGGAGCAAAAACCTTTAACCTATTGATGCTGGAGCACAAAGAAGTGACTTTTCTGGCTGGGTTTCAGGCTACATTTTATGCCTAAGATCCAGAAACCCTTCCAAACCTGATACATCCTGTGTGCCTCCTAACACTGCCAGTTTGTGTCAAGGTCTTTAACAGTATCTGCTACAAATTCATTCTTTTGGAAAGGGAGAATGTTATCCTTGCTAGTCTAGGACACAAGGAGAAAACTATATGGATGGTCAAACCCACTCTGACCACATATTCACTGTAGCTCCATCAAATAACTGTTGTCTTTGAATGTCTTCGGAAGTCCCTCATACACTGAGTTATAGAGCAGATCAAATATACAATGACTAGGGAAATAATACACGATGACTTAGGTCAGTGAGAAGGATGGCAGGGGATGTGGGTAATACACGGCAGGCAGACAGGGCTCTGTGTATGTCAGTATCAGTGAAAGCCAAGGATAAATCCTGCATCTGTAGCATAACTTGCTGTGCCCAAGGGAGCATCACACTCAGTAGTTTAGATTCAGGGTGCAGAGGCTGAGAACACAGCCCAACCAAATTGCCTAAGTATATGCTCAGATTCTTGGATAAATCATGCTGCCTGGGCTGACCTCATCCCTGTCATGGCTAAAGGACTACACACCCCAGCCTAAAGGTGTTTTCAGTGTGTCCATGATGCTAGGTATATATGGACTGTTGTGCCTGTCTTTGCTGTGTGATCAATGCCTTTCCCAGCAGGAGAGGTAGAGAACTGAAAGGTACTAAATTTCTTGTACATTTGGGGGAAATTTAATAGCAAATGGCTAAGATAAGCCCAAATTCATAGCCCTTTGGGGAAAAGAGTGCACCATGTGCTCAGCATTGTTATTTGACACCAAGCAAACCACAGGGGAGAGCAGCAGGAAACCAAACTTCATAGATTTCACTGAGTGTAGCTCTCCTAGGCACCATCTCCCCTCAAAAAGGGAGGAAGCTGCTGCCAGCTTGTAGTGCTTGACTTTGATTATCATCAGTCTTCATTCTGAGAGTGATGCTTGCCCAAAACAAGGGCCTGATGATCTGATGTTGCTGACAAGATCACAATAGCAAACTGCTCCCGGTGTCTCAGCCTGTTGTCTCAACTCTCCCACTGGGTGTGATTCTGACACCTTTCAGCAGAAAACGTGTAAAATAAGTGAGGGAAGGTTCAGGAAGCCCGGAGGTGTATAACTTTCATTTTATCAGGCCCCTCATCAGCTGAAGCAGTAAGTGGCTTTTCCCAAGCATCCAGTAGCCTAAAGCATATATGAGAGTTTTTCATTCATGATATTTTTCTCTAAAAATTTGGGACTCTGACACTACCTTCAGTCTCCCAGTCCAGGAAAAGGTCTCATGTGTTATTTCTAGCTTCAAACAGTGAATGTTTAACATCCCTAACAAAATAGGAGATCCAAACACTTGGCAAGTAAAGTGAGGCCTTTTGAGAGTGAAGGAAAAAAATGGCCTGTGAAAACCACAGGCCACCTTGTGTGACGCTGAGGGTAATTCAGTCATTAATGTGGTGCCACCAAAGTCCTTAACTTCTCTCAGGCTGAATAAGAAAAGAGACCTTGTCCTTTTCTCTGCTGCTGTTCCAAGATAAATGAGCCTTAAAATAAAATTAAGAAAAGGAAACCTTTCTTAAGAAAGGCAATGTTTATGGTAGCAAGTTCAGTGAATGAAAGAACACTTAGTGCAGAACTAGGCAGCGTGCATGTTAGCAATCAATCAGTAACTGCAATCCCAGCCCAGAAATGAATGGGGCTCTGCTGGAATGCTCCCGGCTATGGAGAAGCCCTGGCCAGAAGAGGATTTTGGAAGGAGACAGATCCTGACCGGTCCGGGGAGCCTGGGCTGGTCTGGCCGGAGCAGGATGCTGTGATCAGCCTTCTCCCGTGGGCAGCGCCCTCCCTGCCATCCCTGCGGGCACGGCGCCGGCCCGCCCGCGGCTCGCGCCTTCAGCACCCTGGAGAGCAGCCTCAGGCGCGGGGCCCACGGCCTCGGGGGGCGCTCCGCCCCCAGGGGCTCAGACCCATGGGCTCCCCTCCCCACGGGCTCCCCTCCCCAATGCTCGCCTCCCTGCTTGTTGGGGCCCACGGGTGCCCATCACCACGATCCCCCCTCCCCATCAGCCCGGGCCCACGAGATCCTCTCCCGACGGGCTCAGGCCCACAGGCTCCCCTCCCCACAGACTCAGACCTTCAGCATCCTGGAGAGCAAAATCAGGGCCCGGAGAGTCCAGGAGCGCCCCCCTCCCAGTGGCTCCCCATGGGCTCGGTCCCACCGGCTTCCCTCCCCAGGGTCCAGTCTCCAAGCCCCTTGGCTCTGTGGGACCACACACCTCAGTGTGTGATCCAACCCCCCCCCCCCCCAAACCCCATCTTGGTGTGTGACTCTCCCTTGTATCATACAGCAGCCAGGGTGGTGGGAAGGCAGTTATTTCAAATGTAGATCTGTGCTCTTCTCTCTGATTTCTTCTGCTGCTTCTTCCCAGGTCATTATGGAAGTTCGTTCACCCATTGGATGGAGAGGTGGTGTTAGGGGAGTGAATGGTTTGTTTTCTGTATGCTACTCTTGTACCCTACTTGAAGCACCCACATGGCAATAAGCCTGATGGGTAAAATTCAGGCCTCTTTAACTCAAAATAATTTCCAAAAATTAGATCCCTTTAACTAACTAAGAAATAAATTTAGGAAAACTAATCCATGACTTTAGTGAACTTCGTAACTTCAGTGGTTCTGTCTGATGCTCATGCTGCTGTCTGGAAATATGCTAAATGTATTATTTTGCAAGTAAGGTGGCAATACAAAACACCGAGATTCTCTGTTCAGCTCCTGGAGAGTGTACAGGGAACCTGCTTCCCCAAGGAAGGTCTCCATGACCTAGAGGCATGTGTGTAAAAGGTATATAGTACTTGACACCAGAGGAAGGGGAAATCAGAGTTGATCAGAGCAACACTGTGTGGAGGAACCACCACAAATGATATCTATCTGTATTATTCCAGAAAAGTGACCGAGTAAGAAACCTAGTACTCATCACTGCCTGCATATGACCAGACTGTTGCAGGACCAGCTTTCCACTTTCACCCATAGACACACAAAGCAAGAATGCCAAACACTAGAGCTAATCTTGTTCATGACTCCATCCTGCTTATGCCTTTGGGAAGGTCAAGTTAGGGTCTACAGACAAGATCTCTCTGCGTGTATATCCAGGCCTGTTAAGAGCGGTGGGCAGAGGGATTCAAGACATCTCTGACTCTGCTGGAATACCTGCTAAGGAGGGTCTGATGCTCACAGTATCAATGAATGGTTCTCTGATCTCCTTGCGAACGCATTAGAAATGTTAAGGTTTATCTGAATGCTGAATGAGTGCAAATTGCTCTGTGTGAAAGCAATAGAAGGAAGGAGAAGAGCTCTGTGAAGTGCATGTGCTGAAGGCACCTGGAGTAGGAGTTCATCAAGATCCCAGAACGCACCTACATGCAGCTTCTCCAGACACCCAGATTAGGAGGCAAGGGGCAAGTGAATTCTGCTTGTTCTTGGCTGAGGCAGGATAGAGACTGTGATCCCTGTCTTCTCCTACATGGGTCAAAAGGGCATGTTCAAGTCCAGCACATGTTCACCATCCTATGAGGAACTCAGGGGTTGTGAGTAGGACTTGATAACGGGCATCCCCTCCACGCAGCCACCTTGTCTCTACTTTGCCCCTTGCCTGGGTGACAGAAGGGCCGTAACTATTCAAGTATGTATGCAGTGCTGAATATGAGGCACAGAGCCTCACAAGTGCTTCATGTGTCAAATGCTGAGGTGCAGTTCCCCCTTCCCAGGCAGGAGGTGAGTTTCAATAGCCACAGCTGGATTTAAACCAGTGACTTAGTGTTAGAGCCACCAGTGCCAGTTAGTCTGGGTCATGCTATAAGCAGGCTGAGAGGAAGGGAGATATAGAAATCTTCCGGTGTGTAAAAAACTGGCTATTAAGAGGAAAGGAACAAGTTCTCTGGGTTCATGGTGAACAGGGCAAAAATCACATGTTTCATATGCAGAAAAAGAGGCTTCAGACATTAGGAACAATGTTGTCTCAGCAAGAGTAGTGCAGCAGCAGGACAGATCTTCCAGGGAGGGCATGAAGTCTCCATCATCAGAGATTTATAAAAGCAGGATTGAGGGATAGCTCTCAAAGTTCACGCAGACCTATTTTTCATTGCTCTGTGGGTCTGAAAGCCGAGTCTTGTTCTAGGTTTGTAAAACAAATGTAAACTGGCCATTAAAATCCTGGCCTCTGTTTTCTGTGACTCAGGCAGAGTATAGGTTATGGTTAGTGTTCCCCTCCACTAACTGCAGTCACATCTGTCATGTCTGTGCTGTACCTAGAAACCTCGATCAGGTTCTCATCAGGGTCTCGGAAATAGATGGATGTTATTGGACCCATAGCACCAGTTCTGGCCACAGGACCTTCTTCAACCTTCACCCCGCAGGCCTGAGAGGAGACATAAAAGCCAGCATTTCAAGCTTAAGGGAGTCTTATCAGAGAGTTGTGCACTCTTCCCCCAGCCCTGAAAACATGAGCTTTTAGATAACAAAATTCTGACATCCCCAAGGCACAGGCCCTGAAAATGTTACTTGAGAGGCTCTGGCCAGGTCTCTTCAGACCACTGACAGGGTCTTCAATGGCAAGGCCAACCAAGCTGTGCTTCTGTCAGTCCTCTGACCTTGGGTCATCCTATCCCACAGCACTGAAAAAGTGTCCAGCTCAGAAACACACAATCAGGCTAGACTGGACTGTGAGATCTTTGGGGAGAGAGATGAGGCTGAAAAAAATGTAATACGGAGGGCCAGCACTAATGGCCTGTCCTGACACCTTTAGGCATGAACATCTGTATTGAGCACAGAAGATTTTGGCAGGTACTGAGCACTGCTACACCTCTAATGAAAGGTCTGTAAGGCTCAGCATATTTCTCCTGGACTGTTACATCTTGTCCTCCTGGAAACAACTCAGCTGATACCTCTCATCATCACCTCACAGGGCCCTGATACTCGGCCTTGGGTCCTGGTGGAAGCACAATGCACAGCACCTCTGCCATACTGCTAAATCTTGCAGGGAGGTCTTGCTCTTTTATACCAGCCTTCTGCCCAGCACACATTGGCTTGCAAGTATGCCAGAACTAGTGCTTATTTTTCCAGATGTTGCAAAATAAAATCTAAGAGATTCCTTTCAATGCACTTCTCATATTTAACTCAGAGTCCTCTCTCTTACACTGTTCAGTTGCAGGCATTTCAATAGAGCTTGATTGGTGCCCATAAAAGTACAATTGCAACTGAAGTTGCAGTTGAAGGCAAATTCATTAGCTCTGTTTCCAGACTGGCCCCTCAGCTCTCTCATTACAGCCCCAGCCCACACCACCATATGCATACTCTCCACCTTCCTCACCTTCAGGTGTTCAAGCAGCTGGTCCAGGGGGGTCTGCGTGATAAGGCAAAAATCTGCAGAACCGGGGACCGGACATAGAGCCTTGGGTTCAAATTCCTTCCCAGCCTCATGAAGGTTAAACTTCTGGCAGCCAAAACATAAAGCTTTGCGGTTTTCCTGTCCCCAAAGAGAAGAATCAATGTCCTGTAAGACTTATTCACCTTGAAGTCTTCAGTATCCATTCACCTGTGTAGTCCTAAAACCTGGGGACTTGACTTTCCTATCTTCTCTGGGCTCTCACTGTGGCAACTCAAGATAGGAACTGACCCCCACATTTCCACTACATCTCTGGAGATGTGGAGTGACCCAAGAAAGGTAGCGTGAGACCTGTAACCGCGTGCAGTTACTCTTCCAGCCCATAACAATGCCAGTGTTCAGTCCTGGACACCCTCCAACCTGTCTGTGGGCAGCCACAAAAATAATGCACCAACTGACGCTACAGAGAGAACAAATATGAAACAGCAGGAAGAGAGTGAGGAAGAAGGTTTTGGCACCTCTTTTCTTTACAGACCCTCAGGGAGATTTCTGCAGGCACATATGGCAGCTGAGGGCTGAGCCCCATCAAAATGCAATACAGCAACCTGTCATATGTGCCCACCTGAAGAACAAAGAGGTGCTCACTGTAGCCCTGGGATGTGAGTGCAACTGCTTTACATAAACCTGGCAGGGCAGGGGGGAAGGAAATAAGCTTGAGAGTTATAAAGGTGCAGTGCAGATATTCAAAGCAGGTAAAGTGATCTGAAACTTGGGCGCAGCATGGGTTGGGGCTGTCCTGAACAGACTACTCATCTTTTCCTCTGTCAGTGGCAATATCAAAACAAGAGCGTGTTTAGAGGATTTATGGGTTTGCGAGTTCTCCTCCTTTAGTCCTCACAACTATTTTTTCCAAGGAACCTCTCCTTCTTTCTCACTTTGACTCCTTCTGCAGTGTGGTTTGAACCTTTCCTTGACTCAGCTTGACTCTCTTGAAACTCAGACCTTGATGGCCTACAGTTTGTGATGGTCCTGCCATCCCCACTCCAAAGGGATGCCCCAAGAAGTGCTGTCAGAGGTCCACAGTGTCTGGCTACCAGTCCAGGACTGTATTTTCAGGTGTCCTAGGCCTAAGCCTCACCTGTACCCATGTTACCTTGAAAGTGACCACCTCCATGCCAAGGACTTTGGAATAAAAGGCCACAGTGTCCTCAATGCTCTTCACAGTCAACACAAGGTGGTCCAGTCGCTGGATGAAACAAGGGGGTGGACTCATGTGCTCCTCCTTCCAGGACATTATCTCAGGGACAGGAACAAGACCATGAAACTACAGAAGATGAAGTTTAAGAGCAACCAAACCCTCACGGAGCCAGTCCAGGCAGCTGTGAACTGAACTGTGAATGGAGATCAAACCGGTTTTCTTCTGCCCTGCAGGTGGCACAAGCACAGAATCAATATATTCTCCTCCCCGGAAGGGCCTCAGACTCCAGCTCAGCTCTGGTGGGACCTGAGCATGCCAGAGCCCAGCGGCTGGGGCAAGCCCTGGAGCACCAGCTGGGGGGCTGAGCTGAGGACTGAGGTCACTGAGATGCTGAGCTCACAATGAATAAAAATCTATGCACTAAGAATGGATGGTGTATCTGACCCATCCCTCCAGCCTTCTTTGGTCTGCTCCCATCCTCCTTCACCTCCAAATGAAGGGCCAGAAGAGGGCATCAGGACTGAAGCAACAGTTTAGCATCCCCTTGGAAAAGGGCTGCATCTGGATCTCACAGGCAGGGAACAGAATCTCTGCCTGTGCCAATATAATGTAGCTGTAAAATACAGACTGTAAGGTAAGGATTATGGCCCTGATCGAGAGGATGGGAATCTCATCTCTGATGTGACCCTACTGTGGAACTGAGCCCAAGCTCTGCACAGGGCAAATGGCTGAGAGTTGTAGCTCTGGGACTGTGATATGGTAACTCAGTGTAGCGGCAGGGCAACAGCAGTGTGAGAGCAGCCTGAGGATGCTGGAAGACAGCTGATTTTTCAGGTTTGTTTTATAAGTTCTCAGGCCCAGGCATAGTCAGTTTTATTAAGCGTGCTGTAAATATTTTAATGGTCTGACTGTAATATCCCAGTTTCACTGGGGGTGCAGGGGAAGGGAGGATGAAAAAAAACCCAGAAGACTTTTATTCCCCATCAACACAGGTTTAAAATAGGTTTAGGTTACTTCATTCAGCGGCAGCAGACCTTCCTGTTGTTCTCCAGAGTCTGGGAGCACCTTTGAATCAAGCTGTGAAAAGCAAATGGATTTGGCCCTGGTGGCCTGGTTAGTTTGTTGGGAGACTGAGAAGTCTTCATTTTATTTTTGTCTTGGTTTATTTTACCTTTAGAAAACCAGACTCTGGAAACTGTGGGCCTCTAACCAGGAAGGCTGTGACAAGCCCCTCACAAATGGAGTCAAGTTTCCTTCAAATCACTAACCGCTCTGTACTTACATATATTTACTTCTCTGTTAAAAAGCCCCAAATTCTGGGGTAAATGATGTATCACTATTCTGAGATCTTCAACAAGTTCTCCAATGACCCCCCGTATAAAAGACACACAACACTCCTGCTGGCTCTCAGGGAAAACAAGCAGATGGAAAGCAAACCTTTTAACCCAGCATTAAGTGACACCAATCAGAAAACACAGCCCACAAAACCAACCCCTTTTTGCCCTTGCCATTCGCCTTCATACTCCTGACTCAATAGCAAGCAGAGGGTGAGGCTGATGCCAGAGATTCTTGGCGCTTGTATCCAGCACCACGGTGTGTAGGACTCACTAGCCTTGGTTTACAGTGTGTCTCCTGGTGTTTTCTCACATTTGGGTTCTTATCCTCTGGCATTGCCCTGCTGCAACAGGGTGCATGGGAAACGGCTGCCAAGGAGAGATTTCAAAGCTCTGCTGACCCAAGAGCGAGGTCAGTGTAAAAGCAGGCACAGTTTCGCCAGGGCAAAACATTCACCTCTTCCCTGAAGTCAGAGGCACTTGCTTGGAGCAGGACCCTGCTGTCACCAAGCCAGAGCTGATGTACAGCATGCCCCCAAATATCCCCTGTTATTGTTTGCACTAGATAGGGAGAGAATCTGTTAATAGAGGCAAAGAAAAGGCAGCAAGAACCCAATGCAAGCGCCCCTCCTCCTTGTTGCAGATGGTGTTTGGTGTTTAACAACTTCACCTTCGCGCAGCCCGGGCCTCCGTCCCTCTGCAAAACCCTACTGCTCTTCCATAGGGGTTTGTCTCATCTGAAAAACAAGGAAACACTCATCCAGGAAGTTTTACTGAGTGCTCTCTAGTTGCGGGGCCCTCATTTCACAGCCTGCAACTCCCACTCCCTGCCTAATAAACTTCCCAGCCCAACCCTCACTGCCCGTGGGGATGTGTAAGCTTTGCAGCCCCTCAGCAAACAACCGCAGGGAGATCAGATCACGAAAGGAAACTGAGTACCTGCAAGCAGGAGAGGCAGAGCAGCTGGGAAACCTGCTGTCGGAAGAGCGTGCCAGGCCCTGTGATTATCCACTTCCTGGTGCCCAGGGCTGAGCTGTGCTGGGAGCAGCGTCGTAGACATAAAGGAAAAAAAAAACCCCACAAGATTAGAAACAAGAGCTCTGAGCATTTCATCTGGGATAAAGACCAGGGACAGTTTAGCCATGTATCTTTCCCTCACAAGGGAAAGCTGTATTAATGTGCTATATTAAAGCACACTGTTGAGGTTGCTGCTTATTCTAGGGTGGCTTACTGGTCAGAAGACAGCAAGGATGTCTCTAGAGAAGAGGACCTGAGCCAGCCAGCTGCAACAGGTTCCCTCCCCCAGCAACTGGCAAGCGGGCCTTTTCTCCTCATTGCCCCCAGGACCATTTTTTACCATGCAACATGCCAGGGTGTTCTTGCCCCACAAGACACTTGATGCCCCTGGGAGCACTGTAAGCCAGTGCTCCCATTCTGCAAAAAATGAATGAGCTACGGGCATCACACTAACAAACCAAGCGTGTAGCAAGGAGCAACAGCAAAAGAGTCTCAGAGTGGTGTTCGCATTTCTGGACATCAGAAAGGGAGTGGAGGGACAAGGTGGCATGTCCAAGGAGGTTGTCTGTGACCTGGGGCACAGTTTGAGATTTTCTTCTACAGAAAGTAAATCTGAAAAAAATAGAATGGAGTTTTGAAAGCTCTGAAGCTCTCCAGGCACTCAGCTCCAAGGCAATGACTAGTTCAGGCTGAGGAAAAGCTGCTGGAGGAAGTAGTTCAAGGCTCAGGACACGCTGTGCCAGAAACATTCTGCATAAACCTTCTCCACCCAAACTGCCCACACTTCACATGGTATAGCAATACTTCAAATAAAATGAATATTTCCAATATCTGAAATTCAAGCGTCTATTTGAAGTACACAAAAATGACATCTTGGGAATTGTCAAAAAGCCTGTTTTGTGCAGTACAAATTGATTCCCCATCAAATTTTCCAGGTCAGCCCGCAGAATCCCTATTTCCCCCAGCCCTACCTCATGTGTTATTTCCTGTCTCCAACCATCTGCTGTCAGCTGGTGATGGTGACAGTGAGTAGGTTAGATAAACTAATCCTGGGACATGTAATAGCTCCCTTGTGCTTCAAGATCACCGTGGGTTTGTCTACACTGGCCAAGGCACAGCTGAGAGGAAAATCCCCAGGAAGTGCTGAGCGGGCTGGTAGGTGGGCAGTGCATAGGCAGAGCTGAGTTAAAGACTGTTGCTCCCCTTCTAGCCCTTCCCAAACCCCAGGAACAGGGCAGGATGATATCACACTCTTCAGGTCACAGCTTGGTGAGAGCCTCAGTTAGATTCACCTCCCAGGGCAGTTGTGTAGCACTCGCACGCCTGCCCAGGCAGTTAACATTCGCCTTCTTGCCCTGCTGCCCGTCTCGCAGTACTAGTGTGAGTAAAGCCTGTTTTTTCCCCAGTGCTCCTGTGCTGAGGACACCTCACGTCCTGAGCTTCTCCTCCGGCAAGCTGCCTACCCAGAGGGCAGGCTGGCAGGACACACACTGGCTTGACAGGCACAGGGGGATGAAGCGATTCTTCCTCCAGGCTGCACACGCACAACATCAGATTTCTGCACCCCTGTGAAGGGACCCAGACCCCCTCCAGGCTCTGCGGCACTCCACCCCCTTCCGCTTTCTGCTCCTAGGACTCAGCCTGCGTCCTTTGCTCTCCCCTCGCCGCACTGACACTGCACAGCTATCCAATCTCCCTCTGCATTTACTGACTGGCTCTTACACAGGGCACAGCACAGACTGGCAGATCGGCCAGACTCCCAGGTTTTAATCACAGGTATCACAGTACTTTGTGCTGTCCCTTAGCGACTCTCTGTCTCCAGTGGGGGGGTTACACTAGTTTCCATATGTGAAGCAACAGAAGAAAGAGGCTCCAAACTCTCTGGATGGAGAAACATGTAAATCTGCCCTGAGGGCAATTACAGAAAACGGACTACATTTACTTTTGAAACCTGAGTAACAGACAGCCCACTCCTGCAGTTCCTCTCTGCCAGCTGGCCCAATTCAGGGCAAACAGGGCAGAAGGCTGTTTGGCTCATGCTGCAGCCTCATTTGGAGGAGTCTGTTGGTGTCTCTTCCTTCTGTCGGCCTCTGGTTTTCACAAGACTTGTGGGAACTGCCTGCCTCCATGATTTCTGCTCTCCTGTTCAGTCTAGATGACATGATCAAGGGCTGCAATAGCTGCATAGTGGGCCTGGCAGACATATGGCTAAACAAGCAGATGGATGGCTGAAGCCTCACTCTCTTGTGAAAAATACTGATATCTTTTCTTTACTGAAACTCTCGAAGTTCTTTTCACAGATGTCAGTCACAGGACTCCAGCCAGACAGCAGGACTTCTGCACAGTTTTTATGGCTTTGACACAATCTGTGCAAATACTGCTGAGGAATAATTCTGTGAGGAGTGGTAGCTTTCACTCTGTTTCTTTTGCCCTTTTCTTCCCAGCCAGGCATTCAGGATGATTATCTTTTCAGCTCAAGATATCTTTGGAGTATTTCTCAACTGGACTCCAGACCACTCCCTGGCCTGCTCTCCTGAGCTCTGAAATTGGATCCAAGCAAATATTCCAGCAAGATAGTCAGGCATCTCTCTCAGCAACACAAATCCAGTCCTATGCTTGTGAAATGACAACGATTTCAGGAGAATAACCCATCTTGTCAAATGGAAAGCCATGTTCTTTTCCAAGGTCTCTGGCAGTCCATCAACTCTCTAGCTTCTCCTCTGTTTGAGTGCAAGCTCCAGTGCACCCTCCACCTTTATTTATGAAGGTCAAACTCGAAAGACTGCATTTTCTCCTGGCAGCTCCTGCATTAGCCAGCTTTTTATATGCCTTCTTTTTCCAGCATCTGATATCTAAGAAAGTTGCTTTATAAACTCAGGGGCAAAGACTGTGCCAGCTTGTTGTGTCAAGGATGAAAATGTGTTTGCTTAGACTTTCAACTCTGCCTGCAAGAGATAATTATATTAATACTGGAAACTACTCAGACCTTGTTCTCCCTTTAGTCTGCCTGTGCTTTGAGCACAGGGACAAAGCAGTATGTATAACAGCTAACTTCAAGGAAAGGGGTATAGTGAGGGAGTTTGATAGCCCTTTCTCCCTTAGCAACATTTGAATTTTTGATTTGCGTATTTTTGACTTGCGTATTTTTGACATATACGCAGAGTATCACCTTGGACCAATATCCAGAATGAACTTTTTCCCTCTCACCACAAAAGTGTCTTCCTTCAGCCCATTTATGCACCTACAACCAGAGAAAATGTATCCTCAGCAGAAAATTGGTTATCCAGACTGCATGCACTGAAAGACAAGAAGTCTGGGCCTTGCTGTATTGAGGCTGAGCAATAGCTGAATATCTTGTGTTAATTTGCATTGAGGTTCTAGTGCAAAGCTTGATTCCATTTCAGTGCTCATCTGAGGTGGAAAACAAAACTTCAGCCAAAACTTTGGGTGAAAGAACAAGGTCATTGAGGCCCGTCAGAGCCCTGATGGCAGTGACAAGCCTTAATAGCCCTGACCAGCCTCATCTGGGGCATCGACCCATACCCCCTGCCCATAGGCCAGGAGCCCCATTTCAGCTCAGCCCTGGGCCTGAACCTGCCTGAGCTACATTGGAGGAGTGATGATCTCCAGCTCAGCCACAGCCATGCCCCTCTCTGGCTATGGACCCCCTTGATCTGGACTGTGATCTGCAGACTGACTTCCTGGACTTCAGACCTGTCTCATTACTATGGACTTACTCAGTGGTCACTCGACTGTGTTGCCCTCACCAGGCCTGATTCTGACCCTGATCTGCAGATTTTGAGTTCTCAGCTTGATCTTGGACCTGGTTCATCACCATGAATGTGCCTGATGATCTGGACTCTTGGACCACCACCCCTGGGCCTGCCCTGCTCAGCCTGTGCAAGCACTGTGACACAGGGCCGTGACTGGTGAGTCCCCTGCCTGGCTGGCTGTGTCATCGTGCTCGCCTCACGGCTCCCTGTCCCTTAGGGAGCAGCTGGCCCTCACTGTTCCCTAGCAAGGCCTGTCATGGTGTTCCCAAAGAGCTATGTTGAAAGGCAGTCTGTTTCCAGCATCCTGGGTTTTACCTCTGGCCTTCGCAGGCTCTCTGCCTCTCCTTTCCCACTACAGCTACACTAATAAAGTAAGTTGGACCTGGACTTAGACCTTGGCCTGTGATTGTCCAGACCGCTTAATGGCTAGTATTCTTCCTGGCCCCGTTAGGCCCGTGTGAGCTAGCACGGTTTGGGAGACAAGGACTATTGCCAAGCAGCAGTACCCTATTCTGGGGGTAAGAGAGATTAGCCTCACAGGAAAAAGCCACTTGGAAAAGGAGACTGGCCTCCAGTCTAGAGATCGGCCCTAGCCTGCTTTGAGGTTTTAGGGGGTTCCGCAATATCAAATCTGACAAAAATTTGATGAGTGCTTTCATTTGCATTAATTTTTACTTGTATTGAAACAAGGAGTTCAGGGTCTTCATTTTTTAAAGGCATAGCTATACTGGGTAGTAAATCTGACCCAAGACAACATCACAAGACACAAGAATTACACAAAGGCTGTATTTTCAACAACAAAAAGACATTAACAAGTTTTGACATGGCTCTGGGATGCTTCTTGAGAAAATGGTGTAAGAACAGGAAATTCCCTGGGAAATTATTTTGGACCCCTAG
Organism: Dromaius novaehollandiae; assembly: GCF_036370855.1. Lineage (NCBI taxonomy): Eukaryota > Metazoa > Chordata > Aves > Casuariiformes > Dromaiidae > Dromaius > Dromaius novaehollandiae. The sequence goes on from NC_088108.1 coordinate 3,476,358, forward strand.
AACAGTAGAGCTTGTTCTACTCCAGTTTTCCTTCAAGTAAAACTTTCCTCAGCTAAAAGCAATAAACCCTGTGACCTAAAGTAACTCTGAACTTTCAGCTCCCTGCATCGAAGTGCTGGTGGAGTAGCCATGTATGTTCTGATACCCAGATATAATAACACTAGAAACACATTTAGGTGACTTAGTGCAAAGCACCTTCTTGTCTTAGCACAGACTCACTGTAAAATCTGGAAACAGTTAAAAAGGGAGAAAATTCTTGGAAAGAAGATGGCTTTCACTGTTCAGCTGCACAGGACACTGGGAAGTGGTCTCCTGAAGAGGCACAGTATTGGCATGCACTTTGGCAGAAATTCAAGGTTTGGGGGGTTATTACTAGCTACACAAAGGTTCCTTGGAAGGAGAAAGCTATGGCTTAGGTCTGGAAATTCCATTTCCCCAAAGGGGATCTAGTCTAAGACTGGCAAGGCAAAGGCAATTTGGCATTAAGTTCAGGATGAGATCCCAGATATCAAATATTAGCCTGGGAAGGCGTTTGCATTTGAGTTTTGCTCCTTAAAGGTGTAGCTGCAGGGGGTTCCCAAGCTACACTCAACAGGCATACATTCAGACAGGGCTGCTTTTATATGCTGGACAGAGTGATGGAGTTGAAGTAGCTCAGTAAGTCTTCCATGGTGAAGTCCATGGTGATCCCTGACCCTGCATAACAACGCTGGATGAGATCCTCAAACTCCTGGTACTGTCGTATGAACTCCTGTTCCATAGCATGCCACACCACCTGGGGAAAAACACACAGACCATTAGCTGTCTCCTCATCAGTCCGTGACAGCTATACGCAGATACTTATTGCAGAGAAAAGCAGGTCCAGCATACTCTGCCACACTAAAGTAAGGCAGGCCAGAAGGAACACCTTTGTGCATCAGCAGGAGAAGATATACTGTGAAATAGCTGAACTCCCTGGCTGGCTCCATGGTCATCCACACTGCATGGATGATAGTTCATTCCCGGCCCCTTTTTTGAGCTGGACCAACCAGTTCTCCCTGAGGTGAAATCGTGAAGTGGTTTGGCCTGCCCTAGGCACTGTTTCTGTAGGTCGTATGAGACAGCAGACAAGGCCAAGCCATGTTTGTTGCCTCCAGCACTATTCCACTGGGCATGAGTGTGCCAAGACCCTCTCACATACCGTCCACCTGCACACTAACACATACTCTTGTTTCTCACTCACCCTGATGGGCCATGAAGAAGATCTGTGTTCTTTCAGGCACTTTGAACTCCATCACCACAAAAAGTAATAATTGGATCCTAGTAAAACCTCAGCTGTGTGCTATACAGGGCAGTATTAGACCATGCTTTGGTGCTAATCTCAGCTTCTGCTGCCTGAAGGGAGAGTGGTTCAAGTCTTTGGGAAGGTAGCAGAGAAGTCACTGAGGAATGGGATGAGAGAATATTGACAGGAAGAAGAAGAAGAAACGTTTGGAAAGGTGGACAGAAACAATGGGTAGGAGACCTCTTCCATATTTATTGCTTTGCAGCCCTGAACCCCCCAAAACATCATAGCACTGCACCCAGATGTAAGGCCCACATCACAATTACCGGCAAAAGATTTTCCTCGGGGGAGAGATACTTGTGGATCTTCCTGTAGAGGGTCTCGAGGGCTCTTTTTACTTCTTTGCCAGGGTATTTTTCAATGACTTTCCTCAGCTCTTGCTTGCTGTAGGCCAGATGAAAGCTGACTTCCTCTTCTTTCACCCCCTGAGCCACACGGGCTTTCACACCTTCAAAGAAGTGCTAGAAAGGCAAAGAGACACTCACTAACGAGCTGTGCTAAAGTGGACTCCTGTGCAAGGGTTGAAACCTGACCCCTTTACTCAGTTCCCTTCCTATGTCTAATTGAGCAAAAATCATGTATTAGGGACTCCTCATTATTCTGTAGGAAACCAGGGACACTATACAGTCTTAGCATGCTGTAGAGAACTTCCTCAGTTCTTTTCCCTCTCTGCTTGGCAAGAAGGATCTCTAAGGGTTGTAGTATCATGGAGCAGTGTGACTGCTGAAAAACCACTCATGCTCCTTGTTGCTTTTTATAGCTTCACTCATTAGAGAGGGTTTGGAGCAAGTGCCAGGGGAATCCCAGAATCTGCAAAAGTGCAAAGCAGAACCCAAGTTTTCTCCGTTCTTCCAGGATATTGTAAGAAAGCAGAAAAGGCTAGTCCATAGGGAGGAATTTCAAAAGTAACATTTATCCCACCTCAAGCATGGCAATGTGTCTGAGCTAGTTTTCAGGAAAGAAGTACCAGCAGCAGTGAAGCTCCACAAAAAGCTCAATGCTGACACAATACAGTTTTTTCTGCATGAGCTTTTCCAGGCACAGAATTGCAGAATCTGTCAGACTGGAAGGGACCTTGGGAGGTCTCTCATCCAACCTCCTGCTCAAAGCAGGATCAATACTGGATTCAGACCAGGTTGCTCAGGGCTTTTGTTCAGATAGGTCTTTAAAACTTCCAAGTGGCAGCCTGTTCTAAAGCTTTGTTATCCTCATAGTGATTACTTTTCCTTATATCTAGTTGGAACCTTCCTTGTTTCAATTTACAGCTGTTGTGCTCCCTTATCCTGTCATGCACCTCAGTAACGGGCCTGGCTCTGTCCTCCTGGTAATCTCCTCCTAGGCATGGGGAGGGCTGCTGTTAAATCGCCCCCATAGCTGTTTCTTCTCCAGGCTGAACAAGCCCAGCTTCTTGAGCCTCTCCTCACAGGACAAATGCTCCAGCCCCCGACTATTTTGGTGGACCTCTGCTGAACTTGCTCCGGTTTATCAACATCTTTCATGTCACAGCTGGGCACAATATTGCAGATGTGGTCTAATGCAGACTGAATAAAGAGGGACCTACTGGCCACCATCCTGTTCATACAGCACAGTAAATTGTGTGTTGTCCTGAGTATCTCTACTGCAATTTACATTGGAGAAATATCCTAAATCTCAAAGTTTTTCAGGGAAAAATGGGTTCCTAAATGTATGAGCTCTTTTTAAAATATGAAGTGGGCTCCTACATTACTTGGGCACTTTCGCAATTTTTCTTCACATTAGTGAATTGAGCTCAAACTTGAAGAGCTACACGGGATACAAGACAAAGCCATGTCAGGACTCCAGAAATCTTTGAGCAGAGTACAACGAAAGTGCCCTCATACGTTAGTCACTTTGTTTTGTTGTCAGCAATAAAATTAAATTTTCCCTCGCATAGGAAGGATTTGAAGCTGTTAATACAGGCAGGGCTGAAGGCAGCATAAGACACTGAACTGCTCTTCCAGTCAAACCTGCAAGATGTTTGACAGCAAAGGCTGGAAGCAAATCAAAAGTGGTAGGCCCTGTACAGGATTCAAGCTGAACTCAGATTGTATTAGATGTTTTTTGGCAGTGAGCACGTAGGCAAGGAGCAGAACTAGAAGGGGTCTCCAGAGCAGCCATCAACCTGGGAGGAATGTGAATGCCTGTTTGAGCTGGCAAAGGCAGGTGCTTTGAACTCAGTTAACAAAGCAGCCACTTGGAAAGCCTGGAGCTGTGTTAGATTTATTAGCCCAAGCAGCCATGCAAAAAGAACTAGCGTCTGACAGAGACAAGCAACCAGAAGGGAAAGGGGTCTGAACAGGTCCTCAAAACTCCACACTGAGGCTGAGTCACACAGGTAGATCTGAGCTTGTAACAACATCTAAGGCAACATAGCACTGTTCTTACACAGGGAGGCGGGTCTGCGCCATGAAGTGTCTGAATCTAGCACAATAGTGTTATTTGCAGTTTGTCCCAACTTCATCCTGGGGTGTTGTTTTCACTGCTAAAGGCCAGAAGCTCTCCTGTTCTCAGGCTGAGGTGCAGTGATTCTGCACAGGAAAAGACTGCTTCATTCAGCCAGAGTTTGTGGAAAACTTTGAACATGTAAAGCTATGTTGGAGCCACTGTATACAGGATTGTAGTCAGCAGGGCTGAAAGAGTGTTTGAGGGGACCCCAGGGCAAGACAAACTCTACCTTAAATACTCCTGGCAGATATGTGCCTACCTTGTTCCTAAAAAGCTACAACAATGGGGATTCCACAGTTTCACAGTTCTCCAGGTAGTCTGTCCTTACACAGGCTTACCATGAACAGTTTTTCTTGATGTCTAACAAAATCTCCCTTGACATTACTTGATCATGTGGGTTCTTGTCCTGTCCATCACGGTCACAGAAAAGGATTTGCTCCCTTAATCTTGCAACAGTCTGTTATATATTTTAAAATTATCCTATCACCTTTTGCTGATCTCTGTTGGAGACCACCTCCACTCCTTCTTAGGTTATGTTTTCTAAATTTCTTCTACAGGAACCTTTAGATGATAATTTCTCCACTCTGAACTTTGCTCAGTGGGTTCATAATTTCTTGAAGTGCATGCCCTTTGAGTCCCAAGACAAGGTGCTGGACAAGGTCAGTTTATACCATACTCACATTGAGTTTCTCCAGCGGCTGGCCCAGGTACTTCATGACATATTTCTCCAGGTGCTGACTATACCTTTGCTTGGCTTCTCTTTTTTTGCCCTCCAGGCAGCGTATCTTCTTTTGGCACAGGAAACAGTGAATGTGGTGGAAATTTTCCATCATGATCATATCTGTATTGGCCTTGAGGTTTGCTGAAGACAGACTATTAACTTAAAAAAGAGGAACAAATCAAGTGGGGAGAGAAGAAACTCCAGGCTGGGTCAGGAGAGACATGAGATGAAGAGACTGTCAGGCATTGGCTGACAGTAGAAATCTTTATCAGGTGACCCTCATCACACATTGTTCAGCTCTCTAACCACCTTCCCTTGCAAAGGAAGATACAGGTTTTAGATTCATGACACTTAATGCCTGCTTACGCGAAAGGGTGCAGAGACATCCAAGTTCACTCCAGCCCTGTCCAAATCTGTTTCTGAACTGAAAGCCAGAGAAGCATGTCAGTGTGGTGCTCACGCAGCCTTACTAGCACAGACACAGCTCACCACACTGCCAGCTACACGCCAGCTGGTCTGGAGAGGGCTAGAGCCTGAGTAGCTCATTGTGCATGCAGAACAGGGAGAGCCGTTCTCCCCCATCACTGTAAACATGTCATTAGACTGTCTTATTTGAACTGTCTGAGTTCCTCCAATACCGGAGGGAGTAACTATCCATTACGCAAATACTAATCCCCATTCATTAGCTTGATTTCCTATCTCACCTGCTTTGCTGTAAACATTCCTGGAGCCTAGAGGGGCCTGTATATATTAATTTTTGAGCTGCTACTCAGGAGGTCACCCCAAGCTCATTGGCAGATGGGAGCTGGCTTTCTGCACCACCTAGTGATCTGCAGTTCAGAGGCTTGGAGCTGTTACTTCTACAGCACCTCAGGTCCACTCCAGGCTGGAAACCAGGGCCCCTGCACTGGAAATCAGCTATGAACCCCATGGAACTATGTGACAACACAGAAGTCTGCTGAAATCTACCTGCCTTGCTCTCCCAAGCCCTCCCTTTCTCCCAGCAGGCCTTGGAGTTTTCAGGGGAATTGCTCTACTGCTGTTATCGCTTCTGAGGTGTCTGTGCTTGTAACAAGAAGTGACTCATCTGTTGTCGGGAGCCGTATTCTCCAGAACACCCCAACTGGAGTCAGTTACATGCAGCTCTGTGTTGCGTTTGTTTCAGAGAAGAGGAGGAGGAAAGGGTATCTGTGTGATACTACTCTACGGGAACAAGAAGAGCTCTTGTCTGTGACTGTGTTTGTATACAGGTGCTCAGACAGATGTGGTCATGAATGAATACCTGGGGAGAGATGTTATATCGTAGTTTTAAAATATCAGGATTTTCTTGACAAAACAAAGTTCTCTATTTCATATGACTCTCATTGCAGCAGTTCAGTTCAGACCTAGACCTGTCTTTCAGTGCGTATACATAACAGAAGAAGACAAATCCTTGATTTGCCCAGCCCATCTGGGAAAGGAGAGACTGAAATCAGATTCAAAGCAAAGCACATCTATCTCAGCCCTCTGCTGCAACTGGAATCATCCCAGTGTAGGCAGACACCGTGCACCCAGCACGCTGTGGTACTTGTCTGATATTCCTCGACCCCTGCTCAGTGAAGGCAATTTAAGCTTCAGGCAGTGATCAGGAGCCAGGCAGCCGGCACATGCCCTGCCCTGTGGCTCAGCTCATTAGCGGTAACGCCGCAAGTTGCAGCAACACTGCTGCCTGACCGGACTCGTATGTCCAGACTTCAGTCTTGTACTCACTGCTGCTGAAGACGCTGCCGGCCAGCCTGAGCTGGGCCTTGTCCAGCTCGCCCCTCCGCTGCGCTGACCGGAACACGTCCTCTGAGAAATTAACAAACTCCTCGAAGCGGCTCACGAACGGCAGAATCCCGCCTTTCGTCTTGCTGGTCACCTTTGCCTCCTCGATCTCTTTGCACAAGGCCGCCTGGCAGTGATACACAAAAACGACACTCTCAGGCCTGCTGCAGCCCCAGCCTCATTTTGCAGCATGGTGAGACGCATGCCAGAAAGCAATTAGACCCTGTATAACAACACTGCTGACCCTAACTTCTGATTTTCAGAAAGGCAGTGTTTGTGGCGCTTGGGGACAAATTGGTACTGCAAGTTGAAATAATCAGCTGAGTACTACTTCTCCCATTTACAGCTGCAGGCCTAGAGAAACAGCCTCACTTTTCATGCAGGGCTACAGGAAGATATGTGAGCTTCCTGGCTTGAGGCTGGACATGAAGCAACGCTAGCTGCTCTCCTGGTCTCCCAGGCTGTTTGGGTCTTTGCTCAGATACAGTGCTGCAGTCTCCCCACACAAACACCCACAGCCCCTAGGTATTCACTGCTGCCACTTCCAGCACTCCTCAGACAGGTTTACGAACGGACTTGCTACTCCGAGTCTTGACTCAAATCCCCTTGCTGTCAACTCGTGACTTCCCTCGTCCTCAATGGACTTGAGGCCAGGGTCCTCTGCCACTTCTGGTGGGATCTCAGTCCTCACTCGCTCCGCTCCCTGCAGCTCAACACCTTCAACCACCTTCAGCAGAGCTTACGTTAGGAGTTTAGAAGATCCTAGAAGACGACAAACATTACTCCAGAGTACTTGGACTTATTCCTACTGATAATGGGACACTCACAATGCATTTGTTGAAGCTGCTCTTGGCCAGGAGTAGCATGTTGCCCAGGACAGTGTTGAGGAAGGATGAGGGGAGAGATGGGGAAGAGCCCCACATCTTGAAGACGGAGTCATTCAGGGTAACCAAGACCTGCAAGCAGCTGAATGGGTGGACTTTATTGCAAATATCTAGAAAGCCTCGCAGGTCTGGTTCCAGGGAACTGAAGATCTCACTTAGCAGTCGAGTTGTAGGTTCATCTAGTCTAAAAAAAGGAGTCAGTTAAATGAGGAGGAGTATTGGCACCATGGCCAGCTGGAGTGAACACAGGTAAATTTAAAGGGAGAATCAAAGCCTTCTCTATCACAGTATAGCCTGTTTACACTTGGGTCATCTTTTTGCTCTTCACTGTCTCTACTTGGGTGATTGTGGACTCAGCCTCCAGCGGGAGGGCAGGTTAGCTATGGAGTCAGGCTGCTCAGCTCCCTCCAACGTAAGCTCACTTCATCTACTTTTTTTGCTGGAAGAGTAGTCTGCTGGTAAAAGCGGTTTTACCAACACTGAAATGCTTCACAGGGTTGAACTGGTTTTGGTGACATTTTCACCAAAAGAAAAGTAAAGTACAAATAAAAGTCCTTGTTTCACTTCAAAACTGGTGAAACTTTTCATTTCAATATATTGCAAATGTTTTGTTTTGATTTTCTGTGAACAGTCAATAGAATATATATCATATAGTATTCATGAGTATATGAAATGTATAGTATAGATGCTATCCTGTCTGTACTATTCCATATGTAGCTGTTATTATCAAACTTTTCCTGTTTTGACACCCAAATGACATTTCAGTGTTTTTATGCTGAGGTTTTTTTTAAGGTTCTGTTCCATAAAATATTTTCACTTTATCACATTGCTAATAAGGAATTAAAACTGATCAAACACAGGACTTTCTCATGAGATGTAAATCTCACTTGCTGATCCACTCTGAAGCAGAGCCACTGTACTGACAAGAGGCAGAACCAGGAGGTTCTGCTCAGCCTCTCTGCATGCCCAGCTAAGATGTCTCCTGGTTATTGCTGTCCAGGGTGCAAAATTTGGGACCATGTAACTGAAATCTGAATGGTGGAAAGTGGGCGGGGGGCGGGGGGCGAAGTCCCTCCATCAGTGCCTCAGCCAGTCCCTATAGGACACTCCAGGCCATGCCCTTGTTAGAGCAGCAAGCTCTCTCTGATTCTCCACATACTGGCTCCGAGGCTTGGTGCAAGGAGAGTCTTCTGGAGACGGCATGCTTTCTCCTCCCTTAGCGGCAGATGCCTGAAAGAAAGAATGGGATGGAAAATATGATTCATTTGCCAAGATCTCATCTGTGCCCTCCCCCAGAAAGAACTTTAGATCTAGATTTCATTTCAGCAGAAATAATACTGCCTCATATTGCAGGCCCATGTTCAGTGCTTTGGTACCCACTGACAGACAGCTTGTGGTTTTGCTGGAGCCATCGATTAAGTCCAGTGCAATTCCCCTTTACCATCAGGAAGCTGTGTTTTCTTATCCTTCCCCCTTACTGACTCCTGACACTTAACACCGACCATTGCTAGAAGACAAGAGCCCAGATCATCTCATATATCTGATACTGGTAAGCAGCCCCCACGTTGTGCCTGCTGAGTTTTGTATCGTTTGGGTGGGAGGACTGTCTAATGGGACTGGAGAGGACACAATCCTCATACTCACCTCCAGCACCTCTGGGTCTGCAGCATCCTGGCTTAGCAGGAAGAATTTCTCAATGAACTGCTGTTCTGCAGTGCAAAGGGGTTGCAGTTCTTTCAGCACCTGCTCCAGTATCTGCTCAGAAACCATTGGGCACATTAGAAACCCCTTAAAATACACATCGAGGACACTGGAGTAAATGTCCGTGTCCACCTGAAATGAAGTCTAAGCCACTGTGAGGAAAGATGCCAGCAGTACAAAACATACATGCTTCTGCTCCAGATATGAAGCGCTAAAGAAAGGACTGTGGGGTGGCTTGCAACATTGTGCACAGCCTCCGTGGGACATGTGAACCATTTATTAAATCTCAGCTCCTTACTTTGATGACATTGCCTCTGTTCGGTATGTCCTCCTGGCCATCTCTGCTCTCAGGGAGGCTTAATCGAGATTGCTGTTTGCTCCCAGTCACCATCGGCTTGTCTAAGACTTCCTGTAGACCTGGAACAGGCATAGTGCTTTGGTAGGCATCTGGACATCTCTGTTCCTCTTGGCCTCTCCAGATGCTCTGATAATGTTAATGGATCTACCTGTTTTTTATTCCTGATCTCATGTGTGAGTTGGCCTTTTCATGTCAGATTTTCATCAGGTTCAGATATGTAGGGGATGGAGGCTTTGTTCTCATTTTTAAATCTACTTTCTCATCTTGTTTTCATTCTTTCTCTTGTTACCTTTTTAATTATTTTCCCTGATTGTGACACTTACCCTTTCCTATTCAGTGCTTAATACAAAATCTCAAGAACCAGTGAATGATAAAAATCTATGCTGATAAGAGCGTAAGTGAGTTTCAGGAAAAAATGCTTGTTGCTTTGTTTTTTACGGTAAATTGATATTAAACAAAATCTCTGAAAGGGAGGTTTGTCTCTTCTCAAAAAACTTGCTCTTTTAACTGATAAATGCTCATTTGGAAATTAATACACTTTTCAAACATTAGGAGTTTTTACCACAGCATTTTCACTGGCTGGCTGGCTTCAGCTGAAAAGTTGAAAACATTCTTTGAAATTTGCATTAAAAATACCATTATATCACTGGAAAGTTCAGTGGAGAAATATCTCTATCATTTCCTGATCAATTTTAAAAATTTGTATCATTCCACTAACCCCAGAGGACCTTGGTGACTCAAGCCAGCTTTCCATGTCCTGTAACATCTGAAACATCCCTATTAGAGTTACTACCTTCAGGGATTTTACCTTTGGAAAGGTTTTGTGGGACATTCTACATGGTGAACAGGGATGAGAGATGACAGACAACTTTGCTCATCACCTCAGTCTTGCAAAAAAACACCAAGAAAATTAATGATCTGCTTCATAATCTTCTTTGCACACTTTGCAATTAGAGATGAATAAGCGATATTTTTCTTGTTGGGAAGTGGGAAAAACAGGAAAAATTATCTCCCTGTAGCAAACAGGAATGAATTTTTCAAGGCTGTAAATTTCAGCTTGGAAAAGGGAATGAGAAAATGAAGAGAAAAATTTATTGACTTGCAATTAATTGTAAATGGTTTGGGGTTTGCATTCTAAACTCTCCCATAATAAATAAACAAGCAAACTCTCAAAGCTACAGGTAGTATATTTAGAACTGATCAGCATTAACAATACTTTACGAGGGACAGAAGCAACCCTAAAAAATTCACTGCCACAGTAAAGAGTAGAAAGAAACAGGCCTTGAGAACTAGAGTGAGCCTGTGTTTTTAAAAGAAGGATGAGAAATGTTATTAGCCTGTCATATGAGGCATGTGTCCTTGTGGCCTGGGTTTTCGTTCATTAGGCAGTTCACCCTGGAGAAGACAAGTGAAAGAGAGCACTTAGGTGGATAAATTGTCTTTTCCTGCAAAATAAACCTAAGACAGATCCTAACAGAGACGAGGAAGGAGCTGGCCTTTGATAGCTTTACTGACGGGCAAAGCAAACCACCGTACACCCAGACCAGACTCCAGCACCTGAAACACAGAAAAATTCATCTGAGCAGAGCTAACTGCATTGCTTAGGGGAGCAGTTCATTTGCAGGAAAATGTAATCAGTTTGACAAAAACTCAGTATCTGGTGAGCTTCCTCCCTGTCTCAGACCTCTTCTTACACCAGGGAGCAAAGGATGCTGCTCGCACACCCACTAATCAATGTTAGCCCTACCTCAAGGCCCCACGCAGGCCCATGGCCTCACTAGCCCTACCTGCCCAGCCCGACGCTAATGAAGGGAATCCTACTGCACACTCATCCTGACTGTGGGAGCAACACCAGCCTCAGCCTTGCACCCTGTAGTGTGAACCCTGAAGCCCCAAACCCTACCCCTAGCCTGAAAAGCCCTAAGGGTCCCTGAGTGATTTCCCGGACAGGTAGCTGGTCTCAGCTTTCATGTCTGCTCAAGAGGCCATGTAAGCTCCAGTGATCGCCCCAGCCAGGAAGATCTGCGAGCCCAAGTGTAGCCCAGAAAGACCCATCGAGACCAGACCTTGCCCCAAAAGCCCAGCTCCATCCCTGTCCCAGGAGACTTTCCAGGCCTCTGCTTTGGCGCTAAGCTCCCTCAGCCAGTAAGTCCCGCGTGCTCCAGCACCACTACAATTAGTCCTCTTGTTAATGCCTGCAGCAAATCTAGTGCAGTGCTTCTGAGCATGTGGAGACAGAGCAATACTCCGAGGTGCTGCAACAGGCCCCCTGCATCAGCTAGGTCAGCAGTTGAACTTAAGACTTACACCTTTGGTCAGCCCACAAAGCGCCAGTAGGGAGATGGCAGAGCAGGGAATTGACTTCCTGCTTTTGGGTAATTTATAACTGCGTAATAACAGGTTCAGAGCCACTGAAATGGCCTTCCATCACTGCAGTTGGTTTCCCAGAGACTGAATTTAATCCCAAGATTTTAATTACTCCCTTTTTTATGGGACTCACATAGACATGAAAGAAAAATAGACAAAGCACTAAAACGAAATCACTGGTTTAACATTTACCAAAAAAGTATTAGACAGACTTGCTTCAACACATGTCTTTCACTATCTTTTTTATTTTTAACAAGCCTGTTTTCATAATGGGACTCTTTGATAGCCAAGCCATCTCTGCACCTGCAATGTTCCTCCATTTTAATAGCTTTCTGAGCAAACCCAGCTGTGCTTTGGCGTAGAGACAAATTTTGTGTGTGTGGGGGGGGGGGTTCTATTGCCCAGCAGAATTAAAGTCCCTTGCTCAGAGTCCATCAATTACTTTGCTGGCTAGGAACGAGGGCCTCTTTATCCTATATACAGTCTTTGTTATTTCCTTTTATTTAAATAAAAGCATGTACCCTTCCTCAGGAAATGGAACCTGATCACATTATTTTATAAACCATGGATCACAGTTTGCTTCCCCACTGCCAATTCCCGGGGCTTGCTTGCTGCCAGTATGGTTATTAGTGCATATCAGGAATTCCTATTTTTAAGCAAGAAAGAGCACATTTCCCCAGGAAATGCTGTGTCCAGGCATCAGGGGGTCCTGAGAGGAACATTACCTTTTTTATCTACTTGGTTTACTCAATGTGACAGGTGAGCCAAACCAGATGCCCATCTCTGCTGGGCCGAGTGCAGAAACCACACTGTGAATCTGTCTCCTTACTGGTGAGGCGCAAAACAGCTTGCATCGAGTTATGCAACCTGCTGGAAGCAAATTGGTTCTGACTAGAATATCTCCTCGACACTTTCTGGGGGACACTGAGGGAACACTATCCTGCGGGCAGACGGGGCAAGGAGCCGTGCAGCCTGGCAGGATGACGGAGTACTGATTACGGTGATAAAAGCAGGCTAGGGCTTTGGAGTCCTTGCTTGTAACCCCAGCTTTGCCACAGGCTGCCAGCACGATATTAGATGTATCAGCTGCGGGCCCAGCTTTCCCAAAAAGCTATCTCCGCAAAGGACAAGCTAGGTAGTGGAGTGCTTATCAGAACAGTCAGAGCACAAGCTCCAGGAAACTAGGATCTGTCCGTTCTTATCCACCTCTCATGGGTTCATCTGAGCACTGCAAAGGTGAGTCCGTGGTTCTACCTCTTCTTCTGCTTGTTACGGTGACTGCTTTATTCGTACACAGATCCCCTCTTCCAGATAGGGCGGCTCCATAAGAGAAAGGATGCTAAAGTGCGTGGGAAGGTGGAGCTCATCTACACAAGCTATCAGTGCCAACGGTGTACCCACCGCTGAGCGTCAGCACAGGCAGGGCAAAAGCAGGTGAGTACTGGAGAGGCACATTAGTTTACCACCTACAAATTGTCTGCGGGACTGAGTGACGGGGAATGAAGGTAATGGTCAGGCACGCATTTGGTGCGTGATGGCAGGGTCGGGATTCTAGACACTGGCAATTGTCTGCTGTCTGTTGGGTCCTGCCCTGACGTGTTATTGCCAGCTCACACAACTGACCTGGGGAGACCTGGGGAAGAGGAAGGGCATGCCTCCCAGAGCTGCCTTTTGCCAGGCACTGCATCTTTGAAAAGCTGGAAAGAAAGCACATAGACAGCGCTCGGTTCTCCTCTGGGCCCTCAATCTTGGCCAATAAATCTTTGCGAGGTGTGACAACCCAACAGGAGCCCATCACTGTCTGTTTTGACAGTCTGTTAACAGGCCCATGGGAGAAGTATCTTCCTTTATAGTTCTTATGAAATACTATTCTTTGTCAGATAGTTCATTATCCCAGCATTATCCTAGAATAATTATTACAGCCTGATTTTATTTTTGTTATCTTCTTACTACAGTCTTTCCTGAGTCCTCCAGCTTCAGCAACAACTCATAGCAACAAATAAATTGGTACAATACAAAACAGCATTACACAGAAAGAATTTCCTAACAGCAGTTTTCAGAGCGTCCCTTTGATTCTGTTGCCTTATTATTGCCCTTTATTATCACCTCCATTATTGCCTTTTATAACTTTGTTTTTAAATTACAAGGGGGAATAAAAATGCCCCATTCACTTTTCCTATATAACTCATTTTTTTAGTGCTTTTTATCATACCACCCCTTTTCTGCTAGAAATAGCAGAGTCGTTGATCCCTGTTTTTCAGTCTCATGATAATTGTCCCTTGCTTGTCTCCCTAGTTTGGCAAACCATTCTGGCCTGGAAAAATAGGTTTCTGGTGACTATAAAGAGTTTTCCTGGGGTTGTTCATTTTCTCTATTTCTAGCAAAATGAAAAATTTTAATTAAGAATTAGTATCTGAGCATGTGGTAAAATTCTACTCTTTCTCTTCTTTTCCACTTCCCTCTTTTTTCCCCTAAAGCGGTTAAATTTTTGAAAATGGAAAGAACAAGGGAGAGAAAGCCCAACTTATCTTCCTTCCACCCTCCCTTCTCTTTCCAGTGGAAAAAGATTTTTTAGTGAGGTTTTTTTTCTTTCATAGCAGAATGAAACAAAAAGGCTTCAGGACACGTGTGCTCTGTTGCAGGTACATGTACGCTGCTAGCACTGAATGCTACTGTGAATGGTAGTGCAGCTCCGAGACCAAACATAAAACAGCTGGTGTGTACTCCATGGCAGGAGCTGGGCTAGTTTCCTATATAAAACCACCTTTCATAGTCAGCGAGACCATGTGCTCCAACTAGAACTATGTCAGCAGGTTTTTTACATATTACTTAAAGTTTAGTGAATTGTTAAAGGGATTATATTTCAAACAAAGCATACCATAGTGATGTAATCCCTCCTCTCAAAATGCATTTAGGCAACTGTAGAGAGAATACCTCATCAGCAAGCAATTACTCTGGTATCAAAGTTCTTCATGTCTCGGCTTTGCTGGTCACTTGTTAAACTACAAGCTGTGTCTAAATTGCAGTCCTAAATTACTACTGAACATCATCATTTGGTCCCCTGGTCTTGAAGTTGCCTGCTTTTCTGGTATGTGTGGTTGTCTTTCCTTCCTGGGGAACTGGGCAATGGGCAGCGAATAGGGGGAGCTTGAGGTGGGTGTACTGGTCATTCTGGCACAGATTTGAGATACGGCTATGATGCACACCCAGGGATGGGAGCTGAGAGGTGCTCCCGTGTCCCCCACTTCACGTACAGCCTCTCCCAGCTGGGCTGGCAGGTCTGTGCTGCTCTGCAGAAAGACACCAGACAGCACTGCTAATCCTGGGGATGGAAAAGTGACACCAGCCCTCAGAGATGAGCCAGATCGCCTCTGCTCCAAAGACTGGAGAGGCCTCAAGAAGCTCTAGGGAATTTAAACGGGACTTTCCAGTCTGCTGGCTGGACCATCGTTGCCTAGTGGTGGTTTGCAGCCTGAAACTGTGGGCCCACCCCTGGGCTGGGACCCACAGGGAAGTACTGGGAATGTAGCAAGGGGGTTGAGCAGACACAGCACTCAGTCTGAGTCATGCTTCTCAGTGCTCTGTCCCTTCATCACTGTGAGGATGAGCTGCTGCAGCCATGGTGCAGAACAAAATGGTGTGAGTGCTTCCATCTGGAGGAACACGGCACCAGTTCACAGCAGCAAAACCTGGGACACAACGGAGGCTTCCTGCTGTAGTCCCCAAAGTGGGAAAGCTGTGGGCAGCAGCTCTGTCCTGTATCCTTTCTTGTGCAAGTTGCTCCTAGCACAGGCTCTCACTGTCCTTGCTTGAGACTCACTAAGTTCCTCATAGGTCCACAGAGCAGAAAGGAAATTACAGCAAGGCACCCAGATGTTAGCATTGTCCTTTAAAGCCAGTTCAGAAACGGAGGAAAAAGGCCCTGGGAGGCCTATAGAAGTGGAAGTAATCTACAATGGTCTGATCCTGAAGCCAGGTGGCCTTCAGGCTATCTTGATCCAGCTGCCCATGATCCAGGCTCACTAACCATCTTTTTTACCCCACAGGAATGGCATGTCTTTCACCCCGGAAGAAAAAAGATGAGCAAATATCATGACAACTGTGTGTCAGCTGGACAGGGGCCAGTGGTAAAATCACTGCCATGTGATCAGCCCAGCAACTACAGCGAGGTAGAGGCTTTTGCTTGGATCCTTCAGCCATTAGGCATAAGTCCTGTTTCCTTCCCTAGGCTTAGTCCTTCAGCTTCAGCCAGTACATACAGTGTTTCCTGGGATATAGACACAGTGTTAAAACAGAGGAAGAGCTGGAAGAAGCAATGATAGCACTCTGTTAGACTAAACACACGAAGCAAAGTGTGTTTTGACATTCAACTTGGGCCAAGCTGGCAGGGAATTTTGCATTACAGTACTTTGTTTTACTAAAGGAAAGTGTGATTTTTGCAAAATCAAAGACTTCCAGAGGGAACAGATCAGTTTCTCTTCTCATCTTCAGAAAAACCTGACTGGAATATTTTGAGTCAGATGCAGAGATTACTGTTGAAATGATCAGCTTGGGACAACACGGTCCCACAGTCCACTCGCTATGAAATCATTCTGCTCTCACGAATACTGCTATGAATACACTTGTGTCTTTAGGGACAGGCTTGGTGCCATCTCCTTACAGGGAAAAAAGAGTGTCTAAGGAGGCTGTGACCAGCTCTGTTTGCATGAAATAAGGACCAGACATTAAACTGGTAGTCACATGCCCTATCTCTTATGGCTCCTCAAGACATGATCTCAGCTACCCATGCACATTTCGTGAGTCCTAAAAGGGGAAGTCACACAAAAGCTACAACTCTGAGAAGCACATAAAGTATGCTGAATAATGCATGGAGCCAAGACTCACACACACACACTGCCTGGTGTAAATCAGAGTCACTTTGTCACTTGCTGCCAGCTGGAGACCTGATCCACAGAGGAGAAAGTAAATTCATGGCACAAAATCTAGGGAAAACAAGTGTGTGGGGGACTATTGCTGTGTTGCCTACTTACAAATAAATCACTGCTCAGCAGCACAAAGGTCATATTTGCAGAATTACTTACTGGTCTTTCTTCTTCCTAACAAGAGGATTTTGGCTTGTTCAAAAAAGGCTTTGATTTCCCTGTCATACAGTCTGCCGAGGTTCTGGGTATAGACCTGGAAAGACAAGGAAGACATCATAATCTATGCCTGAACACCTCCCACCTCAACTGCTTTCATAGCTTTTTCTTCACCCTCCCACTTACAACAAGAGTTAGCAGAAGGCAACTGAAACAGACCTGCTGGTCTTTGTGTGTGAGACCTTTGGAAAGGCAAAAAACAGCATGAAAAATAGAAACCAAACCTCACTGAAACACGAAGAACAATCTCAATTACTTAACAAGCCCCTATCAACAGAAGACAAGAACATTAAGATAGCGCTTCCCCAGAACCATTTAAATAAAGCAGTGTTGAATAAAATACAAGATTAACCACATTCATTTCATATTTATGTCTCTCATTTTGTTTTCATCTGGGCATTTCTGTACTAAAAGACCAAACTTTAGAATTTCAGGATTTTTTATCCAAAACAATGTCTGCCCTGAGTCCCATTTCTTGGTGATTTCTACCAAGCACAGAGGCCCAGCATCAGGTGGCCAAGCTGGCCTGACTCTCTCTTAGAAGTTCCCAAAGTTGGAATTTTGCAGGCAGTTTGGGTTTCATGAAATCAAGCACTCACCGCCAGTTTGACTAATCTGTTTCTGGTGGTGGTTCGCTGAAGGGTTTCGGTCATACCTTGGGGAGATCACAGAACAGAACTGGGTTGGCATTCCTCAGCCAGGCCATGAGCGGGATGTAGTGCACCAGTTCCTCATGGTGGAGTCTATGGCTTGGTGCAACTAGCTTGTCAACATGATGCACGAGAGCTGGGACTTGAGTATTTCCCTAAAGCAACAAAAACAGCAGAAAGAGTTAAACAAACCATAGTCATGAAAAGCTCTGAAAAATAATTGTCCCATAATCACCTGTGAATTTCCAGTTCTGAAAACACTTGAGAAGCAAATTTAAAGGGCAAAGAGGAACACACATGTTCATTTTGAACTCCAAGTTTAATCCCATTTTGTGGGAACGTTTCAGAGACCAAAGGAATAAACCGGCTCACTAGTCATGTGTGGCATACTCTGGCTAACTAGAGTGGTTAGGGGAAGACACAGGAGAAAAAGTCATTGTTCAGGATCGTACTGGAAAAAAGTTCCCCCAAACACTGGGAAGTGAGTGTGTCTCTAGATGGGGATGCAATGGAGTGGGGGAAGGATGCTGAGCAGTCACAGAAAAAATAGCCTGATGCAATGCATCTGTCAGGGCCTGGCTGTGCTGGGACACAGCATTCACAGAAGCAGAGTCATGTAGGTGGGAAGGGAACTCTGTAGGTTGGAGTCCAATCATCTGCTCACATCAGGCCT
The DNA here is from genome assembly GCF_036370855.1 of Dromaius novaehollandiae. Lineage (NCBI taxonomy): Eukaryota > Metazoa > Chordata > Aves > Casuariiformes > Dromaiidae > Dromaius > Dromaius novaehollandiae. The sequence goes on from NC_088108.1 coordinate 3,494,443, forward strand.
GGTTAGAGCAAGGCGCCTGCAGCCATACCCAGCTGAGCCTGGAGATCCCACAGCCTCTCTGGCCCGTGTTTCAATACTTGATCACCACCATGGGAGGAGGGTTTTTTTGCTCTTACATCGGGTCAGAATTTTCCGTCTTCCAACTTGTGCCATTGCCCCTGCATCCTGTCCCCAGGCACTTCTGGGAAAGCTTAGGCTCCATCCCATCTCCGCCCTCCCATTCGGCAGCTGCAGGCAGCACTAAGTGCTTTCTTTTCTCCAAACTGAACAGACCCAATGCCTTTGGCTTCTCCTCATACTTCCTGTGCTTTGCATTTGCCTTTGTTGAACTCCTTACACTTCCTGTCAGTCCATTTTCCCAGTCTATCTAGGTCATTCCCAGCATGTTGAGCACTCCCTCCGGTTTGGCATCACCTGCAAATTCATTGGTGAATGCAGAACTCTCCTGTGTTGAGGCTGTTAATAAAGACATTGAACAGTACAGTCCCCAGTATTTATTCCTGGAGAATGCCCCTGGTAGTCAGTCACCAGCTGGACTTTGCATCCCAACCCTCTGAGCCCAGCAGTCCAGCTAGTTTTCCTTTCACCTTATTGTCCACTTAGATAGACTTTATGTCTCACCAGTCTGGCTATAAGGGTACAGTGGGAGACTATGTCAAAGGCCTTGCTAAATTCAAAGTGTACAGCATCCACTGCTTTCCCCTTATCCACAAAGCCACTCATCTCATCTTTGAAGGGATTGCTGAAGGAGAGGCAGAAATTCAGTCCATGCATACAAGGTGCATAAGGGGACACAGGCCAAGCAATCAGCTCTGTGCTGTTGTCATAGGCCGCTTATCTGAAATAAGAGAATCGTAGCCCAGAATACTATGGTGAGGTTTCTTGAGAGGCAATTTGCTGTGATCTGTTAGATACATTAGAGAGAGATGGTGGCAGAACCACTTGGTGGCAAACCAAGAACTCATTTAATAGCAAACTTAACTGCTGTGTCCAGACTGAAGTTCCTACATTGCATATGCGACCAGTTGCAACACAAAGCGAGGACACCAGATACTGGCATTAAGAAATGAGCCACAGGATAGCTCTTTCCAACAGTCTGAAAGAGTATGCAAACCCCCTCATAGCAGACACTCATATCCAGCTGGCATCTAATTGCTTCTCAATCCCATCAGGAGTAACTCCATCAAAGTTAACAGAGGCAAGCCACATAAAACCCATATGAGAGAAGAACCTAAACTATGTGTCCAGTCCAAACAAACATCATTCACTAACACAACTGCAGGCATGTCAAAGCTGCTTTCAGTTTTTCAGGAATGGGACTGGAGAAAACATGAACTGTATCACTAAGGCCTTGGAGCAGAATCTGAATATAGCCTCAAAGACAAAAAAATAAAGCATGAATTATTTTCTGTGCTCTTCTGTAAGATACCACTCTCTTTTCACAAAGACAAGTGCTTGGCAGTTCTCTGTCAGTCTTATCTCCTCCCAGATTTAATGTTCAATGTTTGAAAGCAAAAGCTGAAGATGTAAGCATATAATACCAAGCATTTGGGAGGGGGTCCTTTTCAGTTCATGAAATGAAATCTAGAAGTGTAACATTTTCCTTTCAAATCATTCTTCATAGAGATATTGTCCACCATATTTTTTTAAATCTCAAGGTGAAGACTTGAAAATTTTAATCAAAGGTTCAAGGAACTGGTTTTTAGCCTGTTTTTTTATGTTACAAGTGGACAAACAACGACCACCACTCCCAAAGCGAAACAAGAAAATCTAACCCAAAAATCTTTAGGCCTAAACATTTTTCCTTTCAGCATAACCAGAGGATTAATAACTGCCATGAGAAGGAAGCCTTTCAGATCAGCCTACTATATGCAGAAGTATGCTGAAGTGAAAGAACCGGTCTAAAATAGGTTTTCTTCTGCGTGCCTGCAAAACCAACCAGAAGGCTGAGGGGGATTGCACAGTGAAGGTACGTGAAAAAGTCTCTTTGGCTTTTGGGGGAGTACTTCTATGTTAGCATTTCCTATACCGTTGGTATTATGTTACCAGAATATTCAAATCTTCCAGATTTTTGGCTTGGCATGTGAAGCGTGAAACCTACCTGCAGCTCAAAGATGTTTGTAACATGACTGATGAAACTGTTTTCGAAGTTCTGCTTCAGCGTTTCAAACATGATCAACTGCTCAGCTACAGACTGTAGCTTCCGGTAACCTGGAGAGTGAAGAAGAGGGTATCACTGTATGGCATGGCAGATGGTTGTGCTCAAAGGCAAACGTCAGTCAGCACACTGACAAATAGGACAGCTCTTCAAGGCGTGAGTTCTAGAAGAAATACTGTGACTTAAAAGCCAATGAAGGGAAAAATACTTGCTGTAGAACTATACTTAGAGAGACTGGGAGGGAGTTAAAATTAAAAAGAATAGCAAAACATTCATCAGCCATGGTCAAGTCCAAATGCCCAGTTGCTGCATAAGAAAAGCTTGGAATTTCATGCCCAAATCAAGTCCCTGTACCCAGGCAGCTCTCCAACAACACCCACAGTGTTATATCCACGGTGGATACTGCTACAAAGAATGGTATTTTTTCCACATTTGAATACATACAACTGTGATGCCCCAAGAGACCACAGTTTCCACATCCTTCCACCAATTCCTTCCCTAACTGTAAGAGTAGGTGAACTGTTGTACAGAAATGGCTCACAACCATGCCTTAAATCCAGATATTTAGAGGAAGAGTTTAGAGGCTTGCCATAAACTTGCCTCATCTTTAAGAATAACTAGACCAGCCAGTATATCAGCCCAGAGGGAGGTGCCTACAAACTGCTGATAGAGTGTGAATGCACCAGCTTGGTCATTTGCAGGATAAATTGGATTTTTCTGGCAATGAAGCCAGTCCCCCACAGCTATTTTTTTGCATGGATGTACAGAGGTAGTCTTACACTTGCTTTCCCAGTCCTACTTGAATGTGCTTCTAGGTGTAGCTGCTTAAGACTTTGAAAGCTTCAGCAAGATTTTCAGAAAAGAACTGTCCCTGCTAACAGGAGTTGTGAGCACCCCCAGGTGCATAGCAAGAGAACAGTGTTTGTATGTCCACTGCATATGCCCCAGGTACCCCCAGGTCAGTGCCATTGCTCAAGCCTTGCTAGGTGGGAAAGCAAAGCACTCTCGGAGAGCAGCGAGAGCCGGCTGCTCCGTAAGAGAAGGTGAGCAGGGAGCTGAGAGTGACCCCAACACAGGCCATGCCCACACCAAGCACAGTCCCGCAGAGTCTGAACACAGCACACAGAGCCAGGTAACAGGGTCTATTGACAGCCCCAGACAAGGCAGGTGATGAACCAGGTCCAGGGGACAACCGGGGAGCCCAGTCAGGATCAAAAGGGGACAGGACCAGAGAAAGGGCTGTGGGCACGTACACTTATGAAGAAGCTCAGGCAGGAACAAAAGGCCCAGGGCTGAGCTGAAATAGGCAGGTGGTGGGAGTGGGAGTCCCATGTGAGATTGGTCAGGGACAGTAAGGCCTATTAGTGCTTTCAGGGCCTAGACAAACCTGCATCATTGTCTTCAGGAAAGAAAGTGAGCAGAACAATGAACAGCATTTCATATGGGGTCAGGAGAGAAATAGCAGGTCAGGGAAGTCTGGAGCAGCCAGAAGCTCCAGCTGAGATGCAGGGTCCTTCCCTGCAGCCAGTTTCCATCAGAGAAGACTGAAATGCAAGGGAGGGAGCAACTCATGCTTGGCATCACAGCCACTGCTTAAATTCCTAGATGCACGCCTTCCATTTCTTTTCTACTTTGCCTCAGGCAACCTTCAGGGCTGCCTAGAAAGTGTGTGAGGTAATCCCTGGAAACACCACCTCCACAAAGACCTCCTATTGCAGTGATTCAGTGAGTACCTGCAAGGGCTGGGCAGTACTGGTGCTGTGTGTGCAGCACTGCTGGCTGACGAGCCTGTGGCTCTGCTGGTTGCAGACATAAATATCTGCCCTCTACTTACCAGGCTGTATCTGAATGTTCATGCAGCCCGATAAAGCTTCTGCTGCAGCAATACAGGCCTTTATTCTGCTGGGGCTGGAAAGATCTCCTTGGCTCAGGGCCTCACAGTGTTCCTTGCTGAGATCGAGGTGAGTCTAACAACAAAGCCATAAGAGAGCAGACATAGCATATCCAGCTTCTCACCCCTCCCTCCAGCTTTCTGTGGGATGTCCCACATTGTGAGAATGCAGGTATGCAAGGGAAGAGTGCCAGGGTATCCAGACACCGTCCCAGCCTGAAACAGCCAAGTGCTACCTTAAGTTGCTGGTTTGCATTTGTCCATCAAGAACACTGGGGTGCTCCTTTCCCATCAAAAACAAAGGTCTGCACAGTAACAACAACAGGGGTCCTAGGGGAAGTCATGATGAGCCTCAGCATGAGTTCCCAAAGGGCTGGCATTTCTGGTATCATAGCTGGAAGCAAGGTGCGGGGGAGGAGAAAGGATTCAGAGGTGGAGCATGTGGAGTGTGCTGATGTGGCTCTTAAAGAGGACTGTTGAGTCTCATTTCATACACAACCTCCACCAAAACTCAGCCGTAAACAGGCATGTGGTGACCTGGGCAGGGGTGTCCTGTGTGAAGCCAACATCTTGCTTGCACCCCACAGAGGCGGTAACCCACACTGTAACTCCGCACCCATACCAGCCTACTGGTGCACCCTAGCTCATGAGGACTCTTTACTATTTCATCTCCAGGGTCCCATCCATATGCTATAACCCCACAACTCTGGGTATGGTACAAGGTCAGCAAGGCGGTAGCATTCCATAAGGATGAGGAAAGATAAGCTTTGACCATTAAAAATAAGAAAAATGCTCGAAGAAAAAGTTAAGGGAAATGCAGCTTGTGCTACTCAGAAATGAAAAGGTTAATAGGATAGCAGTCACCATACCAAGGGGAAGTGAGGATTAGCTGTAATATTATAACACAGTTTTTGCATCTATGGCACATTTCTTTTAAAAGTAATTTGCCTTCCCACCTTCCCAGGGCTCATCAAAAGTCTTTCTACTGACTATGCTGGTCCCTGGGCCAGTGTCTCTGTGGCTATAAGGTGCTGCAAAGAAAAGCACCATGAAGGATGCTGAGACAGGCTGACATGCACAAAGATTTATTTTCAGGGTCTATAGCCAATGGCAGATATTGGCTTAACAGTAAAGTTACTTTTAAAGAGCAGGGAGAAGAAAGTAAAAGAGAGAAAAGGAAAGGGAAAACTTTCACCAGTGGGAGAAGCAAGAAGAAGAAGAGAAGCAACGGGGTCCCTAGACAAATAACCTCTCCTGGGCTCCTCTCCAGTGCAGCAAGGAGTCCCTAGAATGCTTTACTCGTAATAACTGTATAGTTTTCATCAGGACCCACTCAGACTCCCCAGTAGTTGTTCCTGCTTATGATGCACTTTATTATGCAGCTCTGTTTGGAGCACCCTTTGGTCAGGGAGAGGTGTTGCATGCTCTAGCTCTAATTGCCCAGTAAGTTCTGTACATCATATTACTGGGTAATGCTTATTGGCTATTGAAATGACTGTTGTCTGCTAATGACATCTACTAAGCTGTTTTTCCCTAGTACAAAGTTATAAACTGAAGGCTACCAAGCAAAGAGACGAAGAAAGCAGTTACCATCAGTGGCTATTGCTTTCCACCAGAAACCCCAGAAACCAGGCATAGCAATGTCTGGGAATTGGCAGGTACAAGGCCATGAGGGTATCAGCACTTTGGATGCAAGGATAAAAGCACTCTTTCTGTAGCCCATTCCCACCTGTGTGGCCATCATTATAGTGTCAAGACATCAAAGACCCTCATTTCTAGGCCAGAGGAGCTCTACACCCTTTGCAGAAAGACAATAACATACAGGGTGTTCGAAGTTCACTGAAAGCTCTCCTAATAGGTTCATCAGGCTCAACAGAAGATTTGTGCCTTTGCAAATCCACATACCGTGAGGAAGAGGATCTCATCCATCAGCCTCGTCTTGTTGGAGATGATATGATGTAGTAAGGAGTTCTCCTGGTAGATGTGGTCCATCTGCTGCTTCACGCTTCCCAGTAGCTCATCGTAGACCTGCAAGGTGTCCTCCACTCTGGCCACCTCTTCCAGGGCCTCATCAATGGAGTGCATCAGCTGTGTCACCTGATTCTCAGAAGAGATAATGGCCCTAAGGTTGGCCTGTAAAATGGAGAAGAAGAGGGCTTCAGCACTGTACCATGGTTTGATCACTGCCGTCTCCCACAGGACTTTCATAGTTATGTAGAACAGAGCCAAAGATCTTGACACTCAGCCTCCCAAGTCAAATCTGAGTTCCTGTCATTGTAACGCTCAAGAAGCTATTACAAGCGCATGTGTTCTGCATTGCTACCTGCAAAAGATCGATGTCTTACCTTTGCACTCAGCTAAACTCTACATTGGCAAAGGTCTGCAAGTCAAGTGCCAGGTCAGAACAAGACCTTCCCTGAGAGTAAAACGTATTCTCAGAGGACTTTTGATTGACATGCCAGAAAGGTTACTGCTGAGTCCCCAGACGAATCCCACCGTGAGCAGAAAACAGTTTTTGCGGGTTTGGAAAGGGTACCAGGTCCCACTGGCTTCTGCACCCCCATCTTTCCTTCTGTGCATTGGAGAGGTGCCATGAGGACACTGGATGGAGTTTCTGGCCCTTAATCCCCACAAGTGGTGAAGTCCCATAAGGAATCCAGAGAGTCTTCTAATACTTGTGTGTCAATCACAAGACATATATAATGAAATCCTTTTACCAAGACCAGGGCCAGAGCCGTGCCAAAGGCCATAGAAATGCTTGTCACAGCACACTGAACAGTCAACACGGGCATTGAGACTGCTGCCGGTTTGCTACTGAGCTATTCTGGCAGTGAAATTAATTAACAGTTAAATCATGCATGAACCATACACATATACATGTCTCAAATAAGAAAACTGAAGGTGCTGTTTGCCTAGGGAGGTCTCAGGCATTTGTTTTGACCTGTGGTAGAGACATAACTGCATGTTAATCATTGCTGACAAGCTCCACTAGAGACTTCCAAACGTTAATTGTATCATTTTCAGAGCCTAAGTACCATGCGGGATATCAAAGAAAGTAATCAATAGACATGGGCCTGGGAGGCTTAAAGCTTCCAGTCTGCTATTTTTCTCTCTGTTAACAGAGCTTTTAAACAAGTTTGTCTTTGCGGATGTTTCCATTAGCCAATAACTTTTTCATTAAATGAAAGACAACAACAACAGAAGCATCTGTATCCCTCAGTAAATCCCACGCTCAGCTCTCCGATGGAGAATGCTTGGAAGGAAAGTAAAGTCCTGTCAATCCAAGTCAGGCCTCTCTTTCCAAGTGCTGCGTAGGTGTCTTATGCTGGCAAAGACACAGTTCATCACCTCCAAAGGAAAAAAGAGGGCTTATTGACCAGATGAGCTGCCATTCTCTGAAACAGGCTCCTGCTTACGTGGCAAGTAAGCACTACACACTGAGGTGGCTACCTGGTTATTTGCTGTCATAACTGACATGATGATCTGGTGATTCACAAGAATCATTCATGACTGCCTGGTTAATGCGTCTTGGACCTAGACCTGTGCTCTGAGTTAAGCATATATCTCCATCTCTGCAGTCAGGATTTCTGCATGATAGATGCTGGGTATCTATAACCCCTGTGGTAACAAGCTTCTCTTCTTCAGGCACCACCTGCATTGCTACTGTGCTGGTAGCCCCTGATCTAACGGTGGTACAAAGACAGCCTCACAAGACAAGATCTCCAGCTGGCTCTTAAGTGGCATGCCTGGGGGAGGGCTGGCCCCAGGAGAGGTGCTACTGGAGCATGTGAGAGCCACTCTGCAGCCCGGAACTGGACCTGGCCACTCCAGTCTTTCTGCCAAAGTGTGGATTACACTTCACCATGATAAATGTGGTGCCATTTTAGCAAAGGCACAGCTGAAAGCGTGGGAGAAAGGACTGGGGCAAGTGGCTTCAGCCCTAGGGAATGGCTTCAGCCATAGACTGACAGATGCACGAGAGATCTGGAAAGGTCAGAGGAATCCTGTAGAAAAGAAAAGCCTGAAGTCTAGCAAACACTTTGATTGCTTTGAAAAGGTACATACGAGGAGATACAGGTTTTCTACAGGGAGCATGGAGGGCAGGCAGACTTTTCACTTGCCAGCAGGATCAGTAGTCGGGTTTGAAGCTGGACTTGCTGATCCATACAGCTATTTATTTCAAAAAGCAACAACAACATTAAGTAAATGTTCCTTTTGCCCAGAGCTCAACCAGCTCCTAGGAAGGCCATCACGAGCGACCTGCCAGGGTGCAAACAGCCTGTTCCCTCACTGCTGCCTTCCAGCCTCATGCCAGGGACTCCAACCCATGACCACAGGTTCAGCCTGGATCTCCATGTTTTATTAAGTGCTCGTAAATTATAGCCATAAACCTCCCACAAACCTGTCACTGCTGTGCCTTCAGATTGTCTTATTAGGGCTTTACAGACCCACAGGGGTTTGCCTATAGCAAAGTAGCACCGATGAAATTGGCAGGGCAACTGCTGGCAGAAAGTGCTCTCCAGAGAATTACAGCTCAGGTGATGGTAATAACTCTCCCGCTGGACACGGTGCAAAGTTGCAGAAATCTGCGTGCATTTCAGCGGGTGCTGGGAACTTGTAAGTCCGTAGGAATACCAATGTAAAAATCAGAGCTCCAGGCCTCCCAGGTGCAAAGGCCATGCTTTTATTCACTGCAAAGCAAATAAGTACTTCCTTACTGTTTGCAAAATGTTTCGCAATCCCCAGAAGAGATCAGTTAGCAGAGGCTTATTAGTATTGTAAAAGAAGGGTGAGGTGTTATAGCTGTGATGTGGTGAAAAATACTTAAATATATGTATGTCCTAATCTAATGTATTAGCATTAATAACACTTAATATCCTAGATTAATCTTCAGAAATAGAAATGTCTCATTAATTAATTTGTATTAACAGTGAGTGACATTTATTCATTAGAGAGCATTAAAACAATGTATCTGACAGCACCTTTCATCTCAAAGAACTTAAAAGAGATTTATTATTTACCCCTGTGGGGTATTTTACAACTTGGAAACCAAGTTGCAAAGTGCCTGTATGACTTGCTGAGAGCAAGCAGTAACTCCGTCTCAGAACAGATGTCAGGAGTTCTGCTTTTCAGATTAGCTACTACATTTTCAAATGTATGTAGAAATATATTTTGGGAATAGATCAAATACTGGTGCTGAAGGATGTAGAATTTAGGGTTTACGACATCTAGTACATTTTAGGGTATTTCCTCCGGCTTATTTTTGCCCTTAGTTCTTCAGTGGTCTAACTATAAAATCCTAGAACCAGTTTTACTAACATAACATAAGTCCTCAAAGCAGCTTTCTCATTATTTTGCTCCATCACTCAAAGATACAAGTTATCTTCCAGAAAAATGCAATAAATACGGCAACTCCAGTAAAGGTAAGAGAGCTCACTAGTCTGAAAATAATGTATTCTTTCTCCATTGTCCCTTTCTGTTACAGTTTATCTGTTACTTTTTTATCTTCTTCTGGTTCCGTTTCATTTTTCCTGTTTTCTTCCTCTCCAGCTGCTGACTTTCTCTCAGCAGGGATCATCATTGCTCCTTTCCTCTTTTCCCAGGAATTCCCGCCTGTCAGACCAGCCTTTCTGCTCTTCATCACCCCCAATTTTTTTACGTGCACTTTCATGCCCTTCCTCCCTACTCTGCAGGCTTTGTCCTTCCTACCCAGCTAGTCTCTGTCCTCAGCTTCCCAAGGTAACTAATGTTAACAAGCTCAAGCAGAGCACAGACAGGACAGGAATTTTTGGTGTATCTGTGGTAGCCCTCGCTTCTTTTCCCTGGCAGCAAAGCGGGAGACCTGTACCCATTGCTTCTGCGCGTCCTGCTTGCTGAGGGCCACACTGGACCGTGCGCACCACGAGCTGCAGACCTGGCCATGGCTTTGGCAGGAGCCCAGGGAGCCCTCAGTGCCCAGATGTGCCGGCAAGCCAGCCTTTCCCAGCGGACACCCTGGCCTGTGGGCTGGACTGCAGCTTTGCAGGCAGGAAGGGGAATACACACAGCGTGGACACAGTCACTGCATTTTCACTGCAGGACAGTTTCTGTGTGTATTTCTAGATGTGGTTAAGACTGTGCGATTGCTCCAGGTTCCTGCTGAACACTGACCTTGCTGGAGGTGCAACTTGTAGATACAGCAGTAAGGGCCAGAGGCAGTGCCCCAGGACAACTTCCTTTTGCACTGGTGACTACAGAATTGATGGTTAATTCACGCTGCCTGAGTGGGCCACCTAGACCTTCTTTGCTATAAGAATGAGATCTTAGAGCTCCTCAATTTCCTCTACCTTCTTCAGCCAGCCCCAGAAAGCTCCACTTCATTTTTCTCCACTGTTAGTCCTTAACCCATCCCTGCACAGCCCTCAGAAATTATAATTCTACACAGTTCCTTATCTCATGGATTTTACCTCTTGGGCTTCCTCTGTTCAGACTCTTAAATGGGAGAAACTGCTGCTGAGCAAAAGCCTACTCCTCTCTCTTCCTCTCTTTCCAGTGATAGATCATTTCTCTGTCATCTCCCATAACAAAGACTCTGATGTCCTCAAGCACATGTTTGTGTTCAGGCTGCCATCCGTATCCTGCCCTGTAGCTGGGTCTGTGCCACTATTTTTGTTTTCCTTCTTTGCAAATCTCACAGTGGGTTTCATCTGCCTTAGATGTCTACAGCTGAGTCAGTCAGTCTCTGTATTCCCTCTGCAGTCATTGGAAAGAGGCCACTCAAGCTAGTGTCCAAGGACGGGTAAGCTCAGCAGGGAGGGACATACTGGCGTTTGGCTGCCAGGCTGCAGTATTTGTTGGCCCCAGCGTATCACCTGGCTTCCTCCTAGAGAGTGCACTCAGGCCTTCCTGAGCCCCCCACACTTCTCTGGATGGCTGTGCCTGGGAAGTATCTCCCCAAAATCCGACTGCTGGATATAACAGAAGCTCGCCAATGTCAGTCTGATACCCTATAGCAACTGCACTCGTTCTCTGCAATACAGATGCTGAGGTCAGACTGGGATTCAGCATCTTCCGGCTGGGAGCTGCATGCTGCAGCAGACGTGCCTTTGAAATCCTTAGTCAAAAAGAATGGCTTCTGCTGCAGGCCTGTGGGACTCTGAGAGCAGGTCCCTAAAAAGTTAGTGGCTTAGCCTCTGCAAGAGACAGTACAGTGCACAGTGGGACCAACAGTGACCCTCGAGAAGTGAGTAGTGGTGTCCTCCCGACTTCAGTGTGAGATGCCTTTTGAGCTGAAATTTTACATCACCAGGATGACTTTCTCTCAGATCAAATGCTTAAACACAAGAGCTGCTGACAGCCAGTGACTCAATCCAGATCCCCTTTATGCCAGACAATTTTTTTTCTGTTGAATCATAGTCAAGGACTCGACCCCCTTACCTCATCCAGCACATGGAGATCATTGCTTAGCTGCTCTGCAAAGGCCACAGAGTTGTTCACAATGGGCTCATACTCTTCCATCAGCCTCAACATGTCAGCTGCTTCCTTTGGGGTCATCTCCTGGTACGCACTGAGCTCTTCCTGACTTTCAGTCTCCGCAGTGTCCTTCCTGTCTTCTTGGTGCCTTTGTCTCCCTGCATGGACAGGGCGAGAGACAGAGATGACCACAGACTTCTGCTTACATCATTTTATTAGCCCTGCTATCCTAGAGGTCTCATCAAGTTCATTTTGGGGTCACAAGTGACATGAGTTCAGTGGTCTCAATCTGCTGATCAGTTAGAATAAAATTGCAGCATGCAGCAAGCAAGGCAAAGATGTGGATGGGATAAAGGGGGGACAAAATGGACATTTAATTTGAGTTCTGGCTGTGTTTTCACTTGTTGACCTCTCTGGGAGAGTGTGCAGGGGCACGTTTACTTGTTTGTCAAACAAAGCTGAGACGAATTTCAGAGATGAGTGATCAAATCCAATTCCAATCAAATATACTGATAGGACAGAGGGATAAAGTGATGATGTAAAAAAGCCTACTCTGGGTGAGAGTGACAAGGAAACATAATTACCTTCTACTGTACAGGCAGGGACATTCACAAATGTGATACAACTGGAGAGGAATCGATGGTTCAGCTTGCACAAGCATCTGATAAAGGCTTTCTTCTCATCAAAGCTGCTAGCAGTCCACTTGTAAACCTTATCAAACTGCAGATCAAAATCCAGGCTTGCCTAGATGTCAACAGTTAATCACCTCTGCAGTTAGAAGGCACTTGCCATACCACATACACTTAACAGCTTTGCAGCCCATTTTAATATCAGACACCAAATACTGTGAAAACAACTTGCGTACTGGGAGGAAATGCACCTGTAGGTTGAAGGAGGTGGGAGGGGGTGAGCAACAGCCCGACGCTACAGTTTCAAGCTTTGGGGTTTTCAGTGGCCCTGGGAGGCCGCGTTGCAAACGGAGACCGGGCCAGGGTTTAGCTGCTACAGCAGAGTCCGCTGCCTGCCCAGCCCAACGGCAGCTCGGTGGTGCTCTGACCCCTTCGGCGAGGGAGACGATCCTGAGCCCTCCCAGAGGCTACGCAGCAGGGAGCCCGGCCCGCAAGCGTTAGAACAGTGCCTACGGGGAGATCCGGTGCTAGAAGCAGGGCTGGCATTTCTAGCCACAAGAAAGGGATGCCCTGCCAGCAAAGATGCTGAAGTTAAGACCCTGACAACTCAGATTTTCCTTCTCACGTCACTCCTTTTCCTCCTCTCATTTGCCTGGCCACATCATGCCAATGACTGGACTGGTTCTGGTGGAGCGGCACAGGTGTAGTCAGGCTCAGATCTGCTGGTGGGCTGGAATGAGCTGTTGTCCTCAGCATCCCCGGCAACACCGGATACAAGGGACACCAGCTGTACTATGCCCAGTGTAACTGATGGCAAACATTTGATCTGATTTCTTTCAGATAATGAATTCCCTGACACGCTTTGTACTTCCAAGCTGAGAGCAGATGATTTCTCTGGTTAACAGCAGTTAACAGCTGCAGTTTTCCTGTGTTTCTTTCCTGCAGGTAAAGACCTCTTTCCCTGGACTGCTATCTCAGGGCAACCGAATAAGATTTGAGAAGTGTGTTCATGGGACTTTACCTATAATGATAGGGATGATAAAAGCACTGAAGCTAAAAAGATGCACAGGAGTTTTGACACTAGAAGTGGACAGTGAAACACCCATAGTGGGTCAGACCGAGCATTTAACCAGTCTCAAAATCCTGTTCCAGTATGCTGGATTCTTTTCAGATTATATAAATCTCTCACCTTTTACTGCAGGTTTTGGTGAATGAACACTGATGAATTTTGACAGTGGCAGATGCTTGGGAGAAGAGCATTCAAAGGGCAAATCCACACTTATGTTGCCCTCAGGATTCCCTGCCAGCTTCCAGCAGCCTGTGACCTAGCAGCTTGCTGAACCAGAGGTTATATCTACAGTACTCTGTTCAACAACCCTTGAAGGACCTACTGTCCCTGATTTCATCTAATGGTTTTTTGAACTTATACGTACTGTTGGCATCTACAGCATCTTGTGGCAATAAGCTCTGCAGTTTAATGATGTGCTGAATGAGAAAGCTCAAAGCATTTAGAGTTAAGCATGCAGAGTAAGCCCAACACCCACCTTGCCTGCCACTGCAGAAATTCCCTTCTGCAACCCTCATCCAACCTGGAATCTCAAACCTTTCTTCACCCAAGCATTGAGAACATCCAGAGAAAAACCAGAAACAGTTCTCCACAAGCTCTGTCCTGACATTGCCCCACAGCACTGTGGGGCTTCACAGGTATGCTTCACATGATATCTCCCAGTGGTCCCATTTCTACAAGTGGAAGGGCATTTTTATAGGAAAGTGTTTGCTTTCTACAGTGGCAGAGTTACTCTGGAGGCATTTGTCTGGCATGGGCCTCAATGAAGTAGAGGGAGAGGAGGAAAAAGCAAGTCAGCCCCTCAAAATACCCTATTTCAGTCACTTGGTCCAAAGCAGTAGCTGCTCTAAATACAGGTTTTAGAGAGCTGACTGCAGCTTATCTAGAAGCCTGGAAAAGAAAATTTCTGGGAACCATAAGGAAGGAAAAAAGGATGCCAGGTGCCCTCTTCTGACACAACAACTCAAGTGTGCCAACACAGTCCTACACAGGAGCTGGTGCCTCAGATGCTTTTCCAATAGTTTCTGAGCCCTCATCTCAGTGCAGAGCAGACAGGACAGGATGATTTCGTGTTGCCTACCGGGGTCTCCATCCCTCAGGCTGTCACACATGGCTTGGCCCCATCAAGCACCAGCCTGACCCCAGACAGGGGTTTTTCCCCAGCTGCTGCCTGGATTTAGGGGCTTACTTTCACCTTCCTGTGAACCATTGGGGCTGGATGGAGTTAAAAACGGGAAAAAAGCAGAAGGAGCTGGAGCTCTGGCACGGGCCATACACTCTTTTAGTCTGACTCTTCGTTGATGATTCCTCCTTGTTAACACAGACAGATTTATGGCCGGGAGGCAATGTTCCCCAGGTCGTACTGGCCTTGTGAGCATTTTTATCTCCCAGCACAGCCAAGAGTGTGGATATCCCCTGAGTTTGATTTCCTGAGAATTTCAGGTTACCACAATGAAATGCAATGGCTCAGGATATCCAGGAGCTCAGAGAAAGTGATGTTAATCTCTGCAAAACTCCAGGCTCATGAAGCCTCTGTAACCTGACATCACTGACAGGACTATGTCCTCCTCTCCAGTCTTGCCACCCTATCACAAGGACAACGTGAGTTCATTCTGTGCAAGGCAAGGGAACCAGTGGCCTAGCCTGACAAAGAAGTAGGGGAGAGTACAGCTTCTCCCTTCAGTCCTAACACAAATTTCAGGGATGCTCTTTCATCCAGAGTTTTTTCTGGGATGTGGGAAGTCACAGAATGGTTGGGGTTGGAAGGGACCTCTGGAGATCATCTAATCCAACCCCTCTGCTCAAGCAGGGTCACCTAGACCACACTGCCCAGGAGCTCCTGAAGTTCTGTGCCCTTGAAGTTGCTGCAATGGAAATTGCCCTGTTCCCTGTGCTGCAGCAGCTGCACCCCAGCGCTGGCTTCTACAGAAGGTCACCTGAAAGAACAGGAGCGTGGCCTGGAAAAAGAGTGCCTTTGGCATTTTCCCCACACTGTTTTACACTTACATTCACATTTTTATGTGTCAGTATCTATATATCTTTGCCCAAAGGATGTGGCCCCATGGAAGGGAACTCCAGCCATGGGAGACCTAGTATTTGCCACTAGCTGGTATGTGTGTGTAGAGAGAATAAGGGAGGCTGCTGAACAAGGAACATCCCACAGAAAGAAATGCCTTCCTGCACCATCTCATTAGCAATGCGGCATAGCCTGATCTCATCTTCTAAAGAACTTGGAAGCTGCACTTCTTATTACTATTGATACTAATCATAATAACAGACACAGACTTTATGAGGATTTGTGCAATCCTACAGTGCTTCACAGCTTGCTTTCTAAACACCTTAAAGCAATACATCTCACCCCCACACTGCTTTGCAGGCTTGGTAGCAGCCCCTGGAACAGCGTGGAGCTGTGATGTCTGGGGGAGGAATTTACAGTGAGTGTGGTTTATAGCATGCCTCATGAGGAGCTATTAAAGCAGGGAGGCATCCATTAATCGCTTCATAAATATTAATACTGTTTTAGTCATGGGAACCGCAACTTTAAACAGTTCTGGACTTGCAGTATCAGGCCTTTGTTGATCCCAGGGGACAGAGGGCTCCCAGTGCACCAAAGCAGGCCTGATGACTGAGCCCTAGATGTGTGTATTGAATATTGACCCATAAGCTGGCAATTGGTTGTAGTCCTTACTGTGTGCATTGCAACAGTGGAGGGCCCTTCTTTCATTTAATGGAGTTGTCAAGCCACGCAACCGGGAGGGACTGTGCTAACTTGGGGGTTTTGCCTTGTACTGGAGTCTCTGCGCTGGGGCCCTGAGAGATGTCAACATGTCCTGGCTGCAGCCTACAGCTCCAGCCTCTCGTCAGCCTGGGGATCTTGTGCAGTTGTTGCAGCTGGAGAGCAGATCTCATTTTAGGAATAACAGGGATCATTCTGATCACCTCTGTTCAAGAAAGAGGAATTTAGCCTAGAAGAGGCAAAGAAGAGGGCTCCTGTCCTGATGAAGGAAACAAAGAAGTTAACACAGAAGAGGAGACTAAGAGGTTGGTCTGCTTAGCCTACCAGAACGAAGGTTAATAGGGGAGGTGATTGCAATCTAAAAATACATCTGCAAGGGAGAAGAGCTGTCTAATCTAAAAGACAGCCCTGGCACAAGAACAAACAGGGATGATGTAGCTAGGAATACAGGCTGGAAGTTGTAAGAAGGCTTTAGCCAGCAAGACATCAAAGTCATCCATTTGCCTCCCAGTAGGAGGGATTTCAGAAATATAAAACACTTCAAGATAGAAAATGATCACTTTATGTTATTGGGCTTGCAAATAAGGGGGAGAGGACTGAAAGACCTGGAGGTATCTATTGCAAACTCTGCAGGAGCCCAGTTAGTTTAGAAGACTTGGTGGAGTCAGGCTTATCTGCTGAAAGAAAGCTCAGGCAGGATTAAGGTATCTATTTCTTTGTGCATGGAAAGACATAAGACAATGGAATATCAGTTGAGTTCTACCTGTAGGATCAAGATGCCCTGTAAACCTGCAAGAGTGATTTTCCTTTCAGGCATGCTGTGCAGATGTACTTTATTTGTCCTGGATGTAGAGCTGGAAAGCTATTCTTTTTCTCATTTATTTCTATACGTGTGAAACCCCAGGCACCTTGCCAAGGCCCTGGAACATTCACACTAATAAAAAAACTTATTATAACAACTTTAATGACACTCTGCCAGCCCCAGCAGGAGAAAGGGGATATCTTGTCCATGCTTTCTTTCCCAAACAACTTAATGTCACCCTAAAAGTACAAACTCATAGCAGCCTCTCACTCCAGCTCTATAATCCTTCTTTCACTAAATGCTTTCATTTAATCTTTAAATACCCTATGCAAATGTCTCTCAGGAAGCTTTGTCAACATGGATCGACAGATGGGCCTGACAATGTGTTCTGCAAATGCTGGAGACCTGACAAGAACAGTGCTGTACAGAGCCCATCTCTCCAGCCTCTAAATGAGGATTGCTGCAAAGAACTTTGGAAGATCCCTGCCTGAGACAGCTGTCCCTGAAGATAAGGGGAGTCTGCCCATTGATTTTAATGGAAGCTGTGTCAATGCAACAGTCACCCACTCACTGCTCTCCCTACTCTGGCATCTGGCCAGCATGACATTTCCTAACTTAGAGAAAGAGAGGGATGAATTGGGAGGGAAGAAGTCATTCCAGCCTCTTGGGCACATATCTCTCCCTGGAGGAGATGCGGGAAAGGAGCACTGCAGTAGGATTGAGGAACTGTCCAGGGATGGAGGTACCTCTGTTCATGATACTCTAGGAAGCAGCTCTGAGGAAAGGCAGAGGGCTTTTAAATTTTTGCATTGGTGATTATTTCCTCAAGATTAGTGTCATTCAGTCTGGTTCATTACTAGATTAAATGTTGGACCCCCTTGGCCCTCTTCCCTCCATCCAAACACACGGGCTGACCTCCAGGGGACTTGAGCACCCAGAACACCTTATGGATCTGGGCCTTTGTCTCTCTAGCTTCATATTCCTTTCCCCCCCCCCCCCCCATGACCAGCTCTGCCCTTGACACAAATGGTAAATCCTACCTGATTGAGAGTCTTGCCATCTACCAGCTTCAGCTCTGCTAAAGGCCACCTGTTGGCTGTCTTGTACTGCTCTCCTCGGTCTACCTTGACCTTCACCAGAAATGGCTTCATCGGCCTAAAGGCATCCACTGAGGATGAGGATAGAAAAACAAAACAAAACAAGAACGTGGTATTGTTGTTAGCCCACTACACAGCTGTTCTCTGTGACTGGATAGGTACAGACAGAAACATGGACACTCATTTTGCATTGTGACTGACAGATGGGCAATGACCACTGTATTGAGAGATGACACAAGAATTCTGCTAACTTTTCTATTTGTTGATGTTTCCATATGGGAAGTGCTCTCTGGGGTCTAACCCAGAGTACGCTGAAGTCAATGGAGGGATTCCCAATAATTTCAATGAGTTTTACATCAAGCCATTGTGCTACATGCAAGGCACGTATTTCAGCCAGGTCCAAAGGTGACTGGAAAAGAGAGTCCTAGCAATAGAATTTATGATAGTTGCATACCACATTCTCTGCATTGTCACTGCATTGTTTGACTGACACCCACACTTATGGATTTATACCATCAATGAAGCCTGCCCTCCTGGTAGAGCTGACTGGTAAAAATTCAGTATCAGTGCCAATTAGCTCACAGTCACCTCTTGGTTCATCTGGGAAAGATTCCCTGCTCCTAATTCTGATATCCCTTCTGATCTAGATATCTTCAGTGGAGAGACACCAGCAATTCCAGAGGTGATTCAGGTATGTTAGATGCTGCTCATAAGGTAGTTGTATCACTTCTTAGAGATACTCCTCCTGTCCTCTATTGACTACAGAGGGAGTTGAGGCAAGTCACTTAGGTCAAACACTATGGCTAAGATTATCTGAAATGAATCCTACAGTAGGTGACTATGCTATCCAGAAGTTCATTGGCAGGAAAGCCTCTCCCCTATAAGTTAGTCACAAAAAGCTACACCAAGAACTTCTCAGGTGCTGCAGCGTGATGAAGCAACTACAAATATATAGACCAAAGGAGACGTAAAATTTCCCAAAGCACTTTCCGCTTTGGATCCTGATCAAATAAATATGTATTCCTGAGACATTTGGGTCCTTTTGAAGCTTCCAGCAAAACTACGGAGCGACAGAATGAAGCTGTAATTATATATTATGTTAGAAGAGGTTTGTTCCTGACCTCTAAAGACAGATTTAATACAAATGGAAATAAAAATAATCTTTCAATGGTAGATGGGGCTATCCTACAGATTCTAACTCTCTCTAGGCAGATAAAGATCATAATGTGTCCAAAAGGAAATTTGTGCTCTTGTTACCAGTTCTTGACACACTATACTGACGTGACACAAGTTCCTATCTTTGGATTCAGGTTTCCTTAATTAAATCTTAAAATACAGCATTCCAAATAGAAGTCAAACATCTTCTCCAAAATTAGGAAAAGGCCCATCAGAGATCAAAGTCTCTGAATACAGCTGCAAGAAACCTCCATGGATCTGCAACTCAACCTGTCTCCCAGCCACCCCTGGGTTTCTTACCTACTATACAGAGAATGGACATCTTTTTCTTCTTCCCTGTCTTCCAGACACGAACCGTTTCCAGCAGCCTCTTGTTCTGAGGGTTGAACACATCTTTTTCCAGTGATGTCCAAAGAGAAGTCATGGTGATGTATGCATGCAACAGCAAGCTGGAGTTATGTGCCTCACGCTGATGCTTGTCAGGCACCACAGACTGTGTTGCAGCTCCTGAGAAACAGAAACATGCTGGAGAACTGATCCACACACAAGTTCATGGCACATTGGTAAAATATATTACTCCCACTCCCATGCGGTCTTGCAGCCAAGGTGAGTGCTAAGTAATTCTCATAGACTTAAGACCAAAGGGCCTGGTCAGAATTCCTGCCTAAATCAGCTGGTCTGAATTCCTGCCTAGTGCAAGCAGGACACTCCTGTGCAACCAGCCCAGTAAAGCCTGAAGTAAGACTGAAACTGTGCCACAATTCAAATAATCACTTAGAGGTCCTGGAGAATTTTCCATTCAATTCACTCTGAAGGAAATGACCTCAAAGTTCAACTTGCTGAAGAGACATGCCTCCTGTTCAAGATACATGGTCCACATTTTAACATGCTCCAAACCCTTGCCTGACATACCAGTTCACTGACAAAAGTGAATGGCACAGGCATCTGTTATGTGACTATGCATTGCATTATGTGGCATGTGCAGTGGCATTTATGTGACTGTATATCAGCAATGAAGCTATTCCGACCAGTGCAATTACATCGCTATCAAACTTGAGCAGGAAAGAGGTCAATGGGTTCCTAACATGTACGCCAGGCCCAGCTACTCCTGGGTATGGCACTGAGTGATGGAGGGAGCCTGAATTACTCTGGTTTGGGAATAGCTGCACAGCACATTGGAACTTGGAGACACCAACATTTCCAATGACTGAAGACAATCAAAACTGGTGATAGAAAAAGGCATTTAAAAAAAATAAGCTGCAAAGCTCCAGAGCAAACAGCAGCTATTATCTTTAATGGACTTTACATTAGAAAGCTGACATATAACCTTATTTCTTTAAGAAGACAGTTGCTTTTTCCAGGAAAAAAAAAGTTTTAATCAGAATATTTGGTTCCAACTCAGTGTAGTACCTTGAGAAACAGGATCAGGTCCATCAGCAGGCCAAACAGGTTAGCAGCTACAAGCAAGTCATTACTTGATTATTTTTGTTGGCACACATCACGTCAGCACTTACAGCCCAAGAAATCACCCTACTGGGTTAAATAGCACAATGCTCAAACCAAGCCCGTGTGCCCTGCAATCAGCACGTGCTGGGCATACCATTGCAGAGTAAGTCAGTACAGCAGGGAAGGCTGGGGCTGGGCTACAGAAAATAAGCACAGCACCAGTTTGGAAGCAGGGCTGTGGGGTGTCCAGCATCTCAGAGGACTCCAGGGGCTCTAACTCAGCAGAAATACACAGTAATCCTCTGAGGTCAAACTAGCTTGCCAGCCTAGCTGCCTGCAGCTTGAATTGAGCTAAGCAACTTGCCATGCTGTTCAAGCTGCTCAAGCATGTCTCTTCCATCTGAACACGAGAAAAAACTTCTTTACTGTGAGGGTAACACAGCACTGGAACAGGTTGCCCAGAGAGGTTGTGGAGTCTCCTTCCTTGGAGATGTTCAAAAGCTGTCTGGACACAATCCTTGGAAACATGTTCTAGGTGACCCTGCTTGAGCAGGGGGGTTGGACTAGATGATCTCCAGAGGTCCCTTCCAACCTCGACCATTCTGTGATTCTGTGATCCTGTGACTCAGCACTCACCAAACAGTGGCTGATGCTGGACCCAGAGCTTTGCAGGCGTGAAAGCGGAGCCCTGGCTGTTCCAGGTGAGCCTCACCAGGCCTCCCTGCCTGGGTGACCCTGGCTCAGACGGGCTCACAGGGTTGCAGAGGCAGTCCAGGCATGGAGGGACAGGCTGCAAGCCCTCCTGCCCAGGGCTGCTTTCACTGCCTCAGCCATGTGCCTAGCAAGAGACATCATGCTGCCTCTCCCATGCAAAGACTGTGGGGCTTGAAACACAGCCTCAGTGACCACCCTGGCCTCATCCTGTCTCAACAGCCTGCACTCACCTTCCTGTGCCCTTGTGCTCCCTAGATCTCTCCTCCTCCACCCCTGGGCTGTTCTCTGCTCAGCACCTTTCACCTCTGCTCAGCCTCCAGCTGTTCTTCCTTCCTCCTTGGATGACTACTCTGGGATTCCCCAGCCCCTCTTCAGTTCCCTAAAGGACCCTTTAATAGTGAAATAGCATAAGGAAAGGGGCCTCAGGCAGCCACAGCTTCCCCGCTTCTTCCATCTTCAGTTCCCCATAGTGTCCCAAGGGTTCTCATCTGGTCTCCTACAATCATGCAGATGAGGGCACATATTTCCCCGGAAAGACTGGCCTCAGCTTTCTTAGCCTCCTTGGCTTCCCAGAGCTGCTCCCAGGTGGAAAGGTTTGCTCAGAAAATGCCCTATGCGGAGTGTGAAACTGGAAAGCCAACAGACAGCTGTGGAAAGGGCACGGATTCAGAACTGAGGCGATGCCTTGCAAGTTTGACCCACTTTCTGATTCTTTAGCAAATTAATATTATGAGCCAGCAGCTCCTAAACTCTCAGGGAAAGCCCTACTCTCTTGCTCTTTTAAGCTTCTCTGTGGCCAAACTAATTGGCTAATAAATATGAAATTAGAAGGAGGTAATATAGAGGGAATGAGAAGCCCAGGTGCAGCTTCAGTCACTGAGCTGGAGCTGCTCCTCCAGACTGCCGTGTTTGTATTCCCTTCCTATGTGTTATTAGCAAGCATTTCATTGAAATGTGTGTGCATGCACGTGAAAGTTCTCCCCAGTTAAAAGTGCAAAGTCGTTGGTTTTGCAGTCTAGGAAGAGGAGAAACAACTTCTCCCCCTCACGTTGCTTATGTAGCTGAACTTAGTTCTCAACAGACCAAGAATGGCTATGAGGTACATGACTAAAAACTACCTGAGGAAATCACAATGTCCAGCTTTAAACCATTCCAGGACCTCAAGACATTTTGCAAGAGAAGAGTAACGTTACCACCATTTTACAGATTAGGAAACTAAGGTGTGGTAAGGAAGTGATTGAATCAGGAGGATTTGTCCAACCAAGGGGCTCAGGCAAACCATGTGAGCCCAAAGCAGAAAATCTCACTGCTTCCTTAAAAGCAATACTCGAAGTAAAAGTACCGCGGGGTCTCGGATACAGGACTCATGGGAGAGGGAACACAGCCTAGCCTCCACGTCCAACCCAGAGAGGGCAAGGAAGATGGCCAATTACAACCTCCTGAAAGCTCAGGCAAACTCAGCTCCATGCCAGGCTGGAAAAAAATGACTTGATTCAGTATGATGTATTAAAATGTTCTGATCTGGGTCAGCCCAACACAAGAAGGAAATTATTTATTTAGATTATCTTAGCAGAAGCAACGTTTTCAGTAAGAATGCATTGATTGTTCACAACTACATTTTTTTTAACCAAAATACTCTCAAGGGAAAGTTCCCACACAACTTCCTAATCAGACGCAAGGCTCCTGGACCTGTATTTTCACTGTAAATCAAACTCAACAGTAGCAGGGAGAAGATGTCAGTTAATGCCTATATAAACACTCAGCAACAACCAGCAGTTATATCATGGTCTTTGATCTAGGTGGTGAGTGAATAAGCAAAGTGGCTACGACTGAACAGCTGCATTTAATGCAAATATTTTAATAAGAATTAGGGATAAATAAAAATATATACTAGAGAAAAACAGTAAGTTTTAGAACACTGACCAAAAGTTTTCTATGAGAAATTTACTGTTACCCGACATGGTTGCTTTGCAAATACCTGAAGCAAATGAAACCTTCAAAAATTCTTTTCCTTAGACAGCAATGGAGCTTTCAGCACAGCCACGTAGTTGAGAAAGTTGGAATCACATCCACAATCATTTTAACTATTTTCCTTCCATAGCTGTGACAAAAGAGAAAGAAGTTTTCTGCTAAAACCATTCTGTTACCACAGCATCTCTTTGAATGCAATCCCTCACTAGGTTATCTCAGTTTCTCCATTCCTGTCAGCTTTTCACTCTCCCTGACGGCGTTCACCTACAGCAGTGCACAGGATGGCAGACTTGAGATCAGACTGTCTACACCCGCTATTGCTTTTGAACTCACGAATACATTTATAACATCACTTGAGCAGCAACTAAAGAAAAATGATTGAAAGCCAAAGTAATAGAGGGCTCACTGCTCCCTGGTAAGTTAATGAAGAAAGCACAATACTTTCCATGAATATAATTGAAAAGCTGTCTGTATCAGAGCCACTTAACCCCTTGTTTTCTAGAGAGAACCTGTAAGATATAAAGATCTCAGTGAAACATTCTTGAAATTTTTGCAGAAGTTCACATCATCCATCCAGAAAGCTGACAGAAAGGAAGATAGTGTTAGTGAAAGGAGGATCATTCAAGGACTTTACCAGCTACATCTTGCTGAGGGTAAATTGCAGGATTTCAGTCACAAGAAGTCTGAGAACAGGAAACAGTTTGTTCATAAAATGAAAGCTTTAAGAGAAAAACAGGAAGTCTGAAGAACCTGGGTGAACAGGCTTGAGGTCAGGACAGGAAATCACTCACGCAGACATCAAGAGCTGCAGAAAGCAGGTGCAGCTCCGAGCGAGCAAAGCGTCAGAGGAGCAGGAGGCAAAATTGTTTTTGCTAAAAGCAAAATAAGGTAAATAGTTCCCTCCATTTTTGTTTGCTTCTCTGAAGAGAGTTGAAGTTCTGAATGGAGAAAAGCTGGTTTAACTTGCAGTTTGATGTTGTCTCCCCATTCTTTCCCCTCTGGAAGTGTTTCATGGCCACAGCCTGTGGAGGAAATGCTCTGGTCCCAGCTCACATAGTCTTCATGCTTGGCTTCAAGAACTACACTGTTCCTTTGCCAATGCAGAATTCTTGGCTGTGTCTGGGATTTGAACCATTGGTGCCTTTGAAGAGGAACATAAAGGCTTTCACCTGGCACTATGAACTGTCTCTGACCGTGTGCCTGGGATGGAATTGCACAAAGTGACCTTAGCCAAGAAGAAGGCACATAGACCCATGTCTGGAGCAGCCTGAATATTGCCTTCACATTTAGCTTCAGTCCCACAATGTTCCAAACGAGTTCAGTGAGAGGTACCTAAATCCCTTTGGTGTACCCGCCTTCAAGTCCTCCATTGGTATGACACCCACAGACGCTGCAGGAAACTAACTCCCACTGCAAAGGTTTTGGGGACTCCTGCATCTGCCCCACTGCTGATGCCACACAGGAGGAAAACAGGCAGCCTCGCTCCAGGTAAATGGTCCTGATCAGCCACTGATAGAAGCTCTGTTCCAAGCCTCTGCACTAGCTTATGTGTTTTCATATCATTGACATAACCCACGCCATGGGCAAAACCTTCTTTGCCTCCAAGAGAGCTCAGCATGAAACTAAACTGGTAGAACAAGGGCTAAAAAAAGCAACAGTCATGGAAGAGCAGCAATGGTTTAATTGAACTATTCATTTACCAGGTATTGACAAGTTTAGGGGATGCTCTGAGTCCCAGCCCACTATGTTCACGTCTCCTTCTCCAACATGTTAAGGTGGGACTGTGGCTGAACTTTTGTTAGGTACTTGAGGTTGTGTAAACTTGAAGGTGTCTGTGCTGTAATCCTCTGGTGTCATATCTGGGTGCCAGACATGACTGAGTAAAGCTGTATCTATACTACTGGTGTATTGGGTGCTTTGGAAAAACAATATATTTAGTTTACCAGCTTCAAGGATATTATAGGCACTGTGGAGGGTAAATTAGATGGGACAAGCATTATGGAACAGGGAAAAACATGATCACACTGCACAGCAGGACTGTATTAACATAGTATCATTTACTGCAAGACTGTGAAGATGCTATGCCAGGGTTTCCATCCATGATTTCATATTATTTCAATAAACTGGATCTTCTTAACCTTTTCTCATTCACAGAGTGGATTCTGTTCTCTTCCAGCCTGCTGCACACAACTGCATTACCATTCATGAGCGTTATATATAGAGAACAACGTGCGAATGCCTCCCTTGCACACACGCAGTTGATCATCCGAATGCCAGCCTGGCACACAAGCCCTGATTCCACAGGGAGCAGTGAGGTTTTTTAAGACCCTCTTGCTTGGCAGGTGCTAAAAGAAAAATGTGGAAATAATACAGGAAAGAAGGAGGTAGCACAGGATTTCTGGCTTTACTCAGGTAGTCCCAGGAGCTAACAGAAAGCTGCTCTTTAGCACTGCAGTCTCAGGCACCAGCTCCCAGACAGATCTGTTCCCCTGGATTATTTCCCTTGAGTCTCATGGCTGATATAGACACTGAGGAATCAGAGCTTTTATTTTGAGCAGAGAGTATGTCTGGCCTTATGAAGGCTGTGGAAGAAAAAGCAAACAAACCTTGAAAACATCAACCATTATGGCATACATTTCCCTGCTGCATCTGCAAAGAGGATGAAACAGCTGTAAGAGTGATGTGAACTGCCAATTAATCTCAATTGCTGCAAACTCTTAATCCTAATGAATTACTCTTTAAAAAGCATTTTAAAAATAATTTAGGTACAAAGATAAATTGGGAAATTTCATGTACAAATAAGCCAATAAAGGGAAATACAAGTGTGGAAATACAGTGTGCCCTGCATTAATTTTTCGAAGCAATTCCAAAAGCAGTAATAACTTGATTATTTGAACATTCAGACTCAAAAATTCAGAAGCATTCATAATTTGGAGTGTCTGATTGAGATACTCTGGCTGAGATTAGCAATCTGCAGTAATTTCCTTTTCTCTTCCTTCCCAAAAGAGGGAACAGAAAGATGTTTTTGCTGCAGGGCACAGCAAAGAATTTAAACTATTTATTTTTTCGCTGTGGGGATCTGATTGCTATTTGATGTCAAATCTTATTTTTAGTACTTACACAGTCCGCATTCCCAGAGTACCAAGCAATTCAATGTTTAATGCATAGCTCCCGCAACTGTGCCTGGAAAAGAGGAAGTGCTATCTTCCTTTGACAGGTAGCAATCAGGACTTCTGTGGAAGGACTTGCTGTGGACCCTTAGACTGTCACCAGAAGAAACGTGAACCAGTATCAAGACTGTGGCCTTAGCTAGTAGACCGGCCTCGTAGTCCAAATGAGCCACATCATCACGGCACAGAGTGTGCATCTGTCTTTCCACATCTCTCTCTGCTCCCGTTAGAAGTTCTCCAGAAGCTAAAAAGGGTCATAGTGATTCCAGGTGACCAGCACAGGCTCCCTCAGAAGGATCTGCAGTTTTGACAGCTTTGTCCAGCACCACTGGTTTTTCCCTGGTGCTCCTCTTGCTGTAGTATGTCTGCCAGGCATGGAAATCCTGCCACCCACAGCTTGGTTTGCTCACGGCAAATCCTTGATGTTTTCTAGCAAAGTGTGTTCTGGGCATTTAGCTTCACAGGAGTGTCTCCAGCAACGGAAGAGAGGGTTGTATTGCAGGCTAGTGGAGAGTCAGAGAAGGCACCAGGCATGTCCCTCCACCACCACCTAAGCTCATATCTCACCAAACAAAATACTTCTGCACTGAGACACCGACCGTAGGACCTGGAAGTGCCAAGGCCGAGGTCAGCCTTCTTGCTCTGCTTTACTTGTGCTGAGCTTCATGTGTGCATGGGCAGCATGCTTCTCACGCCGAAAGTAGACACATGGTCCCTATTCTTCTCTGCTCTGACTGTGAATGTTCTTCAGCCTCCTTGGTGAATGCAAAGAGCTGGCAGACAGAGATTCTCTTTGCCTCACACCAGCAACAGTGTTGGACATGCCCTCTCCACACTGTGTGAATACAGCACAAGGCTGCTGGTCCCTGTGCCACAGTGCCTGTCGTCTGACGCCAGGAGGGGTGGCTGGAGCTCTGTCACGCTGCAGAAGAACAGGGAATGGCTTAGCACGGGCAAAGTGGGAATTTTCCCAGTACATCAAGACTGAGATAGTGACAGATAAAGATAGTGATTTGCAGTATTGTGATTCCCCTTGTTTAATGTCTAGAGACATCTCTCCCTTTTTATGGCCTCCCAGCAGTTTTGCAATGATGAAGTGCTGCAAAGCAGATGGAGCCCAGCGGTCACACAATAATTTCTCAAAAGCTTTGCAAAAGTCAAGAGTCTAGACTTTTTTGCATAGATTTCCTTTATAATTGCTTTCCCAACCTCTTCATACATAAAAGGAGATTAGGATGGACTGGATTGGCATGATTTACTTCTGGTAAAACTCTCCTGGTTTCCACTTTTCAGGCATGGCTTTTCATCCTGTTTCATACGTCTGTGCCTGGAAAGTCTCTAGTCTCAGGGACAAAAGTTAGCCCAGTTGCAGCAGAATTTCTGCCTCACGCCTTCTTCTTCTTATCAAGTCAAAAAGCAGTGGGCTGAGCAACTCTCTGAAGCAAATGTGATCCTAAGCATAGTGGCCCAATACTGGCATGTGCTCTGTTGTGGCTTTCATCAAGAGCAGCAACCACATCCTGAAATTAAACAAGATAAATCATGGGCATGAGGCCAAAGTAATTCTTCCTCTTTACCTATGCCTCACATCATCTAATCTGTTTTTGATGCCACTTCTTAAACTTCCTCAGAGATGAGGAAGTATGATGCAGTGATCTGAATACGAATATGTCCTCCAGAGAAGATGTAAAACACTTTCTCAGTTCCCTTACTATTATGGGCACCAGTCATACAGACAAAGTCATTTGTCCACAACTGTGTTTCAGTTTTGCCAGGCAGGTGCCTCCATTACTGCACAGAGTGGCTCCATTTTTAGGCTGGTGTACTGATCAGTACCACCAGTACTAATGGTATAAAACTGGAATATATGATGCAGCATATGCCCTGTGTCAGACAGGCTGAACTGCTAACCATGCCAAGTCACAGAGCTCTGCTGAAACCTGCCTTTTTGTGGCAATCTGGCTGAGAACGTGGACTTTTGCCCTAGCGATGCTACCAGCACAGGCAGATTCTTACTTTGTCCCTCTGAGGGTTCCTCTCAGGATTCCTTACTCAGCTTCTCGGCTACTCTCATACCCTCAACAGCTCTTTGGCTTCAGTTTTCCAAAGCCCTTCAGCAGCATGACCTTCCCTATTTCATGCACTCTGCCCTCACTCTTTTACTAGTCTTGCTCGGCAGTTTAAGCACCCAGTAGGAGTACCTAGAGTCTCACCAGCCACAGATTCAAATCCCAGCTGGTTTGACTTATCTTCCTCCTTCTCAGGGAAATCAATTGGAAGCACAGTGTGCTATATAACATGATCTTTGAGGTCAAAGATGAAAGATGAGAGCTGAGCAAACAATTTACTTGATGACTTTCCCCTTTTTCTCTTTTCCTCCATCCAGGACCAAATCATAACATTTCAAGAGATTTACATCCTTAATTTCTCCAACAAGACTTTTGCAGTCACAGATGATCAGTAAAAGTTTCTTGTTAGCTGGCCAGCACTGCCCAGTCTAATGATGGAAGGCTCTCAGTATTGCTTCTGCATAAGATCAGTGCTGGAGAGCACAGTGAATATGCCTGAAGCAACGTCTGGCTGAGGCATTGCGAGGTACAGGATGTCAATGGCAAAGCACAGAACGAAGGTATTCTCAAAGCCTCAGTCAAAGCATGTATACATTGTGTAGGAGGAACTGAAATTGCAGAGGCAGTTGTAAAGCTGGATTTTTTTTTAGTTTTGCAAAGCTCTACTTTGCAAAGCTGGTAACTGTCTTGCTTCTCCCCAGACTCAGAAGTGAGAGGGAGAAGACAGGGGAGGAACAAAGGGAGGAACAAATTGAAGGGTCCCTTGCTCTCACAAGAGCAAATACTTGCTTCAATACTTAACAAGGTGGTGGAGCCTGCCATGCCACACAGCGGGGTGAAGTCTGAATCCTAAATGTGCTTTGGACCTCCCAGGCAAATTTAGACAGGCTTTTTCATTGTCTGCCTTGTGCACCAAGCTGTGAGCTGCTAGGGATGGGGAGGAGGGTGTGTGTGTGTGTGTACATGTACGTGCATGTGTATGTGGATACAGTTTTTAAGTGTATGGACAAGACCTAGCACACTGCAATCTCAATAGCCTGAGATGAGTAACACCACCCCCACTGAGCTGTTTGTCACCTGGCTGCCAGCCTCCACTCCTGACCTGCTGGCCTGGGAGTGTCTTCAGTGACCGCACGGTACAGACAGGCATGTGTGTGTCTATCCATCTTCTTAGTAAGAAGATGCTATCTAAATGCAAAATAGTATAATTAATAAAACATAATGCCTTCTTTTTCCTGGGTGTTTTCACCTCCTGTGCTCTCTTCTCACATTTTTGCTGGGCTGATGGTTTTCTTACATGCCCTAGATAACTCACTGAGTTTCATCTTCACTGCTCTTTCCACCCGCCTGCTCTTCTTTCATTTTTTATAAAGACTCATTTTTGCTCTGCTAGCATGCTCTTAAACTCACTGGTAAATCAAGGTGGCTGTTTGTCTTTAGGTCTCTATTTGCTTTCTTGAACATAAAGAAAAATCTATGCACTGTGCTGGAGCTAGATCAAGTAGAAAGCTGATTTCCTTCCTCTTCTCCCCTTTCCCCCCACACTTCACAGTTGTACACAGCTGGGAATAAGCTGCATTGGGGATCTAAGAATGATCCATCTCCTTTTTCTGGAACAAAACTGGTAAAACATATCAAAAGACTGAGATGACCTATCCCAGGCTCTGTTGGGTGAAACCACAGTACAGAAAGCTCTTAGATTTAATGTTAATCCAAGAGCCCAAGCTGGGGTCAGTACAAAAGCTCCCGTTAGTATCATCTGATGTTGTCACATTTAAGATCTTTGTATCTTCTCCACATCTTTCTGGTGATCTCACTAGACACTGGATTAGGACCAAGATTGTAAGGAGGCCCATATTCACGGTAGCTTTCTTGCAGACTGCAACACACTGTGGAATAATAGCCTGCAGCCTGCTAGAAATAGGAAATCAGGTCATGAACCAGCTCTCCTCTCAGTCCAGCATCAGAAGAGGTGAGGAATGTAGTATGTTGATGTCTCCTTCCTTTTCTGGCTGTGCTGCTTGAGATGATGGAGTTGGCTGCAGGCAGCTGAGTCTCAGTGAGATGTGGGTGTCCAGACCCAGGAAAGTGGATCCCTAAGCAGGCAGCTGCTTCTCTCGTCGCTAAGCTTGGCCCTGTGAACATGTTATGTGGCTGGTATAGTTTTGTGCTGTGATCTTTCCCACAGTGGGGTTAAAGAAAAAAAAATGCAGCTTTCTTAGCTGGGTTTAGAGCAGTTTCATAAGTCTGGAAAGAAGAACAGGATACAGCAACATAATCAAGATTTATGAAAGAAAGTATTTTAGAAGAGGCCATTTGTTCTGCTATATATCCCATAAAATCTTCAGAAGTCATTTGTTGGTTGATGTGTCGGTGATGTTCAGAACTGCAGCTCAGGAACAAAAGGGCACCCTGTCAATGAAGAGACAAAGCATTAAAAGAAACAAAGAAAAGTCTTTTTAGGCAACATGTTATTGCCCCGCGGAACTCACTGCCTCAGGATCTGAGTCAGACAAATGGCTTCATAATTTACAAAAATTGAACCAAGTATATCTAAAGCACAGGAAGACAGAAATTGATGTGGCAGTGATCCAGACGTGAACTGAAGCACATGTTTAACTATGGTCACTGGCCTTCCAGTAGCAACAGACCCATTCAGGCAGTACCGAGCACACCCCGGCGCCTGACGATGCAGGTTTCCTACAATCTCTGCTTCATGGCTCGGTATTGCGCTGAAAGGGGTTAATGCTGTTTCAAAATGTTCTTTAATAGCAAATTCCTGTAGGATGATTTTTGATTCCTCCAGGTTTCTTGCTTGCCTGAGTCATGGGTTTTGTCACTGCTGCTTCTGCTTTACTGTGGTCTCTTCCTGAGCACATCTGCTCTGTCTGAGGTGCCAGTCCCTTCCCCCCACGTTACAGTTTGCAGTGCCTGCAGTGCTTTTGGCCTCTGGGTGCTGCAGACACAAGTAGTCTGAAAGAAGACGCACATAGGCTTCTCTTGATCTCAAAAGCTTCTCCAAGAAATGCAGGATGTACACTGGATCCCTACCTCAGTGCTTTGAAATCTGATCATCAAACACCAGGCACCTTTAGTGAACCAGGAGGCTCCTGTAAGCAGGAGAAGTTGCAGAATTTGGCTGTGTCCATTTTGAAGGCAATGAAGCAAATGCCACTCCCTGCCCTGGGGATTAGCACTGACCCCATCCTGGCACCTGTGGGGGCTCTTCCCCCCCAGAGGAGTCCTTGTGCTGCTCCTGGCCCTTGTGCTGCTCTGCTCTGATCACTGGCTCTGGCCAAGTCCCATTCAAAGTGACAAGAGAGAGCTCAAGGGTCCCTCTCTGATCCAGCTGGGAGCTGGAAAATCTTCCCTTCAATTTACCAAGAAAAGGAAATGGGATTTAAAGTAAACAGATGTGAAGAAATGGGGGCTTTTTGGCTGTCTCTTCTCTGAGTATTCATAAGAGAGCATCAAGAGTTTAACTATTGCCTGTGTAGCAGAAAGGATAAGGGCCCAGCTTGGGAAACTCAGCTGCAGCCATGAACAAAAGCTATGTGTGCTCTGCATTCCTTCGCATACTTACCCACAGCACACGCTGTGCAGGCAGGACAGAGCAACGGCTCCATCTCACATCTCAAGGACAGCAGGGGCACAGCAGGGCTGAGGGACTCAGCCAGGGCTATCTGGGGCAGTGCAGGGAACTGATTTTTGCTCTGTGTTTCAAGGCAGCTCCCTGGCCTTAGAGCAGCCCGTCTGGCATCTCCACCACTCTCTCTCACCCATCCGGACAAGGTCCTGATGCTGAAGGAGTCTGCGTCTTACTGCATGAGCAGATGTTGGTGATTTCAGTAGGGCCTCCAGCAGTCAGCAGGAGAAAGGGCTGCACAGCCTCGTCTTCCCTGAGGGTGTGTGCCAAGGGGATGCTTGCAGAGAGCCAGCCACGGCGGAGGTCCCACTAGAGGGTGCTGCCCAACTCTGCCGGGAAATGCCGAAAGGCTCTGCCTGCTCCTCTGCTTCCAAATGGCTCTATTAACACTTGGTGCCTTATTTCCTTGCAAGACTTTACTGTCTTCCCTTTCCTCCTGATTTATCTCCAGCCCAGCGAACACTGTATCTCTGCTCTGGATTGCAGGTGGCAGCAGTAGAAATATGCCTGTCTTTATTTTATGGCCCTACTTTTCTTTCCCCTCCTCGAGTCAACATAAACAATAAACCAAGTCATTCCGAGCTGGGAATGCAGAACACAAGGCATCCATGCACTCAACTCATTTTGCATCTAGCAAATGAGAGCTTGTAGAGCATCTCGCAGTTGAAGATTTTTTCCCTGTCTTAGTGACCCTCATCTGTAACAGTATCAAATGCAACAGGAACATGTTACAGAGAGGTTAACCTATATGTGGACCATCTTGAAAACCAGACTCCTAGGTCCTAAACATTGCTCATGCAATGAGCAAGACCTGCATGGATATGCTCAGCGGGCACTACTTACTGTCCTGCAGTGAAAGACAGTTTTCCTAGAGCTGTGTTAGCGACAGAAAGGCCGGTGCACATGGATGACCCCCAAGGATCAAATATAAAGAGCAAGGTTACTTTTGGCCCCTTCAGTAATACAGGATTAGGTTTTTAAAATGAGTCAGGCTTTGCCCCCTGGACTTTTGAATGTGGATGGAGCAAGTGAGCCTGTGAAAACCCGATGCACAGTGTGGAGGAGGAAGCTGGTGGGGAGAAGGGAGTTAGGATGCCGGCAAGGAAAAAGTGTGCTCAGGAAAGAAATATCATCTCTGATTTCCCAATGGCCCTGTTCTTGCTTGTCCTTGGTTGCCTGAAGGAAAGACTGCGAGGAGCCTGCCTCATGTGTACCTTCCTCCTGACCCATAGCACTTTCCTTTCATTTCTGAGACAGTACCTGGCGTCCTTTACGGCAGATGACAGCGTTAAAGACCCTGCATGCACAGCAGGCCGGAGTCCAAGGCTGCAGGCAGAGCAGGATGCCGACATCTTTTTGGAAGATAAACTGCATGCCAGTGTCTGTGCATCAGCATTAAATTCACATCCACAAACTTGCAGCAACAAAGAGTAAAACATATATACTAGTTTGTTGACAGGAATGCCCTTTCAAGATGCCTTTACAAACAAGCTGGATTTAAAGCTGAACTTTCTATTCCTCCAGGCAGCTTCTGCTTCAGGGATGCTTTTGTCAGTGGTATGCAAGCACGCTTCATCTTATCCAAGGAGCAATCATCCAGTTCTTAACCATCATTAATGTCACACTAACGGAGTCAGATACACTTCTGAGAACCAGTACAAGCTATATACAGATTTTATTGATTCTCAACAACTCCTTTCTCCACTTCTCCTGGAAGCTAGTATCTCTTGCAACTAAGACACAAGCTGCCTGGGTGCTCAGAGGCCATACCAACGTGGAGCATTTTATTCAGCCCTGGGATGAATTAGGAGAGCAGCAAGAACACATATGTCAGCTACTGCCAAAACAGTTGTGGCTACACTGTGCACCGAAGTAGTTGCATCTGTGTGTGTGCGTTACTGCTGTAAACTGGAATCAGAATGGCTCATAGAGGTCAGTCTCCATCATCCCAGCAAAGTGGTCCCTCTTTCCCTCAAAGGCAGAGGCCTGAGCTCTGAAGGAAGCACAAAAAATCCAGGCCAATAAATAGCCTGTCTCCAATACTGTCCAGAGCCATATGCCTAAGGAAAGATATAAGAACAGGGCAAACATGTAATGATTCTCCTATATACCCCCCAAAAACCCACAAGAGGGCTGAAGTTAAAGGATTTCCTGAACAGAAAACAGCCTCTTCCTGTATCGCAGCTGTGATGGATCTTTCTCCCAGAAACCGCTCATATTGCTCTCTGAAACAAAATGCATTTTCAGCCTCCACATTAGCCCTTATCAAGGGTTCCACAGTTTAAAGACCTGCTCTAAATATGTAATCCCTTTTGTCCAGGCTTCTCTGGAGCCTCGGATGACAGCAAGGCTGTGCCAGGAGGCAATGCTGCTGATCTCTGCTCCATAACATAACAGTGTTTTAAGGGACCATCTGAGTGCTTTCCTTCACTTAAAAGCACACTTCTAATCCATGCTGGTCAAGCATTCTGCAGTGACTTCAGATCAGTGGCGCCTTCAAGACCACCTCTGCACGGTGGAGGACGCCAGCATCACCGACATTACAGCTTCCTGACTCCACACGGACAGCCCTCCCATGTGGAGTTGTACCATTCCCTTCTTTGCCACATTGTAATGGCTCTCCTTTCCCAGGTATTTGCCACCAGAGTAAGCACTGAGCTTGGTTGCTGGTTACTGGCAATTTCTAATTGGATGCTTGTAGAATATACAAGGCAGAGCCTACACTCAGCTGTCCTTGACTTTGCTAGCCTGGTTGGAATCAGATACTAGATCAACACTTTTCCATTTGTGCCTCATATTGGCTCCTTTATTACTGCCTAGGGACTTCCTCTTGTCTCTCCCCTCTGACCTAAATGTTACTGAATTTAAGAGATACTCTGACTGTGGGCCAGAAACACTGTTCTACTGCTGAAGGCCTGAAGAGGGTGGACAACTGCTGCTTAGGCTTTTAAGAGGAAAGTGAAGCTTCATAACTTACAGGATCTGATAGGCAGTGCTCCAACTATATCCTAGTGACGCAGGAGCTAAGCCACCATGAGAGCTGTGTGCTGGAGGCTGACACCACATTAATGATAATAACGGCACAGGGGCGAGTTGTAATCCTAGGGACTATTCTGAACATGCAGAACATACTTCTAACACATTTGCTTCACTTCTGGTTCCTTTTTGCAGAAACCCCTTCATTTTCCTGATGCATTTTAGAGAAGTCCGTTTCTCTTCTTCCCATTGCAGTAGCCCCAGTGTTAGAGAACGGATGTGCAAGGGCCAATGCAAATACACCATTCATGCCCCATGGAGTTTCCCAGCTAAGCAATATCCGCTTCACTCCCTCTGAACAGTGGCTGCACAAAAAGATAACACTTCCCTTAAAACTGCTTAACAGGAAAATGAGTTTTATCACTTACCATTTGCATGAAATATTCAACATTTCAACCATTAAGTTTTTCTTCTGCTCATTAAGCCTATGTTAAACTTCAACAAAAGCTGACTTGCCATGTCCTGACAGTTGGCCCATGAAGTGCCAGAGGACAATTAACTATGTCAATTTGTGGCAAGACAGCTGCTCTGTCCTTGATTTCTAAATCCAGTTGCTGTCATTGGCACTGCTGTGGGTAAGAGGTGATGCCAAGGCTCTACTGGCAGCAAGAGGTAAGCCTCATGGAAAGAGGTAACGAACTGTAAAGGATGAGGGGGAAAGAGAGTATTGTGGCTCAGGTAGTACTCCAGGTCCGTGATTAGGCCACTGACACAGACGGCTGGAAAATCTCCAAGAAAATGGAAATATTCATTTATCTTTTTTGTCAGAGCAGCAGTTTTGAGAGACATCTCAGTGGTGAAGCTGTTGGGCTCAGAATGGAATAACCACTCAAAAGCAGCACCTCCTGTCCTGCAACAACTGGTTTCTTGACAGTTTGGACATGACAAGTACCTACATACTTGTAGAAGAATCAGGTACAGATCCTTACCAGGCCTGACTCACATCAAAGACTGAAACATTCAGGCTGGGGAGGTCTTACCTTTTGTGCATGGAAAAAAATCCGAAAAGTCTTGGCTCCTGCTCAGTGCCGAGCAGTAACATTACTTCTTTTGCAGGACATTCCCTATCTAGTCATTGCCACTCCTTGTCTGACCTGGGGAAGTCACTCACCTCTATGTAGTTTGGGTCACTGTTTGTAGAATAAGGATAGTAATCCTGATTGTCAATTTAGACTATACTGATTATGAAGTAGCTGAACAGCACTATGAGACAAGGGATAGGAGACAAGAGTTCACAGAACAGGGACAGAGCAAGGGTATGTCAGGAATTAGATTACTACCAAAATGATGGTGGAGATTAAATACAGATGTTCCAGCCAGATGTGCAGTAGGGTAAGGGCAGCGAGCTTCTTTCAATCCCTGCCTCCAATTTTATGTCAATTCAGCATTTTTCACGCTCCCATAGCCATAGTTTTGTGGCTTTAACAGCTGTTGTGTTTTTGGCTCAGGGCCTGATGGATTCCTTTGGAGGGGGAAGCAACCCATCATGTTTCTTCTCAAACTCCCTTATGTATGGAGAATATGAACTTGTTTCTGCCTGAAAAATGCTTTTAACGCTCACAAGGAAGGAAGGAATAAGAAAAAGGCAAAATATAATTTCTGGTCAGAACTGTGGAGTATGCCTATTTCAGATGCAGGAGAGATGGCAATAGGTTGGGTGTCCAGCTCCTGTGTCCTGTCTCAGCTGTTCTTCTAACTTCCATGTGTTTTTTCAGAAGTTGCTTGGTCTGTAAGCAGTGATCCTGCTTTCTTCTTGACAACTGGAGAGGAGGTTGCTGACCTGTGTTTGGAAAATGCTTTGATTTTTTTCATGGAAAATGTTAAACATTATCATTATTTGTAGCAGATTTTCCCAACAGCGCTAGTGTGCATGTTGCCTAGCATTACCATGGCATCATTTCTGGTAATAATTTAAGCTAAACACATGGCAGGCCTGACAGCTGAACATTTCAAGCAGATAATGTGAGGGCAAAGTCTGAGTCACCTATTCTAGCAGTAGTATGACCATTGCTGTCGCTGTGCTCTCTATGGTAACACAATGGCAAATAGTCATGAGATGCCAGGGAATAAATGTTTTCATATTATCAATGGATAAATTTGGGTTTTTTTAGTTCTTAGTTAAATCCACTTTTAAAACAGCTTTTAAATGGCATTTTATTAAGGGGGTTTAAGGGCTCACTTTAGTTTGGGTAGGTAAAGGGTGAATTAAAACAGAGCTCAGACTTGGGTGGTGTGAGGTAGCATGTTTTTTAATATCTTCTTCAGCCAGGTTTGCAAAGAGGATCTGCATGACGGAAAATAAGAAACCTGGATTCATCCAAAGAAGTGAGCTATGAGGTTCCAGGGTGGGAACCACCTTTGGGACAGACCTGTGACTTCACATCTCACTTTGTTCTCTGCTTGCTTTCAGGGCAGGAGGACTGGAGCTGGGCTCCTCCACAGCTCTGCTCTGCTGCTCTGACTACAGGGGAGGGAAGCTGATGTTTCAGCCCCATCCTGACGCTCTTCAGAGCTTTCTCAGTGGTGAACTGCACACGTGGCGTATTCACAGGTGGCTGTATGTCTCGCTGACAGCAGTGCTGGTGTGCACGAGCTGATGGATGAGACATCTGCACAGGAGTCTTCTGTTGGTGAGTCCCCTGCCTTCTTGGACACCTGTCTCAATTAAAAAGACATCTGTTAATTAAAAAAGGTGACACTAGATTAAAAAAGATAATAATGCCCAACTCACTCCTTTGGATGTTTCAGAAGATAGTCACTTCAGAGACAAAAAAGATTCCCAGAGAGGACAGGGAATGAAAGGTCCCCATCACAGCTCAGACGTCGTCCCCCACTCACCCCCAGATCCTAAAGGGATGAGCTGCCTAGGGCAAAAATGCTACATGAGCAGAAGCCATTCCTGGGCAATACAGTTACCTTTAGGACTGGGCCAGAAGCCCAAAGAACAGGGCTTACCCATTTTGGAGGCCACGTTAGGGTTTATTTAGTGATGATCTGCCAATCATCATTTATGTCCTCATAAACACTTCACTAGTGTAACTGTACTATGATGGATTGTGTTGTCAAAGTTGGATTAAGTTTACCCTTTTCATTGACCTTAAGGACAATATATAAATGGGCTTCCATTGTGGCAGGCCTCTCCTATATTGTGCTGCAAGCAAGATCATACCTTTAATGCTGAAAATGAACAAATCAGCCTATAGGAGGAAGCATTGTCCAGTGGTTGAAGCACAAGAGTGGAAGAGTTGGGAGATCTGGTGTGGTTTTTTTTTTTTTTTTTTTTTTTAACGTTTGGCTGTACAGCATTGTGAGAATAAAAAATAAGGAAGAAGATTAAAAAAAAAAAACAGAACCAGATTCCCATTTAGTGTACCTTGGCCTGCAACTCAATGATTAGTGGATAACAAAGAATTTCAGATATAGGAACCCTTTCAAATTAAAAAGCCAAACACAGCAACGAAACACCTCTGTAAGAACTTTTCCTTTCTGGTGGTGAAACTGCCCAATACAAACAGCCTGGGCACAGATGGTCCCACCCGGGGCACCGCAGAGTGCCGGTCTGAGACATTCCCTCAAGCCTTTGAGGGAAGACGGTAGTGGAAATATAGGATATGGTCTTCTGTGTGGATTTCATAGTGGCTAGATTTCATCGTGGTTTGAGCTTTATAAAGTACATGCAGAGATGAAACAGAGGGTTGATACAACGCTAGCTGTAAACTGGGAAATGGTTTGTGATTTTTTCCTTATATTTTCATGGTTCCAGTACAGTGAGAATCAGCAAGATGGTGATCAATATAATGAATACTAATAAATAGCTATTAATGTAGCATACTCAGCTAGCTATGAAGATTTTTTTCTGATAGATTAGACAGATAATTAGATTAATTAGAATAAATTATATTTAGGAGGAGAAAGAAAGGGTGAGAGAGGGAGATTTGCCACATAGGCTAAACAAAGAATACAAGAATTGGGTTTTACTATCAACTGGCAACCACACAGAACAACAGAAAGCAGAACTGGCCTACTTACATTCAGCTATTTCTGATCCCTTCACTGTATAAACCGATGTGACTGTTCTAGGAGACTCAGTCTCCAGGAACATGAACCACCCCTCCAATATCCTATACATCCTCCTGGAAATCCAGGGGTAACTAGGGCAGTGGTAAGCAAATCTTGGACCAGCTTGAGAGAAGCTGGTGGATGTCTTCCTGAAACGCGCATTTCATATAACTCTTGCTCAAAACAAGCCACTCTACGAAATCAAGGGCTAGAATTTTTCAAAGCCTTCATCAGCTGCAAATAACACCGAAGAGCTCAGCTGCCACTTGGACAGATACATCCAGAAATAGTTGGATCAGACAAACTGGAAGATCGGTGATCTGTATTTCATGGTCAGGAGAGCCTCCTCCTGTAAATCCAGCATCTGACATAGTAAAAGCTTCTGGAAACAGAGCAGTCTTTAGAGAATACCTGATTTTTGTGCCATTCTGACTACCTTCTTTAAACATCAAACTACTTTTGTGAGCACAAGACACACCCCGCTGTAATCCATACTGGTAAAAAGGTGCTTTATTATAGCCTTTTCTCCCTCTCATATTTAAGGTTGTGTGGTCTAATGGGTAACACACACTACCAGCAACCTGTTCTGTTGTGTGCTCTGTTCCAGTTACGAGACCTGCCACTGTCGCACGCCTCAGCTTCCCGCTTAAGAAATGGAGGTTATGCTTCTGATCTCCTTGGTGAAGCGTGGTGAGGCTGTCACCACGAAGGGCTGAGACTGATGTGAAGCTGCCTATGCCAGAGCGCAGCTTCCACTACACCTGCAAACACAGACACAGTGTGTGTAGAGACTTAGACAGCAGATTTATAAATCAGAAGGAACATGTATTATCACCTACAAATAACCAGAGTGTAAAAGGCCCAGCATCCTGAGATCTGGGTTCTCATTAAGTGTGGAGCTCTTTAATTGGCTGGCTGCACCATTACAGGAGATGATGATTTATTGAAGCCTTTGGGAACAAGGCTCCTATCTTGGTACTTAAGCAGGAGACAAGTTCTTTTGAAAATCTGATTCCATTTGTTGTTTCTGAGTAATGGGAAGCATGACTCCATGTGAATGCAGTCTGCCTTAAATGTGAGGAAATCTTTTACAGGTTTGCTGCACTTGGATAGAAAAGAGAAATTACTCTGGAAAAAAATGATTAGGACTTTGTCTACTTCACTCCTGCTCTGGGGATGAAATGGTTTCTTTTCCACTCAAGGCATGTCAGCCCATGGGTTATTTACCAGCTCTCCTCCTTGATTACTGCTTTGGGAGTTGTCCATAGTAAGTGCCACTGCTTACCAATGTCCAGTGGCATTGCTGATGTCTAATCTCGGATGCAAGGCAGTCCACACCGGGGAACTCCCAGCAAGTTTAGCAACTACTGTTTTGTCCCTTTGCACCCTCTGCATGTCTGACATTGTTTCATGCCTGAAAGCTCTCGCTTTCTCATAGGACATAAGCCACAGACCAAGGTGCAAAAGTCAGATGAGATTTTTTCAGAAATTCTCTTGATTCTGAAAACTGCTGCTGCCGCTGAGAAATGGAGCAAAAACCAGCGTGCCCTACTGCCTTCAGCAGGGCTGAAAAGAAAAATGTCAGGGAAAGGGCTGACATAGACCTGCTGAGAATCTGGTTTCACATTGCTGTGTCTGCTGCAAACTTTGTTCCTCTTCATAATCAAGTATCTGTTGATCTGTTCATTCAATATGAAGAAGCCACTGTCAGGACATGCAAAAAGAAAATGTAAAGACGCACATCAAAAGAGGAAGAACAGTTGAAGTCCAGCTTCACATTGATCATGAACCTGACCAATGTGATCATGCATTTGTGATCATAACCATCTCTTTACAATGATGCAGCTAACATAAGCCTGTCTGTTTCTCTCGTCTTCTTGTGATTTGCAGGGTGTCCACATACTGTGTTTAACATAAAGGATTTTTGCTCCTGGGCTCTCCCGTTTGCAGAAGGATATGTGGAATAGGGAGGGCAGAGATGAGACTGCTTCGAGGTACCCTGGATTTCTTGGTGTGACTGGGTGAGTGTCAGGGTCAGAGGCTTCTCCGAAGGTCCAGAGAGATTCACAACAGCTCACTCTCTTCAAGGGCAACACCTGGGTATTTTCAGATCAAAGGTTTCAGGGGGCAGAGGCTGGTATCCCTTGTTTGCTGCTTTGCCCCCATGCTCCCCCATCCTGACCTAGTCCCAACCCCAAGCTGGGATGCAATGAGAATTCTGCCAGACAGGTTTGCAGAAAAGTTGGCTTTAAAAGGGGCATGTGCTGAAGCAGATCCTCCACTCTGCATGCACTAGCAGTGCCCTCAGCCTGGCAGGCTGAATGCCAAGCCAGATGGCATCTTCGCCCTGGGGCACAGTGTTGGCAGAGCCCACGGAACAGACTCTCTGAAGCAAGGCTTGCACAGGTTCGTCCTACAACTTGGTTGCCACCTACCTGTGCTTAGACTTTAGGCCCTTTTTTTCTTACCACATCTTTCTGTTGTAGGATGCAAGCTTGGGTCTTATTGGATAGCTCCTAAATATATCCCGTGTATGAAAAGCCAAGTACATATGGATAGTTTTATAGCCCAGATAGTTTCCAGCTCACTGTCTAAATTACCTGCATCCTGGAAACACACTGGGTAAGATGTTTGCTTTTGCAGAGTACCCAAGTCCTAACATGAACATGGCATCTTGATTAGGCAAATGGTAGGTGGTTCAGCAAAAGGTCGAACTGGTTGGGTTGCCAGTTTGTGTTAGAGGCAGGAGTTGGTCTTCAGAATTTACTCAGTGGAAAAAGGCATCCTATTTGCTTACAGCTGCTCTGCTGCTTTCCGGAACATGCTTAGGCTATGGCCAGGCCATTCCTACTTCCCCCTTTCCTTGGCCAGCCCTCTCCAAGTAATAAAAACATGGTGAAATGCTTCCAAACTTGATCAAACATCCTTCCCCACTGGGTTTTGTTCTGACAGTGCCTGCCTGAAATGCAGTGGCGTTTGGTTTCCTACGTCATGATTTTAATTTGACAGCATGGAAGAGGTCATGAAG
Source organism: Dromaius novaehollandiae (assembly GCF_036370855.1). Classification (NCBI taxonomy): domain Eukaryota; kingdom Metazoa; phylum Chordata; class Aves; order Casuariiformes; family Dromaiidae; genus Dromaius; species Dromaius novaehollandiae. The sequence continues at coordinate 3,536,590 of NC_088108.1, forward strand.
AAAAGACTGCATGCGACATCTCTACTTTAGGGCTGAATACTTTCAAAGTGGCCATCCAGTTCCTGACACCAGATGGTGAGATGAGATCAGTGGATACGCATGTTCTTGTTCCTGTTAACAAATGTTGTAACAGGATGGAAACGGATCTCCAATACAGCATTTCCATCATCAGTGGAGTCAGTAATGATAATATCAGTTTCATCATTGCCGGTGAGAATCCTAGAAAATCCTCCTGTAGTGATGACACTGAACCAAAGCCTTGAACCTCAGCAACTCCCACATTTTAGGAGGAGTTTGCAGCCTGGTCCCCATCTGCTACTGATTTCTAATGGCACTTCATTGCAGAGACATCTGAGCTTTGATGATGAAAAGCCAATTAAAGCTCACCATTAAGTGCAGCCTTTTTCCTTCCTTGTCCAAACCTATCTGTCTCGGAAAGGACACAACAACTGTAGTGCAAGTTGGCAGATGCTACTAAAAATGGGAAAGATAAGATGTGTAAGTAAATTATTGAAGTGCAGACTTAAAGTCTTGTCTTGCTTTCAGTATGGGCATGGCAAATGGGACCATGACAGCTAGGGTCAGATGTATGCATCTGCTTACCCCCTTCTGTTCCCAGAGCTGCAAAGCCACCTGAGCTCCTAACCAAGCAGAAGCAGATTAACCACTTTTTATAGAAGCTGGCAATGGCTGAAGTTTCCAGGCTACTCATTCAGACACAGCAAGTCCTTAATAGGGAGAGCAGAGAAGTGTTGCAGACAGAGCAATGAAAGGATCATCACTTCTATTTAACCTCCTGTGTGCATGTGATCTGTGCCTGTCAGCAGACCCATGCAGCTTCCTAGACATCCTGCACATAAAAAGGAGAAGAGAGGTGAAAGAAGAGAGCCAAAGCTCTGTCTCAGTGATGCCACTGGGCAGGGGGGACATTCCTGATTTATAGGTATCTAGGAGTCAGGCAGGCACTGAATCCTCCTCCTGGGTGCACAGGATGAAGTGACTCAGGGTGAGTGCTCGTTTGACCCTCCACTATTCTCAACGATACTTGGAAACTCCATGGTGGTATTTTAATGTCAGCACTAACTATTTCTTTGCTAAGCCCGTTAGCATGTAGAATGGGAATGGTGAGAGGAAAGCCCAAAGGAACACTGCACAGAGCAAGAAAAGAGCAGAAATACAGATGGGGAAAAGGGAAAAGAGCAGAGCTGGAAGTGTGGGGGAGGAACTCACTGATAGGAAGAGAGCAATTAGACCCTGAACATATTAAAAATAATGCAGTGCCGCATAGGAGTCAGTTTTACCACTGGCCTTTCGTTTCGGGCCTCTGCTGCATTTTTAGGAGTAGCTCCACTTTGTTTAAGGAAGAAGGATTCCTGCAGTTAGCCCTAATTCATGAATTACAACAGTGGAATAGTGGAATTTGAACTTCTGTATGCAATGAGCCAGACAATTCTGATGTACATTAAATATGGGATTCTTCCTTTAATATTCTTTCCTTAACATGTATTTCTCTTTGTTATCCCTAGATAAGAAACTAATCAAGTAGGTGTTGCAACACTGCTTCTCTGTGACAACATCCTTGCAATGTGATGCATCAGAAGATCACCATCACAGCTGGGTGCAAAACTGATTTTTTTCTGATCTTTTTAGCTGAGAAAAAATTCAGGGAATGGAAACATGTGTGTCTTATTTTCAGTTTATAGTCTTTTCAGCCATTAAAAATATATATTTAAGGATCTTTCAAAGACTTTCGGAGTAGCAGAATAGGGATATTATTGGTGTTCATGGAGACTGCAGACGGGCAGTACCTCCATTCTGCAGATGAGGAGGCTGAGACACAGCGAGGTGAAGTGAATTGTGTCTAAGCACAGAAAACACGGTGAGCTAGAAATAGCAACCAAAAAACTATGCCAGTGTCTTCCTTGAAATCACCAGACCACATTCTCAGCAAATAACAGAGTGGACACAGACAAACACAAATTAAGCCCATTCCGTCCTTCTCTTGGGACCTGGAGGAATCACGTTCCACTGTTGTGGTTGATGGAGTCTTCAGAAGTCAGACAGGGACCCACATTCTTGTTTTGTTCATTTTCGGAAGAACTTGTAAAGGCTGGTTTATAAAACCTCTTGGCAACTTTCTCCAAGTTTCCAGCCCCCCCCCCCCCCCCATGGTTTCTAGGGTCACAGTCATCTTCCTCTTTGCAGGAGATCGTACTTCGAGGTGCTTCAAGACATGTCAGCAGTGGCCTGGATGTTTTCCATTTCAGGTCATTGAAATATTTGCACCAATTTGAGCTTCAGTAATGAGGGGATTGAAGCGCTACAGTGCCAAACTGCTTTTTCACTCACACAGGAAAGTCTGATGAAGGCAGCAGAGTTACTCTGCCACTACATCGCAGGAGATGAGAGTGGAGTTTGGCACGAGGATTGCAGAGGGCAGAACTTTTACTAAGATGAAGGCAGACAGGTTCTTGAGGGCAGAATGAGGCTAATTCATCTGAACACCAACAGGAGAGGAAAGTGCCTTCTATTATTCATCTTCAGCTCCAGTCCAAAGGGAGGCTGAGGTAGAGGGATTGAACTTTATCTTTCAGGATGTATTGGCACAGACACAGTGCTGGCCTGACCACGAGGCAAATGCACATCTTGACATGTTTGCTACATGCCTGCAGCCCTGCACTGCGTAGTTAGTCCAAAGTACAGTTTCTCTGTGGCTTTTCAAGGTACTCAGACTTCAGTACCAGCATCTTCCCTGCTCTCCTCGACTCCCCATGCCTGTCCTGGGCTCACACCCCAGCTCTGTCAGTACGATGGTGCACAGCCTGCCCCTCTCCTCCAGGATAACTCTGTTGACCCCAATGCAAGGTCCTCCTCTCCAGCTCACTGCTCCAGCTCTGGGCAGGGATGCCACCTTGCCAGGGGGTATTGGGCGGAGCATTTTCCATGAGGAGTCTCCAAGTAATTCATCCTGGGCAGCCTTGCTTTTGTAGCCTTTCAAATGCACTACCAAATTCAGGTTATTTTTAGGCTCGTTTCCTAAGGAAACAAGATTAGTTTGATCACAGTGCATGCACGCATGCGTGCGTGCGTGTGAGATAGTGTGCCTCTGCATCTGCCCTCCCCCATATTTTTTGAATTATTTGGGTAATTTTCACTAAGTTTGATAGAACAGTATAAGATCTCAAAGAGCTCCGTTTTTTACAGAGTTAGGAAAAATAGTGGACCAGACAGAGAAGAGACTTAATTTACCATTCCCAGCAAACAAAGGCTAATACACTCACCCTACATTAGACAATACACACACACACACACACACAGAGAGAGAGAGAGAGAGAGAAAATTCATCTTCATTAATTTTCTTGCTCACTGAGTTACCCATTTGCTCAGTAAGGCACAGTCGTGATGCAGGGGCTTACACAGGGATGACCTATGGCCTTGTGGTTGTCTGCCAATATTTGTGGGAAAGACTGTCCAAAAATATAATTGCACATATGTTCTTCCACTGAAAAATTCCCCACCTCACTGCCATAAGTGGTCACATCCCTCATCCCCACAGCCAGATCTATTCTCTCCAACTTTCCACTCCCATGTGGTTCAAAGCCTTTGCCCATGTTGAACTGTTCCCTATGGCACCAATGCCAGGAGCGAAACGCAAACCATGGGGGCTCCTTTGACCTAAACCCACTGCTTCAAGTCCGTGTGTCTTGGGGGATGCTGAGTTGGCAACACCTCCCACTATTCCCCCCAGTCCACAGCCTGGTCTGGCCTCGATACCCTACACACACAGCCATGGCTGCCACACACTGCCAGTTGGCCATCTGTGTTTGTTGCCATCCGTTTTCTGCAGGGATATAGACTTTTCCTCTCTTCTTAGAGCACTAGGGTGCCTTATGGAGTTACAGCCCATGATGGAGTTTTAATGCAAAGTACCCCCACACAGCCTGCCTGTTATTTGCATCTCACTGCTCGCATTTGCACAGGTACAAAGGCCCCTTTAATAGGACTCCTTATCCCACATCTGACCGTGCTGGCATCAGGTGAGGTTTTGTGAGACTGCCACCAGGATTTTGGTCAAGGGGAAGCACATAAATTGGTACAGAGAGCTCTTCTGTGTCCTTTGCTTCTCTGCAAGTCCCCAGTGGGTCAGGATGGCCAAAAGGATGGTCTGAAGTGCTGAGCCATTAATTATGAATTTGGTTGAGGTCACAGTCTCTTCTGGAGATGTAGAGATGTAGCCTGATAGAGTTGAAACATCATTGGGGATCATTCAATGAACCTGCAGTTGTATTGGACCAGGCCTCCAGAAAACTGAGACAAAAATACACTGGATTTCATTCTAGCCCACTCCTACTGATCATACAGGCTCATGGTAATTATATTTGCCTACTACCCATTTATATACAGGATGCTTCAGCTGCCTGTCAAGCAAAGCAATCTTCCATCCAACCATCTATCCCAGACAGCATTTTCGTCAGGTTGAATATCCGTGAGATTACTGTTATCCAGCAGCAAATTACACAACAATCCGGTGGGGAGGAATTCAGCTATCCAAGTCCTCACTATAATTTTCTTTAAAGTTTTAGCATTCCCAGACAGAACACAAGTTTGAGGTTAACAAATAGTTACCATCTTAAAATAATCCCCATTACCCCTTCCCCTTTTTTTTTCAGTTTGGGTCATTTTTCTGCTGTTCATTTCTATTCTCTGAAAACACTTCAACCTTCCCCCATCTATAAATGTCTTACACAAAATATACACATGGGAAGGGCTTGGCACAAATCCAGACCTTCCTGTTTGAAGAGCTAATGTGTGAAAATTTATCCTTCAAAACCCTCATTGACACAGCGGATAACGACCAGTCCTAAATTCAGAGGTAGCTGCTGAACTGAAGAAACTTCTGCTAATGTGGGATTTTTCTCGGACTGCTCTCACCTGTTTACCTGCAAACTGCTGGCTGACAGGCTGCTGACTGACATCCCTGCCATTTGTAGAAAGGGAGCAAGCAGGGCTGACAGGATATATGCAAAAGCCAGTCCATGAGCTCGTTTTCATGCAAATGCTGTCCTCTCCGCTGGGTGCTCTTTGCATAGAAATGCTGTGTTTGCTCTTCCATGTCAGGACATTCTTCAGGTAGCAAGAAGCAGCCTGTGACTTGCTATAGCAAGACCAATACTGTTCATATGGTGTACTGATTTACTTTTCTCAAAATGCTGATGGACCCAGGGAACAGCATCCCAGCTTGTTTATTCAGACACACACACAGAGACATCCTGGTTCTAACTGTGCTTTCGGTGACCTGACTGCACATCTGTGTAAAGATGCTGCTGGGATACAAGAAAACAGCAACAAAACCAAACAAACAAACAAAAAATCCTTGGACCTGAGTTCCTGAACTCAGTGAAGAATCTGATCTTTAGATGGAGGAGGAAATAGATATTCTGCCCTTACAAAATTTGGCAGATATACATAAATAAACAAACTCATAGATAAGCTCTGGACAGCTGATCTGTCCCAGATGGTTAGATTTTGGGTTGCCTTCAGAGGACTTCTAGGAAACATGGGCAAATATTGATGATGTTGCTATAAATTATTATTCTTTCCTGTCTTTACAGAAACCTGGACTTTCTGAACAAACAAACAAAAGAGAGGGAGTCTTTCTTTGCAATGCCTTTTTATGCCTGGCTTTACCAGCACTACAAAACAGGCTATTGCAATAGGTCAAACTCTTTATGATCCCACCAGGTGTAATTTGTACCTGGACTCAAGCCCCAACAACTCAAGAAAACAAAATTATCCAGTAACAGCAACATGGACCAAATAAGGAAAGTGGAAGTTCTCAACAGTCCCAGAGTGAGTTCTCCAGAGCAGAAAAGGGACCTTGTTTCCATTTCCACTTCTGCCTCTGTCTCTGCCAGCCGTGGCTAGCTGCACGGCTCTGTGGCCATGCATTGCACTTCTGGAACTCAAAGGGTGCCTGAGCTGGCCCTGACATAGCCAGCTTGGGTGCCAGTGTTGGTGAAGACACAGCAAGAAGGGCCTCCAGTAAGACACATACCTTTGGACAAGATTCTGCAGCCCTAGACAGGTTTGTGTATCCTGCCCTGAGTAAATACAGCCTGGGCGAGGCAAATGAGAGCTGACATGCACTCCTTCGAGCTGCACTCACCCCTCTGAGCACTACAGAGATGCCTCTCCCCACGGCAGCGGGGATGTGGGATTTGGGGCATGGGCTCAGGCAGCAGGAGCATGGCTACTGCCAGGCTGCGGAGAAGGGGGGCACCCTGGCCGTGGGCTGCTTTCGGGGACCGCTCTCTCTCTCACCCCATGCCTTACACTGCTACAGTGTCCCCACTGCGGCAGGGTGGGAGATCCGACACGTGTGATGCTGGGCTACGTGGCTCGGTTCCTCCAGCTGTACAACAGGCATTTTGTTCTCCCAGTGCCCTGAAGGCCTTGGGTGCCTGTGGCCTGCGCAGCTGCCTTTGGTGCTGAGCACTGTAGCTGGTGGCCAGAACAACTGAAACGCGGCTCAGCACCGGGCCCTGCACGGTGCAGCACTGCTGGGCAAGGTCAGCCGGGCTGGGGCTGCCGCCCGGCCATGCTCCCCCGCCAAAAACCCACTGCTGTCTGCAGTCAGGTGAAAGCGGCACGTCACCACGAGTGTGCAAAGCATTGAATGCACCGTGACACAGTAACGGAAAAGCTGCCACCTCCCTCAGCCCCTCACTTCCTTCCCCTTCTCGTGCCCAGCCTCGGGCTGGGGGTTTGTCAGGAGGCAGCCGCCCCGCTCCCCGCTCCCCGCTGCGTCCTGGGGGGCAGGACGAGGTGCAGCGATGCTTTCCCCTGCTCGCTAATGGCATTAGAGCCAAATCCTGCTTTGCCGGGGAGGGCGGGGGGGGCCGCCGGAATGCCCTGGCCTCGCCTGGCCCCGGCACGGAGCCCTGCGGGCGGGGGGGACCGTCACGGCGGGCAGGAGGGAGGGGAGAGGGGGGAGGCGGGGAGGGAGGGCGGAGGCGAGGCGGGCCCGGGCCGGCGGGGGAAGGCGCTCACCGCCTTCCCGGCCATAAAACGGGGCGGCCAGCGCCGGGCGGGCAGAGCGGAGCGGCGCGGATCGGCGCGGTGGCGCGGCACGGCCCGGCACGGCACGGCCCGGCACGGCACGGCACGGCACGGCACGGCACGGCACGGCACGGACCGGCACGGCACGGCACGGCTGCCCAGCCCGTCCAGCGCGGCGCGGCGGGGAGCGGAGCGGAGGTAACGGGGCGCCGCTTGCCGGGGAGGCCGGGGCGGAGCGGGGAGCGGAGCGGCGCTCGGTGCTGCTCGCCCGGGGCGTCGGGGCAGCCCCCGCCCGGCGCCTCGGAGCGGGGGCGGCGGCGGCCGTCGGGGCGGGGGCGGGGGCCGGTCCCGGTCCCCTGCGGGCGGGCGGCGGCGGCGGCATCACGGGGCGGTTCCGCCACCCGCCCCCCCGCCGCTGGGTGACAGCAGCCTGCGGGAGGGCTTGGTCCCTTGGCGGCGGCCCTGCCACCCGCACGTGGCTCGGGGTCCCCTCTGCCCGGAGCGGGGAGCAGGGCCCCCGCCGCCGCTGCGCGCAGCCGGTGAAAGCTGGGGATCGACACTCCGGACATCAGGGCACGGCTGGGATCCTCCGGGCTGGAAACGCTGCTGTGAGACAAACGCAGACTCTCTTCCATCTCCCCCCGCCCAGGACGCTCCAGAGTCCGCTGGGCTGGGGCAGGGTGTGGGGGAGGATGGTCTCTTAGCTGGTGTAGATAACGGGAACAGCAGTGCCAGCTCTCAGCCCAGGAAGATGGCTAGGGTAGTCTCTCCAGCTCCTTGAGGGGCTTTGGCTCAAGCCGCGATAGTAGTTTCCTTACGTTGAGCCAGGTTCTGCACTGAGTCGGGGCCATATAAAAATAGTCTTCCTTCGCTGGTGTCCCACTCCCTCTATGCTTGATCTGGGGAAGGATTGCAGTCTGCAAGCAAATATGCTCTGTGCATGAAATGGCAAGTTACTTGGCTTTCTTTGTGCCACCCTGCAAACTCCCGCCCTGCTGTGGGAAATACAGCTGCAGTCCTTCAATTTCTGGCACTGCCACCCGTGACAAAGGGTTGTAAGTGGTGCTTGGCTGCCAGCTCTTCCCAAAAGAGCTCAAGGCACAGGCAGACTCCTTGGGCTTCTGTAACTGCACAGCCTCCCCAGGGCAAAGAGAAGCAGCAGTATGTGCATATTGTTGAAGAAAGGCACCTGGGACTAAAAGTCATGGAGGAAGCAGATTTGGGAAGCTGGAAGTTAGGTGGACCTCACTGATCCTCTTTCCGATCTTTGCACTCTCTTCCTTTGCAGGGGCTTGCGTGTCAAAGCATGCAAAGCACTTAGCTTGTGTGACTGGGGGTGAGCCAGTGACTGACTTGCTACTTGCTCTCTCTAAACATCCCCCTCCTAAGAGCTAGGAGTAGCCATGTGGTCACGAACCGCAAACTTGGCTCACCCCCCAAGAGTGCCCACAGAGTGGGAGTTTTGTCTTTGCTCTTTCGTTTCTCTGCATCTTGCATTAGGATCCTTTTATGCTGCTCCTATGAAACAGTGTGGCTGGAGATAAGCGCAGTGTTAGGCTTCTGTTACTCCTTGGCTACTGGACCAGCCCATGGGGAGCACAGGCAGCTAGCTCTGCTCAAGAGCAGTCTCAGGGCTGCACTAGCACTATACAGGGCAGAGCTCCAGGCCAACTCTGCCAGATAGTTAGGGATGTAGGAGGGAAACCCCTGCTCCCTGTGGTCTCCCAAAGAAATACTTGCACAGAGCATGGCTTGGCCAGGATGGATCATCAGTCAGTCTGCTGAGCCAGGTTTATATAAGTGTTTGGTGGTATCAAGAGATGTCTAGGAGTCAATTGGCTTGGCTTTGGAAATGTATAAATACATGGCATCTGGCCCAAGGCTATATCACTACTTGACTTGGCCCCGGACCCTCGGAGATATTCTGTCATCTTTTACCCAGTCTCAGCTTGGCCCCGAGTCTCTATTGAGTACTTTCCAGGAGGAAGGTTGGAGTAGGAGTGCCAGAAGTACTGTCACTCTGTCCTTCATGGCTATATCTAGTGTTCCTTTTCTGGCAAACTCGTGGGTGCTCCCTGCGTGGGCTCTAAACTCCCCTCCTGCTCACTGGCGCAGCAGAAAGACTGCACCACAGTGCAGGTCTCCCTTGGAGTACTCAGCCTTCAGGGCCAGCTGATCCTGACCAGCAGGACGCTGGGTTAGGCAGGTCACTGCTCAGACCCAAGGTATCACAGTCCTTAGTTTCCTGTTATTAACAGCAATACAGCATCATCTGTCCTTCACTGGCAAACGTGGTGAACCCCCAGCCCTTGGAGCAGACTGTCACGAGGGCTGCAGATGGAGGAGATGTTGTGTCCAAAGAGCCACCTCTGGCAGGCAGTATTTTTCCCTTCTTGGAGCGGGGAAGTGTAGGCTGCTTTAGATAATGCTGTTTGTTCCAGCTGCCCCTCCAGCAGCTAGGGATTAGGAGGGAAGAGAGCTGCCTGCCAGATTCCCAGAGACAGCAGAAAGGCACGGGCCTGATTCTACAGTGCTTGCTTGCGGAAAGGGCTTGGGATCGGTAGGATGATGGGCTGCATTCTCTGGCAGGCTTAACATCAGCACATTGCCGCTTTTTTTTTTTTTTCTTTTTTTTCCCCCCCAGGTTAGAAGGAAGTGGTAGATCACTATGGCTCTGGCAGACAGTGCAAGCTGTGCCAAAGCCAACGAAGACTTCCCTTTCCCTGAGATCATTGAACTCAATGTGGGTGGACAAGTCTACATCACTCGCCATCCTACACTGGTCAGTGTGCCTGGCTCACTGCTCTGGGAAATGTTCACACAGAAGAATATCCGCTCCTTGGCCCGTGACAGCAAGGGACGGTTCTTCGTGGATCGGGATGGCTTCCTCTTCCGTTACATCTTGGATTATATGAGGGACCAGCAGCTAGTGCTGCCCGACCACTTCCCAGAGAGGAGCCGTCTGCAGCGAGAAGCCGAGTACTTCATGTTGCCAGAGCTTGTGAAGATGTTGGCCCCCAAACTCAGCAAACAGAACTCTATTGGAGACGATCCATGCCAAAGTGACCCGGAGGAGCTGTCCCCCAATGCTGATGGCACTCGCAACCTAGCTTCTGCCAGTGCCACACTCACTAGTGCTGGAGCTGGTGCCCCTGGGGGCTCAGTCACTGCCAGCACAGGTGCTGCCGGCACCGAAATCCGCAGGTCAGGTTTCATCACCATCGGCTACCGGGGCTCCTACACCCTGGGCAGGGACAGCCAGACGGATGCCAAGTTCCGCAGGGTGGCACGGATCATGGTTTGTGGCAAGACCTCACTGGCCAAGGAAGTCTTTGGGGATACCTTGAATGAGAGCAGGGACCCAGACAGGCCCCCAGAGAGGTACACCTCCAGGTACTACCTCAAGTTCACCTTCCTGGAGCAAGCCTTTGACAAACTCGCTGATGCTGGCTTCCACATGGTGGCCTGCAACTCCACAGGCACCTGTGCCTTCGCCCATGACCAGACAGATGACAAGATCTGGACCTCTTACACCGAATATGTTTTCTATCGTGAGTGACACCAAAAAAAAAACCAAAACACCGAACACCAACTCTCCCTTTCCTCTCCTGTGCTGGCTGTTGCCTTTAGACAGTAGATGTCAGACCCCTGAACCCCAAGTTTCCCCCCCTTTGCCTCCTTTTGAGTTTGTTCTCCACCCCCCCCCCCCCCATCTTCCAAGTTGAACCTATTGGGCTCTTCCTTGTAGCAGTTGCTGAACACCAACCACCAACCTTCTTCCCTCTCTCCGACTTCTGCAGTAGCCAACTGTAGCTCCCAACCCTCCCTGGATTTGTGGACTTGGACACTACTGTATCTATGTTTGGGTGGGAGGGAGAGGGTGTGGGGGATACACCAAACTGTGTATGGGTCTGGGATTCGGGCAGCCGGATAAACTTGTCTGTGTTACACTGAACTCCAGCTCCCATGAGCGCTATGTCGTGCAGCTACCTGGGGAACATGCTGTATACACTGTATTTGATGTGCCAAGGAGTTCAAGTGAGGAAATGCTGGTTTAAGGACATGGAGAAAGGTGGAAGCAGAGAGGAGAGTTGGGATGGGGAGGTAAGATGAAGCCTTGCAGCACAGATATATTGCCATTAGCCCATGTAAGCAGCTTAGCATTTAGACTGTCAGTGCTTGGGAAGGTTAGACAAAGATGCGCCCTGTGTTTGCAGTTCTGATTTAAAGCATTGCTGCTGCTCTGGGATGCCTTGGGGTTTTGGGGGGGCGGGGGTGGGCTGGACAGAGGCTGAGACGGGTACTCTGTTCATATGTATTTGGAGGGAGGTGGGGTGGGCAGGGAGGGAGAAGGCTTTACATGCTATAGGGTGTAAAATGCTTGTACATCTCTCAAACTAGTTCAAGGTCTGTCAAAAAAGTACCTTCCTCTTTCCTTCAGAGTATGATAGCGATGTGGGCTTCAGAGGGATGGGGTTTGACTGCTCCAGTGGGTGGCTTTTGGGTCCAGCCACAGCTATGACTTCATAGATTAAAGGAAGTCTTTACCGAAAATGAAAATCTTTGCCACTTTGGCACTCTTTTGCTAAGGTCTCTCTAATCACAGCTCTCCATGGTCTGCCTGTGGGCCTGGCAGCTGCTTTACCATGCCTGGGCAATGTGTAATAAAGGAACAAAAAAGACTTGCCTCTGTGTTCATGTGCTGAGGTGAAGAGGAGGTAGTGCCTTTTTTATGCTGCATGCACACAGAGGTGTTTCTTGAGTGGGCAATAGTGATATTTGGGCAGGCAGTGATGTATCTGCATTAAAATGAAGAGGAAGGGGAAGGTGGACAAACTTTTTGGCACCCTCCTGCCTTGCTCTGACCCCCTTTTGCTCTGACGGTAGCTCCTCTTTGAACCCTGTCTTCCATTCAAGCTGGGTCAAACTGCAATCCAGCCTATCCCCGCAGGGATGCAAGTGGGCTGGTCCAAAAGTACCCCCAGTCTGCACGTCAGCCCCGGATGAGGCCCTCGGCATTAAAGCAGGAGCTGGCGAGCTGTCAGCCTGCAGCAGCGGTCGCAGCCAGCCGCGCTGCTCCCTACCGCCTGCTGCACCTGGCTGCCCAGTCCCTCCGCACCGCTGTGCCGCCTCTCGGCTCCTTTACACCCCCAGCCTCCTCAGCCCCCCTGTTCCTCCACCTCTGGCTGCTTCTCAAGCGGCCTCTGCGAAGCTCTTGTTGCAGGAAGCTAAGGATCATCTGGTCAGCTGGATGCCAGCCAGAGAGATTTCTGCTTGGGGCTGATTTGGGAGGAAGGTTTACAACTGGTTCCTGAAGAGGCGGGAGGGCTGAAGTCTCCTGCTATGTAAGGAAAGCAAAAGCTTTACAGCAAGGCAGTCCCTCTGCTCTGAGGAAGGGGAAGGTGAAATGGTATTTTTATAAGGGCCTGTTCCTCATTGCAACAGTATTTTGAGGAGGAAATGACAACCAGATTAAAAAAAAGAAAAAGAAAAAGGAACTTGAGCTGTGCGTGGAGGGAGAGAGGCTGAAGGACAGAATTAAAATCCTTTAGAAAAAGGGGGGGGGGGTGGACTCTGCTTGCTTGTGTGTGTGCTTTTTTTTTTTTTTTAATTAAAGATTTTTCTGTTTGTTAGAAATTAGGACTAATTGGAAAAACAAATTGCTGCCTGGTGAGAAATGCTGGTGTTCTAATGTTTGCGTTTCCCCTCTGGAGCTGGACTGAAAAATTGATCTCACAGGATGAAACATTTTTCCCTTGGGAGAGACCATAATGGCAAAGTCAACATTTAGGTGGTTTTGATCTTGTCAGGTTATGTGATCTGGGCTGTTAAACCTAATACCCAAAATGAAATACTATCGGAGCAGAATAGTTTTGCTTTGAGCCATTTCAGAATACATCAGTCTTCATCAAAACTGATGCCTTGTGTAAAAAAAGTACTTTTGTTGATCTCACTCTCTAGTGGAAGGCTGTTCTGACAAGTTTGGGTTTGTTTCTTTTTTGCACATATCTGACAATAGACTGATTTCGCTGCAGCCCATAGCTGGGAGGAGAACATGGGTAACTTGATCCTTAGGAGAGAGAATCTGCAGAGAAATTATGAGGGTTCCTCTCCGTAATGGAAAAAAGAGAAAAAAAATGTAACTGAGGGTCTCATCTTTTGGACAGTCATGGCAAGCCATTCAGTCACTTCAGCTGGGCAGAAAAAGGGAATGACTGAAGTTGGGAAGATTTCTCAGTCTCAAGGCCTTAAAGGAGAGAGTACAGAAGGTGTTTTCCTGATGTTGCTAGTTTTACTGGCTGCTCCTTTTCCAGGGCATGTGCCTGCATTTCTGCGTGTTTCTAAATATCTAGCTGCCTACTGGACAACAGTGGATATTCTGTGGTCTGGGCTGTTTCAAAAATATGTGGAACTATTCAGTTGTTGTATTACTGGTTGTATGATCCCCCCCTCAGCACCTTCCAGGATGTCCATAGGGGCTCAAGTGAAAAAATCAAGTCTTGTTCAGTGTCTTTTCCTCCTCCCCAGCTCATCCTGGATGTCAGACTGGGAGGTGACTCTGTCTTCCCAAGCAGTTGGCATCGCCCTCTTTTTCAGGCTCTGATTTCTGCCACGGCAGAACTGGATTAAGGCATGTGCTGCCTGTGACTCCCAGCTAGCACTAAAGCATAGCACTAGATCCTGTTAGAAACGCAGGCAGCGGCAGCAGCAGCTTGCTCTTATCTAGGCTGTAAGCGACGATACTCCACGTGCACAACAGGTCCAGTGCTTTGGAAACAGGCCAGCTGCTCCCAGCTCGGCTCTCGGTGGCTTTGCCCCTGCACAGTCAGGCTGGCACCTCGAAGGAAGTGCACAGGTACTGTGCTTGGACAGAGACTGCAGTGTGCGCCCAGAGTAAATCAGAATGGGTTGCATGTGCACTGCGGGTTTAATCACGCGTTTGCAAAAGCCCAGGGCTGGGAGGGATCCCTGTGATAATTTTAATCTGACCTGTACCAAGCGGTCATCAGCTTTTCTCAAAGGAAGCCCTGCACCGAATGAGCTAGATACCTACAGGTTGGATCCAGCCCCAGATGCCAAACCACCTACCTCCTTGTCCTTGAAGACGATTTTTAGGAAGAGCACGGACCACAGTGAGTGAGCATGTCCGTTTGGAAGGCATCTAGTTTCACTGTAGAGCTTTCCAGGACTGCAGCTACAGTTGCTGAGCTCACCAGAAACCAAAGATTCTGTTTTCATAAAGGGGTTTTGAGCTTTCAAAGCTTGTTTTCTCTCTGAGAGGTAATGTAACTTACCCTTTCATTTAGAGGTCCCCAGAAAACTGTCCATCCCACATTCAAACCAGGCAGAACATGAACCCGGTCAGGCAAGCACGGTGCCCTCAAGATTGCTCCTTACTCCAGGGTGGCTCGTTCTTGTTCTGTGCAAGAAGTCCAGGAACTGCTTTACCCATAAAAAAGAGCCGAAACCTGTCTGTTTCCGTTAGACACTTCTGCCACCTGTGCAGAAAATCTGAAAGCATTTTTATCTGCTAGCTCTGTCCTCAGCCCCTTTTTAAAAGGACTTCCTTCCAAAAACATGTTTGTGTTGTACCAGGGCTCTGCTCCCCTCCACCTGGGTGAACACAGACAAGTCATCCCCTCACAAAGCTTCAGCTTCCCGCCCTGCCGAGATCAAAGGAGTGATTCAGTGTAAAGCTGATAGGCAGGAAAATAGTAATAGTTCATGTTAGCATTGCACATGGCTCCTTAATTTACTGAAGCAGCGCATGAAGGGCTCATACAGAAGTCCATGCCGAGCCCTTCACAGGATGTGTCACTTCCTTGGCCGAGCATGAGGAAAGCAAACAGCTTTGCTTGTGACAACACACTGCTACGCTGTGGAAACCATGCACATAACCTGCAGCAAAACCAAAAAGCAGTGCTTTTCCCCTAACCCCACAGAAAATCAAACTGCATAGAGAAGCTCCTACATTTGCTGGGAAGGTTCCTGCCACTCACAGACCGAGCCAGAGGGTGTTAATGGACAGGAAGTCAGAGACGTTGGTGAGCTGACTTTCTGCCAGAGATCCCATATTTTGAAAGAGAAATATCCTTCCTCCTGCCAGCCTGGCTACCTCTTCTGCCCCTGGCTGGTGCCAGGCTCTGCTCCAGGGGACGAAAACAGTGCAGTCCTTGGCAGGAGAGGGGCTGACTGGTGGTGAGGCACAGAGATGGGGTGCCCGGACAGTCAGCCAACGCCCAGGAGCTTGGGAGGGTTGCTAGGATGCTTTCTCAGAAAAGGTCATGGATGCTGTAAGAGTAGGCAGAAATGTCTGGTTGTTCCCAAAAGGTCCTGCCCTGCCTTTCAAAAGCTGAGCTCTCGCCAACCTGCCAGTAGTCAGGAGTCAATAAGGGTGAAGCAGATCAATGCTGAGGGGCCAGGAAGAGAATAAGCAGGGTCCTTGTGGCGTCCTTGCTTCAAGAAATGGCAGATTAGAGAAGCTAGAGCAGAGACACAGAAACTACCCCCGGCAGCCCAGAAATCCTGTCCTGCAGGAAGAGACTTGAGAAGCCCGGGCCGCTCAGTGTATCAGAAAGATTGAGAGTGACTTGATTGCAATGTGGAAATAGCAAAGCACTTACTAATCAAGAAGCATATGAAGGATAGAAGCAGCAGTAGCTAGAAGCTGAAACCAACCTCTTCTAATTTGAATTAACTGAAAAAACAAACAAACAAACTACCTTTAACAGCATGGGTAATTCACCATTGAGAAAAGCAATTGGAGAAAGGGGGCTTCTCCATCTCTCAGTGCTTAAAATGCAGACTGGATGCTTTTTAGAAGAAGTGGTTTAACTAAACAAGCTTTTAGGCTCATTTTAGCAGGTGACATCAGACAGCTGCAATATATGGGAAGTATAAATGAATATATATATATATGCATATCCTATACATACATATCACGTTTTGTCTCATAAATGAGACAAAATGAATTTTGGCAGAAGAATACAGATTTGTTCATGGTGCTTTTTACAGGCCCTCTGTCCTGGCATGAACGCACTCCAGCGAGTGGGTAATGGTACTGCTGGACCTGCGATAGGGCAGGTACATCCCAGTCCCCGCTCAGCCCATGAGTACTCATCCCATCAAAGACCTTGCACGCTTTGGTCTCGCGGGGATATGACTGCCACACGCACAGAGGTCACTCAGGCATGGCTTCCTCCTCGCCCTCGGCAGGTCCTTGGGAATGTGCTCTGGGGCTAAGCCGTGTTGCCTTGCTCCGACCAGCCACAGACCTGGGCCACAGAAGAAGCAGCAGAGGAAATCTAGCTGAGCAAGTCAATGTTTGTGTTTGCTGCTAGTCATGAGAGTCAGAAAGACACTCTGTGTTGGGTAAGCTGTTCCGGCAGCTGACAGCTGCAGATGCACTTGCCAAATCAAACTTGTTCAACCTGTGCTGACAGCTTGTTTTGAGCTAAAGCAGGTTAGACTTTGTGATGTGCAGATGGTTTTCTTAAAAGGCTCTTGCAGTTAAAAAGTTTTGCTCGGTTCTAGGTGGCAAATGGCTGGGAATTGTCATCCCCCCGCCCTTTCTGGGATAGCTGTAGAGTATCTGACTGAAATATGTTCTTGCAAATAGTCTAACTCAGATTTTCTTCTAAATCTTATTTGAGGCTACATCACAGCCTATCCATCCCTGATGTCTGTCCCCTCTCCCTCCTCACCCTTTTCCAGGCTAGATACACCATGCTGCAGAGTTCACATAGCCAACAATATCCTTAAAGTGAGCCAAAAGGGCACATTAACCCCTAATGCCCCAGGGCATCAGGACAAATCTGCAGTCAGAAATTAATTTTCTGCATGTTCACAGACTCGTCTGGAGCATAGAAGCCTTAATTCAGTCCTGCAGTTTCCCAGACTCAGTCTGAAATTGGATGATGTGGTTCAGCAGGAGGCACAGGAACATGCAGCAATTATACAGGATAAACACAGCTCTTTGCTGCATACTGCCAAGTGCCATCCGATCTTGCAATTCTAATCAGGGACACGAAAAGCCTCTCCTGCCAGCAGCGTAAAGAAGAGCATTCGCATGGAAACACAAATCACCTGGTTGGTGTTACTGGAGAAGATGTACAACCCCAGCCTTCCTGGATTAATTTAGGAGCTCTGGCAAAAGCTGATCAAGGGGCTAGCAGGCAGAGATGATCCGATGTTTCTCAGTGGAACTAGTGAGATGGAGCTTGGCTGTGCTGTGGTCCTCTCCCGTGATAGCTTAGAGGATCTTTGCAAGAAGACAGGCAAGAGGAGCACATTGCACCCTCTTTCTCCAGACCGACGGTCTTTGGCACATTATCCCAAGCTAATGTGGTGTCCGAGTCCAAAACCATCCAGGGTTAATGCCTGAGGGGAGGAACCATATCAAATGCACCACGGGTAGGGGAGAGAGACTGGCACAGCCTGTCTGGGGCACAGCAGCGCAGCTCGATCCTCTGCCCAGGGTCTTTTGGAAAGCTTGATATGGGACATTTCTTTCCTGCCCCCAGGGAACGTGGCCAAGAAGAACAGCCTCCTCCCACAGCAAACACTCAGAAGGGTGGTGTAGGTTTCAGGTCCATTTTTCAAATGGAAGCCAAATGTTTCAGATGTGAATTAAGATGCAGAGCCTCAGTTTTCCAGCCTTCAGTGAGCCCATTTTGTAGGCTGCTCAGCTGCCTTTATTGTTCAGGAAGGGCCCCTCCCAAATGCTTAGGTGCTTTTAGCTTTGTTTCTTAGGGAGAAGGGCTGATGTAACAGCATTTTCCTTCCCTTTTCTTAAAGTACCTGAACATGTGGACCAGTTTCACTCCAATCTGGCACTGTTTCAAATTACTAGGAGCCTGCCAGTTTCATGAAAGTAGGCTCTGGGATGTAGTACACCTCCTCAAATCCTGCCCGCCCTTCCCCCCGCCCCAATCACGAACTCAACCCTTAAGCAGCAAAACCACACAAGAAAACAGATTTTTTTTTTTTTTTGGCCTGTTAAGTAGCCATCTGTAAGCTACAGAGCCTGCAGCAGGGGAAAGAACTTGGGCTAGCAGCGTGGTGTGCCAGGAGCTGGCGAGCTGGTCAGGGCTTGCCTTGGAGTGCACTGGGTCGGGTTAGTGTCTAATTCACAGATTCCTCATGGATGCAAGGTACCAGTCAGAGCTGGGAGATCAAGGAAGCATGATATTGAGATGCTTAGGGCTTGCACCTTGAGGTGGAGCCTCAAAAGTGTGTGGGTTTGTTTCTCTGAGGACGCAAGCCCCATCTTTGGGGATACGTACCCCTAAACGCTCGGCCCTGTGTGTACATGAGAAGTGAGTTTGTCTTCAGAAGGAGTAGAAGTGGAGAGAGGAAGCAAAGGCAGTACGATGCAGTTATCTACCATTTTGCAGGTGGAAGGCCAGACTTCACCTGGTGTAAGTAATGCTGGTTTGCCCCATCAGAGCCATAGGTGTTGAACAGCAGAGATTTGTAAGCACATTTAGACCTACTGTTACTAGGTCAAATGACAGCAGTTTTCTGCCCCTGGACAACAGACAAGCTTCTTATTTTAAACTCGGTCCAGAGGCCTTTGATCAAGCAGCTGAGACGGCAGAACTGTAAGTTTAGGTTGCTGGGTGTTTTGTAAAGGCCTGGATTTCCTCTCAGTTGCAAAGTAATGTCATGTTTCAAACAAAATATGAGCTTTGAGCTTAGCTCTGAGGTAGTTTTGAGCCTCTAGAGCACCCATTACATCTCTGCTTGAGTGGTGGTTTGCCCGTACCAGCTCTTCCTTCGTCCCAGCATAGTTTGTCCAAGATCTGCGGTCAAATAGCCCCTGAGATTAGAGGTTAAGTGTAATCCCCAGAGCCTGGCAAGGCACCTGAGCCAGAGGGACACCTCGAGACAAGCAACAGTTTCGCAGACATGAATGGCATTTTGTTGCTAACAGAGAATAACCAGCTAGGGATCTGCAAGAAGAGCTTCTTCATCCACTAAACTCTAAACAACTGTCTGCCTTTCACTTGAATCTGGGCATACTTTTGACAGAAGAAGTCCCTAATGGGAGGAGAGGCAGGAGGAGAATTACTGAGACAAACTAGTAGGTTTGTATAAGCAAATGCTTGTTCTTTATTTAAGGAAAGAAAACATAAAATCCAGAGTAAAGCTCAATGGAAGGACATGGCAGTTTCCCAGACAACCATGGGGATTTCTGCTTGTGACATTCATACACAGACCTCCCAAGAATCAACGCCACAGCAGCGTCTGTCTGCTGCGTGCAAGGCACCAGCACCAGGGAGATCACAAGAGCGGCAATGTAGACCCTGGCCTGGCTGTGAGGGCTGCAAGAGCCTGGGAGCTGGGGTCACTCTCCAGGATGGGCTTTTGGAGGGGCTGTTGTACTCTGTGGTCTGTGGATGAGGTTTCAAAAATCTCTGCAGACCTACTAGGGTGGGACACGAAGCACAAAAGGGAAGGAGCAGGCCTGGCAGCTCCCAGTGGAGGACAAGGGAACATTGCCATATAAAGAAGCAATAAAAACAACCGGTTTGAGGCTTTGCTATTCTCCGTCCACACTCCCCAGCGTCAGCTTCTGGCTATGCCCTATATCCCAGCACAGGAGGACAAAGGGAACTAGTAGCTCTTAAAAAGGCCCCTCACAACTAGTTTTTCCCTCACCTATGCAGCCTTTACCTTCATTTCTCCTGCTCCAGATCCTCCTTCACTGTAGGAAACCCCAGCTGACATTCAAAATTAAGAGTCTATGTCACAGGGCATCATTTTTTTCCCCAAACCACTGAGCAATCTTGACTGATCCTCTTTAACATTCAGAGAGGGGCTGGGCCTCATTTATAGAAACTCCAGTATCCCAGCAGCCCTGAAAAGACTGATGGTTAACCAGAGCATCTGAGCTGCAAGGGAGGCTTTGGCTTGCTTCTCCTAATGAGGGCACAGAGGCTTTGTGTTCCTGCTTGAGCTGGAGCTGAGCCTGGTTCATACGGCATCCAAGTGAGAGGGTGGTAGGTTACTCTTCAGGGAGGAGTCTTTCTGGAGCAATTCATTCCTTGCACGTGCTTCCTAGACATGTTTGCTAACAGAGTGCTCAGCTGCACCACAGTTGTGTGCAATGAGCAGTTTAATTGATGGAGAGGCAGCACCTACCGCAATGACCTGACCTTCCCTCAAATGTGAGCTCACTTGGACATATGGGATCTGGGGTGTGCAGCCCGAGGAGATGTTGATACAGAAACATCTGTAAGTGACGAGTGCTCTGCATGGGCCATTCCCTCAAGCAGACACTTTGGAAGTGGTGCTGGGATTGGTATAGCCCTCCTTGCAGTGCTGTGTCCAAGAGGGCAAAGAGGGGGGCCCTGGCACTGAGTGCTTGTTGTTTGCTTCCCTCCATGCATCCCTTTCCCTGTGGGAACATAAAGTCAGCTGGGCACGTTTCCCCAGTCCACTCCTGAGGCCAGACCTGACTGCCACCTGCACTGTGAAAACACTGGCCTGCACCGAGACAAGGGCAGCAAGGGGCAGCTTAGCACAGGTCAGAGCCTTCTTGCCTCAAGAGTTGATCCTAGATGGGCTGTACCTCTGTGGCAGCAAGTGATCGTACCTACTGTGCCCAGGCTCAGCTCTTCCAAGCACTGGAGTGTGTGTTGCAGGGCCAGACTACAGAAGGAAAGCACTTTTTTATGCTGTCTTCTCCCTTTGCAACATGGAAAGATCTTTTTCCTTCTCCTCTGCAGCTATTTCTAGGTCTGAGGCCTCCCTGGAAATGTGGGAGGCAGGGAGTTCACACTCAGCTGAGCACCTTCCTCTCTATTGACTTGGGCTTTCTGTGTGACCCCCACCCTACCTGCTTCCAGTACCAGAGTCTCTCTTTGCAAAAAGGACCCATTAATTACTTCCACAGTGCCATGCTGTGCATGTCCTCGGATACTTCAAGTACAGCAAGTGCCAGTTCAGAAGTCATTTTTCACACTTAAACTCTGGGCCAGAGAGTCATGGTTGGTTGGAGGCCATCATTGTCTCCAGAATTAGACATGTTCTTGTTCCCCTTACATGCATGCACACGCAAACACACACACATACACACGCGCGCAGGCATGCAGAAACATGGAAATGATTTCTCAGCAACATAGGCTCACTAAGTGCCTGTGCAAGCTTCTGAGTTTTACACACAGAAATAAAAGCCTAGTCCATACCTACAGCTGCACAGACCGATACCTTCAAGTGTGTGCGAAAAATATTTCCCAGCAAACAGCACACACCAGCTCAGGAACTCATCTGCGCTGGTACGAGCATATGATCCCCTCCCACTGACCGCAGAATGCCTGAGCAGGCTGTGCACACAAATGCAAACGAGGCAGAGAGACGCACTCATGCACATCTGTTGTGTTCACAAGCCCTTGCAGTCATACACAATATAACATGTAAGGAAGATGTGCACACACACTTACAGTGCCACCAATACACTTTGGACACCTACACGCTCACACACACTCATGTACATACGCACTTCACATTCATGTACATATGCACTTCTGTGCTAGAGACTGAGTGCTGCCCAACCTTGAGGTTTTGCTCATGAAGCCTTTTCTAGTTGCTGTGTGACTGAAAACCCTGCCTGGCTTTGCTGGAATCTGAATTTTTATTAGACTCTTAGCATTACAGTTTGTTTGGCTTTTAGTTCTGAGCCCTTTTCCATGACTGAGAGGGCTCAGAACCAAAAACTAAACAAAATCACAAATGTTTAAGGCTCAAAGATCAAAAAGTAAATAAAGGAAACTTTTTTTCTCAAGATCTCAAGTTTTCTTTAACCCAGCTTTGTGCTTTGGGGTTGGCCAGACAAACACTGTTTATCAGTACTAGAGTAGCACGATAATCGCAGCCAGTAAAGCTGATGGCTTACACTACCCTAAGGCACCCAGACAAACATAGAGTCTAGGCCAGGCCTGGGCCTCTGCTGACTCTTCACTGCATTGCAGAGGAAAAAGCTACAGGAGCAAGTGAAAGGAGCAAGGATCCTCTCCGTATGTCCTTACGCAGCCAAGCTGCTGGCTCTGGCCCTGGCTTACCTTGCCTGAATCTGTGCTTTGCTGGATGCCCCTGGGCCCTGGTTCTTCTGCTATGGGCTTTAAGGACCTTGCTGGGGTGGCAATGGTTCCCTCCTCCCCCATGGCCTCAGTTTCCTTCCAGTGCAGGAAGAGGATGCATGGGAAGTTCTTGGTCTCATCCCAGTGTGGAACAGGGATGCTGCCAGGGGCAGGCCTGGGCCCCGGCTCTCCAAGTTCAGGCCTAACCTGCATCACTGCTGCCTTTCCCAGCTCACCTTGCCTCCATTTCCTCCACCTGCAGCATAGGGAAAACAAGTCCCACAAGCTTGGAGAGCCTCACGTGGAGGCTCTGCAGACTGAAAGCTGAGCAGTTCCCTCATCTCTGAGCCTTCATGAAATGTCAGGCCAAGCACAACACAGGGCATGACCTATTTGCATCTCCTCCTCACCTAGGAACCTGAAGCTAGCGTGCGAAGACAGGGCACTTCTCCTTTGTAAGCAAACTTGTTTTAAAATAGGCACAAATGCCCACAGTATAAATAAGGAACCCACTGAGTTAGACTGTTTTACCCCAGCTGAGGATCACTTCCTCAGAGCTGAGGCTTTCAACCAAAAAAAGAATAATGCTTTAATCTTTCCCTTCTACATCAGAACAATGGATTAGAGCTCATTTAGTAAAGTCTGGCTTGCCACGCAATTAGGGTCGGCAGGCATCTATTATTCCCATTACATCCAGGTCTTCTGGTTAATATATTACTTTAATCAACTCAAAGGATTAAGTGTCATTAAAGACCCAGGAGGAGGGCAGCAACCCCTTCCCCTTTTCTTCCAGCTGCAAGTGGACAGTTATATGCAGTTGTCCCCCCCAGGCCTGGTGGCAGGGGGGGGAGGGATGGGGGTAACAGCAGTAGGGGACTGGGCCCTTTCCCATCAGCTGCTGCTAAGAGCAACAGTATGCTAGGTAGAGGCCGAAGTTAATGGAGAAGAAAGTAAGAGACGGGTAAACAGGAAACTATTTCGCAATGCTCCCGTCGCCAAGCTGCTCCATGCTCAGTTAACTGCAGCCTTTCTGCTGCTTCTGTGGGCGCTGCCTGCCTCAAAGTCTCCCGAGAGATGTGATGTCTTTTGCTGGCTCCTGGGCTGTGTTTCAGACTGAACTTGATCTGTTTTGCGTGTACTGTTCACGTGGACAGTACAGTAGCTAGTGTGGCACCACAAAGCTCTGTGGAAGGACCATATCTCTGCTGGCATCCAGGCTGTGCGCACCGCACCACTCACCGCGCAGGGACGGCCACGGGGAAGAGTGGGAGTCAACCTGCTCTCCAGTATTCTGCAACAGGAAGGGGAGCTACCCACGGCTTCCCATGTGATCCAGGATCTCCTGGGTTTAGCAGTGATTTGGGAGCAAGCAGAGAGACAGAACTGCCCTGACATTTATAACTTTTCTGTAGAACTTGCATTTTTAAATTTCCTACAATGCGGCTGGGGTTCCAGCTCCAACAGAGCTGATCCTTCATTTGTGTAAGTGGAAACATCTTGTCTGACTTCAGACACTTTAATGGAGCAGCTCCAAACCTGAAGAAACTGAGGGTATGGCTAATGTTTCCTAATGGGCGTTCCCAAAATATTATTGTTCTTTACATGCCTGGATAGCATTTAACACAAAAGCACAGGGGAACAAAAATCAACAAAACTCCATGCTGCAGCCTTTTAATTATTACTTTTTCCTCAGTGGAGCTTAAGTTCCCAACTCCTAATTTGGAAGAGTTCCCAGTCTTCTAGAAGTCACACTAGCAGAACAGGCCATGAAAGTACTTCGCAAAACGCCAGAAATCTGAACACATACCAAATACATCAGTGTTACAATAAGAGTCTGTTGCTTTATGTCAAATGCCTCCAGGCTCATTTAACCAGAATCCCTGGAATTGTTCTGATGTCCCCCACACACACACCATTTAGTATTGTTGCTAATTCCACATTCCAGCAAACTATGTTTTTGCAAACTCCAGACAGCAAAGATTTTCCATATGATGGAACATAATATGTTTGCCATGAGTGGTGAGGTCTTGGCACCAGGGAATTTCATAGTACAAGTTTTCCTTCATCCCTCCCTTTGCAGGAGCTGAGGTCAGACTTCAGCGTTATCTAAATGAAAGACAGACCACCCTTTTTTGTGTCAAGTAGAGAGCTGGCAGCAGTCATGCAACTGTCCTTGTTCTCGGATCTGTGGATGGAAGTCACTCCAGCCACTGCCGTAACACTGCGGTGCTGGTTCCTGCTGGGGGGGAGCCCTGTTTTCTGGCTGTGGTTCTCCTCGTCCCACTGTGTAGGTCTGCCAGTGCCCCTAAGTGCTGATCCGCAGCCTCACCTGCTTTTCCTGGTAAGGTTCCCATGGTCACTGAATCCTGCAACAGCATTTTCTTCCACTTTCAGCCGCTTCAGGAGGTTCCCAGAAGGCTCCCTGTAGGGCATGGACGTGCACACTATGGCCAGCAGCTTCTCTCTCATTTCACGGATTAGATATTACAGCAAGTCAGTACTGCTGACGCACAAGATCCAGAAGCCTCCACTCCTTCCCTCCTGTAAACCTGGGTCTAGGGGAAGAAGTAAGACTGCAAGGAGGCTTCAGGTGACCTGAGGAAATAGGCAAAGCCTGCAGAAGAGGCAGGAACATGTGAAGTCTCCATGAAAAACACAGGTTTGATGTACCTGTCAGCAGCTTTAGCTAATTGCCTTGGGGCAGCTTGGTGCAGAGGGACTGGGGAACAGAGGTATCAGGAGAAATCTCTGACTGATGATGCCCTCTCCTATACCCACTCCTCTTGATCTGGACTAGCCTCTCTGATGGGCTGGAACAAGAAGTCATTGATACTGGGAATTGTTTCTTACAGGAATTAGAGTGTCTGCATTTCCTCTGGCATGTCCTTTTCTTCCCCTTCCCCTTTCCCTTTCTCCTTTCCCTTTTTCCCCTACTTTTCCTTCCCTTCCCTCTGTTAAAAAGTGAGACATTTTTGTTTTTCAAAAAAACTATTTTTGGTTGAATAAGTTGTTATTTCGTTAGGAACATCAGAGATTCATTTTCTTGATTTTGAATCCCCTGTGATCTTGAAACCTAACACTAGGCACTTTTTTATTCCAAAACTTTGGTTTTCATTGTGCAATTCTTCATCAAAAATGCAGCATACTTCCACCAAAAGTAATTAATTCTCCCCAACATGTCTTTTGATAAGAAACTATTTTTCACAGAAATTTTTCATCAAAATGTTCTTCCCCCAGGCCCAGTGCTGAGTAGATGGACACTATTAAAGGACTCAAGAGCGTTAGCCATGGGGGATAGTAATAAGTCACACCTGTCACACACTTTGACATGTCTTGTCTTTGTGTAGATCACAAACAGTTGAAGCACAAAGAAAGGAATGTCTCCAGCCATCGTGCTTGCACAATAAGGATGGGGAAAAAGCCCTTGTCATCTCATCCATTCTCTTTAGCAGCTCAGTGGTAGTTAGATTGAATACTTGTGGAAATTAAGGGAAGTCAGCCATGTGTAACAGCCAGGCAGGAATGAGCATTACAATGTGATGGAAGGCAATTTTTTTGTACAAGTCACAGAGAAGGGGCTGCAGACTAGCTAAAGGAGAAATGTGCACACAGCTTCACAGCCCACCTAAGGCGAAGGAAGCTTCCACATGTGCCCAAGGCTGAAATTACAGACACACTGAATGACACCCCCCGGGTAGCAGTGGTCACTGTGACCTGTTGTGCAGATGTACATCCAGCCAAGGATAAGATCAGCAGCTTGCTGTACTGTCAGATAATTAGCAAGCTCTTGGATGAAAAACTGTTGGAAGGGGCTAAGAACAACTGTAATTTAACACATATAAAACAAACCACTGATTAAGACTGAACTCTAGTGCTATGGTGCCAAAGCATGGACCACTTATTTGGAACTAAACAACTGGCGTGGAGAGGTGGAAAAGCAACAGGCTGTGAGATTCATAGATGGTCAGGCAATCGGAGACAGTGTCCCCCAGGAGCTAGATAATCACCTTCTCAGCACATTAACACTCCAACAGGTTGAGGAATATTGATGCTAGGCCAGGATCAACAGGGAGCTGGTTAGAGCTGATGTTGCAGCTTCAAAATGGAGCTGTTGAGAAAAGTGATTATTTACTTCCCTGAAGCTGGCAGGTCATGTAATCAGGTAGACTGATCTGCTCTAAGTTCAGTATCTTAAATTTGGATATCAAAGTCTGAGATGATTGTCTCCAGCTGCTTTATCAGTCAAGCAAAAGAAGCATGCAGGGAGGGTCAGATGCCTGTTTGGAGAGGACATCTAGACACCCAACACAGGGAGGATTAGCTGGCACTAGAGGTGCAGATTTCTCTCCATAGACTCCAACAGGAGCCCTCAGAGACACCAAAGCTCTAGGGGTCTAAAGCCAAGTTATACCTGCAGACGGTCTGTGCTTGCTGGTGTGTTTGTACTGCCCATCCCCACATGAGGGGTGCTGGCAGTGCAATAAGACACTCTGACAGTCCACCAACAGCTTCTCTGCTCGACTGTCCTGGATACTGTACTTTGGGCTTCTATATCTGTTATCTGAGCAATCTGATCGATGAGTCCTCCTTGTGAGTCTGCGTGTGACAGCCAGGATGTGAGGGTGGTGTTAAACTTCACTAGCAGCCCTCTCTTTAGAGCTCACTCGAAAAATGTTCTCCTTAGACAGTGTTTTTTTCAATGCTAGAGGTGGTCAGCTGGGACCAAGTGAGAATCAAAGCCAAAGAAGAGGGGCATGGACACCAAAGTCTGCTGTGACTTTTCTCAGATGGGGGTCAGCAGTGGGGGGCACAGATACTGAAGATGGCATGAAGGCCATATTGGCCATCAGGCAGCAGAGCTGGGAACGAGCGGTGCGTGACAGTCAGCAGCACCCAGGTGCCAGGCATCCTGAGCTCTGAATGCACAGGTAAATTTACCAGACATCAGCTGACCTACAATGTTTTGCCTCTTTCAGAGGCAACACCTCTCTTAGCCTGATTTGCGGAAAGGAACACACCTCTGGGAAAGCTGTGAACTGCTGTTCTTGAAAGGTGCTGGTCCCAGCTACATGAGGACGCAGGTATGAGAGAGGCCATGAGGCTTTTCATAGCAACATTTATGACCTGAGGATTAGCGCCCCATCGGGCTGGCAGAGAGGGAGAGTCAAGGACAGTCCAGGGAGACAAGCCAGCTGGAGGGGGAGAGGGGAAAATCTAGAGAGAGAGACATGTCAAGCCCATACTCAAGCCAGCAATATTGATTATTCCCCATAGGACAGGTCATTCACTGTATTGTCGTGGTGCCTGGGAGACCGGAGGAGGGCCGCAGCCTCCATGTTGGCTCTGAGCCCTCCCAAAGCTAAAGGAGAAGAGACACAGTGAGAGACATGAAGGCTGGCCTTAACTTCAGCAAGGTGAAAGACATCAATCATGGTTTATTATATAGCCCTGCTGAAGAGAGGGGCACTACCTATGGGGGACATATCCCCCCAGATAGTCATGGGTACTTGCTTCAGATGGAGTGAGTTACCTCTGGAGGTCCTGATGTCCCCATCAGCTAACGGAGGGCTGGTCTAGACAGACAAGTGCAAGGAACTAGAGAGACAACGAAGGGGATGTGACCATGCTCCAAAGTGTGCCAGAGTCCTGTCAGGGGAGTTTTTCAGTTTGGGGCTGGGAGGAGGTGGTGCTTATATATTCCCACTTCTTGCAGCAGTCTCTGAGTGTATCACTCTCAGATGTTACAGGCCCCTTTCCCTCTTCTTGGGTGGCTTCCAGTGCATGCTGAGGCCCACAGTGTGGCAGCCTGTGCCTCGTTAGCAAATGATGAACAGTTTAAAGGGCTCTGAGTCCAAAGGACCCTTGATCGGAGGGCTGTACTGCAGCCTCATGCCATGGCCTCTTCTCTTCTCCTCCTGTATGGCTTGAGCTGACCCACTTCTCTTTCCTAAGCAAGGGGCCTCCCACACACCATGCATCCTGCAGCAGGTAACCCAACCAAACTCTTTCTTATGCACTGCAGGCAAAGCCCCTCAAGATCTGCAGCCCGGGTCCAGAGGAGGTCCTGTTTGCGTATCTTTAGATACAAACTTCTGCTCTTCTGCCTAGCAGGAGACAGGATGTCACTGGGCAATCAGGCTGGCTGGCAACAGAAAGGATTTGGAGAATCAGCTGTGCAGGTCAGCAAAACAGCCCACTCTTTTGTGGTGATGGAGTCAGGTGGTGGCCATGTGGATGAGAAGCACAGAGCAGTGGAGAAGGAGTTGGAGTAGTTATCTCCCCTTCTGTGCCTAAGGGATCTCTCTGTCAGCGTACAACATTTGAATATAGACCAGCCACACTAGGGAAATAGTTCAAACATGATCGTTTCACACAGTGGCCACAAAGAGATTCAAGGGATCTCAGGATGGATTACAAACCATGGACTTGACTTCACTGCATATAGGTTCAAACCCCAGGGAGGAAGGTTTTTTCTTTTTTCTCCCTCTTTTCTCTCCTCCCCTCACATGCTACTTAAGTTTTACAAGGAAAGGAGAAGGATCTCCTTCCTTGTGTGTGTTTCCGTGCAAACTACCAACACTACAGAAAGAAACATGACTTCAGAGAGCTGTCATGATTCATGAGGGGAAACCAGACGGGCTCCTGCCCAAAAGAGGATCCAAATATAGTCCCTCTGAGGAAGTGATTGTGACCTTTCTGAGCTGACTAGTAGATTGATCTAAGTGTTTTGGAGCAAAGTCACCAAAAGTCTCCTCAGAGGAAAAAGTTCATATGGGCCTAAGAAATAGTCTGGGTATTGCAGCACCTCTGTCTTCTTGGACATTACCCATCCATGCCCAGTGAGAGGATGAGAGGCAACGGGCACAAACTGAAACACAGGAAATTCCATCTGAAATGAGAGAACGTTTCTTCACTGTGTAGGTGGTTGAATACTGGAACAGGTTGTCCAGAGACATTGTGGAGTCTCCATCCTTGGAGATATTCAAAACCCAACTGGACATGGTCCTTGAGAACCTGCTGTAGGTGACCCTGCTTGAGCAAGGGTGTTGGACTGGATCTACAGAGGTCTTTTCCAACCCCAACTATTCTGTGAATCTGTGATAAGAGCACTCTGAGGTTTTCCTCTGTCTGATTGAGGAAGGACCTGCGAATCTGGGAAGACAGTCCAGCTCAGAGTCAGGGTCCCCTTAGAGATGCTGCCACCAGTTTCCTCTGTGAGGTTGGGGAAGCTGTTTGTGGAGTATCTCAGTTTCCCCACTTGTGCTCAATAATAAAGACACATTCCCACCTCACCAGGGGAGCACTAGGCTGCTCAGAAAAGCTTCAGCTCTCAAATAACGTACTACAAAGCCTTGATCATTAGTGCTGTGCCAACGAATAAGCAATAGAAAAAGTGATCCGGTGTCAAAAGAGGAGCATTAAACAAACACACACAGGAGGCACAAAACCAAAAGAGCAAAGCCTCTGATGGGAGGCCTGATTACACATGATAAAGAATGGTGTGCTGGGGTGTCCTGTTTGCAAGGTTTACTGTGTAACAGTAATAATAGATAGTCTTTCTGGTAGAAAAACTAATTGGGAAATTCAAGTTAATGACCTGATTGATGCCTTTGTCAGAAGCTGAACAAGATAAGCTGTGTGCCTCATGCTTCATGACTATGCCTGACAGTGAGATCTCCTTATCCTACTTTAGGACCTGGAGCAGGCAATTATTTATTTTTTAAAGCCTTTGTTCAAAAGACTGAGCCATTTGCAATTAATCATGGCACATTTCTAGAGAAGCACGAGTCTCAACAGCACTCCTGGTTCCTGGTGACTGTGACTGTGTCTACACTGTGGTCCTCAAAACAAGGTGCCTTCTTTGGTGGAGCTGCGCATCCTGAGGATGCCACCAGTGTTTGACCTGCAAAGGGAGTTGCTCAGTCACAGGGTATGGTCGTGGCAGAAAGGCCAATACAGAAATGTGAAATGGAATTAGAGCTTACAGCATTTAGTAGCATATTTAATAATTTGCAGGGGGAATCTCCAAATCTGACTTTCTTCCCTCTTTGGCAGCCCAGGCTGGTACCCACTAGTTGTACCCTCAGGCCTGTGACTGATAGAACAAGTTCAGCCATAGCCACAATGGATGTCTTTTTTAAAGAGCTTTTATCAAAAATGCATGAATGTCAGGACCATGGGATGCAGCAAGCAGAAGTTTGATGCTGACCAAAGTCTTAGCATCCAGCACAACCTCCTCCATGGCCACAAAGACCAGTAACTCAGGTGAGACCCCCTCCCTGGGCACCCTTCCAGGGCCTGATAACTCAGACTGAATTGCAAGGTCTGTAAAATAACTGAAATCTGCCTAGCACTGCTCTGCCACGAGGTAGGCAGGTCCCCTGCCTGTCCTTCTTCACTCTGCTTGTCTCTCTGGAGGGCAGCCCCCCATGGCTTCCTGGACAGACTAGGCGTGCAGATAAAAATGCTGTATATTGCTGTGGATAGCACTCAGCTGGGACTCTCCCAGACTACTCTGCTCCTTCCTTTCCTTTTGCCTCGCCTCCCCAGATGTATGAAATCAAGATGCCTCAGGCAAGAGAAGCCAGAGAAGTGGGCTCTTTAAGGCCATCCCACTAGCAGTCATGAGCAAAATCCCATCAGACATGCAAAAGACTTCACGTTTCTCTTTCTTCCTCTCAAGTTGCCCCTCCACCCAGTGAGCAGGGTTTGGCATGAGCTGGCTCAGCTGCCCTAACTAGGCTTCCTCTTCCCACCCCAGCAGAAATACCTCCCCATGCCAGCACCAGGCTGATGGGGAGTTCCAGCACACAGCAGCCACGTGATGCAGGATGAGAGTGAG
Organism: Dromaius novaehollandiae; assembly: GCF_036370855.1. Taxonomy (NCBI): domain Eukaryota; kingdom Metazoa; phylum Chordata; class Aves; order Casuariiformes; family Dromaiidae; genus Dromaius; species Dromaius novaehollandiae. The sequence continues at coordinate 3,567,574 of NC_088108.1, forward strand.
AGGCCTGAGCACGTTGCTGACCTGTGGGGAGGCAGGCTTGTTTCTGTGCATCAGCTTCTGAGGCTTCACAAAGCTTGGCAGCTCGGCCCAGCTCCTTCACCATGAATTTGCCCGCTGTAATGGAGGCTACCATCCGCCACGGAGCATCCCATCACATGACACTGTCACTTCAGCCAAAATCCACAGTCACAAAAGACCTCCAGCAGCCTTCTGAATCGGTGTCAAAGTTCCCGCACCAGTTGTGACACTCACACAACCATCTCCAGCTCCCTTGCAGCCAGACAGAGCTCTCACATTTGCAGAGCAGGGCTGGGCACTGCTCTGCTGCTCTTGTGCTCCATCAGCCTGATGCTGGATGGGCCTGCTCCTGCTCCTGCTCCTGCTCCTTCCGACTGTCCTTCCCTGGGCAGTCTCTTTGTGCTGTTGCTGCATTGCTCATATGATGAGAGCTCTGGATGGCTGGAATAAACGTCTCAGCCATATGGTCTCCTTCCTGCTCTCAGTCTCCATCAGCTCCGAGGTAAACCTTGAAACCTGCAGTTCTATTCTGCCTCAGCAAAGCTTGGCTATGGAAGGGTTAGACATAGCTGGCCTCTGTAACATGTTTCTCAGATTACGCTATGCACATGGAACCCTCAACCCCTTCAAGTCTCTTCCCTTACCACTGGTCCCCCACCAGTAATCCCTAGGATTAATTATGGGCACAGACTAGCTTTTGTGGAGGGAGGAGGGGATTTCATTTGTTTGTAATTGTGTTTGCACTTCATGTCTGGAATAACTCAGGACCATCTGCAAAACAGCCCCTTTTTCACTCCCCCTTTGCATAACTTTTCCAAAGCCCAGTGCCATTCCCGTGGGGGCAGACAGTCACGTCCTTAGCGGTGGGAGGAATGTGGCCTGAAGCCCAGCCTGACACTGGATCTGCACAAACAGGACTGAGGGACGTATCCATTTATCATGAGGTTTGAATGGGCTCAACCATTCACTGAAATAACATCCCTACCCTGTGTTTTAACCTTTGGAAAACACAATGCAAGTCTTGCTGGCTTCTCTTTTCCAGACAGCAAAGAAGAAATTACAGGCTAGGATCATTTTCTGTGGCTTTAAAAAGTTTATTTTCTGTCAAGCTGCATATTCCAGGACAGCACTTCCTGAGAAAGCTGCTTGTCTGGCAGCTTTTGGCATTAGCTCAGCTCTTGATAATCTGAAAACCTGAGGTCAGAGGGTGAACCACTTATGAAATGAATTTGTGGGCCTCCCCCAGCTGCCAAGCTGAGGCCTTCCAAACTCAGTATTTCAGTACAGCTGGCCATTTCTGCTTTAGGGAAGGTGCTTGCAGAGCAGGACAGAGACATGCATGCCTCGCAAGTGTGCTCCCGGCTCTTTTGTGGTGGGGAAGATGGGCAGGGCTTATATGCCATGATCTGAGCAGCGGGTCTCTTTCAGTGGGGAAATTTTTTAGAGGAGACTCTCCTAAGTGCCTCTTCTTCACCCTATAATCCCTTGCAGTGCTGTGGTATCAGCAAGGGAAGGGCTCTCCTGGGAGCATAGCACCAGGAAAGCAGTGTGTGTGGTGGGACTTGAGTAGGTGGCACAGCAGGTCAAGGGATAACTGGTTCTTCTGGTTCAGGTACAGAAAAAAGGAATTTGGAGCTGCCCAAATACACTTGTCAGCATCATTGATACTGAGCAGATCAGCCAGGCTTTGGTGCAACTAGGAGAAGAGCACCTTCCAAGCCAGAACCAAGGCAGCAAGAAGAGTGGAGCAACACAGCAGGGCATGCATCATGAACCCAGCATTCAGTGTTGCAAAGCTGGAGCAATAACAAGTCAACACACTCGAGGGTGGGAGGTATTATAAATCCCAGGTTTCATTACTAATTGGTGCTTCTGGGTTTTTTTAACCTTCCAGTTTCAAGCTGCTGGATTGCTGCGAGCTTCTATTTCCCATGCTTTCCTATGCCACTTAAATAAGAGGGGAGGCTTCCCTCTATTCACTTGCCTGCAGCAGCTGGGACTTGAGGGATAATATTGCTTGCTGCAAGGTTTGAGCTCATATTGCAAGAGCTGGCAGTGTGGTATTCCCACAGCTTTTCCACAGTTGCAAAGATCTGTCTCTTGTGGAAGGAGTCAGGGGAGAGGCCATGATGAGGGAGGAGAGCTGTGAGGAAGAATGAGGGGGATGAGGAGACCACACACTTCCTCTGGCCCCAGTTCTTGCCACTTGGCTCCATCTTTTCCTCATCATATGGTTTAGATCCCAGATAAAGAGGTGAAGGGCCAGAAGTTCCTGCCAAAGCAGCAGGTGGATTTAAGAAACAGACTGTGTATACCAAAAGGAAGAACCTGGGGGAATAGTATGGGGAGAAACAGGGCCATATACCATCCAGGAGGTGAAAGATTTTCTTCTTGAAGGCTATCAGGAAGAGAGCTGAGAAAGCAAAACTTGAAGGGATCAGAACCTTCACAGCAGAGGGAAGGTGGTTCTAGGAGGAAAGGACAGAGAAAGGAAAAGATGGGGAGAGCATTGAAAGAAGGGGAAGACAGACAAGACCAGGCCAGCTGTGGGATGTCAAGACCTGAAAGATCACAGCTGGGGACTCTGGGAACAGACTATTTGAAACAAGAGGGTTGCTGGGGGCCATTCCTTTAGCAACAATGCATGTTGCCCTCTTCTGCCCCGGCAGTATCTCCTTCTCCTGGTAGAAAAACATGGAGATCAGAGGGATACACATCCCTGTGGCACTCGAGAAATGCAGTTGTCCTGACTCCCAGGCTCAGCAGACCTTTCAGACCCCTCCTGCATCTCCTCTGTCCCCTTACGCCCTGGCCTGCTGGTTGCCTGGCTCTCCCAGGCTTGGAACGTCACCTCCCCAGTACAGAGACGATCTCATCAGTGTAGAAGCGGGTGACCAGCTCTAGCTGATCCTCTCAGGCTGAGGGAGGAGCCCTCAGCTCTCCTGTATCTGCCCTCTGTGTTGTGCTGGTGCCTTCCCTGGAAAAGGGGCTGCGGTACTGCAGCCTCCCTGGTGCAAGGAGTATTCCCATTCATACGACACCTTGGGCATTTGGGCTGCTGCTGGAGGAATCACTAAGCTCTGGGCTCCCTTGGTTCGAAAGACATCTCTTGGACTTCAGCAGTGTGACCTGAAGTGTCCTTCTAGCATCCGAAGGTCTGCTAGGGCCTCTCCTGTTCTCTCCTGACTCTGTCCCCATTCCCAAAGGGTCCCTGGCCCTTGGACAGCACCTGTCCTGGCTCCCTGAAGTGCTCTGGGCCCACTCAGCCTTGGTTCCAGACAAGCAAGATGTGATGTCAGTGGATCCCACGAGAGTGTGTAGGAAAGATATCGTGAGCCAGAGTCACTGCCCCCTCCACATGCTTACAGTTTAACATGGGACCGACAGCTTTGCCTGCTTCCTTACCCCCCGTTACTGGAGCTCAGGGAGCTTGTTTCTAATCGCTCTTCTAAAAAGTAAAGAGTCTGAGACTTGTTGCCTGAGGAGCAAACCTTGAAACCACAGCACAGACCTGGAGTGGGGAGAGGGAGGGTGAAGGAAAATAAAAAGAATCCAGAAGAAATGATTTTAGATTCAAGATTGTAGACAGCTGAGGGGGGAACTGGAGCTGTGACTCTAAATACTGGCATTGACATTAAAACTTTTGAGCTGAGGTCTGGGCTGGCAGGACTGGATTAGCCCCAGATTAGAGCCATGTAGTGTCCAGGGGCTGGATCCTCAGTGGGCTCCTGTCGGCTGGGCTGCATGCCAGGGCGTGTGCAAGGATTTAAGTACTGGCGTTCAGATCTAGCCCATACACATGAGTATCTGTGATTTCTGTGTCCTCATGGCTTTCTTACCTAGTTTTGGTTGTGAAGAAAGCAGAAGTGTCCCCATCTTCCTCCATGCCCCTCATCAGCCCCGGTACTCAAACCAGAGGGAGGAAAGACCAGCCTCCAAACCAGAGAGAGGAAAGACCAGCCTCCAAACCAGAGGGAGGAAAGACCAGCCTCCACAGCCCACAAGGCCCTTGGGAACTTGGGCCTGGGGCTGGGGGTACCCTATGGAACAAGGCTGTCGAGCGTCCAGAGTGAGGTGGGAAGCGGTTTTCTTTGCTGCCAGTCAGAAGGACTCCTCCAGTGCCCATAGCAGCCCAAACCCCTGCACACCTCAAGGTCAGGCCCCAGGTTTCCCTCTCCTGACCTGGAGGCTCTCTCAAGCCCTTTTTCTTTGGGAGGAAGATGTTTTCCTGCTTTCCCTCCATGGGCAGGGTGAGCAGAGGGCAGGGATAGCCTCCTTCACGGACACGTCCCCACATCTGTCCCTCCCCCTGCACAGCAGGACATGGGGGGGCACAGGGAGTATCTCTGGGACCCCTTCAGGAGCAGGGTCTTGCTCTCCCGTGTCCCCAGTGTGTGATCTTCCTTGCCAGCCTTCGGGACCTGGCCTAGCACACTGCTTGCTTCACTTAAAAAACAACTTTGCAGACCCCTCACGTTTCCAGTTCCTTCTTCCCCATGAACGACAAGGAGCTGCCAGGCTGCAGGCTGCTCCGGGACAAGCCACTGCTCCAGGCTCGCCGTCTGCCAAAGGTGTTTCTTATCACATCATATGTGTTCCCCGGGCAGTTCACAAGGCCCGGGCATCCTGCCAGACTGCTGACAGCTAAATTGAAAAACACAAGCGGTAAAGCAGAGCTAAATTTATACATTAAATACAAAACGACACAAAGAACTCGTCAGAGAGGGTCGGCTCCCCAGGGCAGCCCTGGCAGAAGCCTCCGCCGTCCCCCTCCGCCTGCGTCCCCGCCTTCCCTGCCCCTGCAGCCTGGAGCCAGCCGACCTATACATATAAATTAAAACAAACAGAGCCTGTGGTTTCGCAGCTGTTCAGACACCCACATAGCCATTTTGCAGAAGTATTTTAAAACTTGAGGCCACTAGCTAAATACATGGCTTGCCATACAGTTTGGGCACTTTTTATTTGTAAACACCTAGACCAGTGCTTCTTCCTCCTGCCACCCCCAATTGCAGCTGATGCGGCATCAAACCCTCCACTGCCGTAGTTAGGACAAACAGCGCATAGTAAATTAAGGCATTTGTTAATACCAGCCTAGCCTGAAAGCTGCGCTGTCCGAGTCCTCTGTTGTGTCCCCTGTTCACCAGACCTGAGTGGCCTCTGCTTTAACTCCGGTGAGAGCAACACCCTGCAAGTAACCATGGGCTCAGCCTCTCGCTGGATGTGAGTGTGATTTTTTCCGCAGAAGTCCTGTGCTGGGATGTTGCAACAAGCCATGCCCAGCGCAGGCGCAGGCTGCACTCTCTGTGAGCCCAGGGCACAGGCTTTGCCTCGTTCCTGCGCTGCTCCTTACCCCTCCTCACCGTGGTTGTCAGCCTCCCGAGTGTACCAGCCTGGATGCATCCTTTTCAGACACAGATGACACGTAACTGTCCCCGTGGAGTGTGGGTGTGTGGCAAGGCTGCTCCCTGGCTAACGAGATAGCTGCCATTTCAGTCGAGACATCCCAGCACTGAGCTGGGAACCTGCTGAGCAAGGGAGCACATGCTGCAAGGGGAAGCCTAGGCTCCGCGGCCACTGCTGGAGACCCTCAGGCCTTGTTAGTCTGGCCCTGGGGGGCCTGCAGGCCACATCATCACCACCCTGAGCTATTCCTCCTCTCCCCTCGACTGCCACAGTGCAGAGACTGGCCTCTCAGACAGCAAATGAAGCGTCCTCTGCGTAATTGCCTGCGTTGCAAAAGTTCTCTGAAGAGTTCAGGAGTCTCATGTCTTTCAGCAAATACTTGGAAACAACCAAAACAAATAACATGAGCTTATGACTCCAGCTCAGCAATTTTATTCACACAAATGTTCTCTAACCATTCAGGTTTCGCTTCTTACCAGCAGCAGTCTCGCTGCCATTCAGAGTTTACCTGCTTGAAATAGTCTCTGGTTGGTTTAGTTGTAGCTAATATGGGCTTTGAGAGCAACGCAGAATTTCCTGCCATGGGACAGGAACAGCACATTGATCTTCTCCTAAGCAGGATTTTGGAGCTGTAAGCTGAGAAAACATGGTCTAGCTGAATTCAGAGGAAAGCAGATGCACAACCGGCTTTTCAATTGCTCTCAGAGTAGTTATCACCAATTCACTATGGAAGCAGGAAAACACAGTAATTGGGACACTGCAGGAGTCTGTCCACAGACTGGCTGTAATCAATATTTTCATTAACAACTCTGCTGATGGAAAAGACAGTGCCCATGTAAAATACATGGGTGACTCTAAGCTGGGAGGCCTTGCCAGCACTGGAGAGAGCAAGTTCAAAAATCAGTCTAAAAGCAGCAGGATGGGCAGTCACTGAAGATGCTGTGAAGGAGAAGCCAGACACCCAAGTGCAAAATAGGGCCTAACTGAGTAGACAGCCAAGCTGAGAAAAGGGCTGAGGGCTCATATGGGTCTCCAGGGGAATATGAGTCAGGAGGGTGGAGTCTTTGCAAAAGACACTTGTCAGATGATGATGTATTTGCTGGAGCCTTACATTTAGAAAATGAAGTACAGAAGATGTGGGATATATTATTCTTCTCAGCTTAACCCTGGGAATGGAACACCCTGTCCACTTTTGGGCACTGAGTTAAGAAAGATTTTGACAAACTGGAGGAAGTCCAGAGGAGAAGTATGAATAACACAATGAGGTTTAGTAACCATAACTTATTAGGAAATGTTAAAGAAAAGGGCTTTGTTTAGTCTAGAAAGGAGAAGACATGAAAAGAGTCCTTAAGTAGGCAAAATTTGATTATAAAAAGAATGGTAATCAATCAATTGTATGCTAAGACCATGGAGGAGAAAGCAAGAAGAGAGAAGCTTACTTCATTGTATAGGTCTAGGTTGGATATTACTAAAAGCTTTCTATCAGCTACAGTAGTGGTGTGCGACACCAGTGGTGCTGGCGTCTGGGGCAGTGCTGGTAGCTCCTCTAGAAGATTTAAGGTTAGACAAACATGAATCAGAGACAATTCCCTAGGATCCCTACAGAGTCTATGATCTAAGATAAGGAAGATTAATACGTCCATCAGCTTCCATTCCCCAGACAGGCCCCTGAAAATATTGAGTGTAAAAATAGGGGCCAGATCTGCTCATCTTTGCTGTCCTAAGGCAGAGAAAGCATCCCCCATATTTTAACATGGGATGCCATTGCATCCAACCTTAGCCTCAATAAATGTCCTTGCACACATAAGCCCTGCCAGAGGAGAAGTAATAGGTTCATCAATTTAAATGTAAATATTCTCTCACAGAGCCAGTAGTGACAGCTGTGAAACCCCATTTCTTTCCATGCATCTGCCACCTTGCCAGGTTAGATTGTTTTTGGAGCTCTGTGAGTGTGACTGAGGAGACGATGCTGCTCTCTTGTTTCTGTCTCAGCCTTATCTCTGACCTCAATGTTTTACATTCCCTTCCCTTCCTCTGCTCTGCCAGTGACCACCTGGACACCTCTGTGCTGCTCCTGCCTAGGGCAGGTCTTCTCACCAGCCCGCACCTCCACTCACAGTCCTGTCTGATCTAACATCTACTTTGGATTCCTGCAGGAAGTGAGGTAGTTAGTGGTGGGACATGTGAACCACACTTAAACTTAAACACCTTGCCCATGTAACAGAACGGGGGCAGAAGACTCTAGCAGGCATTTGGAAGCACCCAAATGAGGCTCTTGGTGACTATTTATAAACTTTCTTCTGTGATTTTGATGTGTTGCTGACAGTAGGTTGTGTGACTGCCCCTCCTCATGAGCTCTGCCTTCAGAGAGCCCCAGATCATCCTGGCTTTCCAGCCTTTGACAGCTGTGGCCTGGTCCGTGATTGCTGAACTGCGTGTCACGGCACTGAGCTCCCCTTTGCTCTGCGTATTCTGTGAATGCACCACAATCCAACCATTTTGCAGCAACAGCCTTTCCTGCGCACGGGATGCAGTTCGAAAGAGCAGTGAAGGCTGAGTCCCAGTTCTGATCCGGGCTCTCTCTCGTTCATGCCTTCACAAGACACTATTAGTTTTTTCTGCTTAGATCCCATTTTCTATGGAGAAGCTATGGGTCCCACAAACAGCTACAGGGAGAAGCTCTGCGTCCCACCAAAAACAGACCTTTGAAGGCCAGTTTCCCTTCTTTTCGCTGTTGTGGTTGAGAGCATCTTTTTGTCCTCTCATCTAGAATACAGCCCTGACAACGTGAGGAAGAAATCCACCTGTAGCACAGGTCCGTGAGACCAGTCCCATTTTAAACTGTTCCATCCTGGGTCTGGGATTAATTTGGCATGGACTAAGAAACATAAAGCAATTCTGGAGCCTGAGGAGGTTGCCTGGGATGCGAGCTGTCAGTCAGGGTTATGAGCTGCAGGACCTGACCTCCAGCAGCTTCACTGGGCATAACATTGCCAGGGACAAGACTGAAATCAACCTTGGTCTGAATTTTAACACAGGGAAGAGAGAGTGACAGGCCTGTCTTCCTCCCTTCCCTTTCCTCCTGGCCACCTGCCTTCCTGGCCTTCTGGTCACTTCCCAGGCGCGTTTCCCAGGCTGGCTCTCTCACTGCGTGCAGGGTGAGGGCTGTCAGCTTTTTTGCCTGCCCTCATCCACCTGTGTAGCTGGCACAGAGATACAATCCAGCAAAGCTGTGCTTTACAGTTTATATCATTTAAAATCTAAACTGAAACAAAATCCCGGGGCTTCTCCCCCTCCCCCCCCCCCCCCCCCCCCCGCAAGAGTGGAATAAAATACAATAAAAAAAAGCCAAAGCCATTATTTAAATAATCGGTGTCTGGGAGCTTGGTGGCACCAATTTGAAGGGATTTAGCTCCAACTCTAAAGCCTGGGGGAGTGCAATTTTCTGATTAATTCTTCCACAAACAATGGAGGAAAAACATCCTGGCCTTGACCCTGCTCTTGATAATAACATGTCGCAGCAAGTGAGCCTGCAATGACTGGCAGAGGCAGGAGAGGCTGGCCCTGGGTACTCAGCCACGCACAGCTATCCTGCCACTGGAGTTAAAGAGAAGTAAGAACACGGCAGTTCAAGTTCAGGGTCTCTAACGCCTGACGATGTCTGTTCCGGAGAGTACTGCCCATGAGGCCTCAGCTCCCCGGCCGGTGCCTCCCTGCTAAGCGAGGGAAAGCAGGATGCTTTAGGCCGGGGATGGGTGTAGCCCTCTGGATTAATGCCAGGCCTGTCACTACCCTGGAGCCCTGTGCACCGGACGTGGTGTTAATGCAGTTTCCTGCTTTTTCACGGGAGCCACCCAATCCCTGGAAGTGGCTTATCGAGAGCCTGCACCTCTGTGCCAGCTCTACCGCTGACAGCACATTTGGCCCCAGGCTCACCGTGCTGCTCACATGCAAGCCCTAGTAATCCTTTTTTTATACATATGACCTGAGCATTGCAGCACCCATAGCCACAGACAACTTTTCTGCGTTACCCAGCTGCATACTGCAGGTGCTCAGAGCTCCCTGCGCACAGGAGGGGCTTTGCTGCCCCTGCACACAGCCCGGACCGGCGGAGCAGCCGGAGCGTCTCCCTCAGCCTCGGCACCGGCCTGGCACACGCGTGCGTCTGCAGGGCGGGGAACTCTTCAGGCCCACCAGCTCCTGGGGGGATCGCAAATCGGCGTCGGGTAAAACACGCTGACGTGCGTGGATCTGGAAACGACGGCTGCGCGTGGCCTTTCTGCACACCACGTGCCCTCTCTCTTTCCCAAACAGCCCCTTCTGTGAGTCTCCCTCCAGGCTGCACAGCCGTGATCTAATTAACGCTTCTTTCTCGGAGTATGAACTCACCACTAAACAAATCCTGTAATCAAATTAGATCTGAATGATATTAAAGATAAACTGAAAAGCTTTCCAGTAATGAATAAACAAATGGGGATTAAGTGCCCTGGCCCATCCAGAAATGATACATGGGCAGGCTGAAAATCTCAAACAATTACATTAGAAAACAAGATCAGAAGCATAGGATTTATCAGACAGGAATGAGCAAAGTCTATATCCAGCCCTGTATCCTGTCTTTGATAGTGCCTGGTGGAGATATTTCAGACCAGGGTGAAAGAAACCTCTGTGAAATACCCTTCTGTTTTGCATTAGCCCAGCTCTGGGAGAATTTCTTCTTAATCTTAGCTGGTGAGTGATGTCCAGCACCCTGAACATCTGTCTCTTATCTTGTTCAATCTTATCTAAACTAATTTTACAAGTGGGGCATCATCACGAGCTGATGTAAATTGACATGGTTCCATGGAGATAATACACCCCCTAATGATTATTTTTCCCAGTAAAAGTATATCCGTACGGATGCGTCTGCCTGTTTGGATTCAGTGCCCAACACCCTGTGGCAGTGAGTTCCACAGATGCTCAGAGCCTGGAAGTCATCTGTTCTCAAATACAGAGTCTTTCCATTTACTGCATGGCCCTTTCCTGCTGAACCAAGAGAAGATAAGCAGGTGATCATGAATTATCTTCCCTTCACCATGTGTTTTTATGTTTACGATATAGCCCCTGCGAGGTTTTTTTCTTATTTCTTTATGCTTTAAACTTGACTCTCCTGATCTTTCCCATTTCATTCTGAAACCTCTTCGTGCCTTTCATAATTCTGCTGAGCTGCTTTGGGCAGATTCTAATTCTGCTCTGTCTCTCTTGAGGTGAAGTGGTGAGCACTGAACTTAGAGCAGTACTGTGTTTCCTAATGTATTTTTATATTTTCTGCACTGTTTCTTATCCCCCTGCCCAATGCGGTCTACTGTCAGTGTTGTGTTTGAGGCCACAGGTAAGGGCTGAGCAAGCATTTCTTGATCTGCTCATAATTATGCCAGGATCTTCTTCTCTTTTTTTTTCCCCCCTTTTTTTCTTTCCTTAGTGGCTATGGCTAATTAAAACCCACCAAGGTGTAAGAGAAGTTCAAATGATGCCTTCTAATGTGCATGGCTTTTCATTGCTCAGCATTTCATTCAACCTGCTGGGAGGCTTTTCATTAGCTTACCTTTGCCAGGTCTCCCAGATATCCCCTTCCAGCTTTCCTAGACTCAAACAGCTGATATTATTTTCTATTCTCTGCAAACTTTTTCCGCTTGACTCTTCACCCTTTGCCCTGCATCATTAAAAAAGACTTTAATCCTAAGATGGACTCCCAGGGATGTCCTATTATTATATTATTTATATGTTGAAAATGAACTCTCTATTCCATTTCTTCTTTTCTCTGTCTTAACAAGCTTTTAATACACTGTGGAACATAGACAATTCCCTTTCAGCTATTGAGTTTCCTTAAAAGCCTCTTTGATGGCCTTTATCAAAAAGCACTCAGGAAAATGTATTAACTGTTCTCCATTATCCACTATTTTGTTGACTTAATGTAAGATGAATGGTTTTTTCCCTGTGTATTAGGAATATGCAGGCGGTTTTTAATACTGCCTTTAATTATTATTTCAACTCGCTTGCTATGTACAGAAGCAGTTACAATTCCTAAATGGATCATAGCAAACATGCTCAGGTGAACCATTTATTGGGTGAAAAATGCAGTTTTGGAGTTAATTAAGACTAGCTGCAGGTTCATTAAAATATAGAGGGAACAGTGCTGAAAAACCCTTTTCTGGCAGGTGAAAAAATGGATGTGTTTCCTTCTGCAGTTTCTAAATGAAATACTTCAATTTCTCCTTTTGGAATGATATTTCAAGTTTAAGTTTAATTTTAACCTCCCCCTGCACATTGCATTAACATGTTGCTGGGTAAAATTTCTTTCCAATTCAACCAGCTAGAACCAGTCAGAGGGAGATGCTTTGCTTCACGCCAACATTCTTCCATAAGGAAACCGAAGGGATTAATCAGCCATTTGGGGCACTCTCAGAAACACTTCCCTCCTCCCAGCAAGCAGGAAGCCAGTTGTTTATACCTCTCTAAAGTTCAGCCCTAGCAACTCTTCAGGGATGAAAAGCGGCTGCTGGCCTGGAGGCCTCCATTCTCACAGCTGGTTTTGTCGAGGAAGTGTTTTTTTGTAAGAAGAGCTCTGTCGTTTCCTGCCCTCCTGTCCTCGGCTCTCCGGGGAAAACGTGGGCAGTGCGAGGTTTGCTGCTAGACAGTCAATCCAACTGTTACAGCGCTTTCTCTTTTCCATCTCGGTTTTTGGCAGGGTCTCATTTTATTACTGTGTCAAGCTGCCTCAAGTATCACCCTTACCCTTTCCTTTGGCTGGGGATACAAAGTGATTTTGTTTCCCTACAATTTCCTTATTCTCTTTCATTGTTTCCTTGAACAAACTTCTCCACATCCTTCAGAGCCCCCACCGCTCCTTGCTGGAGGCAGTGGGTAACATCTTTGGAGAACACCTCTGTATTCCTGAGTAGCTCCTCGGTGACTTACGCTGTCACACAGCTCCCTGGCCACACAGCCCTGGTGGCAGTGACCAGCAGTCAATTTGCCTCTCAGGCTCTGCTGATTCCAACTATTTTAGTGCTTATTTCCAGTCTTCTCCTGCTCTGAAGACCTCAAACCACTCCACAACCTCACAAGAGGAGCAAGAGTGCAGCTCCTTTGCTCCTCTGCATACCGGGTGCAAAAGACATCAGCAGGGTCACGGATGTTGAGAAGCCCAGGCTGGTGACCCCCTCAAGAGTACCAAGGGAGATCTCCTTGCCCTAGAGGACTCAACTGAAGTCATGCCAGCCTGCTCAGAAAGCTTCCTCACCTCTGGGGAAGGGATGCACTAGCTCATTTCCTTGTTCCTGCACCTACAGGACCTGCCTACCGCACTGCACAAATAGCACATGCTGGTGTCTCTGTGGAGACATGATGAGGGAAGTCAAACACAGGCTTGTGATCAGAGGGCCATGTCCTCAGTTTGATCAGGGCAGTGTCTGTTGACCTCAATGGAGACTTGGTCTGGGCCAGCTCAGTTGCTCGGAGAGCTGGATCATGACCATAGTGCAACACATGGCTTAGGAACCGGATGGCCTGCAGTGGCTAAACAAGCAGACAGTGAAAGGATTTCTTCAGCTTTGAATTCTCTTAGTGGTACCCTTTCAACAGATCAGAACTATCTGTAAGCCTCCACTTTCTGATGTTTATATATCTATGTGTGTGTGTGTGTGTGTGCATGTGTGTGTGTACATATATATGCATATATATGGATGTATGTATATCTATAATGTATACCATATATATGTATATAAATGGAGCACAAGGAACTTAACGGTCACACACAGTGGCTGATAGATATGCCACAGGACCTACAGCCCCAGAGACTGAAAGCCTTGGAGATCTGGGCTCAGAAAGGCTGAAAGGTGGATGAGGAATAGATTTCACCACTTAACAGAGAAGTAGCAATTTCATGTTTTTATCCTGTCCTAAAATTAAACGAAGGAGTGATACAATAAAAGGGGGGGAAAAATCTCAAACATTTCATTGTGATTTGAGCTTTAAAGCCCAGTCTCATCTCCCCCAACCTTTTTCAGTTTACAGGACAGAGGTTTTCAGAAAGAAGATCTCTTCCCACACAAAGCCCTGCTTTTATGTTTTGGGAAATACTGGACAAGCTCACTTTCATAGTTTCCAAACACTTTTCAAACAATGTTTCAACAATGGAAATAAGGAAAAATCAGTCTTTTTCCTGAACAAGCTTGTTTTCAACAGATAAGCATCTTTGACAAAAATCTTCCCTTCAGAAAATTGCCAGTTTCCGCTAGCGCAAGGACCTCTCTTTAACAGAAGTAGTAAAAGGGGCCTGAGCTGCTGAACTTGTCTTGAGTTAAGGGTGTCATTTTATTCTCCATTTCAAAATGTCAGAAAATGCTCTGGAGCAGTGCAACAGGGTGCCTACCAGATGCAATTCGATATAAATGTCCAATGGGAAACCCCGCGTGGTTCACACTGCACATCTAAGGGCAATTCCATAGGAATAATTTGTCACCGGATGGGATCACTGTGATCTGTGCTTCCTTTGTATCCCTTCCCAGTCTGGTGTGTTTGTGTAAGCAGAGGTCACCAGAAAGCTGTCACCGTGGAACGGAGAGCCAGACCCACACCTTTTCCTTTGTTTCTAGGTCCTGCTGTGCAAGGCCGAATCTCCAGGCAGATATCCAGACACCTCAGCCTTCCAGGTAAAGACCACCGCAAAGGATTTCTAGAGAGAGCGTCGGAGCGGGTGAGGGTGCAGGTGTAGCTGGGGGTTCATGATTTGAGGGGGTGTTTAGAGGGGCTCAAGGATTTGGGCTTCAGTCGTGCATTTTTTTGTGGTTCAAGTGCCAAAACTGGAGAACTTGCAGGCATTTTTCCACAGCATGTACAGCCCTGTGAGTCTCAATACAGACATCCCCGCCAGCTTTTCTCTAGTCTGCAGTCAGGGAGGGGCACAGGCAAGAAGAGTCATTTCAGGAGAGACCTTTCCCGGTCTGCAGAGGTCAGAGACCCAACCAAGTGGCCTAGCTGCCACTGGATAAAAGGACGCTTTTTAGCAAGTCAGCCTGGCCCCTCTGCGGACTGAAAGAGCTTCCTTCCTACAACGCCGCCTTCATTCTGCAACTCCTATTGACGGGTAAAAAAAAAATCCCCATGAACTGTTCTGGGCAAAACCTTTTCCTACCAACACACAGAGGCTGTTCAGTGCTGCTGATCCAGATCTATTCATCTGAGGATTAATGAATGGATTAAACCATTAACATAAGAGCCATCTGGTGCGACCAGAGGTCCTTTTTATTTATGTATCTACCAGGAAATATGAGAGAAAGCTTTGCTATTGATGCCAAGGAGGCCGGTCCTGGCATGTGGCAGCACTTGGTCTCAGAAAACTTCTCAAAACTCACCAGCCACAAGAACCAGGCCTGTGGTTTCAACCCCTTCACCCAGCTGTAGGATGCGATCTAATCAATTTTCTTTCTCAGACAAACTGGATTTGAGACAGTTTAACCAAAAATGGAGTTAAGCCAGCACATTTCCATGGGGACTTTGAAATCTTCCCAAATCCTGGGTTTTGGTCCAGCCCTGAAGTTTCTTTGAAAGGTGGTCAGAAGGAATTTTGTCTCAGGGACAAAATATTACAGAACACCAAGTTTTGTTTGCTTCTCACCTGGCTGCTTAGCAAAGGTAAGTTAGTTCCTGGGGAGAAACATGCAGTAAGGTATGGCTTGTGCAGGTGGAGTGAGAAACTAATTCCCTTAGAGGAGGAGGAGGCTAGGTCCCAGGTAACCTGCACCACTCCTGGAAGGAGTAACTTGCGATGGATGTGCACAACATAGCATCATTGCAAACTGCCAGATGGATGGGACAAACCCAAAGTGTTTTGAATGTAGTGAACGGATCTGGATCCTCTGGCTCTAGGATCTGTGGGCGATGGAGTCTCTCTGTGGGGGTTGAGGGGATGAGGAGACTGAGTCCACTGCTGGGCCTGTGCTTATCAGCGTCTAAGCTCTTCAAGGTCAACGAGGAGGCAGGCTGAGCTGGGGTTTGCTGGTCACTGGCTAGGCTAGCTAGGGAGGAAGCATGAGGGAGAGACATGTCTGTCACAAAAGGCTTTTAACAAATGAGCAGGGACATTTAATAAGATGTTCCAGGGAGTATCTGGAAATGCTGGCCAAGAGGGTGATTTGAGCAGCTTTGTCTCTCACTTGGAAGCACAGTCTCCCTCTTGCATGGCTTAGCTTATGCTTGGCTCCCGTCACTATACAGTGAGCTTTTCTTCTGCACGTTCCTCAGCACTTCGGCAAAGGCTGTGATCCAGGGATATAAACAGCCATTTGCCAGAGGACTGAAGTTCCAAAATAGAAATGGAAGGGAGCAAATTTCAGATGTAATATGGAAGGGAAGCTTTCCAGAGCTGGATTAGACTCTGGCATATTTTCCACGGAGTGGTACCCTGGCTTTAACTGCTCTTTGAGTAGGAAAAGGCACAAAGAATGAGAGAAAGGTGATGAGTGAGGAGGACTTGCCAGGTTGTAGACTTTGTCTCCTTCGTTCATGAGGCAGGTTCGATTCTCCATGAATTTCTTCATCTCCCTATAGCACATCTGTGGAACAAGACATAATGCTTCTGCTGTCTGCTAGCTGGAGAAGGAGTGTTTGCAGACATGGGCTGGACCACTAACATAAGGGATGGGGTATTCACCTGGATGTGGGGGTCTACTGGTGCATCTCGTTGTACTGGGAAGACTTTAGCTCATGTAACTGATGTAATTGCTGTGACTTTTGCAGACCTCAGCTCCCCAAATCAACACCAAAATAAAGGGAAAACCAGAAACTCTAGTATAAGCCTTAAAGAGGAAGAGGCTCACCAGGAGCACCAATGCACAGAGCATGCCAGGGCACGTTGTTATGTTGGCTGACCCCAAGTACTTGAAGACCTGGGTCAAGATGGACACAGAGTTTTTCCAAAATAAGAAAAGAATTTCTGGAAGGAGGAGAAAGAGGAGAGGGCATCTCCCCCTTTCTTCTAGCCCAGAAGTTGAGACATTGCCTGGATGAAGGAAACTTGGGTGCCAGTCCATGCTGTATGGTCAGGACACTCTGTCAGAGTGGAAGAACGGCACTCTCATCCCATGCTCTGTACAGACAGGCAGTGCCCTTTCGGGGGACCTGAGAGTTTCCCCCTTGCTTTGAGGAATTCAAGCCCTTTTCTTTTCTCAAACAAATGCAAAATGCAACTCTTCACTTTGGAAGTGAGAAAAACATTTGATTTGGCATGAAGAAATGCTAAGAGCTGCAATGATTCCCACCTTTCCCTTTCACCTTCCTGCCACTAACACCCCCAGCTTGGCCCACAAACTGAGCAGTCTCCTAACCCTGGCTGGAATCTCCCCTGTGAGGCCTTTAGATTGTGGAATTTCTGCTTGGCCAAAATGTATAGATAGGAAGTGAGCACAGTTACATCTGTGTGGAAACTGTCAGGCAGCCTGCTTTCTGAAAGGTGACTCCTGGAAAATTTAGAGAAAAACAGATTTGCATGTCAAGAATGACAGCTGGAGCTGTTTTTATGCAGCAGATACTGCCAAGGAATGATCACTGGGAACAGCATGTTCCCAGTCCTCCTGGAAATTATGGCATGAGGAACATCTTCCCAACCTTTTCTCATTGACTCCCATCTGAGTGCTGCCTTGATGCTCTTGAAGAAACCTTCCAATTTGCACGCTGGGTTTGTGGCTAGGAATGGGATGGAATTCCATAAATCTGTGGAAAGTAGCCCAAAGAACAAGAAGTGCTGTAGTGGGGAAACTTCTTTCATGCTAAAGCACAAAGAATGGCCAAGTGTTGGCAGAAGACAATAAATAACAAGGCCAAAGAAACAGAGCAACTTTCCCCCGAGATAGCGAGGAGCCTAGATAGCTGGAAATGCTGAGCCAAGATGGTGTTGTCCTTTATGCCTTTTCCTCAGCGCTGCAGCAGACTTTTCAGGTCTTGCTGCTGAGACTGTACCATGATGAGGGAAAACTCAGCCCAGTGAATGGTCATGTGTGACCCCAGGAAAGTAGGACATAATGCTTTAGCTCTGGAGGAGGGGCTCCCCCTCTACCCTGAACGAGTCTTGGTGCAACCTGAGCTCTGCTTCCCTGCTTGTGCAGCGGTGGAGGGAGATGTCGTGACCCTCTCATTGATAAGTACTGCAGGATGGACGCACCTAAGGCTTTTGGCAAGAGCAGGCACAGCAGGCCATGCTCTAGTGGCCTCGTTCCTCACACAAAGTCAATGCAAATAGAGGGAACTTCTGTTTTATTTTCTAGCGTCTTTTGCCTCCCTGTGGAAGGACATTGGCAAGGGTCCAATAAAAATCTATATTTCTTTAACAACTGCTTCCCTTGTGATTTGATCCTGCCAGATGGACAAAGCAGGCTCTGGATTTCCATAAGCCCTGTTCTGGGTAACTTTAAGGGAGAGTTCATTTCTTGACTTTCCTCCCCATTCCCTCTCCTCTCCTGCCCTCTCTTCTCCTCTCTAGTCTTGCTTTACCCATCACTGAAGAAGTCTTTAACGTAGAACTAACTTCAACAGCACCAGCCGCTTGTAATGTCCCAAGCATAGGAGGCCACCACTTCCAATCAAGCCATAAATTGGATGTGATGTACAGCTTGCCTGTATGTTGCATGTATGGCATGGATTAAGGAGAAAGCTGAGCTAATGGTGTTGAAATCATTGCTTTTAACACATGGTATCCCTCACATGCATAGTGCACTCTGCAGCACAAAACTCCCAGGACACTGAATTGGATGGGGTCATTATGAAGTTTGGTTTTTTGAATGAGGAGATCTAAGTTAAATTCTGAACCTGCTTCCATCTCCCCGTGTGACCATTGGCATGTTACTAGGATTTTCCCCCTGTTCACTAGCTGAAATTCTGAGTGCTGCAAATCAGGCAGCTCTGTCATCGCTAACTCTCCATCCAGTTCAACATAGTGATGAATTTCACCCTGGTGAACTGATACAAAGGGTGCTCTTGGGTCGCTCTTGTTAGAGTGCCTGCACCTTTGCACAAGCAGTTGTAGCAGTTCCAGGTGAATGCAGTGTACCATAGAAATGCGGGAAATCCTGCAAGTCAGGAGAAAGGTGCAGAGAGTAGTGAAATCCCATGAAGGACAAGGAGGCTGATTCCAGCACGCTGGGCAGAGGGTTAACCAGGTAGGCTCTGTGCCGACTCCATGCAAGTAGCTTCTAAAATTAATAACTTATTTGTGAAGAAGGCATAGAGTTTGCTACCTCACCTTTCCCTCCAAGCGGTTACGCAAAACTATTTATACGCTGTCCTTCAACATCAAGTGATCTGAGTGCTTCACAAGCTTAATTAATTAATTAAACTAAAGGGGGAAAAGAGACAGTGAAATATTAAGTAGAGATGAAAAGAAAAACTGGGGTGAAACAAGCTTTTTTGCCATAGATTAAATCTTAACTGAAATATGTATTCTGAAATTGGTCTGGTTTTGCTAAAATTCAGAAGGAAATCATGCATAGAAGCAGTTCACATAATGACAAAATGGCTCTTTTTTTGTTGTTTGAAAAGATACAGCATTAAAAAAAAGCTGAAATTCTCATGAACTAATCCTGGTATGAATTATGATATTAGCATCTTCCTTTATAGAGAATGTTGAAACTCTTTGTATTTGTTCCACCCTAATACAAATCCAGGCTTCAGATCTCAAAAAGTTCTTGCAAAAATGGAAACGCCAGTCAATGCCCAGCTGCAATTTTCAGCAAAATGAGGAATAATGCCATTCTTCCAGCAGAGCACATGGACCAGAGCTCAGATCTGTCTGCCAGCTCACAGCACATGTGGAAGGGTGTTTCGTTTTCCCTTTCCCTTGGCAGAGGTGGCAGAGGCACAGCCATGAGGGAATAGTTTCTCCTCTGTGCTGCTGCTGTAAGACTGTGCTGCCCCCCACAACCTCCTGAGCCTAATCTGAAATCTCAGAGACCAAGGAGGGGTGGTGAAAGAAGAGGAAATTGCTAGAAAGACCCCTCTGGGTGTGCAAAGCCTCTGTAAGGAGTAACCCTCACCCTTAGCTGGTCAGCACACTTCCGTTTTGCATCCTCCTCCCAATCCTATTAGTATTAGAAAGGGATAGAGCTATAACAGGAAAAGCCTATCTCTTAGTAGCACTGCTGACAGCTTGCCTTTTAAATCTTTAATAAGCACTGGCTTGCACTGCCACTCTGATCTGCTGCATGACAGCATGTGGAAGCAGAAACCCAGTGGTCTGACCCCTGCTAAGGTCTGCTGGATGCTGGGCCGGTGTTTGGTAGCTACCTGGGGATATTCAGTTATTAAAATGCAGTGAAGGAGCCAAGTGCTGAATACTGCGATGTGTCCTCAGCATTGCAGTTCTTACTCCACCAGAAAGTCCTTCCTCCTCCACTTGCACGCCAGGGCCTGCGTGCAGGACCTTGTTCCCATGTCCCATATAGAGGCTGCTGTTCCCTGTGCCCTGTGAGCAACAGCATCTGTAACCACAGGAGAGAAGGGAAAGGTCTAGCAGCAAAGGGAAGAGGGGAAAGATTTCACAAGACCCTTCAATGGCTGAATTCTGCCCGATTTAACCCGCACAGCTCAATTTGGCCCAGACTTCCTCTTCCAGATCTAGATTCGGGAGTGTAGACAGTTTCTCTGTTTTAAAAGGGTGCAAAAATAGCAGCCCTGGGACGTTAATTAGAAACTTTTATAGACTCACTGACACATGGTGACCACACAGACTTTGCCAGAGTTTCTGGGTGAAGATTATTGTTATGAGAAGTAGAAGGCCATGTTTATAGTCTAGGAAAGAGTCAGGAGTATACTCTGAGGAAACACAATTAATTACAGTGGCAATATGCATTGAGCATGTTAGTATTCTGCTGCCCTCTCCTGGATGCAATAACTTATTCTGGCCCACGAGTCTACTGGTCTGTAGAGTCTGAGCCAGCAGGAGAGCATGGCATGGTTGTCTGCAAGGCAGGCGTGTGACACCCCGGCTTCTGTCAGTCATGAAAAGCTACTCAGCCATCCGCCTTTCAGAGGTAGGGACACCCACTTCCACCCTTTGCTTTGGAAAACTACAAAGTGGAGCACTTTTTGTGCGTACACACCTACTCAGGGATTTCCTGGTGACCTTGGTGAAAAAATTCTCCCTTTCCCAGAGCAGAGATGGCTGCACTCCAGGGATGGCTCATGGAGTGCTTTGTGCATAAAAGGTTCTACTTGCACAGCAGAACCAGCAGTTCCCACTGACTCCAGCGGGAGAGGACTGGTGCTGTGTCCTCCGAGCAAGCGCCGTTCAGCTGCTGTGTCCATGGAGCAGGCAGTGGTCTAGCTTTTGGAAAGGGAGAGCACAGGCTTTGTTCCCCATTTGGCACAAGAGGTCACCATTTCAAATAAGTGGAAAGGCTATGGTCTGCTCTAAATCTGATTACTGGCTAATTTACAGTGCTTCTCACCATTTTCAGATCTCAAAAAGTCCTTGCAAAAATGGGAACTCCAGTCATTGCCCAGCTGCAATTTTAAACACAGATGTCCCACAGAGACTCGCTGTTACCTCCATTTGCACAAACTTCAGGACATTGCTCATCTTCAGGGCAGATATCTCAGATAGCAGATGGTCAGGCATCCTGCATGTATATGTATGGAGGAAGAAGGACCTATGAGGACGAGAGTGTGTGCCAGACACAGTATGGGGCTATGTACATATGCACACATGTGTGTATGACTTCACACCAATAGTGAAGATGAAAGCCTCTGGACACATCCATGAGCAGCCCAGAGATGCCAATCCAAAAGATTTATATGCAGATTCCTGGTAGATCCACCCTCCCACAAGCATGTCCTGCAGAGGCAGCAGCCACTGTCATGGGCAGAACAAGTGTAAATGTAACAGCCTGAATTTACTTCAGCCCAGGCCAACAGGATGATCTAGACCTGGGAGATGTTTATAGATATGAAGGAGAGGTAAGTCCCTTCTATGGGCAGGAAGTACAGTTAGGTATGTTTTAGACTTCTCCTGGACTACCAGCTTTCATGTGTCCCAGTTGCATACAACCCTGACCATCTCTCCCTGTGTGTCATTTGCCTTCTAAGACTTTCTTCCTTGGGTCTTGATTTTTCAGGTAGCTCCTGGCTTAGCCTGCCTATTCCTCAATCTTCTGAAATGGAGCAGAGCCCTAAAAAACACATCTCTTCTTCTGAACCCATCCTGGACCTCAAGACAGACATGGCGGCAGCACTTCCAGGTGAGAAACACTTACCATTTTGCTTCTACAGACCATTTGGGCAAGGCTGGAGCAAGAAGAGGCTCCTTCTAGTATCCCGGGCTCCTTCAGTCACATGCAGAGCAACGTACTGGTTGTCTTGATGGCACCTCCACTTAGCAATAGACACTCAATACAGACATGCATTCCTGCTGGCCCCATTTCACAGTCTCTCCCTCTTCCTGCTGTGTCCCATTCCCTCACCCCAAATGATCTGATTTGCTCCCTGGACTCCAGTTATGCCCTTACACAATGGCACTTTGAGCCTTTCTTTTAGCAATAAGCCCTCTTTACTGCCAAGTGGCCAGGAAGGATACAGAGATACATCATAGAGGCTTTCATCAAATCTGTGGCACAGCAGTGCTAGGATACAAAGCCTCTGTTAGAGACTCCATACTAAATAAGGAGGCAGAGACTGTAAAGAATCACAGAACGGCAGAACAGTTCAGACTGGAAGGAACCTTAGGAGGTCTCAAGTCCAACCTCCTGCTCCAAACAGGGACAGCTCTGAGGTCAGACCAGGTTGCTTAGGCCTTGAGCAACTCCATTTGCCAACTCCAAAACCAACTCCCAACTGCAAAACTCCAACACCAATTCCCAAATCCAAAAGCCCAACTCCAGCTGGATTTCTAAAACCTACAAGCATGGAGACTGCACAGCCCCCTAGGCAACCTGTTTGAAGGCTTAATTATCCTCATAATGGAAATGTTGTTCCTTATAGCCAATCAGAATCCCTTTTGTTTCAGCTTCAGCCCATTGTCTCTCATCCTCCCACTATCCACCTCTGTAAAGGGCCTGGCTCTGCCTTCTCAGTAACTCCCTGTAGGTAAAGCTGCTTTCGGGTCCCCCAAAGCCTTCCCTTCTCCAGGCTGAACAAGACCAGCTCCCTCAGCCTCTCCTCGGAGGATAAGTGTTCCATCCCTTGACCATCTCTGTGACCCTCTGCTGAACTTGCTCCAGTTTGTTGATGTCTTTCTTCTATTTGGGGGTCCAAAGTTGGTCGCAGTTTTCTAGATGGGATCTAACAAGGGCTGAGTAGATGAGAATAATAATTTCCTTCAATCTACTGGCTACAGTCTTGTTCAAACAGCCCAGGATGCTGTTGGCCTTTTCTGACAGGGCACAGGGCTAGTTTATGTTCAGCTCACTGCACACCAGGATCCCAGGTCCTTTCCAGCAGAACTGCTCCCCCACTGACCTCTTCCAGCTTGAATTGCTCAACACAGGGATAACTGATGCTGATGCTGTTGTGGTCTGTGGCTTCTGAGCCAGCAAGGCAGCTCAGCAGCGGGTGGCTGGCATTGTTCCTCTTGGCAGAAACAGCACCTCTTGAAAAGTGTTTGCCAGGCACAGTATCAATGACTAATAGCTGCCGTGATACGTGAAGGACTTGCCTGAAGAGATCTGCTTGACAAGAAATGCCTAACGAAAGCCGCTTGTACTTGATATCAAGCACTGAAACATTGACCCTAGGCCAGAGTTTTTGCTGGTGCAAATCAGCATGTCTCCGCTAGCTTGAGTTGTAGCAGCTTAACACGTCTGAAGATCTGGTTCTTCATTGTCACTGGAATTTTACCTATCATCTCTGAATTAGCTCTGCTTTGCCAAAATTAACTTTGTTGTCTTTTGTATCCCTGCCATAAAGCTGGATTCATTTCACTCATAGACCATGACCAAAGCGATACAATCATGCAAATTCTTAGTCAGCTAAAGTCAATCATATAAAATTCACCATGCCTCAGCTGCCAGTTCTGTTGGCCATCCATCTCACATTTCCTCCAAAGAAACTCCTTTAGCAGATTGCATGCCCACATCATTCTCAGAAGAGACTTTGCCAGGACTCGGGACTTCCCAGCATCAGGGCAAAGCAAAACATCTGGCTACCAGTCTTAGGGAGGGAATGGTCATCTCTGAGGCAGTGAGAGTTGGGAGACCCTTGGGGGAATTTCCTGCTTGTTTAAGTTTGCTGCTGCCTCCCCCACCCTCCCCAGGGGTGCCTGAACCGAGGCAGATTAGTGTGGCTGCTAAATTAGCCAGTGAAATTATCACTTGGGCTCAGAATCTACCACTTTACTAATAAGGATATCCTGAAGGAGGAAAGAATATTTGGACTGCACAGAGGAAGAGACTACACTGAGGAGGAAATGTATTCTAGAAGAGAAAGCAGAGTTAGCAGAGCTATTACCCTTCTAAAGCAAAAAAAAGATATGTTTGGGAAATATGAATGATTTCACAGGGATGTATTTGAATTACAGTAATAGGCTGTGCTTGTAGGGCACTCTTTCCTTACAAGACAATTTCTAGCCATCAACTAGTGTTGAGAGTACAACTCGCCTCACTTACGTAATGTCAGCTCCTGCCATCTGCGTGTTGAACTCTGGAGAGAAGAGAAAATAAGGAGGAAGTTAAAGATTAAAGCCATCATGGGATGAACTTAGAACAGCAATTAGCCTGGTGATGGATATAGTGTCATTGTTTGCTGAGGGATTTTGAGGGTGATGGGTGCTGATGTAGTTCACAGAAGGAACTTGACTCTGAATTAACTGCAAAAACACGTCCTTTATTTGTTCCATATCCAAACAGAACCCAGGTGTCCACAAAAGTAATGTATAACAAAAGGTGTACCTAACTCAATATATTCATCTATCATTCATGATAGATACATTGAGCTAAAGTCCAAAAAGTCTGAATTACACAGCTTTCCTTGATCCAGCATACATGTGTGAATTCCTACAGCACACACACTGCCAGATTGCATGCATTTCTGCAGCATACACATCCCTGGGACGTAGGCATTTCCATGTTATATGCATTCCTGCACTGTGTGCATATATGTGTGTCTACATATATATATATGTATATATACACACATAAATATATATATAACCATACGTATACATACATAAATATATACTTGCACTCCAGCAAATACATACTGTATTTTGATGAGAGCTCTTGAGAGTATTTTGTTTCCTCTGACCACACAATCAGGTACAGTGATTCTGCAAGCTAAACATACCCTAAAGGAGGTGAAGCTGTGGCCTTCGTACCAGCAGAAGATGAAAAAAGCAATGTTTGTGAGTCCATCACCATCATACACTTCCCAAGCTGTATCATAGAGGGACCTAGGCCAGGAGGAATGGGAGGGGGACTGAGCTCCTGTCCCCTCCACAGCAAGAGGCAATCCTTGGCATTGGTCATCCATGCCACGTATAACACCATCAGATGCCATTGACCAGTTTCCCTGCACCGTTGAGAGCTAGACCCTCCCTCAGGGGCAGTGGCGTGTCTCAGTCACACCCTGGGAACAGACCTGAAATCCCCAAGCGGAAAAGCATGGATTCTCTCACACAAGCCCACCTTCGTGGTGCTGGCGCAGGTGACACACAGTCACCACAGGTCACACAGGCACTATCGAACAGGAAAGCCAGAAAGGAGAGATCCCTCTAGCTGAAACTGCATCTCTCCAAGTATTGCACAAAGGCTGAAACTGTTTTGTGGAAGTTTTGTGCACTCTGGGCCAACTCTCTTCCCCTCCAGCAACACAGAGTCGCCAGGCCGGGCTCAGGAGAGGGACCAAGAGACCCCTTCTAGCCTTCTTGCTCCTGAGTAAAATGGCCCCTCTCTCCTGCTGCTGCTGGTGGCAGCTCCTCTTTGATTTTAATTTCACATGGTGCTGCCTTGCCCCTTGTTCCCTCATTCTGCCATTTCAGTTCCTGAATCCATATAGCCTCCTCCTCACAGTAAAGGACAACCTGAATGGTAGAGAAAATCTTGATTATTCTATCAAGGCTGCAAGGTCAGGTCTGTCAAGAGATCCAGCTTGGGGTTGTTGGGTTTTTTGTTTTTTCCCCTTCTATTTCTTGCTGTGATGTTGCAACAGCAGGAACTGATTATAAGCATAACAGCAAGGAAGAGTCAGGCTAGAATTTCTTCCACCCATGAAATGAGTTTTGGCTCAAGCCAGTCTCTGCTCCTGCACATCACAGATAACCAGCTTCACTGCCATTTTTTGCTGAGCTTGGTGCTTTCTGCCAAGGGATCCGCGGCCTCCGTGGAGAGCTAGCTCAGCACTGATGGGCATCACCAGACCTGTGTGGCAGGGGAGCCAGGGCCTGGATACGAGGTTGAAAGCAAAGTGCATTGGTACAGCTGCAGGTGAAACTCGCAGGGCTATCTGCCAGCTGGATTAAGGCCACTAAAGCAAAAGCAGAGCCTGTGCTGATAAAAAAAAAGATATATTCCACCACAGGGGATAGAAAGGGCCTTGGCTTTTAGCAGGGAAGTTTAAAATGCGAGGCCGTTTGTCTATCCTGGTCCTGCCACCCCAGTGTCCTGCCGGGGTTGCCATAGCAATTAATCCATTCACAGTGTTGCCAGTGCTGCAGATTTAGCAGCAAGCTTTGCTGGCACAACTGGTGTTACTGAGGCTCCCGGGAATGCAGAGGTTACTGCTGAGGGTGTACAGGGACAAAGACATGTATTTATGCAGAGTCTTGTCCTTCTTTGCTGAAGTAAGAGGGATTAGAGGCAGCCAGAAGTGCAGAAATCAGTTTTCGGGCTCTGCTTGACTTTCCAGTGAGCAATTTGGGCAGAGGCAAGATCTGAGATTCATGGGCTCTAGGAGCTTCCCCAGCAGCAGCCATTTGGCATCAGGCACGGATAAGTTGCAGATATATCCTGTGCATCCAGGAGAGCATCCAGCCTATCCCGATAACCACTCGGAGTCAAATAACTCAAGGCTGACACAGGCAGGCACTTCCCTGAGGAAGCTACTCTTGACACGCAGAATCAAGTCATTTCCATCACCACCTGCCTTCTGCACAGGGTCTAAGCTTGCCATCCCTATCGCACTCTCGAGCAAGAGTTCACTGAGAAATATTTTGGACAAAGAGTAAATCTGTCCCCCAAATGCAATTTTAGGGCAACCTAAACTTATGCTGTATTATTGAAGTGAACTGTTCAGGTCCCTGCCCTTCTTCTCCGCACACACCCATACACAAACTAAATACACTCTTCCAGCTCCTGTTGTGAAACTTTTCCCCATCCTTGTGTTTTTGTGTCACGATGCCCTAAATTTGAGAGGCTAAAGAGGAGTTAAATAGGCTTGTAAAGGAACTGGGACATTTCTTTCTGACCCCAAACAATGTGGGGTTTTTTCCATGTAAAATCTGTAAGAAAAAGAACTGTTGAAATAAGACCATGAAATGAAAACACTCCATGATCCACAAAGCTCTGCTTCTACCTGTATTTAGGAGGGTTCCCTGTGGTGCTTGGCTCTCTGCTTGGCTGCCTGGTACGGATATAACCCTCTGTGAGAGACTGCTTTTGGCTGGGGGAAAAAAAAATGTCCCTGTTCTATCTGGGGGAGATTTGGGTCTCTCCAGAAAATGGTGCGAGAGACACAGCAATCTCTGAAGTAAACACAGCCGAAGCTGTGACTGAAGATCTCTCATCTGGCTGGGGAGGTGCCACAGGAATGAACTGCTCTTCACCTGTCCGTGTTGGGATCTTGCAACAAACCCCTTCTAATGCTGCTTTGCCACAAGCTATCTGCCTCATGAACATTTCCCCAGACAAGGCCCTTCTGTCATAGGTCTTTGCTGCAAATTGACAAAGGAGGGTCAAATCCCAATCAACCCTCAGGTTTGCAAAAATCTCAGAGGGAGTCTACACTCAGCATGGCAGGTGTAATGGCAGAGGGACAGCAAAGGACGTATCCGAGTGCAGTCGGTGGGGCAAAAGGAAGCTGGCTTTGTTTGGAGGGAAGGCTGTGAAATCTGGAATAAAAAGGTCCATCTGTCGAAGCAAGCCCTGTCTGCAGCTGGGCTGGCGCCTGAGCATACTGCTTCCCTGAGACCTACTGGGCCACTTGGAAAGCCAACCACACACAGATCCCTCTTAAAGCTCAACATCGTCTTTCCCAGAGAGCAGTCAGCTCCCTGCCTTTCCCAGAAGAGGAAGTGGAAATGTCTCATCCAGAGCCACAGGAATATGCCACAGCCTTTGGGCTTGTTCCCAGATCAGATCTTTTCTGGAGCTAGAAGCACTGACACAAAGAACCGAACCAAACAGTATGAGCCTGGGCCCCAGGCTCCTGGCACACAGCTAGTTCATCTCCCTGCCAAGTACTCTGGAAAAAAAATGCTATCCAAAAAAGCAGCAAGGGGTTGGGACAGTGTGTGCTTTCCCCCTGCAAAGCACCAGCTCAGAGTGTGCAGGAGCCTGTTAATTGCACTCAGCAGGATTTCTATCAGCACCATAGGGCTGCTCTGGAAGTGTCACTTCAGCACTCTGATTGATGCTCTAAAACAGACAAAAGTGTCACATAGGAAGGAAAGTCTGAGAAAATTAAATAAGAACAAAATATGCAGTCTACATAACAGATACTTTTTCCCAGCTGAGTAACTGGAGTGCAGTGAGGAGCAGTCAGAAGAAAAGCAGTAAGGTGTGTTAGGACCAAGGTAGGAGCTATACCTGCATATTGCCAGGCACAGGCTGGCCCCACAGAGCTTCTTATTGCTGTAGATAAGGTACAAAAACGTGAGGGAAGGCAAGCCCAAGGAAAAATGAAGTTATTGTTCCAAAGCTACAGAGAAGATCAATGGTAAGGAAACATCATGGAAGACTTAGAGCAGCACCTGGCTGCTCAAAGCCTGGAGCTTTCAATGTCAGGTTTGGTCCAGACCAGCCTCTAGCCAACATAGTCCTCACACTCTTGGAATCACTAGCACTAAGAAAGAAAGCGCATGCTTATCCTCACAGCACACTCTGGTCTTTTAATTGGGGCCATAAAGAGCCTGATTGGAGAGACAGGGTTAGGCACAGATTCACAGTTCCAAGTATCCTGTACCAGTCATGGGAGCATCTGCTGGTTTCCCATGTAGAAGAGTGGCCAAGATGAACATCTGCGCTTTGACATCTATCTACTATTGAATCCTGCAAATTCCAGCATGGAGTTGTCTTCCCTTGAAATACTTCTGCAAATCTGAAATGCTTGTGGCTCCAGTCCAGTCCTTAGACATCTGGAAACACATGTGCCGGTGGAGATGAACACTGGGGCTGTGATATTTGGCCAGGAGGAGGCTAGTGTTACAGCCCTGTATGAAGAGAAAATAAAAAACTGCTCATATGTACATTTCTCAATGTGTACAAGATCATTTTTACAGATGTTAGCATTAAAGCAGCCACAACAGGCTATGAGAGAACATATTCCTAGTAAATGAGATGAAAGGAAGCTAAGTAAATTGTTATGAGTAATTACTGAGTATTTCCAAAGGCCAATCATTAAGAGTCACTAATTCCCTTATGCAAAGTCTCTTGGCTGTTTACAGATGGCCTTTTTCTCTTCATGTAGATGCTAGGCCTCAACTACTTCACCACACCTAAATTAGCAAAGTTATATTGCTTGTACCTTCATAAGATCTGGACCAAGTTGTACACTCACATGGGGACTGTGTGCTGGAGACATGCAGGAATGGACTGAAGATCACCCTCCTGGCAGATTCAAAAGAGCTATAATCCCTTGGCAGACACATACTCTAGGAGATCTTTCAGTGTGGCTCTACCCTGTTGAGCTGTGCTGTGCTCCCCCAGCTCAGCAGCCTGTGATGTGTCCCAGGCGGTCACAGATAGTGGATTGGATTTGCAGGAGTGTGGATTCCGCAAGTTTGGTAGCTGACTTGCCAGCAAGTCTGCAGCTGAATTTCAACCTACCCTTCCCAGAACATGCAAAGGAAATCAGCAGTCTGTTATGGAGAGTGTATAAGAACAGTATCCAAGAGACTTAGGTTTTGTTCTCAGGCTGGTATATGGGACAGGTGACCTTAACAAACTTTGTTTCTTTGTGCCTAAAATGGGAATAATGTACTGCAAAATGCATTGATAGCTTTAGACAAAAAACGCTATACCAAGCTAGCTAACGTTATTGGATTGCCTTGTAGCTGGGGTGCTGGAGAAGAGCTTAAGAGATTTGAATTCAGTTCCCAGCTAAGCCACAGAATCATTGTATGAGTTTGAGTATGTCAGCTTGTGCTCCCTATGCCATAGTTCCCCATTTCACAAAGGCAGTTGTGAGCCTCTCAGATAAGATGATCAAAGTGGTATAAGAACTTAGAGATTTCATTCCATCAGTCAAAGAATTTGGGGCTAAGATGCATCCTTGTGACATTCTGGAGAGATTTGTCAAAGAAAATCCAGTCTTCAAGGTTTCTTCTCAGTGATGGATGACATTTTAGTTTTCCACCTCTACTGATTTTAGTGGTGGAGCTGTTCAAGTAAATGTCAAGATAAAAAAGAAGAGGAAGGAAGAAGGAAAAAAAATAAAATCCCAAACCCTGTCCTTTTGAAAAGTTTTCAGGGAGAAATAAAATCCACCTTTACATTTTCTGCTTCCATGGGGGGAAAAGTTGAGGCTCAAATCAGGAATTTAAATTAGAAATACTTTAACCCTGTTTTATGTATGTGCTGACAGAGCTGCTTAAAAAAATCAGGTTAGAAATTTAGATAAAATGAGGCTTTTTCAGTGCACCATGTTTGAGAAAAATCTTTGCTTTGTTTTCAAAGCTTTTTTCTACATTTTTCTCTTTTGATTTTGAGAAACGTGGGAAGTCATTTTCTCTCCATTCTCTAATCCCACATGTGCTGCTCATCTGTACAAGTCTCCCTTTTCCATATGTTGGCTTCTCCATGCACACAGCAGTGTTGCACAAAGGATGATGAGACAGACTTAAGTGCACAAGGATCTGCTCATGGAGTCCATCGCTGATGGCACACATTGACTCTGACCATCAAAGTTACCTTTGGGGAAAAGGAAAAGAAAAGAACAAAGAAAGAGTGAAAAGGCACAGGTAAAATCTTCCAGGAAGAGAAGCAACGGGGGTCTCCACAGCATAACGGACTCTCACAGCCCCTCTGCAGCGCTGCCGGGCCTTCCCATAACACCTTTCCTCCAGTAACTGCAGAGTTTTCACCAGGACCTGCTCACAGACCCTTCTGATTGCTCTCACTTATGTTAATAGTGATGACTGGAACACATTCGATCAGAGCAGATGTTGCAGCACTAATTGTTGTATGGCTTTGTGCAGGTGCATTAATGGGTAATGCTTATTGGCAGCCTAAATGGTTATCAGCTACTGATGTTATCTACTAAGCTCTGCTTTTTCCCTCATATAAAGTTATAGACAGAAAACTAAGTGGGGGGGTGAAAAAAGAGGGAGGATAAATCACATGCCAATGGCAATCACTTCCTATAAAATCTGACATAACTGACATAATTTCAGAATCCACCAGTGCGAAGCTACAAAGGCTGGGGCATTTGTAATACAAGGGTAAAAAGTACGGCCCTAGCAGTACGTAGGGGGATGTAGGTGGAAGGTGGCAAAATGACAGGCAGACGGCAGTGTTATAAGTGAAAAGTTAGAGAGTGGCAAATGGAAGGCCCTTGGCGTTACTCAGGTTAAAGCTCTGTGCAACAGCAGACTTTCAAAAATGTTTTGAGAGGAAGCAGCAAAAATTACTGCTAGGTAATACTGCTGCTCAGAAAAGCAAAAGTTGTCATTGTGAGGGGAAAAAAGTCTCCATGCATCTGATTCAACCAAAAAAAAAAGTGCAAATGAAAACCAAATAAAGAAGAAAAACACAGCCCTTCCCCCAAAGATTTCAAAGAACAGACAGGCCGATGATTCTGCCAAAAATATTTAGGAAAACAGGATCTTTAAGGAAAAAAAAAACCTTTCAGACAAATCTTTGCTAGAACAGCCAAACCTGCAATAAAAAAAGGATTTTGAAAATTCTTCCACAGCTGTGGAGCAGGGTCTGGCTCTAGGCAGTCGCAGAACTGCCAAGTGCTGGACCCACCATGCGGTCAGAGCCCTCAGGCACCTGAGGACCCCTCTGGCTGTCTCATCATTGAGTCTGTCGCATGCCAACAGCACCTCCAAAGCTCTGGAGCCCAGAGTCTGCCTTTCTCTTAGCTGCTTCTGGCTGGGCTGTTTCCTCCAAAGAGCAGCATGGCAGGTACCGTGGGGCAGATAGTACCAGCACCGAATGTCGTTCCTTGAATGGCATCAGGGGTGAGCAAGGATGTGTTTGAAAGTTCTGCTGTACTTGGTGACATGCCCCTCTCACCTTCCTTCCAGGTATTAGTAAAAACTCCCTGAGGTTCAGCTGTAGATGCATATGTTGCTCTTTGCAGACCTGAGGTGAGGGAACAGGAGACTCTATGCTAAATGCCTTTTTATCAGTTTCCATTAAGTTTTCTCCCTGAATGATTTTCTCTGGCAGCTGGTAATTGAAACAGAGTGGCTATTTCCAATGCAGAGTCACTGCTTGTTTTCCACTAATGTTAACAAACAAAAGTGTGTGCAGCCTCTGCCAGAGGTCTGCAGGAGGCTGTGCAATTTGTTCTTCCATTTCAGGCTTCCTTTCCTCTTAGGTTTCTGGTTTGGACTGTTCCTGCACTCAGCATCCTTCAGCACCACCACAGAGCAGGCCACAGAGCATATGAAACTCATAATCTTTTCAGAGTCATCCTAGCCTACACTGGGCTGGCCCCAAGGCTCAGTCTATAGTCCTCTTTTGACCTCTCTGCAGTTGTCTGGGTGCCCAGGACCACTGATGCTGGCCTGTATGTACAATGCAGAGTGGGACAGCAAGAGCTGAGCTTGCGCAAGTCCCAGGATTGTGGAGCACCTTCCCAGGTGAGCACACGAGGCCTCGGCTCAGCCCAGTCGCCCAAAGGGAGTGTCAGATGACTGCAGAAGAACTGCCCCCACATCTCAAAGAGCTCAGCCACTCGTGTGGCTATACCGCAACTTTAGCTTAAGATGCAGCATGTCCTAATGGGTTGTGCAAGTTCCTGCTCCTAACATGGCTCTCTGATTTTCTTTCCCCAGTCAACAGCACACCAGAGGCCCCTGGGGAGCCAAAGCAATGCCCAGAGACAAGGCAGGACTCAGCCGACCTGAGCAGTGCGTACGACTTTGCAACCACTGACACAAGCAGCTACTGCAAGCCGGACCCAGCTCTGGCCATGAGTGAGAAACTCCCAGACACAGGTCCACAGTCAGAGGAGGAGGATCCCAGCCCCTCCGACTCGTTGCCGTGGCCAGAGGCCCCTGAGGAATTCCCACCCTGCCCCAACACCCTGGATTTCTCCAAGTCCTTCAAGAAGCTGGAGGAGGTGAAGCAGATGGGGCAGAGGAGTAACAGTGACAATTCAAGTGTCAAGGAGAATGGGGTCGGGGGTGGACCTGAGGCAGCAGCCATGAGCGAGGAGAGGAAGGCACTGGCGTCCGAGCTAGGGAAGTGCATCGAGGACTTCCGGAAGATCAAAATCCCTGCTGCCTTTCCCAACAAGAAGCGGCAGTGGCAAAGTGAGCTGCTGAAAAAATACCATCTGTGAGAGGACAGGCTGGGACTGAGCCTCCATTGAGGGGAGGATGGCCTCCGACAGGGGTGGAGGTGGTAATTGGAGTCTTTCCACTGAAGTGCCCTGGCGAGTGGGTGACGGAGGCTACCCCATGCACCTGAAACGAAGAGAGTGTGTGTGTGTGTGTGTAGGTTACTCGTTCAGCCCCTACAACAATCAGAAGGGTTGCAGGCCGATAGCCATGACGGCATGCTGCTTACCACGGCAATGGGGAGAGCGGGGGTGATGCATGATATGTGAAGTGGCTCAAACACAGATGGAGAGGTCAGAAAAAGGAAGGGTCCCAGGATGAATCTTCAGGGCCAAACCTACCGTGCAGCAGAATTTCCCACATTCATGATAAAGAATTTTAGTGACATTTCAAAAAATAAAATATCGTTGATGTAAAAAATGAATTCTAGTTTCCTAATTTCTTTAGTACAGATGTTTGAACTTAGCTGTTCAAAACTCCACAAGTGATTTAGGCATACAGTTTTCTTGAAATTAATGGAAGTTGCATATCTAACTCCCCTGTGGTCTGGTCAAAATTTCTCCATCTGTAACACTGACAAGCAGAAAGCTGGGATGCAACAAAACCTTTTTGTGTGTGTGGAGTCATGATGTCCTGCTGATTTTTTCTTTTTTTTTACACAAACACTTGAACAGAGTCAAGTTCATCATTTGGGTCTATGGCCAGAAATGTGCCAGTGAGAGGATGCTGCCTCTGGGAAGCTGTGCATGAGCTGGCTCACATCCCCCTCCTCTTGTACACCCCTAGCTTCCTGGCTACACTTTATTTCCCATGCTGCTCCATTTCTCCTGCCTGTGACCCTTCCCGCACTATAGGTGCTGTTGGCTGTCGAAGGAGCCCGACCTTGGAAGGAAAATGAGAGCACAAATTGTATGAAGGACATTGTGTGTCTCACTGCAGGTGTGAGACTCACACCACAAGTGTGAGAAGGAGGAAAGGATGTTCAGTGGCAATTGAATGAAGTGGAGAGTCAATGCAGGGGACGAGGTAGTGGTGGATCTTAGTGCCTCTTGCTATGAGCATCTCACAGCTTTTGCAGTTGGTCAAGGCCCTTGTTCTTGGCATGGTCCCTTTTTTCTTTCTTTTTATTGGTAAAGTAGGTCTCCAACCTCTGTGACCATGGAGAAGCAGTCAGAGAGCAGCAAACAAGGAGCTGACAGATCAAGGTCTTCAGGAAAAACAGGCAGAGAGGGGATTGCCCTCTACGTGAAGGACTAGCTTGGATGTATGGGGCTCCTCTATGGGATGGGTGACAATTTGGATGGGAGCTTGGAGTCAGGATCAGAGGAGAGGCCAGTGCGAGTGACACTGCAGTGGGAGACTGTTACAGACCTCCCCAACAGGGTGAGGAAGTGGACAAAGCCTTTTTTAAATAACTTAAGGAAGTCTCTGAGTCACAGGCCTGGATCTCATAGGAGACTTTAACCACCCTGATATCTGCTGGAATGGCAACAGAATAGGGGGAGCAAGCAGTCCAGGAGATTTTCTGGAGCGTTTCATGGATAACTTCTTGGTACGGGTACTGGATGGGCCAACCAGGGGTGATGTACTGCAGGATCTGCTGGTCACCAGCAAAGAAGAACTAGTTGGGGCTGTGGTAATCAACGGCAGCTCTGGCTCTGGCAACCAGAAATAGTGGAGTTCAAGATCTCTAGAGGGGAAGAAAGCCGGTTAGTAAAGTGCAGACCTTGGCTGACCTGCACTGTGACCCTCTCGTCAATCTCTTCCATGGGATCATAGGGAAAGAGGGAACTGGGTTTTTTTTCAGAGTTCCTCACTCTAAGGAGTCCCATTAGATAGTCCCCCACATCCCACCTCCCACCACCTCCAGCACCAGCCTTGTTCCCCAGCAGATCAGAGAAGTTTGGGAACGGTAGTAGCTCTGTGGACAGCAACTTTCCTCACACCCATTCCTTGCTACGGCTCTTGGGATGATTCAGGGAAATCTCTGTATGCTCCAGAGAAACCACCTTGTGCTCTGACTGTGATCTTCAAGCAGCTCCATAGATGAAGAATAAGAAAGAAACATCCAACAATTATGCTCCAGAGCAGCCCTCCCACCCTGATGAAATACACAGAAGAATTCTGGCTTCTTTTTTAGATTAAACAAAAACAACCAAATGAAAAACTTGCCAAGTTTTTGCCTTGGTGAAGCTTTGTCAGGAGTAAGTAATTGCTTGGCCTGTCAGGGAAGCAGACATGGGAGGTCAGATTTACATTCTTTTTCCTTTTATATGCAGCCACACTACAAAAGCGGTTACAGGAACTTGGACAGCCAGAGCAATGCAAGATAACGCTGGGGCAACATCCTTTTTGAAGCAGAGTTGGCAGTCAGTAAAAGCCTCAATGAAGTGGGAAACCACATCATCCCGAGTCCCCTGCACAGGCCTTTCAGTTCCTGGGAGACAGATGGCCACAGAGCCCAGAAGAGCAAAAGAGCTGCCAGAAGAGATTGAATCAGAGTGCATCAGATCTGGAGCATGTCCATGGCTGTGCTGGAGGCTGGAAGGAGTAGCATGAGCTACTAAAGATGTTGCTAGTGCTAAGACCAGATGTTAAACACCCCCTCCAGACAGCTCAGGGCCCTGCTATTGCTTTCTCCTGCCCAAGCCTGAGCGTAAAGGGCTGTGGGGACGTCCTTGCTGCAGTCCCTGGGGGAGGCGGACACCTTGGGGGCCCATGCGTGTTTGCCTGTACTCACCTCAGCCCCGTACCGAACCTCCAGAGACAGAGGGCAGGGTGAGGAGGACCCCTTACCAGGGCGAGTGACCGTGCCACCTGATCTGGCAATGAAGGGTGGCCCTGCGCCAGTCTCTTTATCTCCCAAAACTCAAAGTGGTGATCAGGGCTTCTCCCACCCAAAGGTCTGTGCTAGCTTAGACAGGCTCCAGCCAACCCAGTCTTTTCCATACAGTCTGAGCAGCTTCTGATTACAAGAAGCATCAGCACTGCCCCAAAACTGGTTGCTTGGTAGCAGGGGCAGACTGGTTTGGGGAAGAAAATGGGTGGATTGTGCTTGGCAGAAGCCCTTGGAGGTCCTTCCACCTCCGTTCGGTTTCCCTTTGATCACATCCATCACAGGTAGCTGCTCTGATTGCAAATGATAAGCACTGAAAGAATTTGCCCATCTTAGCACAAGCCAGTTCTGCACACACAAAAAAGATAAATGAACTGCTGTTAAATTGGGCCCCAGCCAACTCAAATGACCTTTAGAAAAGAATTCTCGAGTGCTTTGTAAGGCTGTGGCGCAACAGAAATCCTGCCTGGTAAATAATAATGAAGAAATATCAGCACTGCTTGAGCCACTGGGTAAAAACGCTGGCTCCTCAATCTCAGAGGTCTGATTTAGCTTTCTCGGGAACTGTGCATGTTGGGTTGTAAAGCATTTTGGGATCTCCAGACTTTAACTACATGTGAGTAGTGATCATGAACTGATATATGAATTTTCTGCCTACTGCATGGTGTAAAATGGGAAGTTTGGGGTGTTCTTTCCTGAAAGCTGCAGCAAGGTATAAAAGTCAGCCTTGCATTAAGATGGAAGTGGGCATTAAGAGTGGTCATAGAAGGAGAACTGGTCTGGTCCACCGGGATTCATTTTGATCTGTGTATGTTTCCAAAAATCACACCTGAAAAGTTTCCACA
This sequence comes from Dromaius novaehollandiae, assembly GCF_036370855.1. Classification (NCBI taxonomy): domain Eukaryota; kingdom Metazoa; phylum Chordata; class Aves; order Casuariiformes; family Dromaiidae; genus Dromaius; species Dromaius novaehollandiae. The sequence goes on from NC_088108.1 coordinate 3,604,361, forward strand.
CTTAATTAACCATCAGCAGAGATCATTGTTCCGGATATTGTGTAGCCAGGTAGTCCAGGACTTTCTAGTTATATTTTACATAATTGACTCTATTTTTAACTTAATCTGCAATTAATTAGAAACTGGAGCTTACTGTAGGTGTAATTAGAGCTTACATTTCCATAGCACCTTCCATCTCAAAGGTCTCAGGAAGCTATCTATACTCCACCATGTACATCTCATGCACCTTCACTGTGCCCATCTGTGGCATGAGAATAACAAACCTAACAGTGAATAACAACAAAGCAGAGTATGGTTAAACACAGCTCACTATTAGGTCAAGATTCTGTGAAACACTTAATGAGGCTCGAAAGAGTAACCCTACTGGAATTAATGGAACTATTCGTTTAGAAAAAACCAAAGCGTTCACCAGCAAAATTACACAAATCCTGAAGACCTTTGCAAGATCAGTGGCTTCAGGTACACACAGGTACTGACAAACGCACATATACACACATCGGTGAAATGACAAAGAAATGGTTAACAATACTAGTTCTTGGCCTATAACTTCATAGCGGAAAGTTTCCTTCACCCTCCTCCACCCAGAAGTTTCCTTGCATCTTCGTCCTGTTGAATAAGACCCCTGGAAAAGACTGGAGGCCACTGGTGTGATGTTTAGCTCAACATCGTCACCTTTTCCCTGGGAAAGTTGCCACTCACTGACATGCATTTGGAAGGAATCTGTCATAATTTAAGCCTGCTGTAGGAACTGAGGCAACTGCCTCAGCTGCAGCTTTCTGAAATGTGCATATCGTACTAATTCTGCCCAGGTAAAGCTGAAATATGAAAAGAAATTAGAAGGGAAAAAAGTGATTATACAGGACTGCCCCAGAATAACTAATATCCAATGCATTTAAGGAATGAGTGTAAAGGAACAGCTAATTATTAATGGTGTCATTAAATTCTTGGGCTAAACAATTAGATCCAGCAAGCAATTCCTTCAGAGGCGGCAGCAGCAATCAAACTATGAAAGGATAATTTGCATTTTTTTTCCTTAATTATTTTGCAGTTCTCAGTTGGAAGTGTGAATTTGGAACAAAAATGGCTTACAGCTTTTTAGGGAAAACCTATTGCAAACTGCCAGGGAACAAAAGCACCACAGTCTTTGGTAATTTTCATATCACATCTCTTAGAATAACGCAGCTTGGCCGGGCTGCCCATCCAGGGCACTGTGCTCCCCAGCCACCAGTCTTGATCCACTCCCTATCCTCAGGCTTACGTGTCAGCCTACAGGATATGCAGGCTGGACCAAGGCTTCTACAGGCTAATAGACAGGCAGCCGCACACACACCAGGGCTGAGCTGCGGTCTGAATCCTTATTACTCCATCAGTTACACGCTGGGAAGCTAGAAGCTTGAGCCCCACGCTAACACCAGAAATGCTCCAGCATGGACTTCTGGGTCTAGGCTCATTGCTAAATTAAAAAGCTAAATGTTCACAGCAGCATCGCCTTAAATATTGTGTGTTGTAATTTATCTGTGGTTCTTTCCTAGGCTGTAATCACTCCTTCTCTTGATTCTGGTGGGAATAGGAATGAAAATCATATTCTGATGTAGGCCACACAAATATCCGCACTGAAATGTGGTTTATGTGTGCGTGTGAGGGGGGCCTGGAGCGGGTGGGGGTGGGGGAAGTGGGGCCTTCTGCATCAGTAATAGCTGCTGCTCAGCCTCTTGGAAGAGCTGCCCGGAAAGGCACAGCTGGGTTCGCTTTGGTGCAGGAGGAAACCAGGAGCTTTGAAGCACAGCTCCTCTGAGGGGTCTGTAGTTACTTATTCATCTCTACTGCAGCCCTGGCAGAGGAAGCCTGTTACTGAAGACGTATGGGGTTTAGTGCCCGGAGACCACCCGCTGCATCTGCACTACAGACAGCATCAGAAGAGGCAGCCCACAGCCCAGCCTGGAGGGGCTCCTGCCTCTTCGTCTGTAATGTCCCTGAAGTCCCATTCTGCCCAGAAATAACCTAATTCCCAAAGGAATAGCACAGTGGAAATGATGTCTGAGAAGGTGAGAGAAGCTAGACGCCTCAGCAGAAGACGTGGTTATCGCCCCTCTGCTTACTTCTCTGTTCTGTGGGGGCAGGAAGGAGTCCCTGCTGTGGGCCGACCCCCGTGCAGGGTGCTGTGCTAGCGCGGATCAGAGGAGTTCAACAAGGCTGAGTCCTATCAGAGGTGCCTGAGATACTTAAAACTGAAATACACAGGGTTCATTTCATTCAATGTAACAGAGCATGTATCGCGGGTTAGGAAGAGCTTGTAACGCGACTTACTCCTGTTTATTCTTTAATATTTGTCCTTCTTTATTCAGAATGGTGCTCAGTTCTATTTGATTTGGGGAATCAATTTTCATTTGTCTTCATGTTCCAGGTAAGTAATATTTTTTCAGAGGAAAACCTGCTTCACCCCATTTCACTGAGTAAAACATGTAGCTTTTGTCAGGCTTGTGCAACAACCAAACCACGATGCTGGGCAGGACTTGTTCTACCTCTGCAGCAGCAGTCAGCGCACAGAAGAGCTCAAGCAAAGCATGGAGAAAAGAAGGGTGCAGACATGGCTTTGAGGAACTCTTTCACTCTCTGGACACCCGTGCTCTACTCCGAAGTCCATGAGACATGAAGCTTATTTTCTCCCAGATACTTTGGTACCTGGTATCAGTGGGAGTGATATCAAGTTTACCTACTTCAGGGAAAAAGTCCTCCCTAAGCAGAACCCTGGACAAGGAGTCTGGAAACAGGGTTTTATTTCTGCCGTTGACCTGCTGTATGATTCTGGAAATACCAGGTACACACTATTTGTGCAATAGTGTCCATAGCACAGGCATCCTTTGTAAGGTGTTTGAAGCCCACCCCAAATTAGGAATGATTATTCTGGCTAAGTGTCTTGGCTTTTGCTTTTAAAGTGACACTGATATCCTCCCTGGGCTTTATGCAGTGTTGACACATCTGGCTCTCCAAAATGGACGGTGAAGGCCACAACACCTAGTACAATTCAGGCTGCACGTCTCAGTCCACCTCACTTCCATCACTTGAAGCTAGTGTGATCACAAATCTGGCTGTCTAGGAGCTCAGTGTCCTCAGTCAGTCTGAACACCCCAGTTATACTCTTGGCTGGTGATTACACATCATGTTCGCTGCTAGTGGAAAGCATGTGCCCAACTGATGCAGGGTCATGTAGCACATCTTATCCTGAGCCGTGAGCTCTCTCCCCATCTTGGTGACAGTGCAGGAGAATCAGAGATCATTGGGACACCGCACTATCTTCCGCCAAGGGAATAAACATCTCTGCTTCTCCTCTGTATTTATTTTCCGCAAATGCCTCAGCTTTGCTTGAGCAGCAGGAAGCCATTAATTACCCTGTGACAGTGTTCCACAGGCATCCCTTAATTGAATGTCATTATTTCTTAATTAATTAAATACCAATTAATTATCAGGAACATTGCATGACATGTAACAAATGCCATCAGCTAATTGAGACAGAATAATTTAAAACCCAGTAAACATGGCCCAAATAAAAATGACCAGGAATTGTCCACTGAAGAAAATATAATGATTTTACAGCCATTTCATTCAGACAGACTGGGACACACATACGGGGAAGGCCCTTCAGACTCGTGAGACACCGAGAAAGCCGGATCTTTGCTTTTCAAGCAGACAGAAGCCTTGGCAAGCATCGCATCGGCTGAGTTCATCTGAAACCTGTGGATTCAAAGCTCATCCAGAAAGTCATTGTAGATCGAGTTTCTTTCCACTCATGCTGACTCAGTGAAATTGTAGTATTTCATGGAAACACACTAGTGAAATCAGTGATTGCCCCATTTTGGTTGTGCAGCAGAATTTTCATTAGCAGGAAAATTCAAAATTTCAACTTTTCTTTCCAATCTTGAATAAATAGAAAAATTTGCATTTCCCATGGAGCAGAAACATTGAATTTCTAGCAGAAATCTTGCTGAACTGGGTTTTTTCACACAGCAGAAATTGCCCTGTCCCAGAGCATTCCCTGAGCATGGGGGGCACAGGACAGCTATTGCCATTTCCAAGATGAAGCCCATAGGTGTCCATGTGTGTCCCAAGCCACACAGGACACAGGCAGAGCTGAGGCTCAAGGTCTGCAGCCCAGCTTGCTGTCTTAGTGTAAAGCCCTCTCACGGGCTGGGTTCCTTACTCTTCTTTTCTCCCTTTAGCAGCACCGGCTTTACGGCTGGAGCTGTGCCCAGTAAAATGAAATCTTCCTCTTTCTTGGACACAAAGGCATAAAACCTCCCTGCAGCTCCTGTGGCTGGGTGATGTGCAGGGAGGTAAGCAGCTGTCTGCAGGTCCATGGCAGCCATCCTGAGGGCTTTGCAGATTTGCAGCCCCTCTGCACTGGGCGGCAATGGGAAATCCCTGCCTGGGGCCACAAAGCCTGGAAGAGGGAAAAGGGCAGGTCCCACCGCCCCTGTGCAGCTGGCTGCTCTGCAACGTGCGCTGAGGGGTTTGCCAAGCCCTGGGCATGGGGGTCCTCTCAGGACATGCTGCATCTGTCTGCTGGCGAAGCAGCCCCCAAAGGCCCTTTCCCAAGCATGAGGGGCAGGCTTGGGGCAGGTGACCCTGATTTGTCCCGCCAGCCCAGAGGCTGAACAGCCAGGCTTGCTGCAAGGACGGGCTCATTGCTACGGTTTAGGGGCTGTGGTCTCCTAAAAAAGAGCATCATCTCTCTCCCTGTGACCCAGTGGCAAAACCAGGGTAACACAGATTCCCGCCTCCCATGGAGAATTAATGAGTGTTTTGGAAAACACCAGGCCCTGTAGTGAGAGGGCTAGAGAAAGCCTGACTCACATGTTTGTTATGATTAATTAGAGCTGCAGTAGTCCCAGGCTCCCCAGTCATAAACTGGGACCTCACAGCTCTTGGCAATATGGAAACTCAGTAAAACCTGGCACATCAGCTCCTTTCCTCTCCTTCCCTCCCACCTTCAGAAGGGAGACACTCCCTTTATCCGCACAGTCATGGAGGAGTTAAACGGTTACATGGCTCTGAATTCTCTACCACCCAAGCGGAGATAATAGCCTTTCTCAGACTAGCATTTAATGGCCGTAAGGGAGGATTGGAAATGGATTATATTTTTATTTTAAACTGGCAATAAAACCAGGAGCAGATACAAAAGGGGAAACAGAGGCATGTACACAGATGCAAAAGGAAGAAGATGAAATAACTGGCCTTCCAGAAGTGCCCTCCTGTATAAATATCTCTGTTTTGAAAGGTTATCATCAGATACCTTTAATCTTGTTCTCTCATTTTGCAAGGATATCTTTGCTGTAGGACTGCTTATGAACTCACTCTCTGCCTCTTGCCTCAGGCGTCAGAAAGCTCCTACAATGAAAATGTTACTAGCAAGAAAATCAACCCATTTTAATAAAAGGTTAGAGATGGGGCTCAGGGAGAGCTATTTCTACTTTGCAGCATTTCCTCCACTGCAAACACCTTTTCAAGGATGCTTTCCTGGGCAGGCTGGCATTTGCTCAAGGCAGTAGTGCCCTCCCAGGTTTACGAAGGGAATTTAGCTGTAGGAGCAAGGCAGTTGCAGGTGACGGAGAGGTTCAGACATAAGAAGTAGGTCCATTTTAGCAGGACAGTCTTGGGCCATGTTGTCTTGCCCTTCAGGAAATGTTGCAGTAAACTATTCAGCTTTGCAAAAGTGGTGTGGGAGTTGTCCAAGCTGCCTCAGAAGTTTAGGCACAGGTCTTTCACCATTTTCACCACCAGGCAGTTGTGCTTGGAAGTCTTCCCAGGCATCATTGCAAATCACATCCAAAGGGAAGATAGATTGCAGCCAGCAGGGATGCGGGTGCTGCTCCAGCCTGGCATCCCCCGTCATCGGCCTGCCCCTGCTCACCAGCCCCCTCCGGGGAACCACACCAGGCCCTGCTAGCCGCCTTCACACCAAGCTGCCCCGGCCTACCTGGGCACTGCCTTTCAACACAACATTTCTATTCTCCAAAGTAGTACAGTAGGCAGACTTTTTCTCATTTTTTCTGGAATGTGCAGCAGCACAGATATAGCCAAGTTCAATGAGCAAGTGTGGTTGCAAATGCTTGTCCAACTGTACCCTAAGTAAGTTGGTGCCAATGGTGTTTTTCTCCCTGCCTGTATAGAAACCCAATAAGCCTCATGCACACTGAGGATATAATAAATTTTATGCGTTCCTTGCGGAGATGAGCATAATGAAAAAAGCTACAGTGTTAACTCCAGAGCACCACCCGAGGTGCTGTGAGGGCTGGAGTTTGCAGGCTCACAGCACAGTCCTGTAGATGCTGCAGCGCATGCTTTTACAGGCTGAGTGCAGAGTATTTGAACAGCAACTATGACTGAAGTGTAGCAAAGCAACTGAACTTGCACTTAGGTCAGGTGCGTTTAATCAAAAATTAAACATATGTCTGGGTTGTTTTGCTCCAGGATGCATCCAGAAAAGAAGTTACAATGACATTAGCAGGTTTAATATGCTACTACCCCTCAGTTATAACTTCCTGCCTCTCAAACAGAAGTACTACACTTTGGCAAAGGCAGAGTAATACATTGTACCACCGTTTTACTCAGACTTTTTTCCATTTTTTCTGGAATGTACAGCAGGACAGATACATCCAGGTTTAGCACGTCAGTGGGGAAGGTAATAAGCAAATGTGGTTGCAAACACTTGTCTGACTGTACTCTAAATAAGTTCATGCCAGCAACTTTGCGGATCTATTTCCCTTCCCAAAGTTACCTCAAAGCCACTATCAATCCTTTCCCCACCTGTGCTGCCTGAGCCACTCACGGCCACAGCAGGCATATTTTAAGGGGGTGGCTGAAACGTTTAGCAATCAGGAAACTGTGCTACTTGGGACTGATCATTATCATTTCAAAAGACAGAGCAGCTGATCAAAATAGTTCATTGTGCAGCAGGCAAAGAGAAAAGAAGCCTGTTTGGTTTAACAGCATAAAATGATTTAATTGATATAATGATCCTAATGTTCTATTAAAGGAACATTGCAGCCTGAGTTATGTCAAATAAACTCATTTTTCCTCTTGTGCAATTAAAATGATCTATGTCTATTTTCCAGGCACTGGGAGATTAAAATTGGGATTGATGAACTTTCCGGAAACTTTAAATCAGTCAAAAAAGAATCTTTCATTAAAAGGAAAAGCCCAGATTTCACCCACTAGTGGTTAACAGGGGCAGGCAGAGATGCAGAATCAGTGCTCATTACAGCCGCTCGTACAGATTTGTACAAACAGCTGATGAGAACAACCCTTCGTTTTGTGGGTACTGCACAAAGGGAGCAGGAAAACTCCTCTGAGGGAGAGGCTCACCCTGTCGCGAGAGCAAGTGCAGTGTGCAGATAAAGCTCTCCAAGGACACCAGACATCTTGTTCCAATCAATTTTAAGGTTTAATTGTCATTCCTGGGGAGTTATTTACTAAATTCTTCATAATTGCTAATTGGCCACTGAGACCTCAGCAGTTTAGCTAGTTTTCTGCTAGCAAGTTGTACCTACTACATCTGTCTGTCGAAGAGGGGTGCAGGAGAAAGCCCAGGAGCTAGGACAGGCCACAGCCATGGGGCTTTCTCTGTGTCATCTCTGTCCTTGCAGCTCACTCTGGTCAGGGATAGTTCTTACGCTGTGTTAACCATGAAGGCTTGCCAGGCCACCTGTGAGAGCGTGTGCGAACAGCCCACCTTGGCCACTCAGACACAAGCGCTGTTGCTGGTCTCACCCTGGGGACCAGCGTTGCACAACTATCCGTGTGGATCACAGCTGCAGTGGGGTTCGGTGGTGTGACTTGATGCTGAAACACGAGCTGGCTGGGCACCCAGCACAGCCGCAGAGGACGCAAGGTCACCCCTGTTTCCGTCACCACCTGCGTGTAGCCTCGGGTGTTCTCATCCGTGTGGTTTGGGTTGTCATCTCCAGATGTCTTTTGGACAGGGCAGGAATGCAGATGGCAGCAGGGGACACACCATGGCCTGGAAAAGCCTGGGGTAAGCACAAATGATCATTTCTGCATGGAAAATAAAATCACAGGAGGACACATGTTGCCTGGAAGTTATTCCCTTCTTCACCCTCAGCTGCCGATGAGCATGTATGCCCCAGGCCTGACGCACGGAGCAGCTGCTGCAGGGGGGCAGCAGCCTTGGCAGGCTGCATCTAGGGTCAGGGAACCTGGTGCACAATCTAGAGGGTCACTTCCCTTCGGAGTAAAACCAAGCTGATTTGGGATGAGCAGATTGCAGGCCAGAACTGAGCGGTCCCCCCCTCCGCTGGGGGAGGCTGGTCAGCTGGGGCAGTTAGCACACACAGTTAATCTCCAGGAAGGGCACAGGACAACTGTTTCCCGGCAAGCAGCCAGCCCTGCACGCAGCCCTTTTTTCTGCACCAAGCCACTGCCTCTGGGATGCTGCCAAAACTCAAGTCGTAACAGAGGGAAGACTGAGAACTGCCATGAGACAGAGGAGCGTGGTGGGGAGCCTTGGCAGGATTAGGACCTGGCCAAAGTGACCAGAAGAGGTGGAGCAGAAGCTTCTTTCCCTTCACATGCAAGAAGTTTCCTCTGCTTTTGATGCTAGCTGTGGGTACTTTGCAGGCACGAGAGAGAGGCCCCAGCAGTTGGGGGACGACGACATGCAGCCAGGGGGATCGTGACTTCAGGAATGATGGATGGGCCTCATAAGCAGAGCAGAAAGAGAGGTGTATTTGTATGTCCCTTCCACTCCTGCTTGGCAGAGACTAAATCATTTAGGTCCTGTTATATTAACACCCAGAAAACCCAACGGGACTTTGCCTACATAAGGAAAACATATTGCAGTCCATAACTAACCACCATTAGTTACAGGCTGCGCCTATCTAAACGCTGCAGGGAAATTAAGCTGCTCATCTGTTTGTTTAATGCTTTTTCCATGCTCACTCATTAGAGGTAAACAGCTTTGGTCTCGGGGGACCCACCTTGCCAGGCCAGTGCTTTTATCAATTTCTATAGTGAGTTTTATTCCAGTTTCTTATTCTTCCTTTTTTTCTGTTCTCGCCATATCCCCACAGAACAAGCAGCACCACTGGAGTCCAACGTAGGGACACCTGTCGTGCCTTTTCAAGCTCAGCCTTAGAGCTTGGTCCCAAAGTTTCCCTTGAGGATGTCGCCTGTGCAGCATCTCAGAAGCATCTCTCTACTTTGCAAGGAACATGAGGGCACCCCCAAAGTACAGAGAACAAGGCTGCAGCCACTTTCTATGACAAAATAGGGAATTTGCATAGATCCATCCCAAAGTCCCAGTATGCCAGAGCCTTCACAAGCCTTTTGTTATACGGAGAACAGCTGGAAGCCAGGCAAAACCTCTTGAAAAATGTAGGACACATTTTACAGCAAGTGATAAACTCACTAGAATGACCAAAAAGGAAAGGAGCCCTCTTCATGTCAGCATCTGATTCATCATCCTCAGGTTCTGAGGCCAGTAAAGGTGTACCTGGATGACAATCAGGATACCTCCTGGATGACCACACGGTCCTTTTGGCCTTAAAATCTGAGCATTGTCACAGGAACTGAGCATGCCAGTGGAACAAGATCCTCAAGCTTTTCTGCGTGGTACCAGCTTGGCCTTCCACCAAAGGAAATCAGCCCATGACCGTAGGTCTTCCAGGTTACCTTCAGCGAGGCTCCGCACTACTTCACAAGCCAGGGGGAAGGCATAGTCCTTGGGCTGCATGGTCATTGTGACCCAAGTGACCTTTCTTGAAGCAGTGTAAAAACTGAACATGTGGGACTCAAATGGATGAGATGCTGCAACGAGCTCTATTTCAGAGGGACTGCTGCAGTCAAACCTTCTGGCTCACCTTAGGAGAAGTGCATATTTTTCACAATCAAGAGTATCCAGAATTGCTGAAGAACCCAAATAACCTGCACAGCAAAGTAGGTTTGGCTACAGTGGACACATTGCTGATAACAGACTAAGATCCTGGCTCCTAGAGAAGTCTCATTATTTTACCAGCTAATGCTATGTAATTTAACAGAAGTTACATATTGCCCACAGGAATAAAAGCAAATTACAATGAGGAGGTGCAAGGGGACCCAGCTGCCGTTTTAAAGACAGAAACAGCCACACATTGTGGCTGCTGTGTAATTAAATGAAACTTGCTCAGTAAATGAGAAAGCATTTATTGTGCAGTGACTTGGTCATCAGAAACAGTAGCCAAGAGATTTTCAGCAGAAGGATTTTCCACTGGTGAGACAGGAGGACATGAAAACTAGAACATTTTGCAGAAATCCACAGAGACAGACAAAAATCAAAGTCAGTCTTCTGACACCGCGTTCTGGTTTGCTAATATCAAATAATGCTGCCAGCATGTAAAATAAAATAACTTTGTTTTGACTTTATTGTTTCATTTCATTTGTTTGGATTTTTATGTTACCATGAAACATGAAGTTTAATATTTATCATATACTTATTCACAAGTATGTAACAGAATACAATATTAACTTATAGATCTGATAATATATAACACAGCTGGTTTATAACTCTTATGATACTTCACAGTCCGTGGAGAGAAACATCTTTATTGAAACAAAATATTTTGTGTCATCAGAAAGAAACAATTTGGGGTTTTTTGAGCTGATATTTTTGAAATTATTTTCACTATGATTTTTTTTTTTCCACTTTTCTTCTTACATTCTGTGCACCTCTATAAACTCTGCAGGAGCTCAGGTCTCAAAATAATGTGGAGAAATATTTCATGACCTGCTTGGGCACTAACCACATCAAAATATGTGAAATGGAACTACTGAATAATCAGCATTTTATGAGCTCGTGTAGGCAGTGAGGGGACAAGAACACTTCCTATCCACTTTTTCTCTGACGAATTATACCAGTTTGTCTTTCTTACTTTGGAGTGCTCATCGCTGTTTACAGTGCACTGTGCCTTGCTATAGGAGCAATAGTTTAGAAATACTGATGTGCAAATGGTGTTGATGATTTGTGTTTAAAATATTCCACCAGAGGAACTTAAAGCACTTTTCAGTCACTCCACTTGATTTCACCTGGACTTTGTTGCAGTTTTACAGCAGCGTAACTTGAAGTTACACAAAACTTGATCCTGCAAGTCACTGAGCAACTCTTACAAGTCTAGAGATTTTATCAGATTTTCATGCAGAGACAGACTGCTGTGAACGTACCACGAGTAACTTCTTGCATTGCCACAGAAGCAAGGGAGCAAGCTTGCTGCTGGACTATCTTCTGCTCCACCCTGGGAACTGGCAAACATTTGCATCCATCTGCCAGCTTGTCTGGTGCATCTTCTGACCTTCCAAGAAGGACGTGGTGTTTCCTTCATTTCTCTGGTGGATTTGCTGTGCTTTTCAGGCACCACTGTCTTAATGCTGGCAGTGCAAGCCTCTAGCTGCAAGACGGGATAAAGCAAAGCAGAAGGAACGGCAAAGTCAACCAGCTGTGTGAGGAGAAATCTCCTCTGGACAGGCTGACCTTTGTGGTCTCAGAGGGAGGGACCAGCAGTAAGGAGCAGGACAGAGAGAAAGGGAAGGAGCCAGTCTGAGGACTGGTGGGAAAATGTGGTTTGGGATCTGCCAGCATCCTCCCTAGTTTTAATCCTCTTCAGCTGTTGCAGCAGAAGCAAAGGTAAAATTACAAGCAGTAGAAACTGCGACCTGCACCTCAACTGTTGCAGCCAGCAGTGAGGGGGAGGAAATGCAACAACACAAAACCCTTTGCACAACAGTTAAAGCCGGCAGCAATGCTGGAACTCCCCAAGCATCCCAGGTAGACAAAACCAGCATTTGTCCCTCCCTGGCAGAAAACCCTAAGGAAAAGTTGCAAGCCACATTGGACCTTGACTGCACCATGGTTCTGACCCCAAATTGGCCCCAGGCTCCCATTTCATTCGGCCCTTCTTGGAGCAATTTAAACCTACTCTGCGCATGCTGAGTAGCTCAGAAGGCCTCAGCTGAAGCATTGCTCCTAGAGCTCCCTTTACCCTAGAGGAAGAGGACCTGTGGAGGCAGTGTCTTGACCATGGCTCTGAGACCTAATCTTTAGGTTTGAGATTTAGGCTGAGACCTAATCTTGTTGTTCAGATAACCCTGTGCATCTAGCCCACAAAGTCTTAGGATCAGCTGGGACTTGGATTATGCAAGGGAAGGAGATGGCATAACAGGTCTCTTAAAAGTCCCTCACTGGACCTCCAGGTCTGAGTAAGCCATGCAGAAAAGTTACGATCTCCTCAGCACACAGATTCTCTCTTACGTCTATGTGTGTAGCATGTTTCCCAGTGACCTTGCCCATGGCTGGGACCCGTAGTGTTGCCATCAACCCAAATGCTCAGCTTGTTTTCATGCAAATAACTTCCTATTTCTCCTGGAGGGGCTCACAGCTGGTCTAAATGAATATATGTTAGATCCAGAAGAGGCTGAGTCTCTGGAGCATTTCAGATCTCATTTCCCTTTTGGGTGTTTGTGTTGGTCTGTATTCATGAAAACAAGCCCAAAGCTCCAAGGGCATTCCCACAAATGTTCCTTACACATAAAGCCGAGCACCTGATAAGATGGTGCCACCACATACCACTGCATTCAGCTCCCAGCGTGGCAGAAATGGGCCAGGTCGCAGAACAGCATGGGAGACCCCAGACAGCCAGAGTGTGGTCCAGCCAGACAGACAGACTGCAAAGCCAGAAGTGTGGCCTCAGTGGGGCTGGAGAAAGCCTTCAGGACAAGGCACATGGCATGCGTGGGCAGGCAGTTTGCATTTTGCCCATCAGCCAAAAGAGTCTTGGGGCTGGGAGGTGGGAGGGCAGAGAGGAGTCACCGACGAAGCGTCCTGTACCTACAGCTGCTCTAGCAGCCGCTAAATCGGAACAGAGTTGGCCTGTCCTCTGTGTCATGTACCAGTCTCCCCTCTCTACAGTATAACTCCTCAGGGCAGGGCTTCCCTCCTTGTGTGCGTGTGTCCAGCACACAGCACAGGGGGCTCGAATCCATGTCTGGGGCTCCCACAAAGTCCTGCGCTACAAATAACAGCCCCTCTTCCCTGCATTTAATTTACACCTCAGATGACTCACACCCTCTTACACAGGCCAGTCCACAGGGAGCCCCACAAAACTGGGCAGAAACGATGGAAGAAATCCACTGAGGCAGAGGGAGCAGGCTCTGGCGGCCAGGGACGGAGGCATGATGGTGTAGAAGAAGCACATGTAGGAGGCTGTGAGGAAGAAGGATTTATAGATAAAATTAACCACACATTTTGCATGTGTTGATGACGGTTTCTTCACAGACAACCCATAGGTTATGTGAGTTACACAACAGTGATTATAAAAGCATATAGCGAGGCACAATCTTGTTGGTAGGTATAAGCACACGGTTTAAGGCGCATAAAAACTTCAGATGTGTATGTGGGACCCACAGTGGAGAAGGGCTGTCAGCGATATTTGATACTTTTCTTCCTGTGACAAGAGCTCTTCAAAAACATACAAAAATATTTTGGGTGGTTTTCTGGCCAAGCTGCAAGATTATAAGGGAGAATTGCTTCAAGCTGAGAAAACCACAAATAAGTTGGGTCAAACAAATAGAAAGTCAAGAATAACTTTGTTTTGAGCCAAGACTATTTTTTAAAAAGAGATTTAAAATGAAATGCCCATCTAGTCCTCAACAAATCATCACCTTATAATCACAGAATCACAGAACAATTCAGGTTGGAAGGGACCTCTGGAGATCACTAGCCCAACCTCATGCTCACGGCAGGGTCAGCGATGGAGTCAGATGAGGTTGCTCAGGGCTTGGTCCAGCTGGGGCTTGAAAAACTCCAAGGATGGAGAGACTGAGTAGTCTCTCTGGGCAACCTGTTCCTGCACTGAGTTCTCCTCCTGGTGATTTTTTCCCCCCGTATATTCAGTTTAAATAGCTCTTGTTTCACAGGACCTTTGTCTGTCTTCTCGGTAACTCCCTGTAGGTAAAGCTGCTCTCAGGTCCCCCTGAAGCTTTCCCTTCTCCAGCCACCCCAACAAGACCAGCTACCCCAGTGTCTCCTCAGAGGATAAGTGCTCCAGCCACAACCATCTTGGTCACCCTCTGCTGAACTCGCTCCAGTTTGTCAATGTCTTTCTTGTATTGGGTGGCCCAAAACCAGACACAGTATTCCAGATGTGCTGTGTAAAGGGGGAACAGCCACTTCCTCCTGAAGGGATCTGCTGGCTATGATCCTGCTAATGCAGCCTGGGATGCTGTTGGCCTTTGCTGCCAAGGCACTGTATCCACCTCTTGTACACCTCCTTTTTGCACTGGAGCTCACGCTTCAGTTCCCTGTTAGGCCAAGCTGGTCTCCTGGTGTGTTTGCTCATTTTCCTAAGTGTCAGGATGGACCACTTGGAGGATGTCGTCCTTGAAGACATGTTACCTTTCCTGAGCTCCTTTACCCATTAGAGCTTCGTCCCATGGGATTCCACTTACCAGTTCTCTGAACAAGCTGAAATCTGCTTTTCTGAAGCCCAGGGTCTATACTCTGAGATTCTCCTTAAATGCCTGAGTCCTTCTCCATGACACAGACTTATTCTAGATGCTTCCTTCCAAGTGAGGCAAGATGATCCTACCTTTTGGGTACAACAGTGAAGCAATGAAGTTCTCACATACCTGGGAGGTACCTGTCCTGCAGGGACAGATTTCCCAGACATAATGTAATGGCCACACCTAGTTTCATAAATGAATAATTTATTGCAGTATTTGCAGGAGCAAAATCCCATTTCTATTAGAGGTCAGTCTGTAGAATCCCAATAAAAAAATTCTTCCATCCTCCACAGAGCAGCTCTTTTCTGTCAGAAATATGAACAGGGACCTGCTAAGGTAGGTCTACATTGCTTAAAGACAGACACTCCAGTGCTTCTCCCAGCACTGTTCTTTCGTAACATCTGGCTAGACCTTTATGCTTCTTTTTATGATCACAGTCTGCTATTGGTTCTGGCTCCTGGGCTTGATCCCGGGTTCTCAAAGTCTCTGATGGGTGAAAGGTGAGCGAAAAGCAGCCAAGCCTTTCGGTTTGACCTCTCTGAGCTGAAAGGTCTGCACGCAGTCCTAGCAGTGGTCATTAGACCTGGAAAGGGGCATGTATTAAAAATTTATTGTGCAGGCATTTTCTTCATTAAGCAGCTCAGAGAAAGGCAGGATCTTGTAAATCTCAGCAGACTGGCCTGCCTATAAAAAAGGCAGAGCCTGGTGGGGAGGGAAGCTGGTAGTTTGGCTTTGTAGAGGGGCCAGCAGGAGTTGTATGGCAGTTTAGACCCTCTTGCATCACTTACATTATGGATCCACGAGATACTGTGAAACCAAATAGTTGCTCTTGAAGGAAGGTTAAAAAAAAAAAAAAAGAAAAAAAACTAGGAAACCGTCAATCCAAAGAGCATGGTCCCTTTTAATATTTTAACAACTGGCCCGGAGAAGCACAGTATGCGAGAGACATTAAATGTCTCCCTTGTTAATAAAGAGTATTTATGGGAATACTTTTATTGCCAGCTGACATTTCAGTACTGAGCACAATGGGGTGGTTGCCACTGAAGAGCACTTTTTTTCTCACTCTTTCTGCATAGGAAATGTTACCTTGATTTTTTAAAGTCAGCGATTGGGATCAAGGCATGATTCAGGCACTGCAAGGAAGACTCAGCTTTGGGAGGTGGGGAAACAGCCTAGTTTCTTCTCTTCTGTAAGAGAAGTGGCATTGCAGGAGTTTTCCTGCAATGGGACTTGAGTAGCAGAGGGTGTGGGGTAGGCTGCGAGGTCTCCCCAAGTACCCAACACATCCGTCCTCACATTACCCACCTTGTAAACTGTCAGCTTGATGCTAGGTGGCCTTTCAGAGCTTCCTAGAAAAGAACAGCCAGAGGATGTTTAATGCCTTAAGATCAGTAAGGTCTGTGGTCTTTGGATGGATCAGACATGGGTAGGCTGAATGTCTCACAGCCCAGGCCACAATCAGATCCTTACTCTGAGTGCTTTGAACCTGGCAGAGAAACAATCAACATCATGAACAAAAAGATGACGAATCAAAGGCTCTGAGTGCTTCCTTGTGCTCTTCTGTCTGCTTGTCAGCACACCATGGAGATGCAGCCATCGGGGCCTAGTAAAGAACAGGGTGCAGGGAGTGAGGCCTCTAGCTAGCCCAATGCATACTGCTGCTGTGGCAACAGTTTCTCACTGTCCGCATATCATCTGCACAAGAGCGCTTAGCATCTGCATTCACCATCCTCCTGGACTGCACAGTCACTCCCCCGCCCAGCAGCTTTCTGAGAAATGCACTGCCAGGCGTTGTTCGGTCCTGCTTTTCAACAGAGGGGTGCCTATCCGGAAGGGTCGTACTGAGAACAGAGACACAGGGCATACAGTCCTTCTGGGAAATCGGGGAAGTCCACTGATCCTTAACTTCAAAATATCTTATCCTTGGAAAGATTATTAACCCGAATGTCTGTGGACGAAGTATTTCTTAAGCTCACCTCAAGACATGCTAATGAACCATAACTTTCAGTCCTGACTCTTCCAAACTTTAGCAGTAGTCCTGACCCCAGAGTTTGATGCAATCCACCTCAAGCCTTAATATGGAGAGAAGCTTCACTGAAATAGGTGCCCTAATCATAATATTTTGATCCTTGGAGGAAACTATAATACAATAAGCTCTTCAATTTCTCCAGTGTCAAGTGCACATTTGACTCAAGAGCCTGTCCTTTACTCTGTCCCAGAACAAGACACAACACCTGTGGATATCTCTGGATCACTGAGTGGATTTTCCAGGCACAGTATTGCTGCAGTCAGATGTCTTTTGGTTTTATTTTCTTTGTATGTTTTCTGCCTTGGCTTTTCTTGTTATATATTTTTAAACAGTGTTCTTTGAAAGTGCTACCAACTAACAGATGCAGAAAGCAAAGAGTCTGAGATGTACAGACTGCCGATCAGTCTGATCTGTGAGGAGACAGCATCTGTTCACCCCAGGGCTCTGTACATTTGGTATGAGTTGGTGGCGGTCCTTGATTTACCGAAGCAGCTGTGGCCAGCTGAAACACCAGACACGTGAACAGACCCACAAAATCAGCTCTGCTGGCCACCAGTGCACCAGATTCAAGGGACGGTTTGTGGACTCAGTTCCCAGGAGCCAACTGTGGTACAACTGTTCAGGAGAAGAATCCATAGATAAAACAGAAGGTGGGAAAAACTCAGTTGAAATCAGCAGAGACAGATCTGGTCATCCGAAAACACTCTTCTATATCTGCATGCTGATCCGTATGCCAAATCTCAAGCCAAGACAGGATGTGGGTTTATGGGAGGAGGTCACACAACTGCATGTATATTGACTTCTTGGTTTCTGAAAATAAATTTATTTTTCTTACAAGTAAATATTGGCCGTGACTTCACCTCGATCAATATTTACTTCTTGGTTCAGTAAATCATGATAATCACTTCAAGTGAAGGCAGTGTCTTTTGGCTTCTGTTTCTGTTTCTATTATTTTCTTTGTTTTGTTGGGGAAAAGTTTTAGTATGTTGAATGGTGGTGAGCTAACAAAGCCCCAAAATCTTCCTGAAATGCCTTGAAAAAAAACGCTCTCAAGTTACCAATATCCAAGCTTTATAAAGAGCCAGGATCCATGGATATATTCTCTTGCAACTTTTTCTTTTTTTAATGAAAGAAAATTTCTTTTGAAATGCAGCAACAAGGATGTTTTTCTTCAATATTTTCCCCTGCAGTGTTGGGGGCTGAAATAACTACAGTACTTGAAGCACATAAGGTACTGCTAGGGATGATTCCAACTTCCACAGCTAAGATGCATGACTTGCAAAAAATACTGAAGAGATCATTTTGAGAAAAATGTAGAACTATACAAACTGTTAAGTTTTAATCGTGTAAGTGATTCTAGAGTTTATTATAACTCGATTTATTTTTTGAGAATACCAGGATCTATTTATGCTTGTACCTCTGATTCCTGTTTTCAAATATATTGACAGAAGCCTGGAGTCACTTCTTTGACTTTGGGCTCCAGCTTTACACAGATGTCAATGGGAGCAGAATCCACAAAGTAATTTAAACCTCAGTGGCAACCTCCCAAACTGAGAGCTCACCCCATCCTCTAGAGAAGCCAAAACACAGAGGGGATAAAGAACTGCCTGCTTGGCAGCAAAACTGAGGCCAGGAGTCAAGCGTTTCCTAAAATAAACCCACAAAGCTCTATATTATCCCCAAAACCATGAGACTGAAAGATGGGTAGAAAAATGGAATTTATGTGTCCTGGGATATTATGATATTTTCATATTTGGTTTTGCCCAAAATCGGGGTAGAAGATGAAATATCAAAACTTTTTGCAAAACAGAAACTCTGAACCTGACTGGGTAAGTTCTGAAACAGAGAAAAATCTCTGACTTTGAGTGCTGAACAATGGCTGTGCTGAGAGAAGCCCTGAGTGTGCCAGGGAGCTGTTCTGGAGCCAAAAATCCTAGGTTTTCTTTCAACTTTTTAGAGGGAAGAAGCAATGGCAAAGGGACAGAGCAGATGGTAGAAGGAGGAACAAAAGAGAAGCCCCACAGAGTAACCTTTAGGCAGAAGGGAAAAAGAGACAGAGGCTTTTATAGGAGAAAACAAATGGTTTCTCTGCAGGAATGACCCACACAGAAAGAAAGCTGATCTGGGGATGTTAACTCTGGGTTTCAGGAGGACCAACATGGGCAATTTCAGCGAACATACCCTGCAGTTGCAGACTCCCACCAACGGCAAAGAGGTGCCGGGGAAAGCGGAGCTGGGCAGGAGCAGTGCCTGGAGGGAACGGCTCCTTCCGCAGGCAGTCTGGTGGGATGGGGCAGCCACTTGGCAGCATGGCAGGCTGAGCTGTATCATCTTCCAGCACAGCAGTACTAGTGCACAGTAGGCATTGGGCTGGTAACGGCCAAGGCTGCCACTCCAAGAGGTCATGTGCAAAGCCATAATGTGGGAAAGGCACAAGGCACTGCATACATGTAGCAAGCAAGAAAGACATTCAACCTAACTCGAAGCTTTATCATGAGCTATATAATTCATCCCATTGAACTATCTTTATAAACTCAGTCCATAGCTGCTTTTCAATTATGCCCACACAGAGCAGACAAACATCAGTGTAATTAATCTTCACAAACCATATGTGGGAAGTCATTCACCATAAATATTACTGATATCTTCAGTGCGTATTGGAAAAAACTCAGGGCTATAGTGCTGAGGACAGTATAAGGACCTGCACAACGCCCTGGGGAGTAACAGGGCTCCAACAGACAAGACCGGCCTCTGTGCAGGGAGCCTTGTTGTAGTGGCTTAAGATACACAAGTCAAAACCTGAGCAAGTTACTCTGCTGCTGGAGATTTCTAGCCCTACATCAGAGCAGCTAGACACAGACATGTGCTACTCCCTCAGCCTCCTGGTGAGCTGGTTCTCATGAGCAGTTACTTCAGGGTGTAGGACGGGGATGCACGGTGTAGGATCCCGAAGTCTAAAACTTTGGCTGCAACAGTAACCACTGTTCACCTTTCGGACCCTTTCGGATCCATTTTGCAGAGAGGGAAAGAAGACCAAAAATATTCAAGGTCATGCTGTTATGTATGCTTGTGTTGTTTTTTTCCAGCCTGCTGCAAAGGACAGTGGATAAAAGCTAGAGTGAAACCTTGGCTGCCAGTCTCCAGCCCACTCCCAAGCATGTTGCTAGGCCACAGTGCTGTGGTTGCAAACCACACTGTGTGGTGTCACGGGGCACCACTGAAAAGAGTTTGGGTCCATCTTCTTTACACTGTCCCTTCAGATATTTATACACATTGATAAGATTCCCCTGGAGCTTTCTCTTCTCCAGACTAGACAATCCCAGGAGGGGAGGCTCCCTCAGCCTTTCCTCATATGAGAGATGCTCCCCTGATTCATCTTGGTAGCCTTTCACTGGGCTCACTCCAGTAGCTCCACATGTCTCATACTGGGGAGCTCAACACTGGTCACAGCACTCCAGATGTGGCCTCACCAGGGCTGAGTAGAGAGGGAGGATCACCTCCCTTGACCGGCTGTCAATGCTCTTCCTAATGCAGCTCAGAATATCATTGGCCTTCTTGGCCACAAGGGCACCTTCCTGGCTCATGGTCAACTTGCTGGCCACGAAGACTCTCAGGTCCTTCTCCACAGAGCTGCTTTTCAGCAGAGCAGCCCCCAGCCTGTACTGGTGTATGGAATTATTCTTTCCTAGCTGCAGGACTTTGCACTTTCCTTTGCCGAGCTTCCTGAGGTTCCTCTCTGTCCATTTTTCCAATCTGTCCACTCTACTCTCTGAGCTAGTGCCTTGAATCTTTTCAAAACAATTTTCAGACCTTGTGGTACAACCAGAGTTTGCATTTCTGGGAGAAGAAAAATGGAGACCTCTTCTCCAGCTGCTTCCTACCCGATGCTTGGTGAGTAATTCAGGTTACTTCTCTCCTTGGCTGTGCTTGCTCCCTTCCCTGCAAGGGCACTTGCAGCTCCCCATCTCCCCTCTTCTCAGCCTGGAGCATCTTCTGGGTCCCAAGTCAGGTTGTTGGAGCTGAAAACTCAGCAGGACAAGTAGAACATCTGGGCAGTTCTAGGGTGCAAATGGGACAGGGTTACCTCCAAAGCTGAGCCAGAGCTCGCACTACAGAGACCGCTCTGCTGCAGGGACAGAGGTTGCTTCAGACCAGACTATGTCTGTGACATGAAAGATGTTTGACAGGTAGCAACACGAATAGCAAATGGACCTGAGCAATGAGAGAACTCAGTCTATTCCCTGTCAGGCTATCGAATGGGGCAAGTAAAGCCATGTGACTCATGAAAGCATTAAGCACATGGCATCGTGAACCCACTGCTGGTGAGCAGCACTAGCTAGATGCTGCTCCAGCAAGGCACCTTCTCCTGACTGCCTCAGTCACACAGAAGCAACATGGTCCCAACAATCAGCTGGCCACATGGCCCCTGGTGACTTCACTTCTGACATGTGCAAGGTGGGCTGGTGTGCAGAAAAGAGAGCTGGGAGAAGGGACCTGCTGCTTACCACGTGGGCAACTGGAGGTAAGGCATGTGCAATTCTCTGGGACTATTGCGGCTCAGTATTTCAGACAAGAATTAACTCTTACTGCATGCAAGCAAGCAAACAAATCCTAGACAATGCTTAGCATAGCACTGCAACACAAGACAATAGATACCCTTCCTCTACAGAGCTAGAAGCCTTGTTCCTTCCCTGTCGCTAGAAAAACTGGTAAGGAGAAGCGTTAAAATCTAAGAATGCAGAAAGGATAACACCTCCAGGCAGTGCCCCGCCTCACGTCTGTCAGAGACACTTGCTGCTCTCTTAACATCTGTTTCCACAGACACCCTGGGGACTTGGTAACAATCAAGGCACAGTAAAAATCTAGCAAACAAGAACTGAATGTTCGCAAACCGGAAGCATCTCTTGTTTTTATAGTATTTTTTCTGACAGCAGAGGAATGTCTTTGAAACCAAAATCTCCTGAAAAGGCAGCACTCAGGGAATTGTGTTGATATTATTTCTCTTCATGTATTTGAATTTTAGGGTTCATGCTAATTGACACTCTGCTGGGCAGCTGCAGCCTGGAGCAGGGGGGAATGGAAGACCTCTGCCTCCTGACCTTTCAGACACTGACCACGACCTGGGAGCAAAAGCAAAGTAATGCATAGAAGGCTTTAAGCAAATGATCCCTAAACCACAATCTCAGCCCCATGTAAAAATAATACACATAATCGAAGGAGACAGCTTTCTACTTCAGCCATGAAAATGAACAGCAGGTGTAAAAATGAAAAGAAAAAGAGTGTGCAGCTCATCACAGTATTAATATATGCAAATCGAAATGAGCAGTTTCCCACCCTGCAGCAAAGCAATAGGATCCATAAGGTACAGTGGTCAGACAGACTCTCTTACCCCAGCCTCAAGCCAAGCATCACTGGGGAAATCCTGGGTTCAGTTCTGGTGAAGATAACAGCAGAATCTGTCCCAAAGATCTAAGTAGGGCAAAATGTGAAGGCATAATTTTCAAATCGGCTGTTGATTTCAAGAGCTGCAATCTTCTGGGGCCTAAGCTGGGATATTGAGGGGTGTTTGATTTTCAGAAAATACGAAGACCCCACTTTTTGGTGAATGAAAATAGCTCATGTGAAGCCTCTTTAGAAAAGCTGCTGTGCATCTCCCAGATGCTGCTGCGCTCAGGCCAGCATCTAGACCACCTGAGCACCCAGTGTGCTCACCAAGACACAGTCCCTCCCAATCTTTACCCAAAGGAAGCAAAAGGGAGGTTCCTGGGAGCTACAAAACATCCTGGCAGCCTGAACACAGAAAATAGGGGCTGTTCTGACACAGGATGGTGAGCTGGCGTTTAAGTACAGAGGCCACGGGCATTCTGCTCTCCATGCATATCCTCCCAGCAGCAAAGTCACCAGCAGTTTGGAAAAAAAAAAAAAAAAAAAAAAAGAAAGGCTGACACTTTGCAATCCTAGCTCCTTAAGTAGTGTATGAAGAGAAAGAGGTTTTCACGGCACATTTCCTCTGTTGGTTTAATCCAGCCACTTCTGAAGATATAAATAGTACCAGCACACTCCTCCCACTAGGGATGGGAGCTGATCCCATGGGTAGAGCATGCGATTTAGGAATATTAGAGACAGTCAAAATAAAGCCATCCTAATCATTTTGCTCACTAGTCCCTGCCAAACCCTTGCTTTACCCTGCAAGTCTGGTCAGAGCAGCCGCTGATGTGGGCAATGCAATCCTGCTATGTTCCTCTGTGCTCCTAAGGCTCTTGGGAAGGTGAGCTAGGGCCTCCTTCTGCCACTCAGCACACCCAAACATGATCGATTTCTGTGCAGTGTCACCTCTGGCCATTAAATCACTCCTGCACTCTGCCAGAGATGTGTGAACTTCAATGATGACTCTTGGAAAGATCCGTATCTAGACAGGACATGTAATTACCTGCCAAATAACAGCTAGACCTTGGGATTCTTTGAGGTGAACGATGTTGTAGGAAAACCAAGCACTGACTGCATTTTGAAAGAGCTCCAGCCACTTGTGGTCCTCTCTGAACATCCCTATCAAAATGTTTGCCAGTGCTGCTTACAAGATCATTTTTCCTAATGACGGCACCGGGCCATCCATCTCTGGAGACTGGCGACCACAATAGGAAGGCAGGGTTATAACGAATTAACCTGCAGATCTGCAATTTGCAGAGCAGATACTGCCAAGCACTGAAACTCCAAGGGAGTTTTCTTTGAACCCTTTAAATGGTGTTGCCCAGGGCTCCTTGGATTGAGCCCAGGTCAGGCTTTAGACATCCTCTGGCAAGGGCTGCAGTGAGACGTGTAGTGGTCCTAAAGGCTAGTGCTTGGGTTTGGGCCTGTGTAAGTATCCCGCTTTGGGCTAGGAGCCTGAAGTAGTCCCCAGGTTAGGGTTGTGAGACTGTGGTTAGGTTTAGGTTGTGAGACTATGATTAGAGATGAGGCCTAGAAGGATTCCAGGAAAGGTTATGCTAGGGTAAGTTTGAGCTCAAAGGGTCAAGAGGAGAATCCAAAGAAACCCCTAATCTAACAATCCTGGTGACACTAAGGGTCAAGGCTTATAGAGGCCTGTGAGGACCAGGGTCTTTGAAGGGGGACATGCGCAGCATGTGAGTGTTGTCCTGAGAAGGAAAGGGCAGGGGACTGCAATGCTATCAGTGGTTCTGCATCAGGAAGGACTGAGCGTGGAAATGTTCAGTCCCAGAATTCTTTTTTTTTTTCTAGATATTTTAAAACAAAATCATGCCTTCCATATCCTGAGTATCCCTCACCTCCAAAAAATAAACCTGCAATGAATGGCAAACAACTGGAGGGTATGGGCTGGGAGAGAGCCGTAGCACTAAACCCAGGGGAGAGCCATTCCCATCCCTCAGGCTAGCTGGGATGGTTTGGGATGCATCAGGACACTTGGCTTCAGTCAGTGGTAGTCAGTCCTTTCCCACTGCCCCTTCCTTAAAACACACTGTAGGGGCAAAGGCTGGATGTGATCCAGGCTGGAGGGACTGGGTCTTTGGGATGTGTGTCCCCGTGATGCTAATTCAGGGGCTCCTTCTTACAGCCCCCTTCCGTGCAAATCTGTTCCTGGGGGCTGCCTTGTCTGTTCCATGCTTTGCATGTCCTTTTCCTTGGGGAGTCATGTAACACCTTCCAATAACAGATGCAGGAAGGAGGAAGCTGGAAGGATCCAGTCCAAGCCCAGCTCCTTACAAACCATGGGAATTCCCTCCTGTGATTAGAGGGCAGAGTCCCACAGTAGAGAACAGTGTGCTGACCTCCCCATAAGGCCAGAAATTAAACCTGCGATCTGGAGGAATCTGTTCTAAGAAGTTTTAAGAAGGGGCTGGTCAGTGCTTTGGACAGGGCTGGTCTTGCTTTGGAGTAGAGGAATGGAGGAGAGGAGCTCTGAAGGGGAACGGGGTCCCTCAGACCACTTGTGTTGCAGGTGTTAGTGACCTGAGTCAACACGCACGACAGATACAGACCTGCCGTGGGAGCTCCCCACGCCAGTCGTTAGCTTGGCTTCCCTGCCCTCTTCCCTGGGAGATGCAGACATGCAAAGGATGAGGAGCCAATCTACCAGTGCCTTCCCGCCAGCCCTACTGGAGCTCTGCACCCCTCTTCACTCCCTGCCTGACACCTAGCTCCAGCTCCGGAGCCACTTCCCACTGGCTGAGCAGTTCCAGCAGGGACAAGAGGCTCACACGGGTGTGGAGGCTCCCTCGAGGTAGTTAGCAGCTTTTCAGCAGATATGGAGTGCATCCCTTTGCCCGCAGGTCCTCGCACACATTTTTATGACCATTTAATTCTAAGGGAGCCCATTTAAACTTTTCTTTCCTCCATGCCAGGGGAGGCTGGACATTGTGGAAAGAGGCAGCGTAAGAAGGCTCAGGGTGGGTGACTTGCTGACATCACTTGATACGTTCTGTCACCCAGCTCAATTTACCACTCATGATTAAGGCTTTACTGCTGTGATCCAGGAGGGGAACAGTGCCTGGTCCGGGGGCTGTGTAATTGAATAGCGAAATGAGGCATGACCGGAATCAATGGAGACACAGACATGACTGCTCTTCAGGCCTCCTAGAAGAGGTGGTGCGCAGGGGAAGGGAGGGCAGGGCGTTCCCTCCTGCTGGTGCATTTCAAGCTGCCACATTGAATTTCATGCTTGCAAAAGCATGAGACAAATAGCTCCACCACAGCAGCTGAGAACAGGCTCCACACGTCCCTGAGCTGTTGAAGCATAGGTGTCCCCTGCTCTGCAGTGACTGGAAGATGATGGGAGCCCAGGCATCTCACAGGGATTCCTCGGTCTCTGATGGGTCTCAGTCCAGACCTGTTTGTGAGAAGTAGGAAGGAGAAAGCAATCTGCAGAGCACAGCACTGCATTTTGGCTCCCCACAAAACCATCTCAGCCCTAAGGCTTGACCCAAAGTCGTTGAAGCCTATGGAGTCTGCATACTCCACTCCCCCTTGTTCTCCTCCGAAGCCTTATCATCCTCTTCACTGGATATTGAATCAGTCTGTGAAGCTGAAAGAACCTCACAGCCTGGGCAGTTTGCCTCGAGTGAAAAGAAAAGCAAATGATCTTTGCTTAGTGCATAGGTGGAGGTGGGTCCAACACTGCAGCAAAGCTCAAAGAATGGGAAGGTGTGGAGAGAGGAAGATCACTGGACTGTCAGTATGAATACCACTACTACCTTCGAGGAGCATCTCAGAGCACTTGTGAATGAATAATATTTGCAGAACCAGCCTGTAAACTCTGCCTTCTAATAAACATTAGTAAGTAATAAAGTGTAGATATGATTGCACGTCTTGTAGCAAGACTGAAGTGCTCTGTAAGCACTTCACAGCCTGCAAACCAACCCCCACAATCATGCTGCAGGCAAAATTCCCATTAAAGTCAGCAGAATTGAGGCTTTTGGCTTTGCTTATGAATAACTTAGCCATTCCCAGCTCACGCCGGTAAACCTCTTATTCCAGCCCCTGCCTCTGTAGATATTTCTAGGCCAGCCACAGAGGGAAATGCTGGGAGCAGGAACAGAACTCACTCGGGCTCTGCTGGAGATGTCTGCTGGGATAAATCAAGGTATGTGTCTGTCTCTGACACCTGGATTCCCTCACACTTTGCCCAGATAACGTGCGTGGGCAGCTCTGCATGGCTGATGCTGTCTGCGCTGTGCACAGTGCTCTCGGGGCTGGAAGGTGCTCCTAGGCTAGGGACTCCTCGGAGGCAGGGCTGGGGTCGAAGGTGCTCACCCTCCCTGCCAGCAACAGTTTACACATGCTGTTGTTCTGATTTAGCTGCTTTGGGGACCGAGCTTCAAACAGGGCCACAGAGCTGATCCGGGTCAGAAAGAAAACGCCTCT
This sequence comes from Dromaius novaehollandiae, assembly GCF_036370855.1. Classification (NCBI taxonomy): domain Eukaryota; kingdom Metazoa; phylum Chordata; class Aves; order Casuariiformes; family Dromaiidae; genus Dromaius; species Dromaius novaehollandiae. The sequence goes on from NC_088108.1 coordinate 3,630,810, forward strand.
CTGCGAAAGGGCTGGGTTGCTGCGGAGCTGTGAGCCCGGGGCTGGAGGTGCGGAGGAGTTTGCTGCACCTCTCATGCCCTCACCGCAGTGTCTTTTCTAATTAGCCTTGGCCTTGGCAAATGAAGCAGAGCTTTCAAAGCCTCCTCTCAGGGCTCCCACATGCCTCGGTAATTTCAGCCTGACCCAGGGAGGACAGCTGTGGTTCCCCCAAACCAACCCCCCCCCTTCCTCCTGGTCCCCCAGGGCTCCTGCCCTGCAAACAGAGCGGAAAGGGACCAGCTCTGGGACCAGGATGCACCCAGACCGTGCAGGTTCCTCACCCCTCCCCTCAGGAATACACGGCATACCCATGCAAGGTGGGAGCAATGTAATTATTAGGCAAATAAACATTATTTTCTTACATGAGTGAGGAGCCTGTGGCCCAACAGTGGCCCGTAGATGCAAGTCACAGGAGAACCCACACAGACAACTCTGCCCCAGGGCAGGCAGCTTGCCAGGCCTCGGGAAGCTCCGATGTTCACAGCCTGATGACTTCATTATTTCTTAATTGATTTAGATTTTTTTTCACGCTGCCGCTACATAAGAGACTTGCCAAGTCAGAAGGAAAATGGGTTTTGAGTTTCCTTGACACACAAAAAAGGGAGACATAGGAAAATTATTCTGACTGGTCATCTTGGCTGGTTTGTTCACAGCCTGCTAGCTGTGAAATGACCAGAGAAACCACACTGAAAGCACTGCTGTCAAACATAACGGCTAAAGGGAAAGCAGGTTTTAATAAAACAGCTTATTTTTTTACTTTTTTTCACATGCCAAAGATATCTGCTTTACCCAGAAAACTTTTACCACTTCTTGTAATATTTGGCAGAAATTTCTCTTCTTTCAGCCAAGGACCCGTATATTTTATTTGCTGAAAAACAACAACCTGCCTTGCTTCTTCCAAAAACTGATTCTGGTTTCTGTGACCTTCACATTTTACTAATAATGATGATTCACTCATAAGGAAAGAACCATTGCATGTTTCAGAAATACCATATTGCTGTTTATGAACAGTGCAGTTCATTGCCACACTGGTCTCCAAATGCACCCACAGCAATCGTCCTATAATGCAGCACAAAAATCTGTCAAGTTTGCTTTAAGTGGACATAACACATTTAAAGCAGTTTGAACTCCACAGTAAATGCATGACACTGGGGAACGTGCCAGTTGATCACTCTGACAGCTTCATACTGTAGGGGATAAAACTCTATCTGGTTTTTCAATTTAGAGAGGAATAAAACACGATGAATGAAAGCAGGAAAGAGGGAAGAAATTAAAAAAAAAAGAGCAATCTTTAAGAGTCTAGTTGAAAAGACTCAACTGGATGTGCAGAGCGCAGCATTCTCCACCGACCCTGAGTTTATTGCAAAATCATCTGAGCATGGAGCATTGACAGGAAAAGAGGTCATTTGTTTTTCAGCTATTTTCTGGCACTTCTCCCCTTTTCTGGGGCAGACAGGACATGTTGCTGAGTTTGAGACCTGTCTCCCCCTCCCCATCCCCTCCAGACACGACTCCCTGCTGCCCATATCCAAACGGAAAGCAGGGCATGCAGCCCCAAGCCTTTCACTGTGCGAGGAATACAAAGGCTTCGACAAGACCTCGTGAGCGCGGCAACCCGCTCTGGTCTATCCAGGCCCCATGCTAACCCTCAGAGGCGCAGCCTCTGCAGGTAACGGCAGCTTTGCCATCATTTCAGTGGCCTCGGGAGGCTTCCAGACAGCTCAGCTCGTGGGTTGCAGTGTACCTTCCCTGGGGAACAGTAACAGCCTTTGGAGACAGGAGAGTCTGTGTGTGCTGGGCAGCCCCAAGAGCAGGGTGCTGCGGACAGCGGCGCTGCTGGAGGTGGACACTGCTGAGCGACCGGTGGGACTCAAACAGTGAGGGTAAAACCAAGGGCAGCCCTGCGGCTCTGCCCGCGGCTGCAGGTGAGCACAACGCTTCTCTAGCTTGCCTGGGGCTGCTGGCACGTACCCCTCCTTCACGGCCGGCAGCCTACACCTGTGGGAGAGCCAGGCGGTGGGTCCCGGTCCTCCCGCCTGCGGCAGCGGTGTGCAAGCCTCGTACTCCTGATCGCTTTGGGAGTCCGTGAGATGCCTCGTGCAGGCTGTGCCACTGTCCGTCCGCCTCCTTCGCTGTGTACTCCCCTGCTAAGGCAGCCCTTGGGAAACCAGGGCTCCAGTGTGATCAGTGGACTAGGGCGTAGAGCGGGGAGGTTTAGGGCGAAGGAGACTTGGCAGGAGCACGGATTCAGAGAACAATGCAGCACCCACACGGTCTGCTCCCACCAAGCTGGTGTCCTAGGCACCTTCGTCATGTCAGCTCCCCTCCTATTTCACCAGGTCGAGCTGGCCCTCCTGCCCTGCAGTCTGCAGCCATCTGTTCCTCGTGCCTGAGGCAGGACAGAGGCGGAGAGCAGGTCACATCCCCCAGGCCCCAGGGCTCCAGGGAGCATGGCAGAAGGCGCTTTCCCTGTCACCTGGGCCAATACATCTTTCTGATGCCCTGGCACAGAACTACCTCAGGCACTGAGATGAATGTGCCAGTCTGGAGCAGGCAGAGAAACTGCTCTGAGCTGGAACAAGAAGGACACTGCGGATCAAGAAGAAGGCGCCTGCAGCAAGTGGGAGCAAGCAGAGGGTCACAAACCTTGAACTGCATGCAGTTGTTGCTGCAGGTAGGAATCCTCTGCTGGGAGTGTGAAATGAGAAGTAACAGCCGAACAAAATGACATAGGTTTGTGCCTGGGGTAGGAGAAGCGGTTCTGCTTAAAAGTGTTTCACATCAGAGGAAATGAAACGGAGTGGTCTGTCAAGTGACATGAGGTTTTGCCCAGAATAGGGCAGAAAAAAATTAACATACCACCAGCTGTATCTCCTACTTCCTTTTTAAGTTTCCAGCTAAATCGCACCTCTCCTTTCTTGGCTGGATGCTTATCCATTAATATAACTAGCAGGGTGGGAGTAGCAGCTTGTAGCAACTACCCAAGGAAATCTATTTTAGGACATTATGAATACTAGATTTTTTTAACCACATGCTAAAATGCTTTGATCTCTAGACAGCTGAAGTCCTCTTTCTTTGCAGAATAAATAAGGTATGGCCTGTCTCAACCTCAATATGGCAGGGGCCACTGTAGTAAGAGGTAATGGTTGGCCTTTTATGGACCATTCAGACCCTTATGTCCCAGGGGAAGGGTGTTTACTATGAAGAAGCAAAAACAGACAATGCTTTTCATGCTACCCACCCCTCTCGGAGCCATTGCTGAGCTAGGAGGGAAACCAAAGACTTTGAAGCTAAAGAATCCTTGGCAAATCCCTTGAGCTCTCTACTCTTCAGCAACTAGGACATCTCAACCAATTAATGAATATAGATAGATCTCATGAAAAATGCATGATGAATGTACATCTAATCTCTGAAAAGGGACTCTTTCAGGCCTGGAAATGCATCTGTACTTTGAAGAAGGCACCTGGAGTTTACCTGAATGACCTTGAAAATGTGGAGAAATTTTTCTGCCCATAGAGCTAAAGACTTGAATGCCTTTTGCCACATCTGGCCGGTACATTCAAGAAGTAAAAATGTGCAGCATTGTCTGGCCAAAATCTTTAATGTCAAGCTCTTCTGTAGTACACAGTATGGCAGTGGATATGGTACTGTCACTTTTCCTCAAGGCTGGACTCACACCTTCTGTTAGCCTCTTGTTTGCTCTTCTGGAGACTGGACCCTCTGCCCATATGGAGAGGGGCTCCTGGGCATGACCTTGAGAAACTGTACTCTACCTGGAGACTGGTAAAAAGTGGAGTATGTCAGGGGTCTATCCTGGGACCTGCCCTGTTTAACATCTTTATCAATGATCTAGGGGGAGGGATGACACAGAGTGCTTGCTCATGAAGCTTGCAGATGACACCGAACTGGGGGGGAACAGTCGGTATGCTCAAGGGCAGGGCTCCCATTCAGCGGGAGCTGGGCAGGCTAGAGGAACAGGCCAACAGGCACCTCGTGAAATTCGACAAAGGCAAATGCACAGTCCTGCCCCTAGGATAAACTAACTCCTTGGAGCAATTCAGAATGGAGACTGAATGCCTGGGGAGCAGCTCTGTTCACAGGGACTGGGGGCCAAGGTGGATAGCGAGGTGAACATGAGCCAGCCATGTGCCCTGACAGCAAAGAAGGCCAAAAGCATCCTGGGCTGGTAAATCGAGGGAAGTGATTATCCTCCTGTACCCAGCACTTGCTAGATCACATGTGGAATGCTGCATCCAGGTTTAGGCCCCCAGTACAGGAAAGACAACTTGGAATTAGTTCAGCAAAGGGCCACCAAGATGGTCAGGGCATGGAGTACTGTGAGAATAGGCTGCGGGAGCTGAGCTTGTTCAGACTGGAGAAGAGATGGGTTCAGAGGGACCTGATAGCAGCTTTCCAGTACTCAGGAGGAGGTATTCAGGGGGACAGAGGCAGGCCCTGTGTGGAGGTGCATGGTGGGAGGATAAGACAATAAGCTTAAGCTGAAACAAGATGGGTGCTGCCTGGTTATAAGGAGACACTTTTTCACAGCAAAGATAATTAAACCTTTGAACAGGTTACCCAGGGAGACTGTCCAGTCTCCATCCTTGAAGGTTTTCAAGACCTGGCTGGATCAAGCCCTGAGCAATCCAGTCTGACCCCAGAGCAGAAGCTTTTTGGAGCAGGAGGTTGGACTAGAGACCTTCCAAGGTCCTTCCAAACTTCCTATAATCCTATGAAATGCCCAGAGGTGGTCAGAGGTATCAGGGCACTGTTGAGGCTTAGGATAGCATTATAGGGACTAAACATTTCAGTCTATTAGTTCCATGGGAAGTTCCCAATCCCTTGAAATTTATAGACTCAGAGAAGCCTATTCTGGAACCACAGACTGTGTAAAAGAGGAGCCTGTTTACACCCTGAAACATACACAGTAAGGCGCTCTGTTTTTCTTTCCCCCCTTTTTTCCTTTTCTGCTTGTGCAAAAAGGAGCAGAATCCTGAAGTTCTGGTAGAGAATTGGGACAGCAGGTAGCAGTGCTGGAAGAGGAGAGCAACCGGGAGTTTTGTCATGGACCTGCTGAACAAAGCCAGAAGCACACACTGGGGAGATAGCACATTTAGGGCTGCAAACATCCCACTGAGCTCCTTTATTACATGCTTGTCAATGGCTTATTGCTTCATCAGCCAAGCTGGTGACCAGGTGTGAATCACAAAGCTTTTCTTTTCTCTTTTCTGGTTGACAGGTCTGGAGTATCTGAAAAAGAAACACGATTAGACTGCCGAAAACAACACAGCCCTGTCTGAGTCACAGATCTGAAAACAGTGACCTTTTGAGGAGAGGAACTGGAAAGAGGAGGTGAAGGGGTCTTCTCCTCTGTTACTCATGGCAAGACTGCCCACAGTGTTCCTCTCCCTGCTGAAGGCTGACCAGAACAAGACCAGAGTATTAAACATGAGCTTCAAGGCACCTTGACTGGTGTCAGCTACAGGGAATAAGGCTTCTCGCTTCACTGCGTACCAGCTCGGTTCAGCAGCCTATTGGTAGAGAGGCATTCAGAGTCATTTCAAAGTATGCCTACAAGGTAAGTCATAGTAAGGTTAAAGATATGAACATGTCACACCAACCAAATCCCACAAATCTCCTCCAGTCTTCTCCTCATCCCAAATTTCAATAGAAGCTCTATTTATTTACCATGCTTGCTGTGACCCGAAAAGGCCAAGACCTCAGCTGAAGTACATATGCTGAGAAGAGGATTCCCCCCATGCTTCTTGCCAATGGGCAAACATCTCCATACCTTCCTAAACTCACCACTTCGGAGACGGGTTGATTTTTTTTCCCTCATCTTGCTCTAGGAAAGAGAATTGTCGTGCAGAAGATCACTTGAACTGCTAATTGTTTGAATATCTTTGTTAGCTTTGCATAGACAGCAAAAATAGTCTTGATTTTCTATTGCCACTTGTTCCCCCATGAAAGATAACAGGCAGATCTCTTCCCGTATTCTCATCTAGGATTTTGCTGAATCTCAAGCCTGCTTTGTATATTGTTCCTCTTGCACATGGCACTAGCTCACTGAAAGGATCTCATTCGAAAGTTGGACTCCCTATGCACTGATTTTTTCTTGGCAAATAAATGTAATTATATATGAAATTTCTCATGTTTTAGAAAAGATTCAGAGCAAAAATTCAAGAAAAATTAACCATTATTTTTAGCCTATCTTGCTACAGCAATAAAATTTATGTCACTGCACTAGCCATCTACCCCCTTGTCTACCACCCCCTGCCTTGAATACCAGTCAAACCAGATGACCACTTTCAACCAGTTTGAACAAAGGTGTGGAAGGCAGGAGATGTGGGGGGCAGAGGCGGGGACGGTCAGGCTGTTGCTGGTCTCACAGAAACAGCATGTGAGGGTGCCACCAAAGTGGAAGAGCCACAGTTTGGCAATTATTTCCTCTACTTCGTGTGGTGCATGCCAGCCAGCATAACTGCAGCTCACAGTGAGCTGCGGGACCGGCTGGCAATCACCTGCTCATAAAGCAGATGTGTGGGAAATAACCGGGGACAATGTGGGGAGGCTTTAGGGCCCACAGCAGGAACGGAGGCTATCGCTGCTCTGAAAGCAGCTGGGCACATTGCAGCGAGGGCAGAAAGGTCAGAAGGGCAGTGAGGTGGAGAAACTTTGGAGGCCGACCCGCAGAAATACCCAGGTTCTCTGGGGTCCACTGCTCTTGGGACCACTCCTGGATGGATTTTGTTTTTAAACTATGAGAAGTGGCCAAACAACTCATAGGGTTTCTTTCTTCCTTCCCCTCCCCTCAGGAAAGGTGGAAACTGCTTAAGGATTTAAGAAGACAGCAGAAGACAACATACTCATTTATCAGGCTTAACACAAAAAATAGGATAATGCTTTTTTACTTCCTCCCCACGGCTGTCTCAGGGACACATGCTAAGCTAGTTAGTGGTGCCTTGACTAGCAGGAGTCCTGCAGCACATGAGGCGCAACATATATACAAGATATCCTCCAGCTGCACATCTGGAAAGGGAGTAAGTCTGGACTGGAGTGGGGGAGACCCAGAGACACAGTCATCACACTTGCTGGTCATACTGGGATGGTTAAAATAGTGCAACTTTGTGAGCAGACAAGGCCTTGGTATCCACTTAAGAATGTAAAGGGGACTTCAGCTCTGAAAGTAGCACTTACATTTTCTTACTGATTTCCAGATGGAAAATAATGTAAAACATCACAAAGGCGGTTGAGATTGTTGACTCTTTTCCTGGAAGATAACCAGAAATTGTGTGAAAAGGGGGGGGGGGGGGGGCGGGGGGGCTCACTTTCCACAATTTTGTTATCATTTTCCAACCAGCGAAAGCTGGAAAACAGAAAATGCAGGAAAGTCAATTTTTCCACCTGGTCATCCTAGATTTTTTTTTCCCTCCAGATTTTACCACAAGAAAAAGGTTTCCTAAAGTCCAAATAACTTATGCTGGGTCTGTTTGTTTGTTTTTTTAATGCAAAAGCCATTATAATAAAAATTCCCAGTTGCTGGGCCAGCTGTAAAAAATACCAAAGCCTCAAACTTAGCTGCAAAATGTTACTAATGATGAGAGATCTCTCAGCTTTGTTCCTGCATATTTTTGCTGCTGAAGGAAATGAATCTTATAATCTCCAATGCAAAAACAGTAAAGCAAAAACATATCCCTTGCCAGGCAACACGAGGAGGATAATTTTTTCAGGCCCGTGAGGCTTTGGATGAAGCTATCCCAGGGGTTCTTCACTTTATAGAAGATGAGTTTTGTTCAGATTCTTTTGTGTTTGCTGCATGCACTTAAGTGTTTGCTCCATTTCTTGGGTTTGTATTATTTCCACTGAAAGGTGGAGCAGATCTTTAGTGCAAGGGAGAGATGAGACAGCATGTTTTAATGATGTCTCTAATGTGTTTTTGCCATCTGGGGCCCAGCACAGGAATTCATGATTTATCTGTACTTAGCCTGCCATATCCTGGGGGGTTAGAGCTCATCTGACACGTTGGGCTCTAAGCATGTTCGTTCTGGTCTCAGTGCCTTACCTCCACCAGCCACTTACTGCTTCACCTTCCTGTCTTTCAGAGCTGTCTTAAGAAAGAGCACTCTTTCTCCATTAACTTCGTGGTGGCTGTAGTTCCCTGAATCTCGAAGTGATGTGGGCGTTGGTATCTCACTTCCCTCAGGTGAGGGCAGAACTCCCACTGATGGAGCAGCAGCCCCACCACTGCTGGGTCTGGTCTTAGGGCATGTCATGCTATCTCAGAAATGCCACCACCATACAGTAACACTAAGAGTCGCAGTGGGACAAAAAACACTCTTCAGCTTCACCAACTTTTCAGAGTGCTCTGAAGGGGGAGGGATTTTTGTGCCAGATCACCATTTTCCACTTTTTCTACAGGCTATACCAGATATTATTTGTCCTTCCACAGCTAGCATCAGGGTAGCATTAACTCAGTCTCCTTTGACTGATTTATCAGGCAATAATGGGTTCTCCTGGGCCAGATCACATGCACACCAACTAAGTAATTCACTGATGTGCTGAGTTAGTGTCAACTGATGCAGATCCATGGTTATAACACTGCATGGGGGTTCACCTCTGCTCTGGAAGCTGAAGAGACGGATCCCCTGTCAAGGGGAATTAGCTGCTGAAGACACATAACTCCTAGCTGATATTTTCCCATCCATGACTCAATGTCTTCAAGGTGGGTTACTAGCTAAATTCAGGCCTGCTGGCAACATGCATTTCTAGGCTGAGGTGGATCATTTTAGCCAAAAGAAGCCCTTTTAAGGACTACTTTGCATAATGACCACACCGCTGATTTTGGGCAGGGGCCAGGGCAAAGGGAGGAAGCACAGTCCTGTTCAGCTAACCCATTTCTTTTTTCTGTGTGTAGGGAGAGGAAGGACAGATGGAGAATTTTGGACAGGAGATCTTTTAATATCTCTTGCAACCAAGCATTATTTTTAAAGCTGGTTGCACCAACCCAGCAGAAGGAACAGTTGGCTCAGGTTTAAGGCCTGTTTTCTGGCCGATGTAGCCAAAATAACCTTCACTCTTCTCTGGGCAGCAGTCACGTAAATAGTCCCACGAACCAGGCTGCCCTGCCTTAGGACTCTGCCAGAAAAACCCAGAGACTGTCTTTGGACGAAATGTGAGCCAGCTGGAAAGGGTAAAACTGATAGCTGGGAGTCCAGAAAACAGCTTAAGTAAAACAGTTTTCCCATTGGGCAGTAAAACAGATCAAAACAACAGCAAAGCAAAGAAGAAGAATTTTTAAAAAGGACAAAGAAAAGAAAGATCCATCTTCATGGAATGGGCTATAAAGACTGACAAGCTTCAAGGGTACCATTGCATTCATCTATTTGTAAATCAACAGCACTAAAGTCAGTAGCTAGTTCTGCCAGAGAAACTGGAAGGTGACTTTAGTTATTTATGTATTTCCGAAATCAGGTCTTTTGAGAGCTGCCCATCTGAATCAAGATTACTCCCTGCTTGTTGCATGCATTAGCATTGAAAAGGCCCCCTCTAATGTGCAGAGCATGCTGGCAGAGCTACCTTCACAGCAGCTGATTGTATTTGTAATTCATTGGGGCTGCAAAAATGGCAGTTTCTGCTTATAGCAGGGCAGCACAGCTCAGCCAAGGAAGCATCATTCCTGTACAGAGCCTCCACCTTGCTAGTGACATCCGTGTTCTTATTTTCAGGCCAGTTTGTGTCCTGGGAGTCAAAGGAATAGGACATTCACATAAGCCATTTCCCCAACCATCGGACTCGTGTGCAAAATCAAAAGGCCTTTTCTTAAATATACGCATTTTTAATATGTGGTTTTTGCCATCTCCAAAAAGCAGATGTTCTGCAATATAACTCTCCCAGTACTCTGTGAACACATAGGTTAAAATGTGTGTCTGGTGTTTGGACTCCAAATTTCTATCAATTTGAGTGGAAACTGGTGAACGTACATGCTGAGTGAACATGATTATCGTCCCTGCGACTGCTTCAGTGCCTAGACTTGAAGATACCCGGGAATATCACCATTAGGATGAGCGTTACAGAGGGAGGAAAAGTCAGGCCGGAGAACGCTGTGCGTGTGATCCTCTGCAAGGGAGGTCTTGAGAATGCTAAACTGTTTTACAGTCCTTTGGCAGAGCTTGTGCCAGGCAGCCATAACCCAGGGCCAGATTTGCAGGAACTTTCATCTGTTTTGTTCTGCTCTGGAGGAAAAGTTGTGTGATAACCTGCTGTTTGTTACAGCAGGCTGTGACCGTCCCTCCAGCAGGATATGTGTAGCTACAAATCAAGACAGTCTATGCAGTGAAATTGCCAAAACACTGGAAGTCTTCAGCCAATTCCTGGCCACAGAGCGAGGCTGGAGAAAAATTTGAACTGTGAAGATGAGGCCTGGGATGTGGTTAGTGGACCTGGGTATGCCGAAGAGAAACAGGAGACACACCCTTGCGAGAGTTCAAAGAGAAGCCAGAAAGCCCTGGGAATGTGAAATAAAAAGTGAATAGAGAGTATTTGGCCAGGTGCTGTGGCTGAAACAGGTTTGGAATTACGACCAGAGAAACTCTCCCACTGCTCTGTTTTTCCCACGAGCAGAGAGACCATCCTGACAGCACAGCACACCTCCCCACACCGCAATACTGGACTCCAGACTCGCAGCACTGGCCATCCACCCCGAGAGTGCTAGCCTTTTCTTTGGTTTCGGGCAGTCCATCTCCACTCTGCTGAGGTTCAGATCTCTCAGCTGGTCCTTGCAGGCAGCAGTGATAAAACTGCACAAAAAAGCCAAGTGTGGCTGTTGCAACAACTCAGAGCAGCTTTTCTCCTGCTGCTGCTCACTTCAAAGAAACTCCCTATCCAGCCACATAGAGCGCGTCCATATCCTACCCTCCCTACCTCCCCAGCAGTCCCCAGCTCTCTCCTTCACAGTGAGACATTGCACATCCCATGCTGCCACACAATTACCATGTCACCCCTCTTCTGTCTCTGTCCAAGGACCAGGGGAAGGGGATGAGCACACCCACAGGTGAGACCTCTTCAGCTGAGGAGGAAAGGTGCCTCGTACAGCTGTGATGACAATCCAGGATCTGTGGGATCTCCAACCCAACCTGCTCACTGGATATTGCCCTAGTGAGAGTCACCGGAGAGCCTGCACAAGAGGAACTGCTCTCCCTATGGCCAGACATCCAGGCAGCTTGCTCCAGCCCAGTCCCATGTTTCTCTTGCCTGCAGGAGGGGCAGAGGACTACAGTGCCCGGGTTATCTGAAGAGTGTCATTGAGAGTGCCCTCAGCTTACAAATTACGTAACATAGCAAAATACCTTACCCTTTCTTCCAGAGACTTCACTCATGCATGAAACAAGAAATTAGCCAAGATGTTTCTATTACTTATGAGCCCCTCAGAAGAATATGTACTAAAGGTTATGTTTGGGGATGAGAGAGGAAGGACATGACCGAGGCTAAAAGCTGAGGTGAATGAGTGATGAGCCACATTTCTGAAAGGTGGGTTTCTGCCCGGGGGAACAGTAGCAGGGAAAAATATCCAGGATTCTTTCTTAGAAAACAGATCACTCAACAGCTTGTGTTAGTTTTTCTTCTATTTCTGCTCATGTGGTTTTGATTCTTTCTTTTATTTTAACTTGGAGAAATGGCTCTCCCAACCCTCAGCTGCCCTGCCCAGACAGTTCTCCCCTAGCTAGCTGAGAAGGAAAAGGAATATGGGCAAAAATGAACATGGAAATTTCAGCTATGTCCCTGTAACCAAGCAGTGCAGACATCACTATGACTGGGGGCAGTAGTGCTGGCTCAGAAAACCACAGCCAAGTCTCAGAACAGTTAAAAGCAGCCTCCAGTAAACTCTGCTTCCTTCTCTCTTTCTGGCAGCAGCACTGAGTCTGCCAGATTTAGAGAATGAGTCCCCCTTCTCTTCCTACCGCACTTGGTCTGAAATTCAGGTCTCTGTCCCCATGACCCCTGGCTGCTTGTGGAGAGTTTTACAGTCTACCCTATCTATAATGTTAAGAATCAAAATCAATCAGCAAGGAGTTTTTTTGCTGCTTTGTACCCCTGAAAAGTTACCCAGCCTGGTCAAACTTGAGCTTCATTGTGTCATTTTTGGCTTACTGAAAGATGAAAATAATAATTGTTCCTCCTGAAGAGACAACAAGCTGCAATTCTACCACCTTTTTGTAATGCCACATCCAGTCTAGGCTCATGGGGATGACCATAACATGAAGATTGTCCTCGGAGCTTCCCAGGGCTCTCTTCTGTATTATCCTCTCAGACTGAAGAGTTGTTAGATACCAGGAATTAAGTGTGTGTGGGTGGGTGTGTGTGTGCGTGTGCAGGTAGAGCTACGTCTTGCTAGGCTTTCCTGCATGGAGATGTCTCTAAGACCTGGTGGTCTGAGACCACTCTGTGCTCATGAGACCCAGCATGAAAGCGTGAAAGCAGCTTCATCTTCCTCAGGCTTTGCCCAAGAGATTAAAGACTGTTACCATAGCACTGGAAACCTCCTGCTCTTGTCAAATCCCCCAATGAGTAGTGTTTCCAGATTAATAGGTACAGCTTTACTTAAAGCCAGATCAATAGCTTTTACTCACTTTTTTGGTCCCGTTCCCTAAAGCTAAGGCATTAAGTGATCACTCTTGGAAATATATTGCACAAGGTGCAGTTCCATATGGAAATGAGCTTCCCAAGGAGAGCAGATATTCTGATAATAGCTCATGCCTTTGACCATGCCTTTATGGAAAGCTACTACCTGACGATGGTCATGTATTATTTCAGGGCTGTGAATAATTACTAACCTCATTCAGCGGCTGATGTAATTAGAAAACTTTTTCTTTCTGGGGACTCAACCAACTATTAGTGAATACAGGAGTGTATATCATTTCATTTGCTGATAATTTTGCTGTTCACAAACACAAATTTAATCATCCTGCCCAGAGATAAGCTTAGCAAATGTCAGGTGTGACTGGAGTCTTCTTGCTATTGTCCATCCCCTCACATCCATTTTAGGCTTAATTTGTCTCCCTGAGACCCAGTTTGTCCAGTACCAGTTCACTGCAGCATCCATTCAAGCAAACTCAGAGCACAGGAGAAACTTGGCTTTTGCCGCAGCTGGGGGCTTCCTAAGCCAGCCAGAGCAGCTGCTCCTGCACTCTTCTGCAGGTGCCCTAGATTAACTAAACAACTTGCTGAGATGGTGGCTCCCTGTTTCCTGAAGGAGGTAGCTACAGGACCCTGCAGCTGTGAGCTGGATGGGGATGTAATGTCAAAGGAGGCTCTGTGTCAGTAGCAAAGATGTGATGTCCTGACTCACTGACAAGGGTATTCAAGGAGTGGCCCCCTGCAAGAGATGGTGGGAGACTTCTGTTCAGAGGACACCAACTCAAATGCTGCCCTACCACCAAGTCACCCATATTTCAGCTTCCCCCACGGCCACACACTGTCCACACTGGCTGGCCTCATGGTATCCTGTACATCTTAAATTCAGACATTACATACCAACATTTAAGGGCTCAGTGTCACTCCTGTATTTAGCTAGGGGACCTGCTGGCCAGAAGAAGTTCCCTCTGCTTCTAACTGGGAAGTGTGCACAAGCACATCTGGGTAGCAAAGAGGGTTCTTGTGTTTTTGATTTTCTCAAGGCAAGAATGTTACCAGCTGGAGGCTGTTGTCACAGGATAATGGGTCCCCCACTGATGCATCAGCACAGAGACAAAGCTAAGACACTTATTTTCCAAGCAGGAGATGCTCATCTTGTGACAGAGCTTCTTGTCTGACGACACTAAATGATTGATGCTGCAGATGCAATCATTCGGTTCGTTGGACATTGCTGGAGCTGTGGTGAGACACACTAAAACCCATTACTGAACCACTCCATCCTCATTGTCTCCCTTACACTACAAGACTCTTGTCTGAACAGACATCAGCCCATCTATAAAACAGATCTTCATCCAAAATGTGTCTTGATTCAATATCAAGAGGGTACCTGACTGACTGGGCTTTATTTTATCTTTTAAAATGTCTTCTCATCTACTACTCTATTTATTTGCAGGGTGACAATGTGTCCCTTGGACGATTTTGCACTCAAAGCCTGACTGTTTGAATTCTGAAACAACAGTTTCAAGTGTGGACACTGTTTCTTGTGCATAGACATTGCACAAAACAAGGCAATCAACAGCCTTTCTGACATAGGGGAGCATAAAACCCCCAGAAAAAAAAATCTACTATTTAAAAATTGACAGATCTTTTTTTTCTCTGTCTGACCATGCTGACTTCTTTTTGGAGGACAAACTTTGAACCTGAGTAGACTTGCACGTGCCGAAGAGCTGAGTTACTGTATAAGACGGCTTGATCCCAGCCTGACCTCGGCCCATCCCTGTCCCCACAGAGGTGCCTGAGGCCAGGGCTGTGGCTGCCCCCCTGGTCTGCCCTGCTGTCTCAGGGGGCGGTGGGACAGGTCCTGCAACGGTGAGGCCCTGCCCTGCCGGCACAGGGAGCCCCCACGACTCGCTGGCACTGAGGGAGCCACCAGCCCTCGCTGTGCCCGGACAGCATGTTGACACCACCATATATTGAATAACATAGAGCACTGCCTCTAAAACAGTCCCTCGCCCTCCTCAGCACTGGCAGCTCCTCAGGCAGAGTGCCCTGTCCAGTTTGGGGCAATGGGCTTCAAAAGGGATGTGGTGAGAATCCAGCAGACAGCATGAAAACAGCTCCTGCAGCCCTGAAGTTGGGAGCAAAATGCAGCCGGAGACTTTCCTCACCACCTCGCCCGGGGCAAGAGGAAGCCCCAGTCTCTGGCCTCAGCCTGGGCTGCACCTGACCAACCCGACTCTGCTCACGGGCACCAGGGTTGTTTGCACTGTCATGACACCCGGTGAGAGAGGTGGCTGGGGACCAGCAGCCGCAGCCTGCCGTTACCTGCCTGGGGAGAGTGGAAGACGGCGTAGTAACACTTGAGAAGCAAGCAAGAGACTGGTTATAAATCTCTGTTATGACAACACCACGGCAGGCCAGGGCAAGCCTGTGATTAACGGCTCGCTATGTATCTGAGTGGGGAGAAATTTGGGTAAATAATGTTTTTTGACTCTCTTCTCCCCAGGGATGCTGCTATGATGGGACATCTCAAGGACAGAGGCCCCACAGGAGCAAATGGGGCTCACGTGCCTGGAGTGGGAGGGGGGCAAGGTGTTCCACGTCTCCCCGGGTGCCACTATGGGAGCACTGGGCTCAGTCCCGCAAAAAGACCTTCAGGTGCTGTTCCTTCCCCATGAACCTCTCTGCGGGGGATTTATCAGCAACGAAAAGCAGAAAGGGACGCTGGAACAACTTCCACTGAAAGCCATGCGCCCAAGCCTTACGAAGACGCTGCCCTGGCGGCCCCCCCGCAGTTCGTTGAGTGGCAGGCGGAACAGGCAGGGAGCCAAGCAGCAGTCTCCCAGCGAGCTGCACTAATTGATCTGTTCCTGCAGCTTAGCTGATTAACTCCGTGAAGCACAACACACAGAGCCAGCCTGCAGCCAGCCACTGGCAGGGATGGGGACACTCAGGCCACATTTCAAGCCTTCATATGCTGGGTATCTTGTCCTTTCCCTTTGCCTAAGGGGGGTCTCCTACAGAAAGAGACATAGACCCATGGCCAGAGCCTGGCACCCCTTGCTCGAGGTAGACCCTTCTCTTAGAGGTTATAGGTTGCAGTCTGCACCACAGACATGGGCAAACAGCTTAGGCAACCCCTCGCCAAGTCTCAAAGCTCTGAGTTTCTGCATACAGAGGGATGGAAGGTCTGTCACCATGCTATTTCCCTGCTTCTCCTCCTCCCTCAGCACCTAGGACATTTGCAGCTCTAATTTCCCAGCAGCTAAGTGTTGCCTGACTGGGACATTTATGTGATAAGTCCTGTAGTCTGGAGCCATATAGCTTCCTGCCTTGCCCCTCTTCATCCCTAATTTAGCAGTCCTGAAACTGCGCATGCAGCACATGTGCAGTTTCAGATGTGCCTCCCACACATGGGTGACTTCATATGCCAACGAGGGGGCCATGAGGTGCCACTGGGCATGCTGAACCCCTGGCTGTGAGAGAAAGCAGACCCTTGGGGGTATCTGCGTATGCACTCAGATATGTCCGAGCACAAAAACTGGAAGAAAATGGAAAATTGTCCCCCTGATTAAGCAAGCCTTTTCGTTGAGGCACCTGGGTCATTTGGTGTCTGCCCAAGGTCACAGGTGGAACCAGTGTGAGCTGAGCACAGATCTTGGAGGGTTTGGCTTCATATCCAACCCACAATTGCTCAGGATGAGCTACCGTCTGTCCATGCAAACCTCACCAAACACTTTTGATAGTATTCCAGAGCTAGAGCAAAAATAGGCAATAAACAAGATGCTTTGCACAAACCTGGCCCTGTTCTGAGATCCAGAAAGCTCCCATTCAGTTGTCCCTTTTTGCATCTCACTCATTTTCACTGCCAAGTTTGGAGCGGGGCCAGAAATAGTAAACTATCAGAAAGGAAGCTGCATGCATGTTATTGTCAGCCTGAAAGCCGCCCTCACATGGTCAGGGCTCTGGCTTCATTTAGACAAGTGTCACCTTCCTGGTGCTTTGCCAGACGGAGCACTGAAGGGTTGAAATTGGCTGATGGAGCCAATGATGGCAAAGGGCCCCTGGTATTTGGCTGCAAGTGGAAGCAGCTGGGAAGAGGGGCACAGACAGCTGTAACATCCTTGCTTCATGTTCTCTCTTAGCTGGTCTATGTGGTGGCCACAGTCCTGCGTAGCTACAAGAATCCCACTTCCAGCCTGCACATCACTCTGGCCAGAGATGCTCCCAACACTGGGGATCCAGTTTGTGAAAATGTCATGTCATGAATATAGTACATTTGAGTCAAATAGGTCTGGAATTGCCTTTTATTATTTCCAGCAAACAGAAATTATACTTCTAATATAAAACAAGCCACAGCATGTCCTCGGCACAACACCACACTCCCATCAGTACAAGCTAATTAGGGAAGCAAAGTGGAAACACGCTGCAATCCTTATGCAATGGGCCAAACTTTTTACATTGCTTTTTAAAGTAATCAGTGAGCCTGACACATCCTTATAATTAGATTTTTTTGCTGATATCTGAGCTCATACTAAATTAGGCTAATTGCTTGCATTAAAAAACAGCTGTAAGTTGTCTGTCATTGATACATTCCACTATGTTCACAGTGGAGAAGCAACCAACTGCTCCCAAGATGCTGGTGCTTGTTTTTAGCTTTATTCACCTCCTCTCCCCAACTTTCCCAGAATCACTTTCAAGGACCACATTCCCTGCCAAAGCAAAGCCAATGTTGAGCAGATGGGACAACAAGGATGAACAATTCTCTACAGGGAGCTACCTCACTGGTGTGTCATCGTGCTTTCCCTTTTCCTGAAAACTCACAGCTTGGCAATTCACTGTGGCTCAGTGAGTGATGTGCCAGGTGCTCTGGGGAAGATGCCGATGGACCTGGCCGGAGGTGGCATGGGACAACGTTCTTTCCCTCCAGCTGTCTCATCCTGGGTCAAGTCCCTGACTGTCCTGGCAGGGTGCTGTAGGGCAGCAGGTCATACCTCTGCTTGAAGGCAGATCCTGCTGAAAGCACTATGTTGACAGACTTGGGCATGGGGAAAGCCATCTTACTTACCTTCTCCAGGATGCTTTGCTGCAGAGATGTAAAGAACATCAGAATGCAACCTCTGTTAACTCCCCTACCCCTGGTATCAACATCTCAGCCACACTAGTAGAGTGAGGCTTGAAAGGAACTTCTCTGTAGATAAGGAGATATCAAGTGGTCCTCTTCCAAGGATCCCATTGGCATTTTCATCTCTTTCCCTGAATCTGTAGGAATTTATAATCTTAGCTGCTGCTTCAAGCCCTTCTGTTCTGGCTACATCTCCACTGTGCGTCAGGCTGTGACACCAGTATAGCAGCTAAAGCAAATGCTGGCTGCTCTGGGAAAATGGGTTAGTCCTATGATTCCACTTAAAAGGTTTAGATAGGCAAATGTGCCTTGAGCATGCTCTACAGAGCAGCAGACCTAGGCTCCAGCAGATGACATGGAACTGAGCATCACATAAAGGAGCTTAGCAACTGACTGATACTTTTATTTTTATCCTCTGTAGCCCTGGCAGTTTCTCAAGGCAATTATTGAAGACATTTATTCTGTGGGCCCTTGAGGAAGGGCTGTCTTATGACATAGGATTTTAAAGAAATCATTTTCACAGGTTTGATGAAGACTTGTCACCAGAAGTTGTCTTTCAGTACCACATGGATGGGGGGGCACCGCTCAGAAACAGTGCAGGAGCACTGACTACGCATGGCCTGCCAGTGTCTGTGCTGGTAGGGCTGTCCAGCTGCTCTTGCTGGAGACACCGTAGACATCTCCCCAGTCTCTCTGCTTTCTAATGTGACGGTCTATATCTTTGGAGGGGGAGTTATCTCCCTCTTGCTCTGGCTAATCCCAGCACAGGAAGTGGGCATCACTCTCTGGAAGGGCTCAGGAAATTATGTTGCTGACGTGACTGTGTGTGCAGCATCCTGGAGATGCTGGTTAGTGGTCAGTGGTGAGGAGGGTTAATAAACCATTGAATGATCTCTGCATTGAGTTATTCCAAAGGTATCGAGTTTCATCTCTCATAAGGGGGAGAAAAGAGACCATGTGAATACCAATAAGAAAGGATAGCATCAAAATAAATAGTACTTGGCACATCTGTCATTTCTTCTGTCACTCTTAGCTTGAGACTTAGCCCTACAACAGCATGTGGGTGCTATCCCCTAACAGGTCTCATCCATGTGCTTTCTGCAATGTGAGAGATGTGATTCTCTCTGCTGTGAGGCTGGTGCTCCATGATTGCTCTTTTTGGTCTCTCTGTGTGCTCTAGCCACTCTCATTTTTACTGCAGACTGCAAGGAACTGGAAAGCCCAAGGAACAAGAAACTGTGTCAGAGGCAAGGACCTGCAGCTAGAGATGGGAAAGATACAAGTGCCTCTATCAAAGGCATGGTCTTCCAGGACCGAGCTCAGGGTGGTAGGTTGGAAGGACCCACTATGGAGAGGGGGCGCATAGTCTGAGTCTGTGCGTGTAAATAAAATGAGTCAGGATTTATCCTCGGGCCCTGAGATCCATCGTCATGGCACAGGTCACCACCTTGCAGCTAGCTTCCCCTTACCACCCAGGACAGGCTGTCCTCATCCACACTGCCTCTCGGGAACACACTCCAAGCCATGCTACCCCCAGCCCCTGCCTGAGCACTGTCTAGGAGAGTGCTAGACGACGCAAGCCAAAACCATGCTAGGTAGCAGCAGTTGAACAAGGCAAGTCCCCTGGCTACTTTAGAAGATATGTCCCCGTGCCTGTATTTATAGCCGCAGGGCACACTCTCACCACCAGTAACCCACACTCCCCTGTAGCCCACTCCTCAGCTTGGCACAGGGACAGCGATTTCCCCACAGGAAGCCGACCAGAGAAGCAGCATGGCTCTGCATGCCCTGGAGTGAATAAACCAGCTCAGCCTCGGGAGGCTGTCACAGAGGGATGTCCACCAGCAGCAACACACATCGCTGTGCACATGGGAGGCTGTCAAGGCATGTTGAGAGATTTCCACAGGCAAAGGCAGAACCAGGAACAGTCTAGAGGACAAAATAACAGCTTCCCAGAGCAAGATGAGCTTCACCTGCTGCACTGTAAAGTGAACAATGTTGGAGCTGCAACATTCATTCCCCACTTGCTTCCTCTCTCAAAGAGCATCTTTCCTGAGCTGGATGCAATAGCAAAAGTAAAAAAACACTTGGGGAGAGTTTTCAAAACCTTTTGGCATGGTAGGAGAAATGGCCGAAAAGGAAGTCCTTCCGTCGGCCCAGCTGGCTCCATCTGCAGACCCAGAAGCACAGCGGAGAGGCCCCGTGTAACTCGCCCGGAACCAGGAGCCAGGGACACACAGTACAGGTTCCCCACCCGGCTTTGCTTGCCCTCAGATTTGAGTGACATTCTGGCTGCTGGGAACTTCGTCTAACATATGAAGGTAGGGGGGAGAGACCTTAGTATTTACAAACTGAGGTCATATCTGACAAATAGCTTTAGTCAAAAACATGAGGGGAAAACTTTCTGAAAGTGTCAGAACACCTCCTGTTGACATTTCTCTAAGTGTTTCCGTTTGACCTTTTCTTACAATACTTTAGGATTTCCTGGCCCTAGGGCAAAATTTTCTTCCTTTGAAATTACAGCTGCTCTTTTTGTTTGTTTGTTTTAAAGGGCCTCATAAAGTGACAGAACTCCAGTAACCTCAACACAATGTTTAAAACCAGGCCCTGTGACAGGCTCTAAGACGACACAATGGGTTCACTCTTCTGCTGTTTCCAACAACACCAATCCCTAAATTGTGCTTGATCATCTCAAGCCTTCTCTCTGTTCTTGTGGTTTGGCTGAAGAGTCTCCTATATGCCCAACTTAAACTGTCCTTTGATTTTCACTGGTTAAACCTCAAGTCCGGGACTAAATGCACTCCAAGGTGTATTGGTCGAACAGCATGGGGAGGGGGTAGGCACCATTATGCTGCTGCCTTTTTTCTTTTCTCCTGATAATAAACTCTTAAAAGTTAATTTGCCCAACTGAGTGGAAGGTAAAAAAATTCATCTGCTTACTTGCAGAGCTACTGATCAAAAGCTGGGCTTGGAGAACTTAGCCCTCCCTCTCATCTCTCCCTTAGTCCTTCTTCCATTCTACTGCAAACAGAGGCTTCCCAGGGGTCAGATAACGGTGTTTGAAGCTGGACCACCTTCCCTCTGAACTGATTCACTGCCTCCCATTGCAACAGAGCCAGGGGCTTTCCCAGGCAGCTTTCCCTTGGCCTGGCTTGCCAAGCCTTGGAATTTAATTAAGAACCTGGTGCTGCCTCCAAGCCCAGCTTGAGGCCTATTTGATCACAGCAGCCAGTCAGTTCCTTGCTGCGCACAGCTCACCACAGCCATGTCCCACAAGGCCAGACGAGTCCAGAAGTTCCTAACCAGCCAGTCCTCTCCAGGGGGATGTGCACGGCGGGTTTCCTCTCGCACGCCGGGAACAGGTGAGGCAGCTCCATGGTCTCCACGGCGGAGTGTTGCCTGCTTGAAGTGTGTAGCTGCAGGCAAAGAGGGAGAGGGAAGGAAAGCGGAGACATATGAACTGTAGAAGCCTGGAGAGACAGGATCATCCAGCCTTCCTGCTGAAAGCAGGGTGGAGGAGAAGTCACAAGCCGTCTCAGCGTTTGCAATAAGGAGAATGAGGCAAGGGGATATACTCCAAACGATGTTGCTTCCCTGAATCCATCATCTTACAGGGTCAGACATGGGTAGGTGCAAGCAGGAGAGACAGAAGCCCACCGAAGAGATGCACCCCACTCCTGCCCACACTGCTGTCTGTGCTCACCCATGGGTGCTTGGTTCCTCCCTGCAGACAACTCTGCTTGAAACCGGCATGGAAAGCTGCTTGATGGGATAGGTGGAGGCTAAAGGCCCACACCTGCCTGCTGACACCCCTTTTGTTTGTTGCTTGTTCATCTGGAAACAGATCATCAAATTCAACCTAAACCTTCATTCTGGAGAGGGAAGGAGTTTGTGCCTCAGAGTGCTTTTCCCTCCTTACTATCCAGCCTCCTTTCTGCAGTCCTGTCCTGCCTTTCAATTGGCAGTGCCCACTTACTGCTGGAGGTACCGGCGGTTCTTGTGGAAAGCTCACGAATAGTGAGCCACCTCACTCATCCACAGAGTCCTCTAAAAATACTGTGTTAATGGTGGTGGCCCTGTTCTCACTATGCCTGGACTCACAGAATACAATCTCCCAGCTCAAATTCTTCAGGGACCTCCTGCCTGCAGATGCCTTTGGCAGGGTTAATTGCAGCAGGAGCCCTGGCAGCTTTCCAAGGAGGCCTTTCCAGCGGGGTGCCAGCATAGTGGAAAATCAAAACCTTTCTGTGTCTCAATTGCTCTCAACAGAGCTCAATTATGCACAGGACGACTGTCCTGCTGCTCCTGCAGTCCACACACATGAGATATAATGCAGCAGACCCTGCTACAAAAACATTGACACTGTTTATCATTTAAGTTAATTCTGTTTCATTTATTCTGTTTCCATCATGGATGAATCTTTACAAAGGGCTCCATTTCTTAGTATTTCTTTGTAAAAGGGAGCACAGGACTAGGCTTCATAGCACAGGCAGAAGCACATACATGCTGTGCTCAACACACACGACTTGGTGGTCAGACAACCATGCAAAGCACACCACCACATCTCGCACACAGAATATCACACTTGCAAGACCGCATCAAGTGCACACATCCTTTGCAGCACTGGTGCTCACAAAACACACCCACTTTCATGCAGTGGGTTGTTTGTTCATAACAGGTACTTGGCCCCTCCACAGCAAATGTGACATATGCACATCAGACAGCCGTGTGCATCCAGACAGAAAAAGCACACAAAACTTCCACAGTAGTACACACCAATTCAGAGAAGACTATATGCTGTTTAAAAAACGGAGGCATTACAAAATGGAGCAGATGCAGCCAAAATACCTGGAATTCATGAAGCCTCTGTTTTATCCAGTTTTGAATAAAGAAACCCATCAATTTTTCTCATTTATTGCATTTTGGAGTTTTCAAATCTTTGAAAAAAATTATATATAAATATACATAATATATGCACACACACGCATATATATATTTGTATACACACATACATATGGCAGTATGAGACATAAGGGCCCTAAAGTGCATGAATCAATATCTTAGGGCAATCCCTAGAAAGAGCGCAAGGCAGTTTATGTAACAAGAAGTCCAGCTAAAATCTCCAGGCTCACTGGGGTGATCAAGAGCAAACACCAATAGGTGGTGAGCAGTAGCTCATTGCAAAGCTTGGTGACTTTACACACTTTTGTATGCATGCCTAGGCTCTTGCATATGTTGATGTGTGAGGGCTAATCCCATTTCCTTCAAGAGGAAGCAGCAGAATGTAGAAGGAGTACTGACTAAGAATTTGGGATCCTTGGATCATGGGGTCATTATGGCTAAGGCTCCCTTTACGAAAAGACTGGAGTGTGTGCCTTTATGAGTGACTCTTAGACCTGCTGAGGAAAAGCACAGTAGAGCACTGTAGGGTAGAATAACTAGGACCTCACTGTGACGAAGCTCTGCCTTTCTGTCCTTTGGCAAAGGTGTCAACAGATCCACTGTTACACCAGTGAAGTCTGCTAAGGTGCATCCAGAGGAACCAGCATATTGGAGGAGCACTCAAGAGAACTCTGGATTTTCCACGGTGCAACGAATATCCCAGGCAGGGCCACAGCCATAAATAGAAATGTGGGTCAGACAGAGACAAGAAGTCAACGTGCTTCTCACTTCCTTGTCTGGAATATCAAACAAGCAGGAAGGTCTTCATTCCATCCCCATCTCTAGCTGGGCATGGACCCATACGGTTCAGAGGATGCCGTGAGGGAGAAAAACATTCCTGGCTGGTTGTGCATTGCGAGAAAAAAAAAAAAATCTTTCCCCTAGTAGGTGACTCTGTAACATGAGCTCGATTCTAGTCATGTAGGGCTGTAAGTCCTCAGGTTTGCTGGCAGTGTACTCAGCCCTGCTCTCTCCATGACCCCAGAAGAACAGGGACAAGCCACACATCTGCAACACATCTATGTCACGTTTTATCCCTGGACATGGGACCCTAAATGGCAGTTGGATGTGTGTGCATTAGTCAGCTATGTCGTTTATGCCTTCCAGGATCAGTCCTCCCCCACCTATTGCACACTGCTGTTTGGCGGCAATCCGCAGCTGATGGCAGGCAGGCACAGTGGTCAAAATCCATTATAAGGGGGCCTCCAGCACTGGCTTGCAGGGAAGAACGGGATGAGCAGCCAGACAAGCAGTGGCACTGCCAGCAGTGTGATGCCTGGAGCGTGGGTCAGGACACACACTGCCCCTGCTGCGGAGGGCACGAGGGACGTAGAGTCTCCCATTGCCCTGCATATGCTGGTCCTCTCTTTGATGGCTTTCACTAATAAGAAGCAGGGATACCCCTGAGCATTTGAAGCCCCTGCCCAAATGAGAAGGAGCTGCATTGCAGTCCTTTGCAAGTACTGATGCTGTCAAAGGTGCTAGCAGGTAGGACTATTTTATACACTTGGATGATGTCAAGGGACCAGGACAGGGGAGAGCTCTCTTCCCAGCCTCAGTTAAAGGATTCAGGTCACAGAAAACTGGCTCATGTCAGGACATGCCATATGGCTACTCTTGGTCCTAGGAGAACGTGTCCACACCTCCCAGCTGAACAAAATGGCACTAAACTGGGAGAGAAGGGTCTCCTAAAACCCAGGATCTTGACCTCTCTGCTTGAACATTTCAGTATCCAGAACATCTGCAGAGGCACGGGGGTTTCTTGTCCTAAATTTTTCCATCATGGCCAGATATTCCCAGACGGCATGATGGGAAGAATGATGTTATTTTAGCAGAATATAGGCAATATCGTGATAAGTTAGAGAAATATTTGCTGTGAGAAAGGTTTACAACATGTCTGATGCGGTCAAAGATCTAGGAAAGATATGGCCACTGCAGATGTGGCCTGGGGTTAACTGGTATTCCTTGAAGTTATTAAATCTGAGAAAATATCTGCTGGGTGGCATGACATGATTACACTTCTACTCTCTTGGGGAGATAGGGATCTGTCAAGCGCTTACAGGCATAAATTTAAGCATTTCTTCTGCTTCAGTTTATAGTAATCATTTATAGATTCACCTGCAGGAGCAGTCTCCATCACCTTCATGAGAAGAGAAGGTGTGGGTGAGTGAAGAAAGGGTGCTGGGCACAACTTCCAGGTGCCTCTTGCCAAGGCAGCATCAGGCAAAAGGTTAGGGCAACAGGAAAAGGCAGCATTTCCCAATCTAGAAAGGGACATTCTGGATGGATGGTGGCAGCAGGTAGGGGACAGGAGGATGTGAAATGCTCTGGGAGCAGAGCCGAGCTGAGCAAGGGCTCTGCAGTTGTTCCACAGCAGTGCACCAGTGCTGGGGGAGCAGTAAACGTCACTCGTGCAATCCGCAGTCTCTGATTTATGAATCTCACATCACTTCTTTGAAGCAACTCTCCTTTCTGCTCACGAAAGCAGCCATCCAGCCTCCCTGGAAGGCAGCGTCCACGCACCGCCTTTCTGCCATCCACTCTGGGGAATCGTACACAAGGCATCAATGCAGCCTACATCTCTTACACCTCACTGCCAAGCCTGGACCACACGCAGCTCAGCCCCACAGCCTCTCACCTGTGCCAGGATCCCATGCAGCAGACCTGGCTTGTTGCTGAGCCCAGAGACACGTTGTCTGGTCACTTGGATTAAGCAGAGTCACTCCAGTGAGTACAAAGGCCAACAGCTCTCAATTCCCAATTTCAGGCATGCTGTCGATGCGGCTGGCCACACTGTCTTCCTGATTCCCAGTAAGAACGAGCCCTAATTACTGCTAGTGCTGAACCAATTATTTTTTCATTACATCAGTAGCATCCCGAAATATGTGACTAACACCTTACGGCTCTGTTCTGAACCAAAAGCTGACTGAGATTAAAGCTATGTTTTAGATAGAAATCTTCCCAGGCACGTTTATTCAATGAGGCTGAATGGGATCTGCTCCCAGGGCATTTAATTTGTCCCTGCTTAATGGAGATTATTCCGCTATGCAGCCTTGTGTCTCTGCACAGGCTCTTTGCACCAAACACTAGGTCTCAGAGGCTGAAGGAAGAGAGGGACTGTTCATGCTGAGTAACCCTGCCTGGCAGGCTGGTTCGGTACTGCATATTCTGTGCTTCCTCTGCATTTCTTGAATGATTGCAGAGAATAATGCAACACTGAGCTGCAGTGCAGATAAGAGACCTACCTGGGAAGTGGTGCAGAGGACTCTGCCCTTTATTTCCTACAGGCCAGGAAGCAGAGATGGACTTTTTCTTTCTTTTTTTTTTTTTTTTTTTTTATCTGCAGTCTGCAGGAAGTTAGATCCTGATAAAAAGCAGGCAGGTGACAGTGGCTATGGTTTGGCTGAAATAGAGTCAAATTTCTAACTATTTCAGGGACAGGTTACACTCTGATGTCAGCAGGGGCAAGGGGAGGAGGTAGCTGAGAGATGGAAGATAGAACTGATGCAGATGAAACATTAGGATGAAGAAGCAAAGCGTATTCTCAAGGCTGCAGTGCTATTTGACCAGAAAATACATGTACCCTTCCCTGTCTCTTGAGCGAAACACGTGGTCTTGCTGACCAGCATGACAGGTCTTAGACTCTAGGTGGAGATGGATTATGTGGGAAGGATTCTCAGGAGAACCTGTGAACTCACATAGGGTAAGATGCCTTTAAAAATGGGTAAGAAACATACCATCTGCACCATTGTCCTGTTCAAGTTAGTCATGGAGTAAGAACAACTCTTCAAACTTTCCACATAATTGAAATACCCTGGACTGTTATACTATGCCGGCGTTTGAAGACATCAGTCTGCATCAGATCAGTGCATTTTCAAGGGTACATGTGAGTGGCAGTAGATGCTGGATCACTAACATAAGAACGTGAGAACATCACTGCTCCATGGGCTCTGGAGAGGTTCTAGTACATCTAGTACATCACTCCATCACAAGATTAGCCCTAGTACTGCTGATAGCTTCCTTTCACTGTGATGTTTTTATAGGCTTCAGCCAGGTCAGACCAACAGTTTAGACTAGCTGAAGAGAGAACATGATGAGGTCAGTCGCAAGCCTTCTTCTGCAGCTGCTTTGCATGGGTGTAGTCAGGCAGGAAGCGGTATTGCTAGGAAAGTGGATGTGGAGAACAGGCAGAGTGACCTGGAAAATCCAGCCCTTCATTTGCAATAGACATATTGGTTCCCAGGGCTACACACGATAAAGAAGAAGACATGCAATTCCAGCGCCTTGGCTCCATCTGCACCCCTTGCTTTAGCTTCCAGCAGGCACAGGGCACCAGCGACACTGCAGACGGAGGCAGGACTGCTCCCCCATCAAAGGGGATACTCGCAGTAGGTACGTGCTACAAGTCATGATGCAGCATGCCTTTTACAGACTCACCAGTTCTTTTGTAAAGATATTTCTTGCCATCAGGCTGACGGCCTTGAGCAAGGCCAGCAAGGCTGGTTGCATTGTTCCTGTCTTCCAAGGCAGATGCTTCTCTCTGCCATGTAATCATAGGAAGCACAGGTCTTCCTGGGGCAACCACAAGCTGAGTACTGCTCTTTCTCCTTGGGGCTTTCAGCCTCAACTTAAAAGGTTTTGCAGTCCCTAACTCTGCTGCCCCATTTCCTGCCTCCCGCAAGGCAAATTCAAGCAGGCACAGAGGCTCCCAAGCTGTGCAGCTTCTGGTGCCCTGCGGAGGGTTTTCGGGGGGCTTGATGGGGAATGCCCTCCGCATCACTGGTCAGATCAAAGCTGCCAGGAGCAAGCCTGGGTGGACCACGAGAGGGAGGCTATCAGTCTTAGCGCCCAGCAGAAACTGTGGATTCCCAACCAGAGAGTGAATCAGGTGCCTTGTGGACAACCCACACTGAAGGTGTTGTCCCCCTTCAACTCCTGACTTACCCAATATCTTCATGCAGTTGTAGCAGACTGGAGAGCACATCCCATCCTTCTCACCCTTTCTCCAGCCCTGTTGCAGTGATGCCAGGGCTGAAGTAGTGAAGAAAAGGGGAGGGCAGAGCAGCAAAAGATGGCAGAGGCCACGGGAACATGTCGACACCACCTGTCACAGCTTGCCCTCACCTTTTCAATCACCAGGTCCTCTGTGTCAGCTCCTTTCTGAAGCACCATCCAGAGAGCAGCACAGCTCCACGAAGCAGGGCTCCCTAGCCAGCATGTCAGCCCCATCCTGAGAAGGTCTGAGTTCAGCAGCATGAGCTGAAGCAGGAGAGTGGCCGCTGACCCAACAGCCCTTCTGTTCCCAAACCTGAGTGGAGCGAATGAGGGATAGTTTGCTGGGTGCTGCTGGGGAGAAGCCGGGGAGGAGGAAGGGTGCTGGGAGGGGGTGGTGTGGAGATGATTTACATTACCCTGCAGAGCTGACAGTTTGCAAGGAGCTTGCCAGGTTCTGAGCTGTTGGGGGTGGGGATAGGAGGTTATTTATTTATTTATTACTTTCTTTCTTTCCACAAATCTAAAAATAAATCCATTGAAACAAATAGCATGAGCAGATCAAGGCCAGAGTAGGCTCTCAGTACCTCTGAAGAGCAGCAGCAGGAGCAAGCAGTGGATCTGGATGCAAAGCAGCCTGATGGGGCTGGCATTTTACTTCCAACTTCCTTTTGCCCAGGATGCAAAGGTTACTGCATCTGCTGCCTCTTTGTCTGCCCACCACTCTTCTCCCTGCCTGCTGGGATGAAGGCTTGCAGATAGGCTTTGATCTTTAACCATTTCAAGCTGAAACCTCAAGTGTCTCCTATTGGATGCAGACCCTTCCAGGGGGGGAAGCATCCAAGGGCACCCTGCTGCACAAGAAATCTCAGCATCCCAAAGCCCAAATCAGCCCCACTGTTCTTACCACAGCATCCTTTCGCTGCCCCCCACCCCGTCACGGGGGCATCACCAGCCCTATCTCATGCTACCTCACATGTTGTTGGTGCTGTGGCCACCCCAGGAGCTGAAGCAAGTGCCGCTTCAGTGAGTGTCAAGACTTCCCTGCCTCTCCCCTTCACACCCCACTGCTCAAGGAAAGATCCCAGGAATAAACTCACCACTGAGTCTTGGCCCATCATAGCAAGGTCTATGGCAGATTTGGAGCCAAGGGAGAGAGAAAGAGAGTGAGAAGGCTGTCTTTTCTCCTTGCATTTTGCATTTGTCTTTTCTCCTTGCATTTTTGTGAAAGTTAAGCTCTTCTGGGACTTTGAAGAAAAATTTGCACTTCTTTTTCTTTTTTCCCTTTCACTTCAGTGCTGAAGAGCATGATCCTTCCTTCCTCGCAGCTTTTCCGTAATAACTCTTCCGCCAAGAAGGCAAGATGAGAGTAGGACCTTTTGGGATGCTTTCTGGGGCCTGGCTAACCCAGCTGCACTGATAGGCAGTACACTTTCCAGTAGATGCAACCTTGGTCCTGTCATTAAAGGCTGAGGATTTTGCACTGAGTTGGAAGGAGACTGATTACCAGGCAAGCTCAGCAAGCAGAAGCACTGCTGGATGCTTTGGAGCAATAGGATCAGAAGGTCTCCAGTAAGGTCTTTCCCTCGGAAGGAAAGAAAGGTTTCAGTACTTTCATCCGGAGTACAGTTGAGGACCAGCTGGGGCAGAACAGGCTCAGGATAGGGCTTTCTCTCTGAGTCTCGTCTCTTCTCTGGACAGAACTCGTTCCCAGGTTTCACAGTCCAGGCTTCCTGCAGTCAGGCAGTAAGAGATCTTTGTCAACCCAGGGCTGACCTAGGAGTGAGCAGTGAATGTGAAGGCTTCACCCCAGAGCACTGGGTTACATTGATCGTAGCTGACAGCAGGTCCTGCCAGGCATGAGCAGGTTTCTGATGGAGACCAGGCCATGCCACAAAGCATCATAGGTCTGTCACCAAGCTCTGATCACAGCCTCCAGTACTGGGGGAAAGGAGCCATGGATGTTGCATTCCTCCTCTTTGCTGGAAAGGATGTTGCTCTCCAGGCAGCGACGGAAATCTCCAGGGACTTCTCACAACATCCCTCCAGTGCCAGTTATGTCCAGTATCCTGTGCCAGCCAGCCTTGCCCAGCCGCATGGTCCCTCAAGAAGGTATAGCAGTCCACAGTAGGTCTTGATGCATCATTACCTTGGAAGTCAGCTCCCTGTGCAGTGCTGGGTGTTCCCCTCCCTCTTGTCCCCACTCTTGTCCTGCTGGAGCATCGTCTTAATGGGGCCTTATAAGCACATTCCAGTTCCTTTCCTTTGTTGCTAGGGAAGAGAGGTCCAGCAGGAAGGGAAGTACATAGGAAAGCAGAGTCCAGCAGGAAGGGAAGTACATAGCAAAGCAGAGAGAAGGCAGTGCATAGGAACAGTACATAGGAAAGCAGGGAGGACACCAGTTTGTGACTCCATCCAGCATTTTTCAGAGAGACCTAGGATGTGATAGGACAAGGCTAGCATCCTGGCTGGCATATCTGCCCCTGGCTGCTGAAAGGCTTTGCAAAGTGTATTGGTGCCATTGATATTTCTGCTCCCCTTGGCAAACAGGCACCCAGAGATATGATCCTTTGAGCATAGGGCCCTGGAGCCTGAGATACAACTGTACAAGCTGACTCCAGGCAGTGAGGTGACAAAACCGTGGGTGATGACTCCTCCAGCAAGGTCAAAGAGCAGAGTGTTAGGGGTAGCATGAGCCCCTGGAAATCAGAACTCCTGGGAACCGCTTAATCTGTCAAGGTTGGTTAAAGGGGTTTGGATGTAGTCGGAGGGCAAAGCGAGGGCATGCGTGTATGCACAAAGATAGCTAGAAATGTTACGTCTCTTCCCCAAGTCTTATCCCCTTAAGGAACCCTGTAACTTTGGCCACATCCCTTGCAGGGTCCAGACTTTTCCTGTTGATGAAATTTCCCAGCATGACAGCTCATGTCATGGAAAAAGGTTAAATGGAACAAAGTGGGAAGCACTGCGATTCACTTTCTGTTCCCAGCAGTCCCAGACCGAGCTGTCTGGCTGAGCACGGAGACTGTTCTAACTTCTCAAATGACCCGAAAGACAGGCTCAGTCTCACGACACTGGGAGCTGGTGGCTCCGTTCAGAGCGAATGCCCCAGGCAGCACCCTCACCGTGCCTGCTCGCAGGTGGTCATGGAGTGCCTCCTCTCGTGAATCACTCTCCGATCTTCCTGTGCATTCTCTCTGTCCTTCACTGGCACCGTGATTTGTTCTGGGTGTCACAGGAACACTCCTTGGGAGCCATTGGGATGAATATAATAAATATAAATATGACCTTGATGATTCCTCCACCAGCAGAGGCTGGAAAGAAAAGCATTTTTTTTCAATTTCAGGAGCTCAGAGCATATACGGCAAATAGCACTGCTGCTATAAATCCAGATTTGGAATCACAAGTTTCAATAGAAAAGAGCTCTGTCATTACTTGGCAAACCAGCAGTAACTATCTGTTGGGAAGGTCATTTGCTCTTCTGCAGGCTGAGAGGTACATACATAACCTCCCTTATGTAAAGCCCCATTAAAGGCCCCGCTGCTGTGTCAGGCTACCAGGCAAGGTTACTCAACAGTTTTTAACAGGACCCTCCAGTATTCTTGGTTATGGCTGTTGCAGGATATTCCCTGCACTTATCTCCGTGTATGGGGAAAATTGTACCACGCAATCGTAGCACCCACTCACCGGCCGGAAGCCACGTGTGACAGTTGTCATTTCAGCTGCTGTATCAGGGGATGAGCAGGGGAATTTGCATGCTACGAGTACAACTGGCTGCAGCACCAGCTCTGCGCTTGCACTGGGCCTGGGACACTGGTGGTGGGGAGGGCTCGGGTGGCAGCAGGCAGGGTACAGGGAGCTGCAGGGGGGAAGCAGCCCCATCCGGGCCACATGCGCCAGGTTGCGGGATTCGGGGACCAGTGTGAACATCAAGGGACCACTCACCCCTTCCCCTGGGGCACCTGCAGCTGAAAGGGGTCCTGTAAAGCACCCCCGGGCTGTGCCACGCGCACACCTCTGCCAGCTCCAGGGAGTGGGCACGTGACTGTTGCTGCGTTTTGGGAACAGCTGGATGGGGCGGGGGGTGCTGCAAATTACAGTTCTACAAAAAACCCTGACACACCAAAACCAAAGTCAAATTCCTTTCAGGTCACAGGAAATATTTGACTTTCTTATAAGCGTTGATGTCTACCACACTTTAATCAGTCTCTAAACATGTCAAAGAGAAACACTGACACATTTTCTCAAGAAAGCACTGAAGGCTTCAGAGATTTTTTTCAGAATTAATTTTTATGGGAGAAGGGCTATTTTACTCCCTCCTTTCCCACCTCAAATTGTTACCCACTGGAACCACCGCTGCACAGATCTGCCATCTGCCAGGCCAGTTACAGCCAGACCACACAGCAGGGTAGTATGTTGAAAAATATGTTGCTCTTGTCTGTGAGGTAAAAACGGATGGATGGATTGAAGGACAGATGGAGAGCGCCAAAAAATGGCCTGTCTACAGAAAAAGCCTCAGTGTGACTGCAGCTAGGTTTAATCAATGGCCATTATGCATTTGATTTCATCTGCTTGCTCTTTCATTGAAAGTATAAAGCAATCAATTTATCTGGCTACCGGGTATGGTAAAAAAAAATAAAAAAACTTGTGTACAGCCAGTCGCTGTGGCTCAGCTGACGAGCTGCAAATCACTACATGCTATAATTCAATCAGGTTCACTTGTGTGACCATATTCCAGCTCCGAACTGAGATAACCCCCATTAAACTGAAGTAGGAGGGTCCATAAAGACATTTACCCAGAAAGAATTAAACTTGATTGTATCTGTATGGAGATGAGGCTTGAATGCGAGCAGCGTAAGCAGTCTATCCTATTTAGGAGCAGACTAAGATTGCTGGAGATGAGTTACCCCAACATTGTGAGTGACCACTGGGCAGCTGACCTGCAACCATTGATCACACTGGTGTCAGCTTGAGTGTCCATGAGGAGGTTCATACAGAACTAGCAATGGCAGGTCCCTTGCAAGGGGATAATTAGTTCAGAGGTGCCCAGCTCCGTTGTTTGCCACCAGCAGGATAACCTCCAGCCCCTCCAATGGCAGGCCTGACATGCTTTTCCCAGCTTTGAAAGTGATGCATCTGCAATGTGGGCAGAACAAGGAGTGTCTTTCTGAATCCCACAGGGTTGAACAGGCCCCTCTGGCCCATGGTAAGACTGTCTCAAGCTTGCTCATTTTTCTGATCAGCTCAGTTGGTCATTGCTTTTTAAAGTGTTTTTTGGCTTTTTCAGCAAGGAGCTAGAGGACAGGGGCCTTTTTGTATTAATGTCTCCAATTATTATATGCCAAAACCTGGTTTCTGAAAGGAGATTGGTAAGATAGTCCCATGTAAAATTTTTACAGCACCTCAAGGTTCAGCCAGTGTAAGCACACTCAGGTCTTCACCGGCAGCGCTGGCCATCCGCAGCACCGCTCCTCCCGTTCTGCTCCTGGCACCTCCCAGCCCCGGCGAGGCGAGCAGCTTCCGTGCCCTGCTCTCCACGGCTGTGGACAGCGAGGTCTCTTACAGGGGCTGCCGTCTGCACGTGGCACGGGAGCAGCGCAGAGCAGCACCGTACCAGCAGCTGAGCAGCAGACATCTCAGAGCTGGTAGAAGCTTTTAGCTGCAGCCTCCAGCCTCCCATAGATTTGCTTTCCTCAGCTTTAGGAATAGATATCATAGAGCCGCTCTGTTTTTCAGCTGGTGCTTCCCTTTTCATCTGCTAGTATGCTGATGTGTCTACATCAAAGTGTTTCCCAAATCAACAGAGCCTGCAGGGATGTTCGGAAGAGAACATTATTACCAAGCACTTTTATTCCACTACTTCTGATCTGGATTTCTTCCTGACACAAAGTTTTCCCTTACTTGCACACTTCTGAGGGGTGGTCACTGCCCATTTTCAGCAAAAGTGCCATGATTACTGCAGTAAATTTTGAAACAACATTGCAGGAATCAGTACTTCTTAGCACTATGTAGGATGTGAATAAAAATATATATATATATCCTATAAGTAATAATGCTGGCACAAACCAAATTAATCCATTATCCACCTTTTTTTTCATAGATCACAGTCCTCTACCCAGGATATCAACCGAGCAGCCAAGATCTCCCCTGGCTGTGGAAACTGGAGCCTCCATGAAGGAGACTTTTGCGTGGTGTTACCTTTCCATCTTTCCAAGAGCCTGAGGATCTGAGCAGACACAGCTCCTCAGTGCCTCTGTCCTGTTTCACATCTGTTATGACTAATTTAAGCACTCTTCAAATTTTAGGGATGGAGGAACATTTTTTTTTGTTCTTCTCCCTAGGCAGAGAAACAAGCGTGTGTGTTTCAGGCTCGACGGAGGCAGCCTGGGGTGCAGCGGGGGCCCAGAAGAGCAGTCGGGGCAGCACGGTTCACAAGCCTCAGCTGGGCTGGCTTCCTTAACTCCTCTCAGCAATGGGAGGAACAGACCTCCCGCAGGAAAAAAAGGGGAGAGCTGTCCATGGACTACATTTGCATGGTGTGACTGTCTGTGGCTCCATACGAGCCAACCTCCTAAACCCTGGCCATGCTCTGAAGCTGGCACAGCTTATGCCTTCTTCCCACCTGGGACAGAGAAGTCACCCCAAAGCCAGTTATTTCCTGAAAGGGGGAGGTGGAAGGGGTGGATGCAGAAGCAGAATCTTGAGACAGCACCAGGAAAGCTAGCTAAAAGAAAAGAAAAAAGCGTTAGATTTAAATAATAGTAGGGGTTAGAATAGAAGGGGGGGGAATCTGCTAGGCTGAAATGATCAAATTTGGAAGTTCTAATTTAGATCCAGCAGGAACAACTTATCTTTGCCAAATGATAATGAAAGACCCAGTTCATCTCCTGATTCTGGCAGTTGGGCCTTAGGTAAAAACAGAAAGAAATCAAGAAAATTTACAGAGGCTGCCTGCATGCTGAAATACCAGTCGGCACTGATGCTAGCAAGAAGTGTCCTAGAGGCTTGTGAAAAATTGGCTTTTCAATGAACTCATTTCTGCCGTTAGCGTTTGGTGAAAAATCTTTGCTTTTCTCCCCCAAAAAGTCAAACCTTTAAGAATCATTATTCAACATTCCCAGGCTTCATGGCCTTCTGGAAACAGTAGTTCACTCGCTTCCTATCACTATACACTGATCTCCTAAAGCCAAACTATGTTTTCCTTAATGCCCCACAGTCAAGTAGGTCCCATAACATGCTGTGGGGACTTGTACCTTGGCTATTTTATTCTGTAGAGCACAGAAAACCTGTAGGAAGGTTTTGGTTTGTTATCTTTTGCTGAGGAGGCAGAGAGGGCTACCAAACTGTCATTCATTGAACAGGATGGTGGTTAAAGGCTATCAGTACCTGAGCAGAGCAATGTGAAGGCAGAACCTCAGGTGAATACAGCTTTCTGCAGCCAGCCAGCGTTAAGCCCAGTGGCCTTCTATGATAAAATGATTAAATCTCTGAATAAGGGAGAGCAGTGGATGTTATTTGCCTTGACTTTAGTGAGGCTTTCAACATGGCCACCCACTACACCTTTGTATCTATGTTGGGATGTTACAGACTGGATGGGTAGACTACTAGATGGGTGAAAACCTGGCAGGATTATCATGCTCAAAGGGTACCAGTCAGTGGTTCACATTCTGGCTGGAATCTGCTTACAAGTCCTTACTCCTCAGGAGCTGGTCCTGGGACCTTTCCTGTTTGATATCTTCATCAGTGACCTGGAGGCAGGGACAGATGCACCATCATCATGTTTGCCAGCAACCTAAAGCTTGCAGGTGCAGTCAGTAGGCTTGTGGCCAGGGCCACCCTTCAGAGGCATCAGGAGAATGGGCCAACAGGAATCGCTCAGATTTCAGCAAGGACAAGTGCAACATCCTGCACATAGGGTGGGCCAACCTCCTACGATGGTGAGGAGTGACTGGTTGGGGAGTAGCTCTGCTGGCAAGGACCTGGGTTCCTGGTGGACAGCGAGCTGAACACGAGCCAGACGTGTGCCCTGGCAGCAAAGGCAGAGAGGAGCATCCTGGGCTGTACGAACAGCAGCACACCCAGCAGATCAAGGGAAATAATTATCCCCCTCTACTCAGTGCTTGTTAGACCACATCTGGAAAACTGTGTCCAATTTGGGGCCCCCACTTCAAGAAAGATATTGATAAACTGGACCAAGTTCAGCAGAGGGTCACTGAGATGGTCGGGGGCTAGAGCACTTGAACTTTTTCAGTGAGGACAGTCAAGCAGTGGAGCAGGTAATCCAGGGAAGTTGTCCTGTCTCCTTCCTTGTAGGTTTTCAAGAGCCAGCTGGATCAAGCCTTAAGCAATCTCATCAGGCCTCATAGCTAGTAAGCCCTTAGCGCATTAATTGTCCTTAATGGCCCTGATCAGCCTCACCTCCACCCACACCCTGCCCATGGGCCCAGGGACCCCATTTAAGATCAGTCCTTGGCCTTTAACTCCTTCCTGAGCTGTGATGTAGGAGTGCTGGTCTCCAGCTCAGCCATGTCTGTGCCTGGCCATGGACTCTGCTGATTCAGACCCTGATCTGCAGGTTGACTTCTTGGCCTGGCCTGGCACCTGTCCTATCACCACAAGCTTGTCTGGTGATCTGGATGCTTGACTGACAGCCAGATGACATCCCTGGGCCTGCCTTGGGGTGGGGTGGGGTCCCTGCCCTGCTGCTTGTGTTATCACTCCCAGCTCCCTGCCCCAGAGGGAACAACTGGTCCTTGCTGCTCCCTGACACTAGCCCTGCTTGGAGCAGGAGGTTGGACTAGAAGCCTTCTGAGGTCCCTTTCAGCCTGTCTGAGCCTGAATATATGAGATAGGGAGCAAAGAGAGAGACCTAAGCCTGCGAAGAGATCAGGTGGATCTCTTGCAGGGCTCAAAAGGACGGAGTTTCCTAAGTTTGCCACTGCTCTCGTCTCTGCAGACCGTGTCCCTGCTGGAGGAGGCAGTGCAGGGTAGGTTCCCACGTCTGTGAGAGGCTCTTGATTCAACTCCTGGAGATGGTTCAAAAGACAAGGGTCCAGGTAAGGAATGGGTGGGTATTGCTCCTGCTGGACTGATCTAATTGGTACTGTCCAAAGCAGAGGATGCTTCAGATCTTTCTTTTACAAGGTCTGTTTCTCTCTGCTGCAGTTGTCATGTGCTCCCTGCAGATAGGCTGCTGCGGAGGAACCACGGCAAAAGGGAGCTTCACGCCTGAGGGTATCAGGGGAAAAGGGCGGGGGGCCGACCCAAGCAAGCATAGGCTGAGGGAGAGGCCTCTAACTACTGCTGGTTGTTGAAGCTTTTCATCTAGTCAAGGTGAGCCTAAAGCCGCGCTGATCCCAGCAAGCAGTGCTCTGCCCTGCAGGCTAATGGATGCCAGGAAGGGAAGAGCTGAGTGCTGCGAGTGGCACTGCAACAACCGTATAAAGCTGACTTCAGCAGTTTAATCCCAAGAGTCCCTTTCCCTCCAGCTGGTTAAAGAATGAATTGCCTGGATAGGAGCTGGATAACTCCCTCTCCTAGCGACTGGGATAATGAATACCACTAGGGAGGAAGTACATATATATTAGCACTTAATGGTGATTAATGGATCTAATAGCATTCTGCCAGCCAGCCACTTTCACTGTTTTTCACTCTGTCTTTCCGAGCCTGACAAATGCAGTAAAATCTCCAAAATAAAGACCAGAGTTATCTTAATATTTTAGTACTGTTACTGAAAACCTTTAGTACTGTCATTGAAAAACTGAAGTTACCTGCAATCATGAACTTGTGCACTAATGCAGCTCACCTCTCTACGCTTGAGAAGGACCAATGTCTTCCCATCCTACAGAGCTAGACTTTGCTGCTCTACATTTGGTGTAAAATCACAGCAATCCCTTTGATGTGAGCAGAGTTCATCTCCCTGAGGTTGAAAGGCCAAGGGAGTCTGTGAATCCAGGCCTATAAATCTGAATTTCTACAAGAATTATCCATTCTTTAGAAACTCTAAAGATCTTCACTTCCTCCTGCAAGCACATGTTAATCTAACGTAACTGTACCCATTAATACTGAACATTAAGTATTCAGCAAATTCCCACAGTGATTCTCTTTAGCAGCATAAAGGAAGAACAGCTTTTCTGAGTAAATCTAATTCCTCTGATAGAGGTAGTGACCTGCTGCAAGTAAAACAGCTCATGCAATGCATATCTCTGGGTTGCTTACACCTCTTGGCAAGATCTGATCTTCTGGTAAACTGAGCATAATTTGGAACCTGAGCTGTGTGGAAGTTTGTACCTGTAGAGAGGTGTTGCATGTTAAATACCAGATGCTCGAGTGGAAGGTAATTCTGCAGATCATGCTGGTAAGTGATAACGTGATGCTCTGAAGTTAAGGCTGCACTGGGACAGTGTTTCTGCAGTAACTCCAAGTTGTACTGGCCTCTCAAGCTGTTGCATTGGAGCCTGCACACTGACTTCCCAACAACTGCTTACTTGTACTGCTTCCCAGTTTAATTCCTGTTGCAGCCTGTTTTTCACATTACTTTTCTCAAAATGCATTAGCTGACTCTCCTTGAACTATTTCAGAGGAATGCTGACACATCAGCTCCAAACCTGACCTTCCCAAGCTTGCACCGGGGCCCCTGCAGGCAAGCCTCGCCACCCTCCACAATTGCAGAAGGGGTTAACAGATACCAGCTGCAACCTGCAACTCTCTGTCCATATTTCAAAGCTGTCCATGTCCTCCTTCAAATGCCATCCAGCTGTGATGCAGCCTAATTGATTCTTTCCCAGCCCCTGGTTCATTGCTTATGATGAATGTTATTAATTGTAGTCTGCCCTCCCTGTGGGTATGATCCGGGGAAGACAGCTGTGCCCTTCACTCCATTGCAGTGCTCATGAATCTTCTCAGAGGAGGAGTGGGAAAGCCCTGGAGGACCATGAGTCCAAATGAGCTTCAAAGAAAAGTTCAGGATGTTCTATGAAATCTCCTATAGCACTGGAGCAACCTTAAAGTGACAGGATTAGATTGGAATGGGAACACAAGCTTTGAACACATAAAAGAGTTTTTAAAGCACTTACTTAAAAGATGAGAAGTGTGGAGCAAGTGGAGTCTTTTTCCTGATCATGCCTTGGAGAGTGAGCTTAAGCCCAAGGTCTCCCCATCAGCCTAGTTCAAGCAAACTGTTGTTGCTTTCTACTAGTGCTGTTCTTGGTAGGACTGTTAAAAAGGGAGCTGGTTCCGCTACTTGCTTTAAAAGAGAGGTAAAAAGTGGCAGCCCAGGTGATAGTTTGCCAAGAATTCCCTGATGTCTGATGACTGTACACCCATGCAGAGCTCCCTTGCTCAAATGCACGGCCATGCAGAGCTTGCTGGGTGTTAGAAGTTGAGTTTGCACCGAGTGATGCCTTGGCAAGGGCTGAGGATCAGGCATTAGAATCACCCAGGTGGCTCTTACAAGTGTGTGAATCTACTTGGTTCATCTTTTCTGCTCAGCTTGAAGTGCTGCACGTGCATCTGACCTCCGAGCAGAGCTTGCTGGATCCTTTGCTGTAATCCAGGCTGCCCCTGCAACTAGACACCCTGCTGAGATCCTAGCCATCTCGAGGTGGGCCCCAAATCTGCTTGCATGAAGATGGTGCTGCTGTAGGTGGTCTTAAGAGGTCTCTGGGAGCCCTTCTCTGGATAAAACACGGCTCAATTTTTCTTCCAGCAAATTCGTGAAATCTCTGGAGAGAAGATCAATCCATTCTGAAAGGATTATTCATTGGGCTTAATTTTCAATTAATGCTTCAGATCTAATGATGGGGCTATTTTTCAAAAGAGAAGCCCCCCTTAGGAATGATGCAATTGCTGGTACAAGCTAATCACATTTCCTGAGCAGCCCTGTCCCTGCTCATGATGGATGGTGTTAATTACAGCATGCCCTACAGCAGCGGCTGACCAGCCCAGGGGAGGGGTCCTCCAGACACTTAGCACACTATTGAGCTAGCAGATAAATGTTTCTTGTAAAAAAGCTGAAGCCATCAGCAGCTGTGTGTGGCCTTTTTGGTAAACTCTTATTTCATGGGCAACATCAGGATGTTTCCTATTGCAGCCTTGGCGATTCTGGTGTGACCTGGGCCTGGTTCCCACAAGTACCATGGGAATGTTTTCTCAGTCTCTGGCAGTAAATGTCTGCGGTAACATGGTGAAACAGGCTAGAAATTCTTCTGCCTAAAAGCCTGCTACTCACCACAGTTGCTAATGTTTAAGAAAGTTTATCCCTCCTCATGGCATCTCACTCGTACAAAACTCTGAAAGGAAGCATTTTAAGTGACAGCTCACTGTCATGCTTTCATAGAAGATTTCACTTCTTAATTTTGAAGTGACTCTTCAAAGCTGAACTCCATCTGCTATAGATAAGAAATTCAATAAATCAGCTTTTACTTATTCAGGTATTGTGTTAGCTCTAGGAAAACAAGACTTCCCACTAGCTGAAATCTGTATCGGTTTGTGAGGAATTGTAGCTTCTCACCCGAGCTAGAGATCCCTGCCTGCTTGCAGGTCCATAATGAGATACCTCCTGCCCCGTTTAAGATGTCCAGTCTTACTCTACCCTGCCTTGCCAGCATACGCTTTCCCTGCCTTAGCACTGTTCCCAGCTCCTCCTGAGCTGTGGTGTCTGCAGCTGGACTGGGCTGGGAGCTGCTGCAGAGTTACCAGTGCTCAGCACATCCCCAGTCTGCAGTCAGCTGCTGTTCACTGGGAACAACCCCGGGCAGGCCCTGCCCTGAGTCATCACACACACCGCAGGAAATGGTTGCCACATATAGCATTGTGGTTTGTGTGTGATAGCTTGAGAAACTCGTCTCGTCTGCCCCTGTTCCTGTACCGTCCCAAGCCACGCCAGACTACTGGCCCAGCCTCTTCTTGCAAGCCTCCATTCTCCCGCAATGCCGCTTTCCTCCGCATGCCCCACACTTGCGTGTCCAGATCTACCCAACCATATTTGCCCTGGGGTAATGGAATGCCAGAGCCAGCTGCTTCCACCGAAAAGTGCTGTGCACGGACACTTGCTACCCTTATCCCACTGCTGGGGTCTGGCTGGAGGTGGGAGCTCTGGTCCTACAGTCAAAGAGCTTTATTTTGGTTCTTGGTGGTGGAGGGATGTATGCGGACTATGTTCTCTGGCAATACATACAGCAAATACAGGCCCTTGGAG
This sequence comes from Dromaius novaehollandiae, assembly GCF_036370855.1. Classification (NCBI taxonomy): domain Eukaryota; kingdom Metazoa; phylum Chordata; class Aves; order Casuariiformes; family Dromaiidae; genus Dromaius; species Dromaius novaehollandiae. The sequence continues at coordinate 3,671,735 of NC_088108.1, forward strand.
TGGGCTCTGAAAGCATATTCAATTAACATGAAAGTAATGATGTTCCCTTATTAAGTGTTGTTCTCTGGGCAGCTTCTAGAAGCAGTCAAGTAATGGTGTTAGAGACTTTTAATTTGTTTTCCTGGCCCTCCTGGGTGAATATGCATGGCCAGTGATAGCTGCAGGACGGGGAGGGCTGTAGGCAGTCTGTCAGGCTCCGTCCCGCTCAGAGCTTGCAGTCTCCTACCTTACTTTGCCTGAGAGGACCTGATCTGGTGTCGTCTTCTCCCCAGGTCAAGTAGAGGACCAGCTCTCAAGCTGGTGAGCAAAGACAGTTACCTGGTCCTGAGGAGACATGCATGCTACTTGACAGCTTATCAAGCACAGCCAGGTATTTGGGGCCAGGAGGTGCCCCCCAGCTTCTGTTCTTGCAGGGTGAATGTGCTTGTCCCGAAACGTGGCAGCTGTGGGGTAGATGCACCAAGGAGGGAGAGGTCCTCCAAGCCAGGTATGGAGTTTGGCAATAAGCATGGTAAAATCTGGCTGGCGAGCCCCAGAGCCCTGTCTTGCAGCCAGCCACGTATGAGCCCTGTCACCCCCTTCCCAGTGAGACCAGCGGGAGGACTGGAGAGGGGAGTGGGGGCAGGAACTGCTGAAGGAGGGGAGTAGGGCTATTCTGCTGCTGCCCCTGGATGTGTAAAATCAGGATTTCGCTGGCAGGTGCGCGGGTCTGGGGAGCTCTGCAGGGGGCTGTGCTGTGCTCCCTGGTGCAGGGGGCTTTTGCTGCTCCCGGCGCCGCGCTGTGTCCCACTAGAGGGCACAGCAGGACAGCCACCACCGCCGGGCTGGGGCCCCGGGGAGCACAGCCGCAGTGCGGAGGGGCCCCTCCACCGCCGGCCCTCTGGCTTTCCTGGAGTCTCTTCTGACACCTTGTCAGGCTGCAGTTCAGCAACACCGCTTTCTGTGACACTGCGGGCTGAGGAAATTTTCCCTGAGCGCTTGTCTTAACGTCCACCTCCAGAGCTCTGTTCTGAATGGAGGTAGGTGAAAAATACCTTCTTTCTTCAACTTTCTGCGCCCTCCCTTTGCAGAGCCAGAGTCAGTGGCAGTGAGAAAGAAGAATAGGAGCTCCTTAAAAAGGTATTAGCTCTGCTGGCCCCCTTATCCTGCTGCCAGAAATCAGCCCGGCCTGGCTCTTGCATGCTGTCACGACTCCCTGCGCTTATTGCTAGTATTTCCACCAAGAGCAGCACTCTGCTGCCCCAAGTGTCATGCAGATGAACCGCTTTAGGCAGCCTGAGTCTTTAAGAGCTGAGGGCTAAAGCAGGCGAGTTGAGGAAGGTGATACCAACGTGCTGAAGCAGCAAGGGGAGAGAATTCAGTTTCCATGAGTCCCGCTTTCATGCATGAAGACTGTGGCTCTAGCTAATCCTTTCCCTAGGCCAGCCAGAGAGGTGGCTGGGAGACGGACTGCATCCGCCCTTCCTTGCACCAGCATTGCCACCCAATGCATTGACTCCTCCTGAGCAGGAGACCTGCTCTGGGAGACAGGGTGGGATCTCTCCCAGGCTAAGTGCCAGCATGAGTCATCATCTGTCTGAACTGTACAGCACCGAGCACAAAGGCCTGCTTGTGAGTGAGGAAACATGCTAATAAACACCTTTCTTCAGCTACACGAAACCACGGGCCCTCAAGTGCTTGACTAAACCAGGTGAGCTGTCGGCTCAGTTAACCCAAGCCCGAGAGGGAATCCTGTTTTACAGCTGCCTGCAATGTAAACCATTGGTAACAGCAACGGAAAAACAGTGCTTGGGAGAAGCTTTAACTGGTGCTGGGGTGTGGGCACCAGTGGATTTACTGCCCTAAAGACCTGAGGCATTGCCCCTTGATGCAGGGGGACCCCTGCGAAGTGCGGGTCCTGCCTTGCAGCCGGCTCTCCTGCGCTACTGCGCGTGCTGGCGTGTAGAGGCCTGCAGCCGGCCGGTGAGCTGGAGGACGTGGAGCCCTGTGGCTCGGTTTGTTTGGTCAAGACATACTTGGCTCCGTGTCCTCTCTCACAAGGCAAGACGCGCTGGCACTGCCGCTGGGCCTGTTTGCATGGGCCTCCTCCTCACAGCCGGTAACCCCCCGCCACCGCGTTTCCCGGGCTCTCTGCATTTTGGTTCCCTGAAGGAGCAGCCTCAAGAGCTGCACGGAGGTTCCTTGCCCTTGCTCCAAGCCGTAGTCTCTGTTGTAAATTCCTTCCCCAGACATCAGCCTGGGTAATTCAGGACCCAAGTATGGAGGGAGGGACCAGTGGAGGCATTGACAGGCACTTTAGGGGTTTTAGATAAAGTTAGTCACTGAAAAAAATCAATTAACTGGTGAAACAAGTTGCAGCATCTTTATGCAGACCCAGGGTGAGCTGGCGTCCACATCACAAGAGCTGGGAGCTTCAAAGGACAATCCTGTTGGTGCCAAGGAGCAGACAAAGTGCAGGGGCTGAAACGTCCTATGGCCCTTGCAAGTCAGAGGAGACAGCTGTGAGAATGGGAGTTTCCATACACGGTGAAATTAATGCCTTTTCACATTAACTATATAGAAGTTTGCTTCCCTCCACTTGCTTCCTTCATAATCATTGGAGAAAGGCTGGTGAATTCGGAAGGCAAATGGAAGAGACAAGTGGGTTGAATTATCCCCTCCTGACACGTGTACTTGCTGGCTGTGCAGACAGCCCTGGTGACAAGCTTGGACTCAATATTCCCCTTCAGCTGGCTGTAGGTAAGTGACCGAGCCCCTGCATGTTTTCTGGCCTCTGTGAAACTCTCCACCTCTGAGTTTTTCCCCCTTTACCTGGTGCTTGAGATAGATCTGAGCTTCACTGTGGATGTTCTCGACCCAGTTCAGAAATCCCGGATTCTTTCAGTTGTGAGGAGAAAGGTTTCACCAAAATCTTACCCAGATGAATTGCATAGGGCCACTTTTCTGCCCAGCCTGCCAGGGCTTAGGGCAGAGGAGAGCGTGGAGAGCACAGCCCTGCTGGCCAGTGATTCAAGGTTCCTGTGCCCTTCAGACTGAAGCCAGCTGCCCTTGAGACTTCCCACCCTCATGCTGCCACAAAGACATTAGCCCAGTGTCCACCCTGGTGAAAAGTGGTTTCGGAAGTGGGGATGGTTAAGTGCTAATGATGGCTGAGCCAGAGGGACTGCTATAGGAATGCCGTTAAGCGGATTGCAGAGTATGCACAAGGTGGATGCAGGAGCTGTTTGCTGAAGTGGTGTCTCCCCTCGAGTTGCTGAGGAAAGCAATGGTTTCTCTGGTCCTCTCCTTGCCTCTGGTTTGTCTACGGCAGTTAGTGACCCAAGGCGAGCTCTGTTGGGCCCAGGAGAGGCATCAGGGTGAGCCAAAAAGCGAAAGGAATTTACAGCGGTGGCAGAAACTGATTCTCCTGTTCCTGGGCCCCTTCGCTTTCCGTGACACCAGGTAATGCTCAGGTCTCCTTGGCGACGGATTACGAGGGATTAGAGGGTTCAGGTTAGCTATTGTGTACACGTTTCAGTTACTTTGGGGAACAGCACTGTTTCGACACTTTGTGGGACGCCTCCCTGCTGCTGCCACGTGCCCAGGAGTGAATCGCACATAGGCGGAGGGTGGGGAATCAGGAGGGGAAGGGTCCTTCTCATTCAGATTGGTGAACTAGCGCATGTTGCACTGAGTGTGAGCTTAAGGTCATGGCCATTAGGGGTGCTTAGGGTGAGGGCCCAGCATTGCTAGCTGTCCGGAGCAGCCCTGAGGAGAGTGACAATACCCTCTCCAGCTGGAACGGTGGCCCCATGCCCTTCCCGACCTCTCTGGCACAGAAGCAGTGTGACTAGATACACGCCTGCGAAGGACAAGAACCAACAGGACGTGCTCCTGGGGCTGTGAGAGCCTCAGCAAAGCTCTCTCCTTTCCCGCTGTTCCCAGCAAGTCAACTCAGTGTGAAATTGGTGCTCTTTTGTTTCCCAGCCCCCTCTTTGTGGACTTTTGTGATACCGCTTCTGGAGATGCTCTTCTGCCCTCTTCCTGTCCAGGCCAACTTCCTGCAGAGATGCCTCTCCATCACTGTGGGTGACAGACCCCAAGATTTTCCGGCTGTGTGAGTCTGCCAGACTCACTGTGCTGGTTTCTCCACCCTGCTGGTGGCTGCAGACAGGGCTCTGGGCACACGCGTGACTCTCACAGTCAAACAGGAGACGACGGCAAAGAGGACTCTGTCCCCTGCCCAGGCTCCTGCGCCAGCCCCCAGCAGGACGGAGGCAGCAGAGCTCTGTGCCTTCATCACCCTTCTCCCTGCCACTCTGACCCTGCTTCCTGGTGTGCCTCTGTCCCCCAGATGGTCCCGCAGGCCAGCTACTGCTTAGCTCTCACTGCCTGAGCATTGCCTCCCATCAAAGTGTTTTCTGCTCCCCAGTGTCCATGTCCTTTATGAGATTTTCATGGGCTGCTTTCAGCCTTATGCATCCCATCACTGCACTTTGCTGTCTTTCTTGAAGGCCCTAGACACTTTCCTTCCTCTTCCATTCTCCACATTTTTCCCAAGACCCTCCTGAAGCTCTCTGGTAGGTTCCCTATCAGTATCCGCCAGTTGCTTTCACCTCCAAAAACTTCCTCCAGGAATCAGGCTATGCAGACTTCCCTGTTTCCTTGTAATGCACTCACCAGCCTGTAAATCCCAACACTGCGCCAGTAACACTGGGGCCACAGGATCTGTCTGTTGGTTAGAGATCTCTCTGCACTATTACAACTCTGCTGACAGCACCAGGGGTTATTTTTGTCCATAACCAAGTGGGCACAGTAGCCAGCAAGAACTGCCCCTTTCTCAACACAGCAAGCAGGTCCTTTGCCCTATAACAGAGACTCACACGTGCTCCTTCATGGGGTCCTCTCCATGGAGGGGAGAGAGGGAAGAGAAAGAAAGGGTCTTGGTGGAAAAGTACTTACTTTCTGGAGCACTCGTTGGATTCTGGGGTAGTGATTTGCTTGGGGCAGAGCTGGGACTGTGGATCTAGCCACACTCTCTCCTTTGAGGGTCTTCGGTTTCAGCTCCTTACCCTGTGTGATACGTGTACGGCTGACGAGGGACGAGGAGTAGGATGACCAGCAGTCCTGGTGGAGCTGCCTTTAAGCAGACCAGAGGAAGAAGATACAAAGGGGATGTGCAGGCAGAAGGAGATGATATCCGGAATGGGGGGGAGATCTGGGAGGGCAGGGTTTCTCCTGCGTCCCCAGTTCTCACAGCTATGATGCCGCAAGGAAATCCAGATCAGCAATATCCCCCGCAGCTGTTTGGGAGGCCTGCTGTTACAGCCCACTGCAGTGCTCCAAACCCCTGAATTACTCCTAACTCTTGGATTGCAAGCTTATGTCTTGGATTCTGTCCTTAATGCTCACCAAGGCCTTTCTTTGTTTTAATGTCAAGCCTCTCTGGCTTTGGGGGCAAGAGGAAACAAAGAGAATCAGCAAGAAATCTGGTATCTGGGGATGCCTCCTCTCCCAAGAAGTGTACTCAAGTGCATGCCCAGGCATCTGGTGCTGGGAATCTGTCCTGTCTGGTGACAAAAAGCAGGGAGAAACCTTGTATGGGCTTTTCCTCTGGCAGGTACAAAACAGTCCCTCTCACCTCTGCATGGAGCGGGGATGGAGAGAGGCCCCAGGAACAGGTAAGCCCTGAGGCCTTTCAGGACCTCTTGGGGCTGTATGGAGCTGCTCGGGCTCCCTCTCCAGCCACCAGCTGGAGGGTGGGCTAGTGTTTCCCCCAGGCCACCTTCCCAGCAGCACTGTTTGCCGGCTGTTATTTAAGCATTCATCTTGTTTAAGCACCACTTAAGGGCTGGCCCATTGCGCTGCAAGACTGGTGATATCTTGTAGAAAAGAAACAAGAGCCTTCCTCCTCCCCTCCTTCACTTTCCCCAGGGCCTGTATTACCCCAAATAAACACTCACTTTGGGTAATAGTTAACTTTAATGGCTCGGCCCTTGCTTTGGCTGCATGATAGGGCACCACAGGGAGACTCAAGGGGTTTATAGTCGTCAGGAAAAGGAGATAATGTCTCAGTTTGAAGGGAAACACTCATGGCTGCTGTCAAAACAAGTGTGATTGTTCCTACTGAGGTTCCCAGGCACAGCTCTCAGGGAAATCTTCCAGCACCGCAGCATGGAGGGGCTTGAAATCCCGTCTCCCTCCCTGGCCTGCCATGGGCCAAGGGGGCAGATCCAGCTTCTGCATGGGGATGGGGTGAGATGGGCGCTTTCTCCCTGTTAGAGAGAGGGGACCCATGCCAGGTGGAAAAGCAGAGGAGAGAAGAGTAGCTTGTTGCTGGGAAGTAGGGTGAGCACTACACACAGTCTCTCTCTCTCTCTCCCCCTCTCTCTCCCCAAAACCTCCTGGATCAGTTCACCTTTGGCATTCACTTCCCAGCTTTCACGTTTTCCAGGCACAGGTACTGGTGCTGAGTCCCCACTGCAGCTGATGACACCAGCACCCGGAGTCCGTGGCTGGCATCTGGTCCTTCTTGTTGTAGAACCTGCACAGACGCCATTCGGACTCTGGGATGGCTGTTCAGGAGCAGGCAGGGTCCTGCTGTAACCCACCAGCAGCTGCTTTACGGGCCCATGTTGGAATCCTTTGCTGAGCTGCAGAGATACCTGAATAACCCGCCCTACAGCTCTTTCTCTCTTAATTGTGTTTTCCCAAGTCAATGGATAACTTTACAGCCCAGGCCATGAAAACATCAAACAAAATAACCTTGGGGAGACAGCTATCTAATGCTAGAGAGACATGTCGAGTTAGTCATTTGGGGGAAGGGCCAATAAAGTTCAAAAATAAAACCATCCTAAAAGTCAATGCCGCATCTGGCAGGCGCCCAGGGGCAAAGTTCAGCGCTCAGCTGCAGGACAGCTCTGCGAGCCCTCATCCCCAAAATAATGCCAGGAGATGCCTCTCCAGAGGCAGGACGGGGCAGGGCTGGCCACACAGACATCCGTGCTGCAGAATCTTTTCCAGATCCCAGAGGAAGCTGGTCTGGGCTTTTGCCCTTCCTGTCCCACTGTGCCCAGGGCTCAGTTCACTCCAGGTGTGGAGGTCCAGCAGAGATGGTCTGTGGTGGCCGGAGGTGATTGTCACCACAGGGGATCTGGTCTGCGCAGCCACCTAGCCTTGGGAGGGCCACTTCCCCTCCCTCTGCCTCTCTCCTCCTCCCCTGCTCTCCTCTTTTCGTTGCCAGCCCCCCAGGACAGCTGTGTGCAGGCCCGGACAGATGTGCAGCACTGAGCACAGCAGCAGTGGGGTCCCTGGGTGCTGCTGTGTGGGTCTGTTGTTGTCTGACAGAGGGTGGGCTCAGCGTCCAGCCTTCCTCTCAGAAGACATCCAAGGCAGGTGGAGGGGGTAACGGGGCACTAGCTGGGGCTCTTCTACCAAGCTACCTGTCTCCACAAAACCTGTCAGATCATCCTGTCCTTGTGACTTCCATCTCTTTCCAGGAGCTAGACAGACCGATGGTACAATGGCATCCACTTTGCTTACTTCTGATGCCAGACAAAAAAAAACCCCACAAAACCAGTACATCCATGGGTCTTCCCCAGAGAGTATGGAGGGCAGGGTGACACGGAGGTTCCTTCATCTCCTGGCACAATTCAGTGCTGCCATGCTAGACCACGGTGCAGGGCTCCTTCTCCGGGATTTCACCTCTCATCTTTTTATTCCTCCTGTGTCTCCTCCTTCCCTCCCTGTCCTTGACCAGCAGTGCTCTTGGCATTCCTGCAGCTTTAACAACCCCATAACTGCTCAGGAACAGTTAATATGATTGAGCCAGGGTTTTACAGCCAGTGTTGCTTCATCACTGGAGCACAAACAAGGCTAAGAAGGAGCAGGTACTGGCGGCTGGGGAGACACTGCAGGCAGTGAAAGTCATGGGAGGGCAAGAGGCTCCTGTTTGCCAGCTGGTTCTACAGACAGGGTGATCAGCTTTCAGCAGCATGACATCCTTGTGTGTTGTCCCAGGATTAGAGCTGTGCTGAGGGCCCCCGCACTGGATGAGCCTGAATGGTCAGCTCTGATTCACCCAAAAGAGAAATTTGCTACTATTTGGATTTTTTTTTTAACTGCCTTTTTCTCCTCTGCATTTCAGGGAGAGCCATGACCCAGAGGTCACCTGGACTACTGCATCTTAATGTTTTCTCTGGTTCAGGGTCACGCACCTCTTCCTCGACAATGCCCAGTGCACACCTCTCCTCCTCTGGATCCCAGCCAAGACCCAGAGTAAAACAACTCCCCATTACCCAGAGACTGTGCCCTCCCAGGATGTCTCAGCCCGACTTTGAGATGGACTCACAAACACCGAGTGAGCAGCTGCTCCTCATACCAGATCAGGGCTTTCTCAGGGCCTTAGTGCAGTGTGGATGCAGCAGAGTCTCACCGCACCCAGGCTGAACGGCTGGGGCTGGGGGGACCGGGCAGGGAAAGGCCCAGGGCCAGCGTGGGGCATCAGGAGATACTCAACCCCTTCTTGGCTTTTCAGTGCTCTGACAGCAAAAGTAGGAAAGTCAGTGGGCATCTTGGTGTCCTTAGCTGTCTGCTGTCCTTGGCACCTGCCTACTTGCATCCCCCAGCCCTGTCCGTGAGCAGATTCCCCACATCCCTGCCTAAGTTTCCTCCTCTGAAAACTGGGGGTGGTTCAAATCACTTCTGGCAAGTGGGTAGAGACCAGTGAGCAGAAATTGCAGTGGGCAGGTCGGAAATGTTGTGTTCCAAAAAGACGGGCTTGGAACATTTTGAAATTCACTTTCCACACAGCCAGGGCTCGATGTTAATCCCTGGTCAGCCAGAAGCAGCTTTCCAAGGGCAAGGCAAGGGTTGGAGCCTTGGCATCCCAGGGGTCACAGACACCTGGGTTCCCTGGTGGAATAGATTTGTTACAGCAGCCCTCGTTTATGGAGAAGTTCACCCTGCTTTTATGATTGATGGTTGAAACACTAGACTCATAGGCAGCCTTGCCAAGTGGCCTGCAGCCTGGGCATAAGACCACTGCACGGGTGCAGCGGCACCCCTCCTGCACAAGGCAGGGCAGCAGGACGAGCTGCAGCTCCTAGCTCCAAGGCAATCCCTTCCCCTGCCCTCCCCTCCGCCCTGCTAGGCTTCTTGAGGCTATTCTGCCCTCAGCATTTTATTTTGATTCACCCAATAATGTGATAAGTCCCAAGCACCACCCAGTGGTGGGATGCACAGGATTGCATGGACCTGACACGCAGAAAGAGCCACCAGCCCTGACATTCCTCCCTCCCAGTGCCAGGGCACGTCAGGACGGGGATTTCTTCCCTTCCCCAGGCCTCTACTGCCCAGCGCTGCTGCCATGGGCTCCAGCCTTGCCAGGGCAAGTAGAAAAATGCATCTAGGGTAACTAAGGTTGAGGGGTTGCTTGCCCTGGGCCAGTCGCTGGGGTTGCTGGACAAGGCAGGCTGCATCCCTCTCCTTGCTTTGGCATGTACTGACTGTCCCAGGGCAGCTTTGACTTCTGGGATGCTCAAAGACCTCCAAGTGTTCACCTTCACCACGAACCTGGGCACATCCTGGAAGCAACGGGGAACAGTCTTTGACCAAGAACTCGCAGCCACCAAACCTTTCTAAGCACCATGTCTTGTCCCAGTTTCCAGGGAAGCAGGGGAGCAGGCGGCTTTGGCCATTTTTAAGCATCTACTCAGGAGTTCAGAAGAAAAATTACAGCCACTTGAACAGGCTATGTATTTGACAAGCTTTCTCATATGCAGCCTACTTTGCCTGCCACAATCAGTATGTTGGAAAAGGAGGACAACAGATCAGAAGAATTCAAAAGTACTTGGAGGCTGAAGAAACACACAATGACTTGAAGCAGCCTCATTTTCCTTCAAGAGCGAAGTCCTGTAGCTGTTCTTTTTTTCCTCTCTTTCAGAAAAACTCTGTTTTTCCTTTGGGTCTTTCCAATGTAACAATCTGTTTCATGGGAATATATACCCTCCTCTGCATCTTGTTTCAGGGGAAATATCCCTGCCCCTTCACACCTGCGTTCCTTGGAGCAAGCACCCATTTGTTTCCAGTGGCTCCAGCATAGAAGCAAACAGAGGAAGTGGGGAACATCACAGCACCCTGCAAATGCCTCACATCAGCTGACCTGTGTGAGACACAGTGAGGGCACACGCCTGCCCATTTCCCCATGGGCTGGTCGGGGACACCCATCTCAGCTCTTCCCAGCTGCAGCCGGTCCGTTCCTAGAAGTTTAATTGCTGCATTATTCTCTCTAGTCTAATCCCCGCAGTGTTGCGAGGGAGAGGGGGTGATCTGGTGGGCAGTAGTGCGCACAGTCTGAGAGCCAGCGAGTGAGTTTGTAGCAGAGCTGGCTGGGGAGCTTTCGCTCTAGATCTGTTTCTGGGTGGTATATTTACAAGTTGCTCACATGAGAGAGCTTCTTCAGCAGTAGTGCCATCGCAGAGCGGCTGGATGCTCAGATCAGTTTGATTTAAAGAAGGGCTGTTGTTGAATGCACGCACCCATGTTCCCCTGGTCATACGTCCCTGCTCGCCGCCCTGTCCTCAGCTCACTGTTGCTTCCAATGGAGGAAGTGTGGCGTGAGCTGGGTCAGCTCACTGATTCATCTGAAAACTAATCCTGCTCACCAAAAACTATAAAAACTAGTTTAAAATTGGCTCAGTCTGCATTGGGGGGAACAGATATGTGGGTAAATCAGGCAGGAAGAAGAGGAAAGGTGGTCATGGAGAGATGTGAGAGAGGAATGCATCCTTTACAACATCAGCAAGGTCTTTCAGGGCCTGAAGGTGGTCAGAACTGCCTGGTGGAGGCCCAGAGGCTGACTTCGAGAATGGGAAACCTGGAGACAGGATGATCCCTCTGGTAGGCAGGTGTAGACTTGCCTTTTAGGACCAAATCCTCAAGGGGAGTAAATTAGGATTGCTCCACTGGCCTAGAGGAGCTATGTCAGCCAAGGAAAAGGCCTGGTGCTGACAAAAGCAAGAGATGGCAACAGCTGGGAAGAAAAATCATTTACGATAGATGTGAGGCAAGAGAAGGGCCATCAGTGATAGGTGCATGGACAGGTGGATGGATGGAAGGACAAGTGAATTTATGTGTTGCATCTGCATGGTGCCAGCTCTGCTCTCCAGAGACGTTTCGCTCTTATGGGCTGCAAAGTTGGCCATGTTTCCTTAGCTCCTGAAGGCACAGTTCTCTTGCCTTTTCCACCTCATTGTTCCTCCTTATGGGAAAGCTGAGCAGACAGAAAGCCCTCTCTGTGCTGGCTACTGCAACTCCATGGAGTATTGGCTGCCAGCCTGTTTGTGGGGCAATGGAGACAAGTAAGGATATGTGCTTTTTCCTCTCACCTTGGTTCAGAGGTGTCAAGCAGAGCCAAAGGCACACACTGCCAGAGGAACACCCTGTTCAGCACACCCCTGAGAAAGCAGAAAGGCTGCTTCTGAAACTGCAGCCCAGAAGGACTGGGCACAGGGCACCCTTTACTAACCCCTAATTTGGTGCACGGTGCCAACTCCTGCTGTCCTGCAGCATCAATGTGTTCAGCCTCACTTTGTCCATCTGGGACTTGAACGGGCAAGGCATCAGCAGAACATACTGGTGGAGGGACCACTGGGCTGCAGAGGTGGCTCCAGTGCCAGTCCTGGGGCGATGATGGCACACTTCCCTCTCAAGCCTCTGAGCTTTTTTAGCCACCCACAGTTCCCTTCAGGTTCCCCTTTTCCTGTGTCTATTTTTCTGGCTGCCCTTCTGCCAATATCAACAGGATTTACTCTCTCTAAAGCTTCCCTGGTACTCTAGTTAGCCCTGTTTTTGAGTGTGCCTATTCTGAAAACCCCCCTCTGAAATGCACTGCTCCTCACCATGGTCCTGGGCCAGCCCCACGCATGGGCAGGTTGGTGAGCAGCTCCCTCCGGTGCAGCTCTGCCTCCACCCCCCTTCCTCGCCAGGTGCTTCATCCCAAGGCCTCCTACGCCCATGAACCACGTCCTGAATCACCTCCACCCTACCTACAGCCATGGTCCGTGGCTATGGGAAGCCTTTCTACGCACCTGGGGTTGGACCGGCTCCCAATCCCATGTAATAACAAAACCATCGAGAGACAGCAAGGAGAGAAAGCAGTGGCAGACCCCATCCTTGAGCTCTCCAGCAATGCAGGGAGCTTTCCGCAAGCTCTGGTGCCCCGGGTGCATTCACCAGCAGCTGCTCTGTCGAGGAAGAAAGTTTCACATGCAATAAACAGTCGTTCTCTGGACTTTCATGACGTCACAGCAGATCTTTCCCGTTATTCACTGATCTTCGTGATCTCGCCAGGAACAGCTTGCGTTCACCGCCAGGGTAAAGTCCACAGAATAGCTGTGTGCCAAAGGACATGCTGCAGTAAGCAGTGGCCCGAAGGAGTGGTTCAATATAATGCTCAGGTGTTCAGGCATGTGATTGCTTCTCACCATGGGAACCAGGAACATATTTAACAAAGATGAATGGGATCCAAGCACTGTCTGTACCAGCCAGCATGAGACAATGTGTCAAAACTAGTTTCCGCAAATGTTTGCAGAGCAGGAGATGGCTTCAAAGAAGGCAGGTTGTGCTGAGAAGTCAGTCAGTCCATCATGGGCCTCTGGGGACCTTCCACAAGACTTTTCTCAGCCAACCAGACCTCCACAGTGACTCCAAACACTCACCCACATCTTCCTAACTGCTAGCTTCGTAGAAATGTCCTGTCTCCTTTTCCAGCCGCAAACCACCCTTCCTGTGCTGCAGGCACACTGTGCTAGCCCTGCGCTTCAGGACAAGAGTTTCCATCCCAATGGGGGACAACAAGAGAAGGTGCTCGTTCTGGAGAGAAGGTGTTCATTCTGCTCTTCCAAAGCCCCCTTTTTCTTGACTTATTCCACAGAAATATCATTGTTATTCCAGCATTGTATGCCACTGTGGGATGAAACCAGTGGATGACAGGACTTGATATCCTACTCTTCCTGCCTCCCTAATCTTAATTAGATCTCTGTCCTCAAGTTATTCTTCAAATGATAGTTAAGTCTGGAAATAACAGAGGGAAGAGAAGGACTTGAATAGTAAAACTGTACAATGCCTGAAGACTGTCAACAGGGTATAAAAAACATAGGAGATGGATGTAAAACAACTTAGCAGCATAATGAAGTTCAAAATGAGGGAACATGAGCACTAGAGGAAAGACGAGGATTTTTAAATGAAAAAGGTAGCTGAAACGTAAGATCTTTGGAAATCAATAGGAAATTGTTGATTTTACAAGATTCGAGGGTAGGGTGTCCTTTAATCAGAAAAACTTAAGAATGACCCATTTGACAGAGATATTTATATTGCCATATCATGAGATGAAGACATAAAATAAGATGAATGCTTCAAACCTAGCAGAAAAAAGAAAGTGCCTCCAAACTGAGCACTTGGCTTTCTTAAAAATGTTATTTCCCCTTTTCATTCTGCTCTTCTCGAAAACACTTTTTGTTGACTTTTATTCCACAGAAACATCATTGTTATCTCAACATTGTGTGCCACTGTGGGACAAAGCCAGTGGATTTCCCCATGTTTACAATCATCATTTTTCTGAACAGTTCTTGTAAACGGGCCTCATAAAACTGTAGACTGTGGCAGAGATTACAACTGCTTTGGAGCCAGCAGCAACAGGTCTCCCCTTGGGCGCAGCTGTAAGACTGGATTTCAAAGCCCACAGATTGCCTGCACAGACCAACCCCCATGTGTGCAAGCACTCATGGAAACTCGCTGTAAGCAGAAGACATGATCATATGTCCCAGCAGCTGGATTATGTGGGAGTTATCTGGTGGTGTTCAGAGGAACGTGGTGAGGAGAGACAACAGAGCAGTGTGTTGTGAGCTGATGGAAGCTCACATAAAGGTGTGAGCTTTCTGAAGGAGCTGTGATGTGCTCTCCACTCAGTGCCGACTTTTAGCCTGGCTATGGGCTGGTGCCAAAGTCCTGCTGTGCCTAAGGAGAGCCAAGCCCAGCTAACTCTTGCAGATTGGGCTGGGGTGGCCCTTTCCCACCTGTGCACCATCCATCCTGGATGTCACAGATGCAGGTGGGCCTGGAGGCGCACAGATAGGATCTCTGGGGTGCTGCCCAGCCAGAGGGACCTGGGTACCACCAAGGGGCCTCCTAATACTGGTACTGTGGCTCGGAAATGGATGAGGGCTGGGCTGGGCTCAGCACCCTCGCTGCCCTGCAAGCGTCGCCAGGCCAGGAGCCAACTGTGGGAAGCTGCCACAAAGAGGACACTGGAGAAAACACATGGGATCCAGCCAGGGAGAGTTTATAAAGAGCTATTCAGTTCAGTATATATTTTTATATATGCATGCATTTATATATACATACACACACACACACACACGTGTGTGTATGTACAACAGCCCATAGAAGGAGATTCTGAAAGCCAGGACACCGGTTCAGCACTTCCTTGGCCATTCCCCGTCTCTGCCTCACTCTCTTTTTCTCACTCTGTTTCTTTTTTTCCGTGCTTGACCCAGAGGAGGGAGTCTAATTCTCCTGCCTTGCTTCCTCTAAATGGCCTGGCCTGTGAATGCCTCCCTTCTCCCCTTACAGGAACTGGGATGCTAAAGAGAAGTCATGCATTCAAAGGAGATATGATACGTGCTCATCGCTTGCTATGGGTGTGCAGGGGGGCTGTGTGTGTGTGTGTGCGCGCGCGTGTGTGTGTGCGCGCATGTGCGCACGGGAGCTGGCTGGTCCCTGGCCTGGGACGAGGGGAGCGAGGGAGAGAGAGCGAAAAGGAAAAAAGAAATTGTTTCAGATCTGCCCTGATCTGTGCACTCAGCACACCCATTCCCAGCCTGATACTGGGTCACAGTCTGGGGTTTAGGGGAAGCTGCTCTTTAACCCTCTAACTGCCTTTCTATATTTTGCCTTCCAGGGCAAAAAATGGGAGCGTACAGTAAGTAAATACAGAAGTGACGTGTGTTGTGCATCAGGCAATGAGATAGCTCATCGTGGAGATAAGAAAGCATGTCCTGTCCCCACTTTTTCCCTTCACAGCATTGTAAAATTAGTTTGAAGGAGGGCTCAGTATCCCCTGGAGCGTCAGCCTAGGCCACAGCATAACATTGCCTGGTGCTCCAGGTTTATGCGGCGCACAGTTCCTTGCTGCACTTGGATACTCAGTTTCTTAATCCAATCTAATTAAAAAAAAAAGCTTTGTTTTTCTTAAGCTTGTATAACCCACATTCAGGAACACACACACACACACACACACACACGCACACACACGTGTGCCTTCCCATCTCTGCTGGGTAGAGATCAGCTTGCCTGGCCAAACCACAGCCCAGCAGCACCCGGTCGCTTTATCTTCAGGTTCCTGAGCCCCTGCGTGTCCGGCACAGCCCCAGCAACGCCGAGCCACGAAGGGCAGCAGCTAGCGCGGGCAAGAACAGCACCTGCAATGGGCGGGAGCAGAAGCAATACCAAGTCTCCATGTAATAAAATTTTATTACAAAATATTAGATAGATTAATAATCGTAAGGGAGCTTTGTGGGGAGGGGTTATGTAACAAACAAAAACATCACCAGAAAATAAACCTTCCACCCAAGTTTTCCATGTCCCAATTTTTTTCACGTTGTATTTGTCTTAGACAATAAACAATCACTTTCAATCCACATACAAACCGGATAAGCGATACAATGCTTTCCTATTTACACAGATTCCTCTGCTATGATACAGGCTCAGCAGAGACAACGAGACCGTCTCCCGTCTCTCCCTGCTGACGAAAGGTCGGGTAAGTCACCCCCGTTTGTTCTGCACAAAGCACAGGAGACCTTGCAGTGCGCCCGCCAAGGACAAGTCTTCTAGTGTGCTTGCAAACCTTCTCCAATGGCCCTGGCACCTAAAGGCCCACAAATGAGGACAGGAGATAGACGGACCTTCGTTCCGCTGTGGTTAGCACATCCCTACCTATGTCTTTGGCTCTGAGCTGTCTCCCAAAGGACAGAGGGGCTTTGCCCTGTCAGCATCACTCCTCATCTCCCCCAGTTGTCTTACGGGGCTCAGGAGCAAATAGCTGCACTTGACCATTGAAAACATCGGTGAAATGCAGTGATAGAAGCTGTCCATTTCCTGTGGACACAAAAAAATAAAGGGGGAAAAAAGAAAAAAAAGCTAAGGCCTGTGGTTTTGTTTCAAACATTTTCTTTGGAGCGCTGCCTTTGAGCTAGTAAAACATTTGCATGTCGGCATTTTGTATGCAGACCAGAAGTGACGTATGGGAAGCAGTACTGGATTGGAGTGTTTTTTAAGACACTTCTCCCCCCGCAAATAATTTCAAATGCAAATATACATACTATATATATATAGGTGTCGAGGTGACGATGAGCAGGTACATTTTTTCTATGGGGAAAAAAGCATTAGGAAAATTATTCAAAATTCCCCTAAGAAACAGATTTAAAGCTGCCTGTTGGGTTTGGGGGATTTTACTGTACTTTAGTGAACAGGCTGTGCCCAGGCTGTGGACCTTGTCAGCACACCGCAGCACAGGAGAAGAAAAATAGCATAAGGGAGAAGAGCTATGGCGGGGGGGGAAGACAAGGCCCCTCTGACAGGGCCAAGGGCGTGGGATAACCCCACAACTGGCCCAATGGCACATGTGGTGACTGTGTCGACCGTTTGCCCAAAGCCTGGCGGGAAGGCTGGAGTGGCACCCTGGGTGCGGGTGAGCAAAGGAGGCTACGGCTGAGCCTCCCAGGAGCCACATCTCCCAGCCACAAAGTGCTCCTTGAGCAGTCCCTCCTCACGCCTCGCCAAGGAACATGGGACACAGCTTGTGGCCCTTGGCTTTTGGTCTCCAGCTCACAGCGTCAGGACATTCAGCCACTCCAGGTGCAGGTGAGTGCAAGAGGCACCAGCTGACAACCTCTTCCTGCCCTAAGGCTGTATTTTGCAGGAACGCGGGGACCGCTCTACCCATACGGCTCACCGTGATACAGCTCCCATAGGGGACGGAGCAGATTCTGGTGCCCCACGCTTGGTGAGCAGAGGCTCACATTTGCAACACGCTGCACCCGCAGAGTGGCTGAGCGTGCGCCAGCGATGCCTGGGTGGGGCCCAGCAGGTCCCGGCACGGCTGCTCTGGGTTCCCACCAACACCACTGAACCAGCCTGAACTTCCTGGAGACACTGGCTGCACCTGGCTGAGGCATCTGCAGTGTTACCCTGAAATTCCTACGATGTGAGCTAAGCCTACCTGAGAAAGAAAGGGGAGTGTGTGTGTGTGTGTGTGTGTGTGTGTGTGTGTGTGTGTGTACGCGTGTGTGTGTGTGCACGCGTGTGTGTGTGTGCGTGTGTGTCTGCGCCGCATGCACATACGCTCAGAACAGCCACCACTCTTGAAAGGGATTTTCTTCCATAAGACACTCTCCCTGTCTGCCCTGACCCTCTCTAGACTCTGCTCTGTGGGTTACGGCCTCTAAACAGAGGCAAGTGCCTTACTAAGGCAAAACTGGCAGCATCTGCATGCAGCGTAAGGGCTTCAGGCCATGCATCACTTAAAACCCACTCTGCATTTAGCGGGGAGATGGCACTAGATGGCTTACCCATTTGTTAGGATTAGCCTGACCTCAGAGATGAGGTAGGAGAAAGAAGGAGCCCAGTTTACAGCAGCAGCACAGGAAGGCCTTGCTCTGTGCCCTGAAGGGGATTGAGTCCCCAGGGCACACAAGGACCCCCAGCCCCGCCAGTCGACAAGGTACACGGCAAAAGACCGCATTTGTTACAGTGCACAGGGCACAGGGCACCTGCTGACCCCCAGGGAGCTGTGCAGGCATGTGATGATAAAAGAAGAGCTGGAGAAAGGACGTGGGGGACATCCAAAGCTTCATGCATGGGGTCAGGCCTTGTCTGTTGTGGTTACACTTAGGAGAATCTCATTTATGAGCCAGACTCTCCAGTCCATGTCTAAATATGGCTGCTATTAATCAGCATCAAGAGGGTGCTGGCATCAAACCCCGTGGAAGGTCAAGGGCACCAGAGTTTCCCAGCCAGTCAGACGGGCACTCAACCAAGCAAGAAAGCCTGAAGCTCTGAGACCAAGAAAGGAGCAGAGCTCAGCATGCCAAGGCATGAACTTAAGAGCTGGTCATGGCCTCAGAACTGAGGTCTGGAAAACCTTTTCCAGGCACTGCCATGGGAAGTCACTCAAGTCAGATTCCAGGAATTCAGTGTAGCTGGGGTCTGAATCATGGCCTTAGTTCACCCCTCCTCTCCCCCTCCACATGGATTAGGTAGGCAGGAAGATTAAACAACGCTTCACGGAGAACAGCTCGGCTCTTGCACAACACAACAGGCCCCATGGGCATCTCACCACAGCTCTGCACCTCCAGTACCAGGCGTGTAATCCCAAAGCCTGTAATGCACGCACACATCCCAAATTCTGCTCTTCCCTCCGGTCTTGTCATGCCAGACTGGCTGCGTTCGCTGCAGGTGTGATCAGTTTTATTCATCCAAGGCAAAGGGCGATCAGGAACGTTGCCGGAGTTTTCAGCTAATGTACAGTTAGGCAATAGTGGAGGGGGTGGGGGGCTGGAGCCCTTTGAATTTCCACTGCCTGAAGATGCCGTGGTTCAGTGAGGCCTTTCAGTTCATTTTGCAAACACTCGTCACAGTCTGAATGTTACTTACATTTGTTCAAGGAAGAATAAAAGAGAAGGGGGAAAAAATCAATATTCTGTTGAACACACCAGGCCCATTATTTGTTCCTGATTTATTTATTACCTACACTGCTGCTGTTTAAATTGGCATGGCCTAGTTCTTGTTCTGCTAAGTTTAACCCCTGGTAGGCTTTGAAGAATAGATGATGTGCCCCATGCATCACGGCACCATAAGGAAGATGAGGGAAGGTGCTTTACAGAGCCCAAGGCTGTGAACCTGTGAGGTAGGTAACACGATTACAGTCTGAACAGCAGGATTTATCAGAATTTGTTTTGAAGATGCTTTTTTTTGTCTCCTTTCTGTCTGAACGTGGTGGAACAACAACAGCAAAAGACCAATGTGATTGGCAATGACTGGTTCCTTGTGTGTGTGTGTGTGTTCAAGGCATGAGCGGAACCTACACAGTGCGTTTTGGAGAAAGGCACATTGCATTCTGGGAAACCAGAGCTTTATAGGTGGGTTTTTGCAGTCTCCTGCTTGGCTCCAAAACCACCCTGGTCCTCCCAGAGACACCTGAAGTCAAAATTCATCTTGGAAGCAGAAATGCTAAGGACACAACCGGAAAACCTGGCCAAGTAGGGCAGATATTCACAGCCCCCAGTGAGCTGGCTGCCAGAAAACCACAGGTGGAATCAACGGGACTTAGATGATGGCTTTTGTCATCTGCTTTTGTGCCGTCCCTTGACTGAAGGCGTGTCAGGTGGGTATTTCATACGCCCATTCTTCTGTGCCCCCACAGAGATTGGGACTGTCAACCCAAACAGCGCTGGGCATGTGATCTTGTTAACAAATGTCACAGGTGCCACATCCATGGCCATGCCATGGACCAGTCCAAGAGGATTGCACTGACAGCTTGAAGTGAGACCTCTCATGCATAGCCAGTCTAACAACCTGTCACAACCCTCCCTGTCCTCACCAAAAACACTGCCCTGAAAAGGGAAAAAACATCCCAAAGAGCTTGAGACATGAATGACAGTTGCTCCTGAGTGACAAATAAATAGCAGATTTGCTGGAAGAAAGCACTTTGAAATCCAGGGCCCATCTACCTAGTGCTGCAGGGAGGCTTGTCACAAGATCAGTCTGTAATTATTATTCTTTTTTAATGAATATGTTTTTAAAACGAGAAATAATGGGGACAGGGCTTGTGGAGGGGGCATGCCCACTGCCCCTGCCCTGCTGGTTGATCACAGCATGGTTTTGTTCCTATGTACAAGAAGAGGAGAGGTCGCTCAGAAAAGAAAGTGTTCCAGCTGCTCCTAGAGGAGAGGTGGTGAATGAGGCAGCTCCTAATTCTGGTGCCGCTTCATGTGGAGAGCCAGATGGTCTGAGCGGGAGAAGCACCGGCCGCAGGCTAAGCACTTGAAGGGTTTGGCACCTGTGTGCTTCCGGTAGTGCCGGGTCAGCTCGTCAGAGCGGGCGAAGCGCCAGTCACAGCCTTCCCATGTGCACTTGTAGGGCTTCTCCCCTGCGGAAAAGAGCCACAGGTCAGTCACAGGCTGTGCAGCCACAGCGTGCAAGAGCTAGGACCTGCAAAAACACGCATCTGCCCAGCCAGGAGCCTCCCAAACACCCATCCCTTCATCTCAGAAGTCCTTCTGAGAGCTGGGAGATCTCTTACGAGATGGACATCCATCTGTGGGCTGGTTGCTGGGTAAAAAGCACTCAGGTTACTGAGGGCTAAGGAATGCCTGCTCTCTGTTCGGAGGTCTCCTCCAGCACCACCCGTACTAGGGCTGCCCAGCTGCAGAATAAAGTACTTGACCACGCTGATGCTTTATGCTACCAGGGTTCATTTTCTCATTAGGGTTAGCTGAAAGGCTGAACGCAGTCAGTTGCCACAGAGAGACCATAAATTGTTGAGCAGTTGTGGCAGCCTGGTCTTGTTCATCTACTCCTTGCCCCTTGCTTTCTAGGCTTGATATCTACTAACTGCCTCTTTTCAGACTACATCCTTCTTAGAGGGCTACCAATTCTGAAGGCTGGCATGCTCACTCCTGCCAGTTTCCCCAGTGCTGTTCAAGTTCCTGTTGGATTTTGGAGCATTTCTGGGTAGAAACTTTTCTGAGTTTTTTTTTTTTTTTTTTTAACTAAAAAGCCAAAAATTTCTATGGAAAAATTTGCTACTAATTTGTGGAGGGGTCATCATGAGAAAGAAGGAGATTAAGCCGTTTGAATTTTCTCAGAACCTTGCATTTTTGAACCCACCATCTAATTCACTCTGCCTCAAAGTTCAGCCCTGCAATAGCTTGGTGTACACAAAATCTGGTGTTTCCTTCAGAGCATTTGGGTGACGTAGTGCTTCCACCCTCCCCTCCCCCCCACTATACACACCTATCCCCAAACTGAAATCAATAACATTGTGCAGCTTCTCAGCCAGCTGGTAACTGGGCTGGAAAGACTGTGCCCGCTTCCAACTCCTTGCATGCCCACACTGTGGAGCTGAACCCTGGCTGCAGCCCTCTCCGTGCATGGGTGTGGTACTCTCAAATATTAGCCCTCGCTCTTAACAGCCTGAACAAGCAGGCAGAGTTCAGGGAATGTGCTGACTTTCCCGACCTCAAATATTTACCATTTCGTTGGCCAATTGCTGAGCGCACCATCACAGCATGAGTGCACGTACACATGCACCATGCATGCACAGGCATGTGTGTTGTGCACTGGCATGTTCCTCCTCCCCCTGCCCCTGTGCTAGACAGGCTGCAGATTTGCACAGGAAACAGAAATCTTACAGCCATGGCAAGATCTGCAATGCCCCACGTGCACCCTACAAAATATTCCAGGGTTTGAGAGCACAGACACGTGAACCTGGAGCACACAGGGCACTGAGACCACATCCTGCTCCCCAGAAAGCTCCTGGTCTCTGCACTGTGGGGAGAAGAGAGCTGTATTTTTATGTATTTTTATGACTCAGGTAAATACAGAACTTAAAGTCAATTTACAAGCCGCACGCTGGATATTTTACGGTATGCTGGGGATCTCTGGGGGTTTGTCATCATCTGTGTTAGCATGCTAAGACAAAGGCAGGATTTGCTCTGCTCAGCCACAGACATTGTCCCAGCCAGGTCACCTGGCTGGGTCAACCTTACCAAGGCCCTTTAGTTTCAAACAATAACAGGTTGATCTCCAGGATAGAAACAAAATGCTTTCCATTGTCCCACAAGCTGGCTCCATCTCCCAGGACAGCACGGCAGGGCAAGCTCAAACAAAGGAGCCAGACTGGCATTCCTAGCCCCTGGGAGGTGGGTGAGCAGCCATCGGGTTATATATTTAATCTCACAATGGCACCCAGGAAATGAATGGTGTCTCCAGGAGATGAATACAGCCCAGCCCATAGCAACAGGCAAACCGCAAGAAAAGATCTTAGAGATCATGTACTTCTCAGCCCAGCTCCCATCAGGCAAGGAATCTAGAGCAATGGCATTATTAACCCTTCAAGTGATGGAGCTAAATCAGCATCAAGCGCTCTTATTTGGCAAGAATTCAGAGTTGCAGACAGGCTGCCCTGCCTTTGCAGCAGTGGTGATCTGTGTTCAGTGAGGCTGAGGCTATAAGCTGAACGTGGCCACCTTGAGATTGCCCATGGGACAATCTACAACTGATTCATCTGAGCCACCTCTCAGTATGGCTCTTAGTGCAGGCTCACTATTGGCTTCCTTTCTGCTATTTTGTGTTCCCTTCTTTTGACCCTCCTAACTACTCAGGTCACATCCTCTTTGGCTCTCTGCCCTTTCCACTTACAGGAGATAAAGTGGAAAAAGACAATCACACTTGGATTTCCAGCCTAGTTACTATGACATTCCCAAAAATGACTGCATTTTGGGGGGACTCAAAAATGGCCCAAGTTTGCCTGATGCAACCTTATATTGCAGCTTGTAAGAATGGTGAATGTCTCATATAGGTCATATGTCTCTAGGCACAGAACTAACACCAGTGGTCTGAATGGAAGGGAAAAGGAGATCTTCAATTTTAGAGAGCGTCAATGTAGCCCTGAAGACAAAGCTATTGTGACAAAAGCTTATCACCACCCAGCTTCAGGAGCTGCAACAATGTCCTTCCTGCTCCTTTCTTCTGCCCCTTCCATGTTGTTGTCTAGCCTGCTCCTACCCCGGGCCCTGCCAAAAAATATTGTACCTCATGCACAAAGAAAATTTCTTTACTGGCTTGTTCGGAGAACTGATAAGATGAAAACAGAACAGAGCCAAGTGCGAGAACTGATTCCCAGCCTCAGGACGGGTTTTGTTCGTTGTTAATAAAAAAGAAAAGTGAACTCTGGGCCAGCTTAATTGCTTTCAGTAAAGATCAGCCCTTCTATAAAAGAGATTTATGAGGGCACCAATGGTTCCTGGACTAGCTGGGGATCTGATAAAGCTTCAGGTATAATAAATGCCGTAATGAGAAGACCTGGGCTTGAATGCACAAGTGCCACTGAGCTAGGTTTGTTCAGGGCAAGCTGGTTATGGTGGGTATTCCTTTGTGTTAGTGACCATATTTATGCCAGTAAGGGATGCAGTTCTCTCCTCACTGCCAGCCCACTGCACCTTGGCTCTGGGAATGAGGGCACAGCCATTCTGTACATCTATTCTGCAGCTAGTGCGCCGCTTGCACTGACCGAGCATACAGTCACCGGATACGAGTGGTCTGTGCGGCTGTTACACAACAAGATACAAGAGGTTTCTTCCAGCTCTACTAAGAGCCCAGAAAATGCAGCCGTGTGAATGTGAGGTGTCTCTTTTGGGACCTAAGGGAAAGCTTGTCACAAAGGGGACAGCCCTTCTTTCTTTAGAGGTCATGCACATGCACGTTAGGTAATTTCTCTCTTGGCTAAGCAGGATCAGACCTGGTTAGGATTTGGGAGACCTGGAAGGAAGAGCCCCAACATTACAGTGAGTGATCTGGGGACACTTCCTCCTCCAAATCCATTGACTCAAGACCCTCCTAGAGATCTCCAGAATCCCAGGCCATCCCTCAAGAAGGTATGCAAGCATACACAGCAATATACAGTCACTATAACCCAGTGCAAGCACTGGGGATTTTCACCATTAACATCAACTTAACCAAACTGTGCTCCTTAACCCAATAACCACCCTAGATCAATCCCCAGGTTTTTGCTAATCAGCTCAGCAATACCATCACAGGCAGTAATGGGGCCAGTATAAAACCTGTTGGGGGGCAGAGTCTGCTGATGATTTGGTGCTCTTACCTGTGTGAGTCCTTTGATGTGCCTTGAGATGGGAGCTCTTGGTATAAACTTTTGTGCAACCTGTGAAAACATAAAAGACACATCTTCCCTGTGAAAAGGGGCCTTTGTTGAAACTAATCTAGAACACTTATATTTGAGGTTATGGATGGAGCAGGCATGAAAAGGACACTGGGTAACAGTATGCAAATAATTCTGGCTATACTAATTTTGTTTCAGCAGTAACAAAAGAACATCTGATCTCCAAATACGACAGACTTTTACTACACTCTGTGTTTTGTCACACAATCCTGACACCTATGTGCATTGTGCTGGGAATGGAGGAGTTCATGGGACTTAAAAGAAAGTCAGACCTAAGCTTCCAAAACCTCCCCTCCCCTGACCACATCATTGAGGCAGGATGAAAATATTAAATTCACCACCGTTAGTTTTTGACGTTATGCTGCTTTTTGTCTTTCTGGATTCCAGACATAACTGATATCACTATCGCAAGCCTTCAAGGAAGATGTATTTTGTAATAGTCCCAGCCCCAGTAGATGCAGCTGTAAATGTTCCAGGAAGCAGGAATGCTGAGAAGTTACAGCTCAGTTTTCAAGATTCAGAATAAAGCTTTCAGAAGATCGGACAAAGATGTTTGTTCAAAGAAACAGAAACACCGTGATTTTGACAAAAGTTTCAACAACAGACATGTCAAAATGAATCATCGCAACTTCCTCATTTCCATGCTGCTGTGCATTTCACTTAGATAAAGTTTAGGAAAACTCCTCACACTACTTTTATGGCCATGTTTCATTTTGTTTTGACATATATATTCAAACATGCATTTTATGGGTAAGTAACATAGTCATATTTTTTGTTCCAGTGTTTCCTGGTCATCTAAAGAAGTTTTTTGCTCATTTTTCAGAATTTCCAAATAGCAACATTTCATTCAGAAACAGCCAAATTCCTTCCCAGGCTTCTCGAATTCTGCTCTCCAACCTGTCCTGCACAGGAGGCACAGGGAGCTCCCCTCAGCCCCCCCGACCTTCGGGATTCCAGACTCCAAATGCTTGGAGAGGTAGCTATCTTTCCTGCTCCTTCTGTGGTACAGACTCTCTATTTGCTGCCAGTGAAATTCCCTATCTTGTCTGCCCCTTGCAAAGTATTGTTTTTTCTTAGTACTGGAGTTGCTACCAGCATAAGCCCAAGCTTGCAGATGGTGTTCAGCATCCTGACGTATGGGTGCTCATAAGTAACTGATTAGCAGTACTCCTTCATGCTGGAATTTGCACAGATAATAATAACAGTCACTGCCCTAGAGAAGATCTGTATGGTCCTTGACCAAGAGAGACGAGCCCAGATCTAAACATGCCTGAGCTCTGAGGAAAGCTGTATTCCTCAGTGGATTTTTATTCATGGCCCCCCAGCAATGGGCTGAATATCTCCTACCATCAGCAGTCTTTAATCAGCTTTGGCTCACAGCAACCTTCTCACAAGGAAATCTCCTGTCTGCCAGCAAGGCTCTCAGTGCCTCAGATACCTTGCCACAGCTGGCGGCAGCTCATGAAGACTTCACGGCATTAAAACGACCTAACACTACACTGCTGTTGGAGATAGAAGCCCAAAGTGGACAGCCAACCTCAAGCAAGCATTGGGGCTCGCTCTGGACTGGGGCCGCAGCACTAGATCACCATGGCGGAGTGAACACCATGGCATGAACACCAACAAGATGCTTGTGTTAGCACAGCACTGAGGAATACAGCATTAATGGCTCAGAGCAGCATAGACAGGATCTTAGGACTCTTGGTAGGAGCTAATTTATGTCCCACTGGTGGAGGCAGGCAAAACAGAGCTCACACAAGCCTATGCTGAACCTTGTCTTTCTACCTGCAGCCAGGGTCCGTTTTGTCACTGCTCCCAGCTACAAAGGCTGAGCACGCTATATTTACTGAGCCCAGTTTAGATACAGTATTAAAGCCAATTAGAAAAAGATGTCCCCAGAACAGAGCATGTTCTCACTCTGTTGAAAGGGAACTCTCTCCCTGCCATCTGGTAACTCCTGGCTGGATCTAACAGCTCCTGATCAGCAGGGATTTATGAGACTCACCCTCTCCTCTGAGTGGCTGTGCTCCCAGCCATGGAAATCAAAATGGCTGATCAGTACTTCCCCAGCCAAATTCTGGAAGCTCCCTTTTTTAAGACATGATATCCCAGGCCCCCTGAGGCCCACTGCCTCACAAGCCAAGCAGGAAGGCAAGTAGCCAGCTTATGGAGCAGAAATCCCACTTGGACATAGCTCTGTTCTTCCTCCCAGACTGACTATCCCTTTTCAGCTCACAGCACCAGAGAAAAGCTAAGGCTAACAATTGGTAAAATGCTGAAAACTCATGGAGGGAAATGGTCTTTTTTACAATGGCACACAACCAGTCTGTGGAATTCCCTGGCACACGATTTTGCTGGCAACAGGTGCTGAAGAAGATTCAAGTCTACCTCTACATTTCAACTCATATCTATTTGCACTTTTCTCCTAATGGATAACATGGCTGAAACAGGTTCAGCTCTAAGAAGTAGCAAAGCAGGCTTGTGCCTAAGGTAATCAACAGGAAGAGAAAGCAAAATGATCATTCTTCACCTATGGCAGAACCCTGTTCTTCACCTATGGCAGAACCTACTCTTGTTGAAGGAGAGACCAAGGTGTGGGGATTACCCCTTTCTTCTCCCCTCATCCTCCCAGAGAGGCCAACCTGGCTTGCAGTCTCTCTCCTTACAGCTCCCTAGTCCAGCCCTATGCTTTTCCCTCCCTCAATTTTACTTCTAATGCTCTGAAGCCTCAGAGGTCTTTCATACCAGAGAGCTCAGGAGAGACATGAGCATGCATGAGGTGAAAGATTGCCTCCCTGCTGGGCATTGAACAGAAGCTATCAGAGCGACCCAGAGCACTTTCCGAACGGCTGCTCAGACCCAGAGGGAGTAGCACAGAGAAGCCAGAGCAGAACATGGCTGAGCTCATGCAAGGAAGTATTGGGGCCACCACTTGGAAAACTGGATCAGGACTTTGGAAACAGGTCTCCTCTGTTCATGCAGTTACTGGTGTGAATCCGACATGCCTCCTGTCACCTCCTCACTCAGACCACCTCAATAAGGACTGCTTTCCCTGCCATCAGTGCTGACTGGTTTAACCTCTGTTTGAACCTCAGAGAAAGGATTAGAGAAGCCCTCCACTGTCTCTGCACGTACACACTACCTGGAGCCACGCAGTGTTTATTCAGTGCAGGTTTTCTGCATGACATATGTGGTCCTGCCTTACTGTGCAGGCCAAAATCCTGTTGAAAACAGGCAAGCTTTGCCCTGGTAATGCATCCTGAGGGATGTGACTCTTGTTCTGACAAAAGCAGAGGAACTGCCAGTCTGTCTCAGAGCAGTGGTTCATTTACACCAATATTCTGTTTCCCACAGTGACCAGCACAAGGTAAAAAATGCAGGACAAGCTGTTAACCACAAAAACATGGGTGCAGCTTCTGGCTCAGAAAGTCCCTAACCTGAAGGCGGCCAAAAGCTGGGAATGTGCAAGCAGGGAAAGATCTCTCTAAATATACCCTATTCTTATATACTTCCTTGGTCATTGCTGGAGACAGGATCTGGGCTAGACAGGCCTCTGGGCTGACCTTTTATAGCCATTCTTGTGCCACGGAAGGAGCAAATAAATCTTGCAGGAGGCAGTTAGGAAATGACCTCCCCAATTCACATAGTCCCCATGGGAAAGTTTTCTGCTAATCCCCAATAGTTTGATGGTTGGGGGCTTGGCCCAGGAAGCAGGACGTCTGTGTCCCTTCACAAGTGCTTGGTAATTTTCAAGCCCTCCCTCTGGTGTCGCTGGAGTTTCTCATGAGGGACACAGCTCTCGTGTGTGGCATGAATGAGAGTTTTCGGCAGTGGGTCCACAAGCTCCCTGTGCACAGTGCAGGAAATCCTGCAATAACTGCTCCTGCAAGGTGCCAAGGCATTACAGGTCTTTGGATGGATCTCTCCCTGCACATGCTCCTGGCATCAGGAGACACAAAGGGAATGGTTTCACCAGTCTTGTAGGCATGACACAGCTCTGGGCTGAACGTTATCCTGAATGCCTTTCCCACACCATCCTCATTCGGTACATGAAGTTGCTGAATTATGACTCAGAGATAGTCAGCTCACTAGTCTCTTTGGAAAGGAGAGTTCAGGCTCCACAAAGAGATTGGAAAGGCTGCTTATGGAAATTGCTAGATGGTTTGCCACTCCTAATGGGAGAGTGGGAAAGGAAAGGTCAGTCAGAAAGACAGCATGGTTTCACCAGTGGAGAGCACAGAGGGACCACACAGCTGTACAGGGATAGGCAAGGTCTGAGCAAAACAGGCAGCTGTCTAGGGCAGCAGATTTTCAGGAGCATTCCCCTGCTTTGTTGGAGCTCTCTGCCTCTCAGAGTCAGGCTTGCTGCTGCATGGTGGGAAGGGAAAAGAGAAAGGGGTGGGGGGAAAGGGCATCAGCCAGCATAGACAGGATCAGCCTCTTTTTTTTTTTACTCCATTGGTGGCAGAAGGAACCCCACTTCCCTGGGACTCTCCGCACTGCTCCATATCTCCCTTTGTCATGCAGATAGACAAAGTCAATTCTGCTTAAACTCATGGGGAGGCCCAAGATAGCCCCCAGTCTCAGTGTGTCAAGAAGAGACCCCAAAACCAAGCCAATACAGCAGCCATGACCATACCTGGGTAATCGCAGTGATGGATCCTCCTTTTCTCCAGCTCAGGGTTGTTGCGTCTGTTGTATTTGGGGGGCTGCATGATAATGTGCCCTTGGGAGAGGGTCCCAAGGCCATTGGGGATTGGGGGGACCTGGGATGACTGGACCAGCTTCAGTCCAAAAGTGGCTTCATAGGATGGTGGGGGAGAGATGGTGTTGATGAGCTCTGGTTGATTTTCTGGACTGCCAGGCTGTGAGTTGGGGGGCGAGGGGGGCAGGCTCACTCCTGGAACAGGGTAAAACTGCCCTGTGATGTTGAAGTTTCCCTGTCCTTGGGACACATGCGGGTACTGCTTAACTGGCCCTCCTGGCTGAACAGGTCTGTGGAGCACACTGGACATGGCGTTACCTGTGGACATGGTGACACCGCTGAGAGAGTTGATGGCTGTGGTGCTGTTGGAGGACGGTGTCATAGTGGTAATGTCGGCGCTTCCATTGCCAAGAGGCATCTGATAAAGCTGGGCTTGCTGTGGGCTGGTAGATAAGGGGATGTCGGAGGGCATCTCCTGCTTGATGAAGATGTTGTTCACTGCCACTGACTGGGGCATGCTGAAGACGCTGGTGAAATCAGGCAGGGTCTGTGTGGAGCCAGAGGTGGAAGAGCAGGGCTGGGCAAAACTCGTGCCAGGCTCTGTTTTGATCTGGGGGAATGGCGTCATAGGTTTGGGTGGCCTGTAAAGTCCAGTGCGCAGGTGTGTCGTGTCTGGCAGAATCACATTGATGTTCACACTGTACGGTGTAGAAGTTGGCTTCTCTGTTGAGAAGAACTCATCCACCACTGAGGCACTCTCCCGGCGGTATTTCTTGTCTGGTATCATTGAAATGGGTGGCACCTGGTTTGAAAGATACTTATCCATTTCAGACCGTGCCTATGGTGACAGATACAGAAGAGAGAATTTGTGAGAAGTGAGCTTTACACACTAGTGGTGGGAGTTCAACAAGTACTTAAACTAGAGAGACACTGAGAGAGCAGCAAGGATGGCCCAGGAGTCACAGGTGGGAGAGACCTAGATTCTGTCTCTGACTCAGCCACAGATTCCCCTGGGGTGAATTGCTCGATCTGTCTCCTGTCCCCCTTCCCTCCTACCTGTCTGCATTGGTACCAAAGCTAGTCAAGAGGATACAATTATGAGAAAGATAGAGCCTGATAGAAAGCCAAGCTTTTGGTACAATATTTCAGTCATACCAATGAGAATTTAATACTAGAAATGAGATGAAATCAGAAATCTTGGTCCAGTCACCCTCATGTTTTGAACATGTTTGGAGCTGGGTCTGCAGTCCACCTTAGAAATACTGACTCTGGTCTGCTATTAACTCAGGAGCCCAAGGAGTATTACATTTTATTCTAAGACTAAGGTGGGCAACATCTTTAATTAATTGAGAGTATCTTGGGCTGCAGCCATAGCAACTGAAGTGATTTGGGCAATAATTCAATGAACTGTAAGTCTAAAATGGAGACTGGTAGGCATATTACCCAGCTCTTATCTAATCTTTGGTTTAGTTCTAGTTTTGTAGGGTCCTTTTTACCAGTCTAGGTTCTCCAAGCTAACAAGAGCTTTAGCTGAGGCTATCACCACTTGTCAGCTATCTTTCTCTCCCGGTTCATGTCTGATGTGGCATCCCACTGGATCCAGGCCCAATAACTCGGCAGCCTGATGGAGCAATCCTCTAGGAAATTCATCCCCTGGCATTTGATGACTCAAGTTCTGCTCTTTGTGGTTAGAGATACCACTGCTAATAGTCCTCTATAAAGCTACAGCCTTTAATTATGTGGTTATCCATGTGTCAAGCTCATTGGAAAGCCCTTGTAGACACATTCATATGTAGAGGAGCTGGCAAAACCACCTGGTTTCCCTGGCAGAGCCTGCAGCGCACTTCAGGAGAGCAAGCTGATCTCACCCCACACCCAGCACACTTGAGCTGAAGGTTTTGCAGCTCTGAACTACGCTACTGGAGTGCAATGGGCCAAAGTCATCCCTGCTGCAACTTCAGTGCTCTTCACAAAGCTGGACTGGAGCCAAATCACTTTCCTCACCCTTCCCAATGAAACACATCACATGTGCTTCCAGCTAATTCAGAGAGCCTTTGCACCTCTACAAGCCACACTGGCAATGCCTGGGTAAGCTGGCTTCCACCCAGTCACAGGTACATGCCAAATACTACCTCTTCGATAGGGGTAGTGTCTGCAAGGTGCACCAAGCCCAGAGCAGCTGAGCTTGGAAGTGCTATACTGCAGCAGGGCTGTACACATTGCACTGGAACTGAGCACACCGCACTGGGACTGTACCTTTGAGATGGTACTCACTGCACTGTGTGTACACACTGTGCTGTGAACCCTATACTGCATTGGGGGTCAACAGCTATGCTGAAGCTCCCAACCCTACACTATTCACACTGCCCCACCATCTCTAGTACCTCCATCCTAACCAGGAGGTTCAGGCACCCCCATCTGGTGCACTCTGCATGCCATCCGCATTCGGGGAGCCCTGAAACCTCCCTGCTCTCATGAAAGAAACCCATAGTGGAGGAGGATGGCTAATGTGCTGGTGCACACAGCTTCTGTCACATCCTAACCTAACTGCCTCTGCTCAAAGCAGTGCTGCCTCCAGCAACACCTACCCAGTGCTGCAGTGAGGAAACCCTGGATCAGACATCCCAAGCACATCCTAGAGCTAGTGTCGGGGAGAGATGGGGTAGAGTGTCACATACTCTCAGCATGGGTCTCAGGAATTGGTCCAGAAACATTTCAGGGAGTCATTTAGATTTGAACTCCTGATTTACCCTCCCCTCGCCCACTCCACCATTTCCAGCCTGGGTTCTTCCTGAAGGGAGAACCATAGGGAGAACCACACCACAGCCTTGGAGCTGAACCCTGCAAACTCCCGCCTCTTCCTGCACTATGCACTCACACTGGCACATTATTTTTACCCTTGGGAGTCAGCTTGCTGCTAGATAGTACCTGAGGCTCTGAATGCCACACATACCTGAGCAATGAAATGGCCCACTTGCTAGGAGTGGGGGGAGGGGGAAGGTGGTGTATACCTTTTACTTCTAGAGTTCCCTTATCTCTGACATTTAAGTTTCTCACCTTCAGTTCCCAGGGAAGGTCTCCCCCACACCTCCATTAGGTCCTTACACAGCAGGTGGCCAGACAGGCGTACGGACGTAGAAAGGTATAGAGGGCCCTAACTGCAGCTCCCAAACTGCATTCTCAGCCAGATGACCCCGTCTGCCTACTACCACTACCTGCCCCCGTGTACCATCAGTCCCTGTCCAGTGTCTCCCAGTTTCCTTTTCTCTAGTAACCACCCCTACCTGCACAGCAACGTCTCCTTCCTGCCATTCCAGTGAAGCCTGATAAATCCACTTCTCCTGATCCTGAGCAGCCCCAGGTTCCTGGGGAAAGGGGGTGTTAAGGTGTAACGGGTCAGGACAGCGAGCAATGGGATTTCACAGGAAAGGCTACCAGCCCTGACCTTAGCTGTAGACCTACTGGCTAGTGTAGGGCCAGGCCAGGAAGGTGAAGGACCCAGCCTGGTGGAATGCAGATTGTCATAATGCTGCTTTATGAGTTAGAGTTACGACATGACCCCAAGGGCCACAGCATGCTTTGAAGAGGGAGGAAGGGGCACTCTCTTTGTTTGTGGCCCGGGAATTCCTGGCAACCCTAGCCAGCTCTGGCACTGCTTGTGCTAGGTGTTGAGCAAATATCAAATACCAAGCCACTTGTCTAAGCAGCTCCCACCCACTGCTTTACCCAAAAATCAACTCTGGCACAATAGCTGGGATGACTAAGTACTAGGTGCTTTCCTGACATGCCTGGTTGGGATCCAGCTTGACTGTCCTGAATGCAGGTGTCTCTGAGCTGTCACTTAGGGCTCTTTTTACAGTTTATGTTGATCCAGCGGGCAGAGTTAATGCAGGCTCAAGAGCAACTGATCTTGGCTTAAAGGAGATACGTACACACCGGTGCCTAGGGCAGCTAGCACAGATGAAGACACCGACAGCTGAGTGGGAGGAGTCCACCCTGGGTGGCAGTGTGGGGACTCAAGGAGTGAGTGGGGATGTCAGCGTGTCCTTGTCACACTATCTGGGTCCTCAGGGGACTGCTGCATGTCCTCCACCGAGAGGGGCGGGTGGAGGGGTCCCAGAGGAATTGCATGCAGGCTCTAAGATAGCTTTAGGAGGTGGGGCAGAAACACGCAGATGAGGAAATAGTGAGGAAAGCTCTTCACCTCTAGAATGAGCGGCATTCGCTGTTCCATCCTCATGGGGTGAAGCTGTGGAGTAAACACAACTGGGTTAACAGGGAGGCACGTCAGCTCGGGGACAGCGGGCACCTCCGCCCCAGCTCCCACACAGGTCCTGCCGGCACCCCATGGGGCGCAGAGGAATGCACCTCCCCCCAGCCTCGCAGAGGCCAGCCCGCCTCAAACAGCCCAGCCAGCCTGGGGCCACCGCCCCGCTATCGCCATCGCCCACCTCCCTCCCACCTGCCCGCCGGGCCTGCAGCATCCCCCAGGCCACCGAGGCCACTGGTCGCCTGGCGACGGTTGCTAGGCAGCACCAGGCCAGAGCGCCTCCCCGCCCAGAAGCGCCGCGCTGACCCCTGCAGCCCCGGAGGAGCGACAGCGTGGGGGGCGCACCAGGGGCGGGGCCGGCCCCTCCTGGGCGGGGATGGGCCTTGTGGGCGGGGCTCGCGGTGGGCGGGACTCGCTGTGGGCGGGGCGCAGCGGCCGCCATGTTTGTCCCCGGCCTGGCACCCTGGCAGCCTGCGCAGGCCCAGGCCCCTCGTGGGTGACCATCCCCTGCAGGGCCCATCGCGCGAGGCGGGTGCGTGGGTGCACTGCCCACGTGTCTCGCACACCCGCGGTCTGGGCAGGGCTCGGCAGGGAGAGCTTCTGCCCCTTCCGAAGTGGTACTTGCAGAGCCACAAAGCAAACACCACGGTGCCAGGCTGGCATGAGCGCTGCAATGGAGATTTTTTTTTCCCCTTTAAGGCCTTCACTGGCTAAGGGTAGAGTACATCTACAGAAAACAATTTCCAGCATTACGAAGTCCCTAAAAAGTGGTTACCTTGTGGGCAGCAATCGCCCCCCCCCCACCTCGGTTTGGTGCCTTTTTCGCTTCCTGTTGCTCAGAAATACATTCCAACCCGACGGCGTTTCAGTGCACTTGGAATCAGTTTACATTTGTTTTCCCTAGAGCCGTTGGCAGAGTTGTGCTTTGCAAAGTTTTGCATGCAGAAAGGAAAATTGGGTTTTGAAGGCCATTCAGAGAGCGCCTGGAGCTGGGTGTTGGCGGGAGCGGCGGGGCAGGGGGACCCACAGTCCTGCCTTGCCACAGGTCAGAAATGTCTCAAACGCGATTTCTGGGCAGCAGTGACAGGCAAAAACGTGCCTCTCCTGCAGGAAGTGGGGGAAAGGCCAAAGCAAACCTAGGAGATCTCTGCGTCCATGTGTGCAGGGAAATGCGCGTGTCTTGCGGGGGTGGTTTGTACAGTTCGCAGTTGAGGTGTAGGAAAAATAGTGGTAGCAGATCACTGTGTTTGCCAGCTCCCCAAGACCTTTTCCATAGTGGGAACACAGGCAGGAGCTAACTGGGACCCCTGCCCAGCCTCCCGGTGCTGATACAGCCTCCACAGCCCCCAACAAGCCCTGGGCCTCTCTGGCTCTGGGGCTCAAACTGTGCAAGCTGGAGACAGAAGCAAAGGGGACAGCAGATCTGGGAAAGGAGCTGGTGAGCAGAAATTCGCTCCTACCATCTCCTTTCCTGCACCCTTTTTCCCTTTCTGGTTTGATCTATGAGAAAAGCCATGAAGTGCTGGAAGTGCAAGATCATGGAAAACATGGGCTATCTGTGCTATCTGTGCTGAGTGCACCAAGAGATGACCCTGGCTGCCCTAGATGTGCAGGGATCATGCCTTCATCTGCCCTGACGGTTTGAGCTTGGTTTTCCCAAACTATGCCATGCAGAGCTAACAACAAAAGGGGGTTGGATCAGCCCCTGGAGCATAAGCCAAGAAAACACGAGCTCCTATGGGTAGGTATGGCTGCTGTCAAGTCACTTGAAGGGCTTCCTGCCTCTATTCCCTCCATATTGACCTGGGTAACATGTATTTGCTGTAGTAGGCTGGGTTGTGGAGAGCACGGGGAGTCTGAAAATAGCAGTGAGGCACGCTATTTATCAGTGGCTTCCCTGTATTGAAGGTTAGTTTGGTACACAGTGTTCAAGAGCCAGGCCTGAGGCAGTTAGCACAGGGGAAAGGGAAAAAAAAAAAAAAAAAAAAAAAAAAAAAAAAAAAAAAAAAGCTCCATTTTCCTCCTGTCTGGAGGTAGGAACAGAGCCTGGCTTTGCAATGACATCATCTTCCTTCAGTTTACTAACATGGGGTTTTTTCTTTCTTTGTTTCCTCTTGAACAGCACTTGCCCTGACGGCAGGTGGGAGGAGGGATAGAGCAACCCGCTGGAGGAGTGGGGACCTGGTTCCCAGCTTGCACAACAAGTCTCTGTTTTTATTTCTTAATCCTTGCCAAGAGGCAGAGAGGGATCTGCCGAAGTGTTTGGAGCTCAGCTGGGGAGGACGTCCTCTTGGGCAATGTAGGTAGCAGCTCAATCTGGCTGCAAAGTTTGGTAAATGCTTGGTTTTTCCCAGGTAAAAAGATAGCTGAGAAAGGGAAAAAGATAGCTGAGAAAC
Source organism: Dromaius novaehollandiae (assembly GCF_036370855.1). Classification (NCBI taxonomy): domain Eukaryota; kingdom Metazoa; phylum Chordata; class Aves; order Casuariiformes; family Dromaiidae; genus Dromaius; species Dromaius novaehollandiae. The sequence continues at coordinate 3,707,104 of NC_088108.1, forward strand.
ACAAGCTTTCTAGAGAAGGCTTTCAGGCACAGTACGAAGACTGAGAGACCTGCTGCACCCCCAAGACTGGGGCTGTGCCAAACCCCTAGCGTCTTGACACCCCCTCCCCAGCACAGGCCCCAGTCATGCAGCTGAACGCAGCCTCTGCCCAGGCTATTGCCACATCCAGCACATGCAGGACTGGGCAGAGGCCGTGTTCAGCTGCATGACTGGGGCCTCAGACACTGTCCCTCTCCTCTGCCTAATAGTAGCTTGGGAGAGAAGGGGTTGCTTCCTGAGACTCCTCAGGACGTGCATCTACTTCTTTGGTCTCCACAACCATTTCTCGCAAGGCAGAGGTAAAGCAGACTTTCTCCAGAGAAGAAAACTCATCGAAAGAGACAAGGCAAGCTTAAAAATGAGGACACCTACTCTGGGGAGAAAGAAAAGAGGCAGTCACATGCTGTGTGTGCAGGACAGACCACCCCACCAGCTGTGCAACACAAATGCTGCTGCGGAGCCCAACACACGTCCCCTGGTGCAGAGAGGCCCGTGACACAGCTCCCAGGAAGTGCCTCCTTCCCCAGGCTCCCCTGGGCCGCAGCAGCCACCCACAGCCCTACCACGGGCCCATGGGCAAAAACAGGAAAGGGCACAGATGGACAGATCTGGCTTTGAAGTCAGCCCTGCTTTGAGACAGAGGTTGGGCAAGAGCCCAGTTGGACAGCCACCTCCTCCAGAAGCTCTTCAGCCACAGTCCTTCAGACAAACAAGAAACCCCTTGTGCCATGGGCCAGAGGTGCCCGTGGCGTCTACAAGAGCAAGGACAGGAGAAGCTTTCCCACATGAACAGCCTCAGAGCTGCATTGGCCAAGCCCGTCAGGCTCAGCCAGGCCATGCTTCCCTACAGTAGTCAGGCAGCACTGCAAGGTGGATCCAGCCATGACTCAGCCCCTCTGAGGGTCAAGTTCTCAGTATCACACCACTGCCATACTCCTACGAACAGAGGACTTGTGGCATCCCACGGGACCCTCTACTGTGTTGCCTTCTGAGGCACATGATCCCATGCCCCCTGGCCATCCCTAGCAGGTGGGTCCCCAGGGACTCCTCAGCGATGACCTCTGCAATCCCCCTCTGGCTAGCTCGTTCTTGTGCTTAGCCATCCTCCAAGGCAGAAAGATTTTGGCAGGACCTGACTTAAATCTCCGTTATCCTTCCCCACACCTCCTGCAGCGTGCTTGAAAATCTCCTGCATCCCTCTCTTCTCCAGAGTGGATTCCCTCCACATTTCAACAGAGGGCTAAGGACCTGGTCTCTTCACACATTTCCCACCCTGGCCTGAACTCTTTCTCCAAGTTCAGTGCTGAAAACAGGCCACAGTCCTCTAGCACCAAGCAATGGGGAATAATTATCTCCACAGCCCAAAACAGTATTTGTCTGGCTTTTGTGAGTTCAGCATCAGCCTGTGCCCTGTTTTAACTCAACATCCTTCTCTTCCCTGCTGCTGCCTGCTTGTTTTTAATCAGTGTGTGCAGTTTCTTCTCCTCAATCGCTTGCCTTCACCCTAACCATTAGCATTTCTCCAATTAATCAGCACTGTGGTAAATCCTCATCTTGCCTTCCAAGTTCAGAATCATTCACACATTTTATAGACCAGCCGGTTGGACCAACCAGGGCTAGAAATGGGCTGAGGCCTCTCTGCCTCCCCCAATGAACCATCAAAATCAACTCTCTGGATTCAGTTTTCCCACTTTTGGGCACCCATATTCTGGGATTTGCTTCTAAATGAGAGGGTGTTCCTCGCAAGGCCTTGATAACCCATGGAGCCATATGGCCTTGAAAGGATGGGTGCCAATCGGGCCGAGGACACTGAGAACTACCAGCCATCCCTGGAGAACCACTGGTCTCACATGTGCTGCCTAGGCCTGCTTATGAGGAGATGTTTTAACGTGAAATTTTCAGGTCAGAGCCAAAAGGGCTTTGGGGATAAGAGCTGTGCCTTCTCATGCCCATCAGCTGGAATAGGACAAAATACCTTCAGAAACACCTATCTGCTTCTGCCAAACTCTTTCACAGGTAACATTTGAGCTTGAAAGTGATGGTCCAGCCTCGTACAGGTGAGAAAGGAGGGGAGGGCTGAAGCAGCCCTATTTTGGGAACTGGAGAGGCAGGAGCCAACATCACCCCACCCAGAAGATGAACAAAACTCTTTTCTGCCTCAGCCCTTCTGTGCCAGACAGCTGCTTTCAAGGCCTGCCCTATTAAGCAGCACAAATACACAAGGAAGCAATTCAGGGTTAAGCTGGCCATAGCCAGGAGGAAACCCCACAGATGCATGTTCTTTGCAGACTCCTCACCCATCCCCAGGAGCAGGTCCTCACGGCAGGACTCCACCTTTGGCAGAGGGACTGTTCAAGAAAGGGCAGCTGAGGACACTGCGGTGGGCTCTGCTATGCGCTGGGCGGCTCACATGAGAAGGGAATGACCGGGAGTACTCAGTCCATCATTTCCTCCCTGCCTGCCAACCACAGGCAAGGAGTTAACCATTTTCTTGCCTTTCTAGGAAGGGCTTAACCTGCCTCTTAGCCATGGAGCTCAGTACAGCAGCAAGAGACACTCCACTGTGGCTCTTTGGAAGAAGCCTCCAGCGCCTTCCAGTTTAAAAGCAACCAGCTCTTCAGTGGGTACAGGGGCCCTGCTTCCACTATAGTCATTAGCAATCCAGTCATTGCAGTCCCTGGAGACAAGGATGAGATATGACAGTCTGGAGAAGCACATGCCCCAGACTCCACCAACTGCATTGACAAGGGCTCCAGGGACTGTAAAGGGAGTCAGTAGCTCAGGCAGTGGAGCAAAAAAAAAAAAAGTGAAAGAAGGGGACATACAGGAAAAGCACACATCAGCAAAAACATCTGTGAATTTGGAACATGGGGAAGCGTCTCCTCCAAACTGTGATTTTTGGTTTGGCCAGAAAGGGAAAACAAATAAGAATAGCTTTCAACAGAATAAAAGCACTGAATTCCTGTGTTTTTTTCCCCTCAAAATCAAAGTACCTGTTTCTGGCCTGCTCCATGGGAAGGGTCTTTGCCACATGCCAGAAGAAGGAAAGCAAAAAAGCAAGAAAGCAAAGAAAGCAAGAAAAAGGAAAGGGGTTGGAACGAGCACTTTGTCCACTGAAAACAAGGCTGTCAAACACAGATTTCAGTCCCACAGGGCAGCAGGAAAGAGAGCATTTGCACTACATTCAGCACAGTTAGGATTCGAACTTGGAACCTTGAGACTGAAATTCCACAAAGGGCAAAATAACCTCAGCTGGAGGAAGATTTATTTACAGAGAAGTGCCCAGCACCATGAAATCATTACAAACCCAGCCCTGAAAACCAGTTGCTTGATGAAGAAAGTAGTTTATGAAGCCCTGGTTCCAGTAGATCTCTGCTGAGTGGATTCTCCTATGGCTAATAGCAAAGCATCAACAGGAGCCTTTCTCCTCTACCCATCTGCCAATTTTCACAAATGCTGCAGGAACCTACTGCCTTGGAAACCACCATCCCTCATGCAGATTTGGCCAAAGGCAGGCTGAGAAGTTACCAGGGCATTGATCAATACACAGAGTGTCTCGGACAACCATTTCTTGGGAGGACACAGTAAAACTGATGCTTCAGCTAATCATGCCATTTTGCTAGTGATTAACCAAGAACATCGTTAGAACAGTGCTGGCATTGCAAGTAGCCAAGACAGTAGGCGGGACATGTCTTTCCCATGATTAAACGCTTTCTAATCTGAAGTTGATAAATAACAAACCGCCATAGAAACATCAAATGTTGTCACCACACAGGCAGCACCAGGGAACATGGAGAGAAATCAATGTTTGCTAAACAGGGAACGAGCTTGTTAAGTTGCTAGAGGGAGGGGTTGGGGGGAAGGAGTTTCTTCGGTTCTCTGCACTCGGCGGCCTCAAGCCCTGTGCCAGCCTCCATCTGGCCTCAGCCCCACTCTGCAATACTGGGAGCACAGCAAGCCTGAGTCTGAAGCCTGATGCTCCCCAGACCCCAGCTGGGTCTCAGGCTCTTGCTCAGTGAGCCCTGGCCATGGCAATATCTGGGGAAGACATCCAAGAGGACCCTGCTCTGCTAGTCACTGCACAAACCCAGAGAGGCAAAGAGCTTTCGGGAGAGGGAAGGGGGGTACAAGGAAGATGCCAGCCTCCCCCTTGCAGATCAGCCAGCAACATGACCCCTGTGTGGGCGGTATTTGCAACATGGAGGTTCAGGGCAAGGGAGCTCGTGGGCACGGCTACCCATGGGGAAAGGGAGGGCACCTGCTCCAGGTGCAAAGGCAGCCCTTGCTTCAGCCAAGTGACCCTCCCCAAGCACACACATGGGGGCAATGATTGCGCCTGTTGCCCGGGCCTTGGGATTACGCCGTACAGCCTGTTTCTCATACGTGCACCTGCATGAAACTCCAGCCTCCAAGGGAATCAGCAAACAATAGGGAGGAAAATCATCAATCAAAAACCATGGCAAGTACCTGGCAGTACCCCCTGAAGGGGACACGTTATAAATAGACTGTATTTATATACAGATTTGGTTCAATATCAGCATTTATTGTCTCTCTAGTTAAATATTGACCTGAGTAAATATTTGTTTCTCTGATCATTCAGTTTTGATATTGACCTCAATCGACGTTATTTTCTGTTTGTTCCTCATGTCTTCTGGAACTCTCTGCAAAAAGGGATTAGCAAAGGAACCACCAGGACTCTCCTTTCAAGTACACACAGTCACGCAGGGCCAAAAGTTTGGCTGCTGTAAACAACCAGAGCACCATCGCGGGCAGCAGAGCGGTACCCTATGCTTATGTACGAGGGCTGCTGCCCTGCAGAAGGGCCCAGCTGGAGTCTTCTGCTCGCTCATCACAGGCTCCCAAAGAAGTTAAGAGCAACTCCAAGAAGCCAGCACTGTCTTCAAAGCATTCAGCTGTGTCTGCATTACATGCAATGGGGCAAGATACATCTTCACTAATTTTTGCCACCTGTAAAGTGAGTATCTAAGCTGAACTCTCTGTGCAGGCTCTCTTTGGAGTCCATGGGAAGACCGCCAGAGGTGATTTACTCTGCCAGCTTTCCATCTTGAAGCTTTCACACCTTTCCACTTGAAAGGGACTTTCTGGAGCAAGACAAGGCCACTGAGTTAAGCGTTTTCCCCAGCTTCCTGCTGGGAGCTCCTAAGTGGCTCAGTTCCTGAGCCACACTGCTCTGGAGGTTTATTCTGGAGGAAAAGAAGACTCTCTTCTGCCTTTTGTTTGAATTACCTGAGTTAATTAGCACCTCTCAGAAGTAAGCAATTTCCTTTGAACCCAAGAAACCCATCAGGGCAGATGTGGGCAGCCAGGATGCTGGCTGGTCTCTGGCTGAGACAGTAGGCTGCAACGTTCCCAGCAGACTTGGTGACTCTGTTCACTGTTCCTTTCCTCCTACAACTTAGAAAGACTCACTAAAAGGCAGACTACCTTGATCTTTTATCACAGAAACCATGCCACTACAGGCAGTGATCCCAAGGGAGAGAGAAACCAGGAGAAAATCGTCATTCCAGTCCAAGATCAAGTGCCTGGAAGAGGAGCAGTTTGGAACAGCCAGGCTCCAAGGGGAGCTTTGAGAGAGTGAGCAGAAATCTTTCCAGAGATAGTGCCATACCTGGACTGAAAAACAACTACCCCAATAAACCTTGGAGAGAGCAAGCTTGGAGGAAGCTGTGGCACTGCTGCATCATCTCTAGGCTGTACTGAATGCTGTGGCCATCCAGAGTCACTGGCTGTGGCAGAAAACATTGGCCTTCCCTGCTGAGACCAAGCAGGATACCAGAATAAACAGACTGCTCTGCAGGTGCTGAAGGCAGCTTCCCCGTCTGGCCTTAGATAGATCTACACTCGTGGGAGGAAGTCACAGGTCAATATTAGAATATCTCCACACTGGTTTCCCCTCTCCCAGATCTGCCAAACGCAATCCTTGCACAACCTCAGCACAGAACAAACAGCTGGAGGGAGTCTGAAGGCAGATAGGGAAAGGAGAACAGCCCTCTCTTCTTACCCACTGCTCACTGCTCTGCCCTGAAAGGAGGGCAACTCTGTTAAAGTGAGTGTGTATGGAAAGGGGGGGCATGAAAACACCCATTTCATGTTTTTGTATGCAATTTTCTATTTCCAAACTGCTGTTGCTCAGCAAAGGCCTGGGTCAAGCCCATCAAAGCCAACCGGAGGCTTTCCATCAGCCTAAGAGGGCACCCACTGTTGGATACAGGAGGCTGAGCTGGGTGGACTTTGGTATGAGCTGGTGCAGCCCTTTGGATACTTTTCTGGAAAGATCAGATGGTCTAATGTTCTTTCGACTCCTGGAAAATCAGGAGGCTTGGAGCTATTTCAGCCACAACCACGACACCCAGGCCCTCAAGTGTTTCCCCAGTTTATGCTTGCATACAATCAAAAGTTGAATTTGGATAGCCACATAGCCCCAGCTGGCATCATCAGCTAGGAGAAGGCCCACCTGCAGCTTCATTTCTCTTCCTTGGCTGCAGCTTCTGCTCCAGCACTCCCTCTCTTCTTCTCTCCCTTCTGCACCTGAGAAGATGGAGCATCTCAAATGTCACCAGTCTGCAGGATTACCTGAACAAATTCATCCACCTGTTTCTAGCTATTGCATGGCCACAGGACACAGGGTGTGTCCTTGAGCTCTCCAGCTCTCTTCCAGTTATGCATCCATGCTGCAGGTCTTGAATTGAGCATGGCATGGGAGAGGCTGTTAGAGCACAGGGGGAGCTTTCCCCAGACCCTCCTGAATGATGGGTGGGATTCATTCCACTTCTCACCACCTAAAAGCTCACACACGTCATCTAGTCTCCTCCGATCAGAAGAGATGATGCACATTCCCAGAGCAGGGTCTGACAAAGGCAGAATGAGTCATCTGCTGCTTGCTGGGGCTTGTGAAGTCCTCATGGCATTCAGCAAGTAATAAAACAGGCCATAAAGCGTGTTCTTCCCCGTACAAGCAGCAAAGCAGACCCAATACCCCATGCATTTCTGGGAAAAGCAGGTCAGGTTTCATGCGCAGACAGCAAATCCTTCCATCAGCATGGCCCTCAGCTTCCTTGTCAAACGATTAGGCAAGCAGCGTAGGGATTGCCCAGCTAGTGCGGGAGTCTGAACCCTCTTCAGGTAATATTGAGCAATTTCTTTCCCCCTAGCTACAATAACCCTCCTGATTCTTCAGTCCTTAAGGGCTATTTGGCTGATAGGCAGGGGCGGCGGGAGGTTGAGGGGAAGAGGAAGGTAAGCCAGTCAGAGACGGATGTAAGGGAAAAGGCTGGGCACTGCTTAGGCCCTTGACAAGACTGGTAGCCTTGCTGGGAGAAAGTGGCATCGCATGGCAAGCAAGAGAAAACTAAGACATGTGAAAACATGGTGTTTGAGTGAACAGGTCTTTGGGCCAACTTCTCTCTTACAGGCTTGCATAGCACCTAGCGCCGTATAGGGCCAATTAAATACTACCAGAATCAGTGACATGGCATGGGAGCAGGTATGCCTGCTGCAGCCCCTTCTTGCATGTGCTCCTACCATCTGTGTTTCCTAGCATGTGTGCTTCTAGGAGAGTCTCTCCCTTAGCCCAGGAGGAGAGAGCCTCAAAGATCAAGATCGCCACAGCCAGCGAATTTAGAGAAAAACTCAGTTTAAACCCTCTCTTTTCCACATGTCCCCTGTATGGAAATGAATTGCCAAGTGATGTTAATTAAGGGAGACTGATTATGGCACAGGTTGATTAACAAGCAATTGGCAGTTCCTGCGGAGAAGGCACTGAGCCCTGGAGAAGTTCCAGCAGGAGCATTTCAGAGACTTAGAATTGCCAACCCCTGGGAAATGTGAGGACTGTGACACTGGTTGTGTCCAAAAGGTGAGCTACAACAGTCAACCAAACTAAACATTTTGAGTTCTCCCAGAAGCACGACACAGAACCACCACAGTATCAAATACGGAAGTTACTCACAACAAAACATTTTGTTCTAAAATGCCAAATTTTTGAATAGTGAATTGGAAAGGAGAAATGGTCCATTTTTTTCATTCAGTGTCACAGACTTGGGTAATTTCCACACTTTAAAGAACACCATCACACTTTCTATTCATTACAAGAAGAATTTTCACTTGAAACTGTTCAACCATCTATCGCTTCAGCTCCATAAACTGTCCTTGAGGAGCAGCAAAATGGAAAATGATAACGCTCTACTGGCAACATTAAAGTGATGGGCTGAACTGGTTGGTGAGTAGGTATCCACAGATCTCTGCCCTCTCCTGGATGCATTCAGATTTGTGAAACAATTGCCACAGACATGATAGACGTGATAATGGATGGATGTCCTCTACAGCAAGGGATAAGTACTTGCAGCTTTGGAAGCTGAAAGATCTGACTAGGTTATACTATGACCAATTACTTGCAGTTCTCTTCTCTTAAGTGCATCAGAAGTACTACAAAGAGCAAGGCTGTTAAATATATTTTAATACTTGGAAATCCTGTCTTTGGTGGAAACTTGAAGGTCCCCATCACCTTAAAAAAGTAATAATAATTTTAAAAGAACTCTCCAAGCATTTCTGAACTTAATGAAGGTTTCTTTGTTTGAGTTTCAATTCGAGCTTGGAGGGAGCTGAACCTCTTTGATGTGGGAAACAGCCCATGGTTTTTTGAGTGTTTTCAAGCTAGCTCAAGTTCCGAGAACATCTGAATTGTAAACATTAGTTATCCAATCCCCAAATACCAACTGTACCCTGTGACTTATGTAATTCACCAATAGAGCACAAGAAAAGCAAATATTCTAATCAAGGAGTTCAGCTAACAAGACGGTCATAAGTGTGATTATTTGCAGTGCATGGGTTAGATAAAGGAACTCACTGGACCAGGGAATGAGAGTAAAGCAGTACACGTATCTGACCAAACAGGTTTGAGATGTGAAAAATCACATTTGATGATGCACCACCAGCCAAAAACACACTTTCCAAGACATTCATGATTAATTTCAGATGATTGTGTTTGCTTCCCACAGATCACTCAGAAATAGCGATAAAGGGAAATCCATCACATTTATTATAGAGTGGGAGTCCCCTGCTCATTTCCTCACTTAAATACCTGCTTTTTTAATGTTCAAAAATGAAACGTGCTTTTCTAGCTAACCTGTAGCCTCTCCTGTGTCAGGAAATGGAAACCGGGTTCCAGAAAGGCCTGTGCAGGAGGAAAAGGAACTGCAGGCCTATAATCTTGTTCTTTTTCTGTGTTGTCCCTTTCACTCGCTCCCCACCTTGCAGAGCTAAACTTCCCCGAAGCAGAACAATCGGCCTTTGTATCACGTGGACAAAGCCATTGTGCTCGAATGAGCTCAAAGTTCGAGCAAACCATTTCATCCTATACCTTGTCTGCTTCCAGCAGCTCTTGCGTGCGCACGCCCACAAACACAATGAAATCTGTTGGTTTGGGGGACTTAAAAAAAAAAATAATAACAGTTGTGGTGGCTAAGTTCCCCCAAATTGCCCAGTCTTTGGCTCACCGGTAACATGGGTGTTGTCCAAAGCCTGCTGAGCAGTAGGAAGCTCACCACTGACTTTGGACCTGGCCATAAAGGTCACAGAAAACCACCAGGAAGCAAAATAGCAAAGTCCCAACTTCTCCCAACTCTGGCAGACACAAGTGTTTATACAACCATGATGCCAGAGTATCTGCGCAGCTCAGAGGCTCTGCAAGGCTCTCACCTGAGATGTGCGAATCAGGAAGTGGAAGGACTGAAACAAGGTCCGGCCACGGTCACACAGGGAATCTGTGGCATGGCCAGGAACTGAGCATCTGTCCAGGCGAGCAACCTGCCCATCCCTGCCCCCACGGTAGGATCCAATCCGCAAGTCACAGCACCCATCACCACCTGGACACAGGGCTATGGCAGGCAGGCATCTGGCCTAGGATGGGCTCCGATGCGATCTTCCTGCAGGAGCAGAGCGACAAAGTCCTCTTTCTGGGGGCTTCACCTTATTTTCCACTGACCCTGCAGCCACTTAGCAGACAGGGAAGGCTCATCAGACTTGGCAAACTGCAGCTGGCCCTGAAAGGATCAGGCTCCATCTGACCCGCAAGCAAAACAGCCTGAGAGGATCACCCCCTCATGAGATCCCTTTAGCCGCACCAGCTCTTTTTGACTCAGGGCTGTCAACTGACAATCTCCAGTTGTACTAAGAGGGATGAAGTGAGCAAGTTCTTCCTTGCCCAGCCTTTAATTCTACATCTCAGTATCACTGATCTGTTCCTGCACAGCCGTAGAGCCTGCTTGGGTTGCTGGCACCCTTGAAAAATGAATATGATTGGCACGCAACATTTTGCACTCCTTTCTGGGATGCACAGACATTTCTAACCTCTTCCACAAAGTCAGGAAGATCCGAGAGAGCAGAATGTCCTGGCCACCTAGGAGGAAGATGCGTGCCCTGACTTCACACTGCCCAAAAGAGTGCATTATGCAAACTAGACAGCTTGAAAAGAGGAAGAAAGGACTGAGTCACCGAATCCGAGGCAATACTACCACTCCGCTCCGTTTCCACACCTGTTTGCACAGTCATAGTCATGGGATCCTGGTACAGATGTCTGGGCTCAGCTCCCTGTTCTGCATGTGGAGCAAGGGGTGGGTGAGGCTTCAAGGCAGCACACAGGTCCCGTGCACTGTTCTGAATCATGACTTGCCTGATGCATGATGGTGTAAAGCTTGCACAGTCCCCTTGCAATGTCATGATTTGGCAAAGAGGCCAGGAAACACCTCCACATTGCAACATCAAGAGCTCAGCATTACACACAAAGCCATTCCTCAAACATGGACACAGCCTTGAAAATGGGCACTGCACTGTTGAGCTCACGTCTGCGGTGTCCCCACACTTGGGCCAGTGTTCAGGGAAGTATTGTGAGCTCCTTGACCTCAGTTTGCTGGGTACTATGAGAAAACCAGGAGAGGGCTAGAAGGGATGAAGGAGCACAATGCTTTCAGTCCTCCCTGGGCACAGGCCATCCAAGGAGTGGCATTAAACTGCACAGAGATCCACAAGATCAGCCACCCCCAGCCAAAACTAACTGTCAATATCCCTTTACAAATTTCAGGTCTGCAGTAAAATTCCAAAGCTGCTGTCTTTCCTTTCCCCCCCAGAAAAGCTGCATTCATTCACTACATGAAAATCCTGATGGCCCAAGGAAAAGAATTGCTCTTTGATGGCTGTGCCGTGGACTTCTGTGTCTCTACTAATGAATAAAGTGAAGCTTTGCAACCCCAGTACAAACCGTATCTGTATGAGCAAGACCCGTCACCCAGGTTCCGACTAGGCCATGCAAGGTGCGGTACCACTGGAGACCAGGGAGGCCAGTCCCCGGTCCAAAAAAGGCAAACCATCTAGTCATCACTACAGGGCAGCCACACGCATTACAACAACAACGTGGCTGAAAGGGCTGAGACCCGTGAGAAGCAGGACACAGCACAAAGGGCCCAGCATGGAGCGAGCAAGAATGAAACAGCTCCAAAACTGTTCAGAAAGCCAGAGCACAGTTAAAATTATTTCATCCAATGTCTCCTGCGATACCAGAGGCAAAGGAACACCACAACACATACCTCTGCTCCTTTGAAAAGGCCTGGGAAACTCCATTCTGGGAAGCAAGGACTTGAAGTGCCAAGGAAAGCTCTCAGGGACCAGTACCATTCTGATAGCACCTAATCTGCTCAAGTGCCTCCCTGATGCTGGAGCTGTTTTCATCCTGTGTTAGCCCCGCACTGGGCCCTTGGGCAGGGCAGAAGGAAGGTGTGCCAAGCATGGCATGTGGGGTAGAACTTGGGCTTAGAGGACCCAAGGAGAGCTCGGATCAACCTGCAGTTTGGGGCCTTGTGGGGCTTAAAAGAAGAGCAGACAGCACATAGGGCCAAGGGGCCAACTTTCCACTCTGGAGCAGCTGAAAGTGGAGGACCTCCTCACCACTCATGGGACAGCTCCATGCAGCAAACCAGCCCCAACCCAGTTCAGCAGCTGTTGGAGCCAGCCTGGGGGAGCCACGTGCTCCTGTTTCTCTACTTGCACAGTGCACCCAAGGAAATGGAGGCAATGAGTGACATGCCAGCTCAGGGCCTTCCCCAGCTACACTCACCGAGGCCTTCCTCTGTCACACCATGACAGCCTGTGCCCCCCCCAGGTGCCCACTGGCCTCAACCCAACTGCTCCTGATGGAGGCAGGCGAGGGATTAACCCAGTGGGACAGGCTGGTTTTTTCCCATCTGTCTTCCCAGTCACTCCTCCCCTTCCCTGGGTCCTGACCTCACTCAGTCGCTGCACATCCAGGTAACTCTGATGAGTGACTCCTCCAAAATCAGCAGAGCAGGCCTGAATTTGCAGGCAGTGCAACTCACTGAGATATGCACTTCCTACTTCCTTCCCCTGATCCGCTGAGCACAGGCTATTGCAACCAGCAAGCTAACACTCGTGTTGGCCCCAGTTCTCCCCACCTCCTTAGTTTTAGCAAATCCAGTCATGGTGATGAGTGTGGGCCAGCCCTTCCACCTCACCAGCACCTGCTCCGCTGACTCCATGACCGGGTATTAGGAGCCAGCGTCCACCACTACTGTCCTGCATGTGTTTGGCAGGGAAGAGGGGAAATGCTGCCACCCTCCTGCTCTCCCACACCTCCCAGGCCCCCAAAGCTCAGGGTGGGAGGGAAGAGCAAGGAACAGGCAGGGCAAGAGACCCTGCAAGGGCAGGGACTGGCCTTACAAGCCCAGCCCTCGAGGCAGGATAGCAGACGAGCCCTGGCATCCCGCTCAGTCCCCTCGCTCCAGATCTACACACCATACTTTGCCATTCTGTTCTGAAACGCTTCCCTGATCATGCTTTGCTTTTGGTTTCATTCGTTTTTCTTCTTTATCTTCCTTCTAGCATTCATCTCTTGAGATTAAAAGGGGAAAATTCTATTTCCAGTCAATCCGACTCAAATCAGAAAGGGAAAACACTTTTCTTTTATAAATGTGGATCCTTTTTCTCACCACACTGCTTTTTTTTCTTTTTTTCTTTTTTTTTTATTTTGAGGCAAGGTGAGAAGAGGTGGCTGGAAAGGCAGAGAGGAGGGTAAAATTATCCGTAAACTCCACAAATGAGCCATTTCCACCTGAACCAGATATTGAATAATATTTTCAGTAGAAAATATCTCCCGCCCCCCCCCCCTATTGTTTGAAAAACTATTTGTGGAGGAGGGGGGAACTTTCCAATGAATAAGATAAAGAGAATGGCTGGAGTTTGTTAGTGTCTTTGCTGGTGAGCAGAGAGAGAGAGAGGCAGGACAACTCAAGCACTATACAGCTAGAAATGCCCTGTGGGCAACAGCCACTGCTGGATCTCTGACAGGTCATAGCCCTTTTCATAAGCCTTGTCAAATGGCTCTGAAAAAACAGCCTCCTGGAGCAAAAAAAACCCCAGCCTTCTCAAGCAAAGGGTTTCCCAAACTTAAAGCAATCCGGCTTTTCAACCCTGCAGCTATGGCAGCTTCTTCAGTGTCTCTTTTCTACAGCGATCAGAGCATTTGGCATTCATAAAAGCTGTGTGGGCCAAGTCATAGAAAGCTCCTCCCTGGGAGATCTGGGGCCAGTCCTGCTCCTTGAGGGTTTTTCCTCCCCTAGCTATAGGGCCCAAGCTGGGTTTGGTCAAAAGTCCTGCCACAGCTGTGGGAGGCTGAGCTGGCGAGGCACAGGACATCATTGCTGAGGACAGCTTCCCCGCTTTCCAGCCTCCTTCCAGCTGGATACGGATTGCTGGCAAGAAATCTCTGCCTCACACACCCTTACACACCACCTTGCACAACACACGGGGCATGCCCACAGCGAGGTGTTCGTCACGCTCCCATGGAAATGCCTCCAGTCACCACCAACAGATCTGAGCATCCAAACGGTCCCCAGCATCAGGGGCCCCTTTGTCCCAATAGGGACTTTTTGAGTGGCACAACGGTGCTTCTGTGCCAAAAAGCTGACTTGGCTAATTTGCTACCCCTAGGGCTTTCCACCAGACCCACCCTTCCCCTTGTCTGCCTCCAACCCAGGGAATCTGGCAGTGGGGCTGAATTGCCCCAGTGACCAAACTGGGGCGAGAAATGCTTCTTCCCTCTGCAGGGCAGCGAGGACAGCATCCTGAGACGAAGGCATTCCCAGCTGCAGTGGAAGAGGCGCGGTGGACTCTGCGTCCCCACGTTCACCATGCCCATGCAAGGACAAGATGTGGCAATGGGCTGACCAAAGAGAGGAGCCACCACGCCGGAGAGAGCCGCTGCCCGTCCCTCCCCATAGCGCTTCCCACCAGGCAGGGACAAGGCGCGAGCTCCGCTCCCCCGGTCACGTGCTGAACCCTTGGTGCAGTAGTAAGCACCAGCCCTGTTGCCTAATCCTTGGGCAGCCTGGGTTACAGCCTGTTAATGAGCCGCACAACGGGGAGAAAGCAAACTTCACCCTCCTCCCAGATCAAATAGGGAGCTACCATACTTTCACATGTATAACCTGCACTCAAGATAACCCACACCTCCTTTTTTAAGCAGTGGTTCTTTACTATCCAACTTCAGATAACCTGCCCAAATCAGGCACTGAGGGACAGGGGCTCTGGGGAGAAAGGGAGCAGCACAAGGAGTGGCAAAGCCTGTGGATGACGGGGAGAACACAGCGGCTCTGAGCAATGAGAAATACAGGGACTGCTGGGAAAGGGGAGGGCTGGGTGGCAAATGCTCTCTCGCTCCTGATTTGATCCCTACACATCCATAACGACCTCTTGCCACTGTTTTGCACTTTTCTTTTAGTTGCTGGATCACCAGGGAATTATAGAAATGAAAATATAATAAGAGGAGCCACTGCCTTCATTTCACAACCTTCCTCTGAAGGACATCCCTGACTGCAGCCCCTCGGCCCAAGCAACATGTGGACGTAGGTTGGCCCCACTCAGGACCACCAGCACAGCACATGCATCCAGCAATCAGCTCATCGGGCAGGGAGAACAGCAGTTCCCCAGGAGACGGCCGTCCTGGGCTCTAACTCCCTTCTTGGCCTTCTCTGCACTGGGGCTACTTTTCCTAGGAAAAGAAAGAGCTCCCTGAGCAGACGTCCATTCGGCTGCTGTTCTCAAGCCCTGCAATTGGTGGAGGGCAACTAGCTAGGAAGCAAGCCAGGCTAGGAGCCCCAAGATTGACCCTTCAGGCTTCGGAGTGGCACTGCTGCTGCTGGGAGACGTGAACCAAGGACAGCGAGTGAGGAAAGAGCAGGACAAAGCCCTAACCCCTTCTCCATAGCTCCGCACTTCTGCCCAAGCCCTGCACCCAGACAGGAGCAACCTGCCATGGGGATAACAACCTGAGCGGGCCTGATCCATCACAGAGCCCAAATTAAAGCTCCCTTTCCAAGCTGCATGGGGTGAGCGCTCTCACAGATTACACACCCGTCTCATGGACACACTGGGCTTTGGGGATCCCTTCCTGAGATCCCCATCAAGGCAGTCTGCAGTGCCGCCAGTACTAGAGCCTCCCTGGGAGGGCGCGGGAAGGGAACGGCTGTTGGAGGCGAGGCTGGGCCGCCGGAGGGTCTCCAGCCCCCAGCAGCAAGCGCTAGCGGAGGGGGTGCAGGATTTCTTGCGGAGGAGGGTTTTAATGTATGCAAGGAAATACTGTGAGGTGCCTGGGGCAGAGCAAGTGGGGGGTCTCTGCAAACCGAGGCCCCCCGCGTGGCTGGCGGGTGGGGCGAGGGGAAGGGCGGGAGGCGGGTGGGATGAGTCCCCGCCGGGGTCTGCGGGGAGGCTGCGTGCCTGGGGCACAGCAGCGAGCCGTGCACCAGCACAGGCAGCTCACGGGCTGCCAAACCCTGGCGACGCTGCCGGTGGCCGGGGTCCCTCCGGAGCTGCCATCCAGGGCCTCCCTCAGCCTGGCCTTGGGCTGCTCGCAGCCACGAGCAGGTGGCCGTCTCGCAGCCACCACGGGACAGGCAGAGCCCTTCTGGGGCTGGGGGAAAGCGCTGGCGCCGTGTCCCCCTCCCTGCCGCCGGGCTCCCGGGAGCCGCCCCCTCTGCACGCCCGGCAGCCGCGGAGGGGCCGGCTGCGGCCGGGGGCTGGGGCGGCGCGGTGGGTGGGCTGCGTGCTGCAGCCTCCCGGGCGGCGCCGGCGGTCCCGGCCCGCTGGGACAGGCGGCTTCCCGGCGCCGGGCCGGGGCTGCTGGGGAGGGCTGGCGGAGGACGCGCCCGGCCGAGCCACGGCGACCCGGCAGCGGGAAGCTAAGGACCGGGGGGGGCAACCGCGGCCACGGCCTGCCCCGGGGAAGGCGCTCCTGAACGGGGACCCCGAACCAAAATGGCGCTGGGGAGCCGGAGCGCGGGGTTAATCATTAGCTGCCGCCGCGGGGGCGAAGGCGAGCACGCGGCCGCGGGCGCCCCGGCAGGATGGCACCGCCGCCTCGCCAGGCCGCGGCCCTCCAGGTCGCCTCGTCCTGCCTCGTGGGAAAGGCCAGGCACAGGGGCACGGCCGGGCTGCGCCAGCCCCGCTCGCCCCGGGGTTTCTTCCCCCGGGACGAGCAGCTCCAAACTCTTCCCTGTCCCCCCGCAGCGGGGCCGAGACGGGGGAAAGGCCGTTTCTCCCTCCACCCGGAGGGGAAAACAGCGATACGGCGCCAGCCCTCGGGAGCCCGGCCTTCGCCTCCGACGGGGCCGGGAGGCGGCCGCGGGGGAGCAGCGTGGCTGGGCCGTAACATGGTGCCCAGGCGCGTCGCCGCGGGGCACCGCCTCGGGGCAGGCCACAGGCCACCGCCTGCCGCGGGGCGTCCGGGCCTCCGCTCTCCCCGTGGGGCAGCCGGCCCCGCCGCGGGCGCCTGACCCCGCGCACGTGCAAGGCCGCGCGTGCCCCCGCCGCAGGCTGCGCGCGTGCGGCCGCGCACCGCTCCGTCCCGGAGCCGCTTATCCTGCGCTTTATCTCCGGCCTGGCCGCTCACAGGGGGAAGCGGCGGAGCCAGGGAATTTCAAGGAGAATTCCTTCCCTGCCTCCGCCAGGTGCGGGGGGAGAGGCATCCCCCCGCTGCGCGCACGTACGCATCGGCACGACTCCAACGGCGGGACAGAGCCCGCTCCCACGTCCTCCCAACAGGCAGCGCAAAGCCGGGTCGCTCCCGGCCCCGCCATGCCCCCTCACCTGGGCGCCTCCCCGGGACGCCGCGGGGCCGGAGCCCTCCCCGGCACACAGCAACCCGCCGGCAGAGACGAGGCGAAACCATGTTCCGGAGAGCGAGCAAAACCTGTTCCCGGCAGCAAAGCCGTCCGGCAGCACGCTCCTCCAAGGGTTTCAATGGTTTGGGGGTGTTGAAAAGGGAGAAGCAAAATACAGAACAAAACCCGCCCCAAAAGCCAGGAGAAAAGCCAGCAGGAGGGGAAACAAAGTGTACGAAGCAACGGAAATGTCTTACCCGAAAAAAAAAATAAAGGGCAGAATTAAATCACAGCCACGCAGCTATCATTGTGCAATCAACTGGCTTTAGCTGAAGGCATTAGAAGTCTGAGCACACCTAATTGGGCAAAAAAAAAAAGTCTCTGTGGCTGTAAATCAGCGCAGCTCTCCAGGACACCACGGCACCCGCCCAACCACACGCCTGCGGAGCAGCCGGTACCTCTCCCCGGTTTTCTGCTCCTTGTTCCCAAACGGATCATCTGTGATCCCTTCGGCCTCACAAAAGGTTACGTCAAAAAGCACCAAATAACTTGGGGGCCCTGGAAGAAAATCACTCAGGGATGGAAGAGGGAAACGCCAAGTCCGGCACACGAACCCCTTCTGGGCGGAGGGGGCCCGGCCCCGTCTCACCGACGCGCGCGGAGAGCTGCCGGCCTCCGCCTTACCTGCGCCAAGTCGGGCTGGCTTTCCAGGCTCCGGCCGGCCGGCTTGATGTCCTCAAAGACCGAGGCGTCCTCGCCGGACTCCCCCGACATGGCGACGGGCTTCAGGGGCGCGAACGCGGAGCTCTCGTCGGGCAGCGGGGAGCGCAGCACCAGCCCGCCGCTGCTCATTCCTCCCGCGCGCCCCGCTAGCTCCCCGCGCCCCGCTGCCCCGAGAGCAAAAACAAGATCTGAAAAAAAGATAGCGACGGGGGGGAGGGGGCGAAAAAGAAAAAATAATTAAAAAAAAAAAAACACGCAACCCAGAAGCGTGAGCTGGTGAGCTAATCCTCGGGAGCCAGGTGCGGCCGGGAGCCGGAGCGGTGCGGGAAGGCTTTACCTGGGCTGCGGGAGGAGGAACGCCAACCTGGAAGCCGGCGACGCCGGGACGAGCCAATCAGGCTCCCGCCGCCCCGCCAATGAGCCAGCTGACAGCGCCGGCGGGCCACGGGCGCATAAAAGGCCTGCTGGGAGCCCGAGCGGGGCGCCGGGAGCCCTGCCGCCCGCCGCCCTCCCCGCTGCCGCCCGGCAGCCCCCGAGGCGGGGATTATCGCCCCAGACCCCACCCGCCGGGGCAGAAACACCCGCTTGCAGGACGGCGCTCCCCGTCTCGGGGCGTTTGCGGGAGGGCGTTCCCGGCGAGGGCTGCGGCCCAGGAGCATCTCCTCGGTGGTGGGAAGCGTGCCCCGTGGCCGCTCTCCCCCTGGGGGCATGGGCAGAGGCACCGGCATCACAGCAAAGCCCGGCCGCGCTCCCAGGGGGACACGGTGCCCGGGAGGCTCCTGGAGAGCTGCAGGCCTCCAAATCCCCCTGCAGAGCTGCTGCCGTCACCGCGGGGCCTGGCACAACGCGGAGACCGCCCGGGTGCAACCCCGGGGCAAAGGCACGTTTCGCGCCCGGCACAACAGCTCAGCTCTCTCTGCACAAGCTGGGTCTCCACCAGCGCCCACGGCTGGCTGGAGAGGACCTGGCCACAGCTGGGTCCCCGCTCACGCCACTGCTCGCCGCCTCGGCCAGCCCTGGCCTCGGCCCCCACCCCACCACCCTGCCCTCCAAGGCCAAAACAGTGCGCAGCACAAACTTTTGTACCTCCCGAGTTTGGTCACCCTGTACTGAAAAGTGATCTTTTTTAACTTATTTTTTAAAAGGGATGGCATTTTTATGAGAAAATGCCATTTTCACATGAATATCTCGTTTTTTCACACAAAAGCTTGTGGAAAAACTTCTGCCCCCCCTTTTCAATGGCAAGAAGATTCCCGCTTCATCTCATTTCTTATTCCCAGGGAGAAAAGAAGAAGGATTAAAAATAAATAGATTAAGTGGAGGAGAGGTGGAGAATAAATCTTACTTTTCGTCCACTAGGAAAAAAAGCAAAGGAGAAGTTCAAAAGGTGCATATGTGAGAAGAGGACACAGCACTTTCCAGCTCGGTTCCTATGGAGAAACCAAGCAGTCATTTTTTGGTCTCTTTTGAGTGGGAAAAATGGAGTATGAAAAGCCAGGGAATTAAAAATCATCTGTCCATTGGTCCCTTCCATGGGTTCTCAGAGGAAACCCCAAGGTGCTGCTCCCTCTGCTCCAAGCAGAGGCACCGCTGCCCAGCACTGCTGCTCCCAGGGTCTGCAGGTCACCTCCCCAACCCTGCCAGGACACTGCCTCTTCCCAGTGCCTCTGGCTCCCGCCTCCTCCAGCATTTGCCACAACCATCAGTACTGCCACTGCGGGCAAAGCAGAGTCTCTCTGCTCCCTGGCAGCCTCTCCTTGTGGCATCTCAGTGTAGTGGTGGGGGCACTGCCAGCTGCAGTAGGTCTGGTGCCACTGGAGCTCCCAGCTCAGTGACTTCTCCTCCAGACACGCTGGAGACATCCCCAGCCCAATGTCTCCCCAGCACCCTCTCACCCTCCTTCCCTCCCAAGCTATATCCAAGCCACCATTACACTAAGAAGGAACCCAGTCCCAGGCTCTTTCCTTCTCCTTACTGCTTTTCAACCCCAAATCAACCCCAAGAACTTCCTTCCCTGATTTCTAGTCGCCCTCTCAGCCCTTTGCCGCAGCCCCTTGCCTCTTGAACGTGATCCAGCATAGGCTGAGCCCCTGCAGAAGGGCACATCAGATACCTAGTGCTGCCACTGTCACCACCTCACAACACATCCCCAGCACCTTGAGGTGATGCATGGACCACAGAAGTAGGTCCCAGGAAACCTGCCCACCTAAGGTCACTCTGCCCCCATGCCAAAGGGAGGCAGAAAAGAGCTAGGTTCCTGCAAGGGAAGGGAAAAAGCCTGTTCTCACGGGGTTGCTACCTTCCCAAAGAGCATGGAACGTTTTTCTCCCTCATCCTTTCAGGCCATGCAGACCTCTTCAGCACCAGCCATACAAACGTTTGAGGCCCACAATTATTTACAAACCAAACCATGCCTGGATCTGTGGCTGGTGAGTTTTCGGGTCTTGCAGCTGACTCTTTACCCTGCTGGAGCTGCTGCATCCAAACTGGTGTACAAAAACCCTGTGCCAGGTACCTGCTGGTGGGCCAGGCTGGGCCTGGCCATGCTGAAGCCATCTGGATGGTGGGATGAAGATGCTGGGGTCATGCTAAGAAGCCAGCTGTGTTCAGTTTCCCTGGGTTACCCTGTGCACTGTGAAAGCGGGTCTAGCTGACCAGGACAACAGCTTTAGGCCTTCAGCCTGGGAAATGCCTTCCCTTAGAGCATCAGGTCTGAAGAGTTGGACCAAATGCTCGGTGCCTGGCGTAAAACATCCTCCAATTACAAGAAACCTTTGCTGATGGGGGCAGAGCAGGAGCCATCACAGCTGCTTTAGTAGGGTGTTTTTTTAATAAGCCAAAGCATCTAAAGGTTTTCACTAGCACACTCATCAACAGCCTCTATACAGCCAGTCCCTGGCCCCTCATCACAGCAACAGTGCGAGTAAACTGCAGTCGTAGCTGTATGGACAGGCAGCTACGTACCCAACGGCCCTGCAGCAGACAGCAGCATGTGAGAAACGAAGGCAACCGGCCCTGAGCAGGATGAGGCCCTGAACACAACCACCACTCAATAACACTGGAAAAGCAATGTATGATAGCTTTTAATCACCCTCTGCTTCCGGCAGTGTAACGCATATCTGGTTTACATATTTGTTATATCAGATGCAAGACTTTGGACCCAAGGACACCAACCAACATTCAGATCCTCCCAGGAGCAGCTCCGAGCCAGCTGAATGAGGAAAAGTCCAGCTAATGTGGCGAAAGGACTAGATGTTCAGAAACGTTGGTCCCTTTCATAGTAAACAAGTGGAAATAAATCAGGCTTTGACAGAAGAGTCTTCCTGGTGTTTCTTTGTTTTCCAGGGAACCCAGTCACGGCAGAATTGTAGCAAGTGTTGTTCTTGGGAGCCGGCCGTATACCTGCAGCACCACAGACTGGGAACCAGGACAGGAGCAGTCCGAGTGCAAAGCTCATAATTCTCAAATCATGCTGGGGCTGGTGGGGAAATCTGGGACATTTTCCACAAAACATTGCAGAACGTGCATAGCCACACTTGGAAACTTAAACCAAGCAACCGACAGAGCTTATGAACTCAGATGAAAGTTCCTCGGGCCATGAAATGAACACCAGAGGCAGGGAAGTGAAAGCAAAAACAAGCATTCACCGTCAGTGATGAATGAAACAAGTCAGTGGAACAACATCAGCAGGGCAAGCACTTTCCAACACTAACTCTCCTCCAGCAGCGTTAAAAGTGTTCCCAGTGCACAGCTGAGGATAAAGAAATATACATGATCTTGTGGTTTTTATAACCCCCCTTTTGGAAAAAAAACAGTATCTCCGATCATCTTTATCAGGGCCTGTGAAGTACCGAGGAAGGGGGTGTTTCCGAGGACCCCGGCTCTGAAACCAGATATTCATGTTCTCATTTTAAGGTGACTATAACCCAGACTGTTCCCCTTGCAGCAAACAGATCTTCCACTGCCTCTCAGATTTCCTGAGGCTCCCTAAGAGTTCAAGGGGATCATCAGGTGTTTTTCTTTTCAGTCGCTGCTGTGTCCGGTTTGAGCCCTGCCAGGCCGTAGCCAGTGAGCGCTGTCAGCTAAGGGTGGAGGGCCTCAGCGTGCTATCCGCACACCAACCGGACCCCAGTGCAGCTTGCACCAAGCACTAAGAGATGCACGTGGTCAGGACAAGCACAGGGCCTGCTCTGGAGCATCCCCGAGAGGAAAATGCCTGTCCCAGTTCGGTGGGGCTGAGCTTTCAGCCCCACAGTGTGGATGGACCAGGTGGCATGGGCCAGAGCTTGCTACAGCTCAGGTCCCCAGCACATAGCCCCCACGAGGCTGCCAGCGCAGCAGGGCTGCCTGGGGTGGACTCATCTGAGCGGAGGGTGACAACTGCCATGGGCTCCCTTTGCAGCTGACAGAGACACTGGGGAGAGCAATTCATCTCACCTAAAGAAGATACTCAAAACATGGCCCAGAAAGCACTCATTTCTTGCTGGGCTTATCCAGAGAGCCTGGTGATCACCTTAAATGGAAGCAGCAAGACCTGCAGACTTCAGAAGTGAGACCAGATGAATCCTACTCTTGGAAGCAGAGTGAAAGCCGGGCCTGAGCCTTCAAGATGGAGGCCTATCCAGCTCTCTACTGCTTCAGAGCCCACTTCACATCCAGGCCACCCGAGCCATGGGGGCCCCTGGAGAGCTCTGTCTGTAAATGATTTCCCAAGGAAGAGGAGCTTTTGATTTCAGGAATCAGACAAAGCAATCTCCAGCACTCTTATCTGCCATGAGTCCAATCGAAAGGAAATGGCCTTGAGTCTAT
The DNA here is from genome assembly GCF_036370855.1 of Dromaius novaehollandiae. NCBI lineage: Eukaryota > Metazoa > Chordata > Aves > Casuariiformes > Dromaiidae > Dromaius > Dromaius novaehollandiae. Next base: position 3,729,858 of record NC_088108.1, read on the forward strand.
CAACATTCAGGGCACTTTGCTTCATACAACGCCTTTGCAGCCTTTCCAATCAACGGCAGATATTGCCTCCAAGGAGGCCCTGAGATACCAAATCCGTGAAGTAAGACTAAACCTGAGAGGCGTTGGTCTAAAATTCCATTTTGTCCTGATGTGTCACGCAACAGCGAGGACAACATGTCTTGCTTAACTGAGGTACAATGATAACAGCAGCTCTCTTATGACCTGACTGCGCAATCCACTTTCTTCCAGTCATTCTGAGAGTACAAAAAGTGCTGTTAAAATCTCTTTTGTGGTGGAAAGCTGACTCCGAGGTGCTGAAGGGATTTTAGATCAGGAATGCCCTGGAAAGGCTTAAGGAGGGTTCACTGTGGAGCTGACAGAGGCAACTGGACATCAGACATTCAAACCTAGGGCCATATCTGGCATCTTCCCTTCACTAATGCAAGGAGAGGGAAGGGAAGGGGGCTTTCTGGTGGTCAGGGGGGAAGAACTAGGGAGCTGGCCCTCAGTTCTCCTCCTGGCTCTGAGCGGGTGGGGAATCAAGCAGTCAGGATTTGTGAGAATGGTGAGGAAGGATGCCCAGGTCCTTTCCTCAACAGCAAGCAGAGGAGTAAGGTGCAGGAGCCAGGAGGTAAAAGCCCTGGACTGAGTTATGTGGAGTTTTGAGCTAACAGTTTACTGATTAGATAGAAGCAAGAAAGTCTCTGCACTTTAAGGAAGTTTGGATCAGGATGAGAAATGAATCTCAGATCCCACCTCCAAAACCATCCCTGCCACTGCTGGCAGCTGCAGAACCATGATCCCAAACCCTCCAGGCCAGTACCCAGCACTGTTTCCTGGGACCCAGATATTTAGATCCTTCCCCCCACCCCTCCAGTTAGTGGGGTCCCAGCCTGTGCAACACAATATGCCCAGCCCCCACTGAGTCAGGTCATGAGGTAGCCACATCCCTGAGGGTCTCTACTTCCCTCCCACCCCAGGACCCCCAGGGGGTCACAGCTGAGCCGCAAACCCCAGATTGCAGCTCTGCCTGGGGTCCCCAGGAGGTTGCGAATGCACAGCATGCTCTGCCAAGGAGGTTGTGGCAGGCTGACACTTGGGGAACAGGAGGGGGGATGACACTTGGGGTCTAAGGTGCTGCAGGTTTGATTTCTCCTGTGGATATCTAGCTAGGGGCTGCTGAGCCCTGCTTTCGTTCTGCAGCGGCTTTTCCCCACCTTGCTATGGTCCAAAACTCACACGCAGCAAAACCCAAGCTCCCTGCACCTGCTGCAAGCCTGATACAGCCCTTCACCCGCTGTTATTACAGCCAGCCAGAGCTTCAGTGTCACAGCAGTGGGAACTGCTCAGAGACCGAAGCACCAACCTCTCGCTGCACCATGGCAGAGAAGTGAATGTCCCCAAATCCTCTCCGATTCCAGCTCACTGGGGTGACTCCAAACCAGATTTGAGCAAGGAGCTGTGCTTCAGCCTCTGTGCTTTCAGATGCTCATTTGGAGCCTTACGGGAGAGGCATACTGGCCAGAGGAGAGGGGGGAAAGTCCCCCCCGCACGCACTCTGCCGCCTGCCTCTCAGCACAGCCAGAAAACAAAGGTCTGCAAAGCTGACAGAACAGCCAGTGGCCGGCTGTCTCGACTCCCGCTCCCCCACCGAAACCCAAAACCACCTATTTTGTCTTTTTCTTTCTCCTCCTTGTGAAATTTCCAGCCATCAAATCCTTCCTGGGAGCCCTTCAAAGGGAAAGCAGCCGCCCCTCCCAGCCCCCCAAGCCTCGCAGCCCATCCACTTGCTAAACCAGTCTGATCACTGCGGTCCTGGCTCCGAGGAGAGGCCAGGAGAGACAAGGGAGGCCTCCGGCACCCCACCTCCCTGACGCAACAGGAATCAGCGGGGACGACGAGCTGGGCCAGAGACAGGACCAGGAAACTGCTGAGAAATCAGCTAGTTGGTCAGCTGCAGTGGAGAGACCTTGTGTGACCCCCCCAAAGCAAAGACCTTGATGAGCATCAGATCCCTCTCGGATGAAGGCAACTCCAGGCCCATCCTCTACCTCCTGCTAGTCCCAGCAGTTATCTCTGGCCTGAGATGAGGCTAATGCTCATCTGTCCTGCTCCCTTGCTCTGTCCCTTCGCAGCTCCATCCCACTCTTGCATGTTTGCAGCATACAAGTCTTGCTCCCCAGACATCAGGTGTGCATGGCATGGGCCCAGCAGGACAGGGACACTGCGAGGCTGGGCATCCCTGCAGGAACCCCCCACCATTCGGAGCAGTGCTGGCAGCACCTTTCCCACAGCCCCGCCCGACACAGGACCCCCTGCCCAGCAGCGTGGCACAGCCCACAGTGGCACAGCCCATGGCGGGACGGAAGGCACACAGGACGTCTGGCAGCCAACAGGAAACGCACACGCAAGCCAAAATCCTCTGAGCAGGCATTGCTCATCCACAGCGAGGGGGAAAGAAATTTCTGCTCATGCAACTGGATGGGCCTATGACATAAGGGGCCCTGCTTGCCCTCAGGCCCTGTTACACCCCGTGCTGTACAAATCGCACTGGGGGACCCAGCCCGTGCCCTGACAAGCTTATGGACCCATTCAAGACAGGATGAGGCCAGGGAGGTCCCGAGTGTCCCCACTTGGCTGGCACTGGAGCAGGGTCACTGGGAGATAGATGTTGCTTCTGAGGGCAGGGGAATTCACAGTTATCCCAGGTTTCTTGGGAGAACAAGAGGAAGGCAGTCAGGGATGTCTGTGAGGAAGCAGAAGGGCCTGAGGATAAGGGGGGTTTCCAGGTCACCTGTGAGTGTGGAAAGAAGGGGAAAGAGCCTGTCTCCTTCCTTCCCCCCAAAATTCAGCCCCATACCTTTGACTCTGCCATACCAAGGGCATCAGAAAACACTCAGGAAGTTTGTTCCCACCCAGGTCTTCTCAACAAACCAACCCAAGAGCAGAAAGGTCCATGGCATGGGTCAGCCAGGGCCCTCAGGGACGAGGACATAGGTGCAGAGCGGGGATGGGGAGCAGGCACCCAGTCAGAGCCGGACGCAGAGGGAGGCAGTCGGAAGGGCGCCGCTCGGATGGGCCTGAGCAGCCGGCAGAAGCACTGGGAAGGACAGGAAGGTGCAGTGAGACCCACTGCAGTCCTGGAGCTGCTGGCCACTGCTCGAGCAGCTGGATCTCACCCGGTTGCCACCGAGCACCGGGGCAGGAACGTCGGCCTTTGCTGCAGAGGTGCTTTGGCAAGCGCTTGGCTTCTGGCAGCCATCCAGGAGCCCTAGTCAGCTTGGAGCAAGAGTAGGGCTCAGATCCACCACAGGAGGGACAGGAACACCGTTCCTGCGGGGTTAACCCCTTCCTACCACCACCGCTCCACCCCACACCCGCTCTCTCCAAAGGTCTGGCTGGGAGCAGGCAGAAGAGCAACGTGCAGGGGGCCCGTGCCATGGCAGGGGGAGGACACGGAGGAAAGACTGGCTTAGAGTGGCCCAGGGATCCTGCAGAGAGGGCTCATCCAGCAGGCAGGGAAGGGTATTTTACAGCCCACAGCCAAAAAGCAGGCCCAGACACTGTAGGGAAGACCTCACCAGGCTCTGGGTTGTGCCCGGGTTTCTGCCCAGAAGAAGAGATTTCACTCACTGAAGGAATTCACACAGGTTGGCTGGGTTTCACATGGAGGGAAGGGCTGTGGGCAGGGGTTGCTGACAGCCAGGGAACTGGAGACAAGCTCAGAGGACGTATTTCTGAAGGGAAAGCTACTAAAGGCTGGGACAGACGTCCCATGGAGCAAGCAGATTTGTCCTCCTTGGAGTGCGTTAGAACAGGCTTCACAAGCCTCCACAGAGCGCGTAGCAGCACTGCCCCAGCTCTGGGGCAGGGAGACATGCAGATCTGCTCTTACTCCTTCCAGCCTGATCTTTCCACAGTCCACAATCTACCTGAATCAGCAGCAATGCCATGAAAAACTCCTGGCTCCCCATTTTCCATGCAATTACCCTCTGCAGCTGAGGGGCATCTTCCTCAGGTGGGTCTCCTGCTAGGCAGGACCAGCACCCCAGCTGGGCATAGCCTGGACAACGCCTGCACATACACACATGCCCATGCACACAGCTCCTTACAGTTTTAGCAGGTTTCTTCTTCTCCCACTTCATTCCCTGCCATGCACTGCCCAGACCCCCATGCTCCCACCATCTTGGCTCCATGGTGAGGAGAAACTGTCCTTGGTGTAGATCCACTCAGCTACACCATGCAGGGCTTTACGCTGGGGCAGCCCTTCCCAGCTGGAAGGGGCCTTTGTAGTGCCGACTCTCCTTCCACAGCCTGCCGGGGGGACAGTTTTGACCACAGCAGCAGCCTCCCAAGAAAGGCTTTTGGCAGAAAAGGGCTACCTGGCTGTACCCCTCCGAAGAGACACCCCCTTACCCGGGCTCTCAGGGCAGCCATGTCTAGCGGGGGGGGGGGGGGGGGGGGGGGGGGCTGCCAGAGCCCTGGTGCAGCGGAGGACCGCAGTCAGGCTGCCAGTGCGGGACACCACACGCTGGGCGCAGGTCAAAAATCACGGTTTGGCTGTGTCTGGGATGAGTGAGTGGACAGGGCAAGGAGGGATGGGACAGAAAGAAGTCAGCTCTGCCTGCAGACAGGGCTGTGCAAGCCAGCCTGGAGGGAAGGGCAACGGCACCTGCATGAGGAGGGAAACAAAAACCTCCAGCAATGGGCAGGGCCCACACGATGGCTGAGAAAAGAGGCACCCCAGGAGGGGAGCAGCAAGGTCCAGGCAGTGGATCTAACTCGCAAGCACCCATCGCCACAGTTTCAATCAGGACAGGAGAGTAGCTTCTTGGAGGGCCACGCAGTGCTTCCCAGAGTCCTGGCCCCTGGCTGGGAGGGTAGATCCAAACACCATCACCCCAGGATGGCCCCAACTGCAGAAACACGGGCCACCCTGATGGAGATTCCCTGGAGCCAGATTCAACATTCCCAGAAAGGCTTGGTGCTTTCTTCTTGCCTTGTATTTCTGCAAGTTCAAGGAGTTATCCTGCTTTTATCCTACTATTACACTTCTTTTACCTCTGTTACTCACTCAGCTGTGTGCTGTTCACTTTTACGCTGTCTGCAATCAGCTGTCCCCATGTCCAGTAGATAAGAGCAGGCACCCATGCAGCTCCCCAACACAGCATGCAATTCAGCAGCCTTGGGAGGCCACTGAGGGGCTTTGCTGAACCCAGGCTGGGTTTGGACCTGGTGTTACTTGTCCCAGGAGAGAAAGGGGGTGGCACACACTTTCCTGGAGTTCACCTCATTCTTGCCCTGGACACACAAAGGCAAAAGCAGGGACCAAACATGACTTCTCCCAGGCATCAAATCAGCCTGGCAGGAACACACATCCCAGCTGGGTCAGCTAGAAAGTTCAAGGGCTCCCAGAGACGTGGGAAAGGCACCTGTGGGTAACGTGGGGTCAAGATTCAGAGCTGCTGTCTCCAAAACAGAGTCTGGTTAGCTTTAGGGGAGATAAGCACCACTGAATGTTGCCTGGAGCCTCAGCATGAAGGTCATGAGATGCAGATTTCTGTGCGTGGCACACAGGAGTCAAGGCACCACACAGGGCAACGGCTCCATTGGGGAAGAGGCTCTGTGAGGGACCCCCAGGCCAGCAGAGCATGGCCTTTCCAGTTAGGGACAGCTCCATCACCCCCCGGCAAGGGAGCAGGGCAGGCCAGAGGGCAGCCCCAGGCATCACACACCTGTGTAGCAGTGGGCTGAGGTCAGACTGGAAGATCAGTCTGTGGGTCAGTGTCCAGATCAGAAGGGTCTGCAGCCAGGCATAGCTATGGTGGAGCTAGAAACACCTAATGCATATCCCAAGAAGGGAGTAAAAGGCCAGGACTGAGCTTAAATGGGGCTCCTGGGCCAGTGGGCAGGGTGGAGGTGAGGTCCCAGGTGAGGCTGGTCAGGACAATTAAGACCAATTTGTGCCCTCAGGGCCCTGGCACAGGAGATCAGACTGGGGAAACAGCAGTCCCTTGGGCCCTATGAAATGATGATATTAGTCCATGGTCCTGGGGAGGGATTAGGACCCCACTACCATTTTGTCAGGACCTGAGTGTCTTCCTGAACTGCAGAGAGATACTAAGCTTGGAAAAAGGACTAACGCTCCCTTTGACACATGCTTCTGACCAGAGGCCCCTACGTGAACGGCAAACACGCTCTCCCCCAACTCTGTGCCACACATGCCTCCTTCAAAGATCGAGGCTTTCCCCACTTTTGACCCAAACATACCCCAACTTCAGAATTCATCTGTGAATATGGATACAGTTGTCCCCAGCTGTGGGACCAGGCCAGGATCACCCCATCTGGCATGAGCTGCTCTGAGCTACCCTGTTCATCACCTTGCTCAGATCCCACACTCTTGGATCTAAATTTGGGACAGTTGTTGAGGTCCAACACTGTAAAAAATCTTCTGGAAGCATCTGAAAGAATGAATACCATGAAATCTGAACTGAAAGCTGGATGCAGGTCTAAGCCAGGCCAAAGCCAGTACCCCCTCAGACCTACCCGTCTTTGCCTCATGAGGATTTCAAGCACTTTTGAAGCCTGTAGCACACTGAGTCTCACTCCAGCCTCACCAGCATGCTGTTTCTGTGATACCAGTCACCTCAAAACATCCTCCACACTTAGAGAAACTGGGGAAATGACCCTTAAGTCCCCAGATCCCAAGGTGCAGGTGCCCACCTTGCTGCCTCTTTGCATCAGCACCTACAATGAAACCTTCACATTTCAAGGGGAGCTTGGCCAAGAGGCAGCAGGGTCAGAGGGACTCCTTCTTGAGGGGCATCACGTTAGCTCGCGAGGAGGGAGCCTGTGACATTAACGGTGATGGGGAGCACAGCCAGGCAGCCCAGCTACCAGTGTGGTACCCAACCGGCCCCACTCCAGCCCCGGGTCCAGCCATAGTCCCTGGGCTGCTGCCTTGCTGCTCTCACACCAGCACCAAGAAATGTGCAGAGAGCATGGAAATATGCCCAGTTGATCCCCTCTCAGGTTTGGGGCTGTCCTAGCAGAAGGTGATCAAGATTTAGATCCTGGCAAAACCATCAGTCTTTGCATATCTGTCCTGCCACTTCTCTGGCCATCCCACCGTAACCCTGGAGCTGCAGGGAGTGATTTTGTTCCCTTCTCTCCCCTCACTCTCTCCACTCACTGGAAATCAATCCAATGCCCAAAGCCAAGCGACCAGCTCATCGGCAAGTGCTGAGTTGCTGCATTTCACGTGCCTGCGCAGGCTCCAGAAACAGGTCAGCCTTCCATGAAGCTGAATGTCCTCCGTCTTTGGGAACGTGCCATCCTAATAGCCATCCCTGGGTTATTCCCCCAGTCCCAAGCAAACCCTGGCAAGGCTGGTCACTTCTGAAACAAAGGTGAAGCCCAAGGACTTTCAGTCTGGGAGACACCAGCCTCTCCAAGGCTGATGGCGCCAGCTTTGCAGTTCCTGCTTGTGTCCTTTGCAGAGCCCTGCCCCGCGAGCTGAGCCACCACGAGCACACGACAGCTTGTGCTTGCTTTGCCCTCAGTGGGCAAGTGAAAAAGGCCTAAGTCCTTTCCCAAGAACTCATAAAAGCCAGGAATGAGCAGTGAACGGAGATATAAATAACCGGGCCCTTTGCAGACAGGGCAGGAATGCCAGCAGATGTGAGTCAGCAGCCACCTGCGTAACAGGATGCCGCCTCCTGGCCGGGGACGGCTGCCAGAGCCCTGCGCTGGCCGACTCCTCTGGGCACCTCGGTATCCTGCTCGTAGGGGTTATCGGAAAACACTGGTGCCATGGAAAGGACGTTTTCCTGCCCCGTGCCTCAGTTTCCCCACCACTGCAGTGGGCAGGCCAGGTCTTCAGGGGTGCATGGCATGACCCAGGCCCTGAGGTTTCGCCCAGGACTCTGCACGGGGCTCAGAAATGCTTGCAGCCTTTCGAGAGGTCATTTAGGCCAACGCTTCCGTAAATGTAAATTGCTGGCCTCTATATGCCAAGGTGGGATTACAATTCACGGATGTTGGAGGAGGCTTTGGAGATCTTCAGGCTGAGTGAACCTCAGGGCAACCTGGCCCAAAGCCCCATTCATTCCCAGTCACCCTGAAGTAGCTGAGGGTCCATCACACAGCCCTGGCAGAGACCAGGGACCCAGCAAGGAAACCACAGGTTGGTTTGGGGCAGCAGAGCTGGCCTTGAGGCTGATCTGCAGCAGAAGTCACCGGCGCGCAGGCCTTTGCCGTGCTGCCCTGGTGCAGGAAGCAGACGCCTGTCGCTGCCCGGCTCAGGCACAGCTCTGGGAGGAGGAGGAAGGTGCTCGGGGCTGGGATGCCAGAGGGGGAACCTGCCGGGCTGGAGCTTTCCTCCTTGGCTGTTATCACGATGACTGGTAAAGCAAACACTTTCTTTCCTGTTGCAAAAGAAGATGGGGAAACTGAGGCACAGGCGAGCCTCACGCTTGTTCCACGTCACCGGCTGTAGCACGGGCCAGATGTCGGCACTGGGAAGGCAGCACGGGCTGCAGGATGAGGCTGCTCCCGGCAGCGCTGGGAAGAGCACAAGCGTCTCTTCCCCAGGAAAAATCCCTCCCCGGGCTCGGCAGCCCCCGCCTCACCTCCGGCCCCCGGGAACCGCCAGGCATTGCTGGGAGCCGCGGTGACGCCAGGGCCCGGGAAGCGGAGCGGGTGAGTCAGCCCGGCCGCCGGCACCTCCTGCTCCCGGCCAAGTATCGCAGAGGTGCGTCGCAGCAGCCCCGTTCTTAGAAAGCGGTAACGGCACGCGAGGCTGGGATTTCCGGGAGACGGGAAAGGGCAAGAGCTCGTCACAGGAGGCGGCAGCCCCTGGGCAGCCCGTGGCGCCGGGAGCAGCCAAAATCCCCTCAAAATCCCTGTGTCCGGACGGACGGACGGCGCCGGCACGCGGGCCCTCAGCGGGCTCGCTGGAGCAGCGGGAGGCCTTCGCCGAGTGTTTTACGAGCTAATCCATCACCCGGGGCGCTCGCCGCGGGGCCGTGAGCGACGAGGGCGGCTCGAGAGGAGGGCTGTTTGCTCAGGGGCCGCCGTGTTTGCCTTCCTCGATAACCGCGCTCGCCGGGCGCGCTCGAGTCCGCCGCGCGGCCCCGTCACGTGCGGGCGCCGAGGGAAGAGCGACCGGCGCCTCCAGGGCCGGACGGGCCCAAGGGGGCAGCGGGAAATGGCCGGTTTCGCGCGGGCCCGGCAGCCCCTGCCTCGCGCTGGCTGCCGCACGGACCCCGCGCAAAACCGCCCTTCGGAGAGGCCGGGCGGCAGGTGCCGAGCGCCGGGGCAGGGCCGCGGCTTCCTGCCATAAAACCGGGCCGGAGCAGCTGGCCGGCGGCCCGCGGGGCCGAAGGCTGCAGACAGCGGCTCGCGCCGTCCCCACCCCAAACAGGCCCTGGCGGCTCCCCAGCGCCGGCCGCAGAGCGTGCCTCAGTTTCCCTGCCCTGGTGCCTCCCGGAAACAGGCTCCGGAGCCTGCCGGCACCCGCGTTCATCCCCCCGTCGGAGATGCTCCTGCTGAGGGACCCTCCTCTGGCGCCACGATTTAGAGCCGGCTGCTGGGACCCCGTGGGCTGCTCCTGCGCTCGGGGACGTCGCAAAAGCCAGCGCGGGTTCACGCGGAGACCTGCCCCGATCGCAGGGCCGGCTGCCCCCGCCGCCCCCGCTCCTCCTCCCGGCGCTCAGCCCCTCGGGGAGAGGAGGAGGAAGGGGCCAGCCCGGAAAAAACGGGAAGCAGCAGCAGGATGCCCCCCCAAACCGGCGCCGTGGCCGGCCGGGCTCGGGCTGCGCTTTCTTTGCGGGCAGAGGCGCTTTGCCGAGCGCACAGCGCCCTGGAGGCGCGAGCGCTTCGCCGCGCAATTGCAAAGAGCTTGTTTTTCCTCCGTGGAAGCCTCCTGCCTCCGGGTGGACGCACGGCATCCTCTGCGAGGCGGAAACTTTCTCTTTCCTCGGAGCCGCACGGGAAGCGTCGCCGTTTCCATTTCCAGTGTCCCCATCCCGCCTTCCAGTGCTGCCGGGTGGGACGCTGCCTGCAAACCTGCGTTTTGGTCTTAGACTGAGAAAACAGAAAGAAATCAGCTGTCTACTTGCCTTCAAAACAGAGTATTGGGGACCTGAATATTTTCAGTTTAAAGAAAAAAACTCAGCACTTGGAGCAGAGCAGCTTAGCCGGGGGCCCAAGCGGCTCCGCTTTTCTTGTCCACAAGCCGAAGCCTCTGGAAATGAAAGAGCGCTTTCTCCTGGCCGAGCAAAGCCGCTTCTCTTTTGGCATTTCTTCATCTGAGCCTCCAACGTCTGGTCAAAATCCCCGGCGGGAAGCGGGCGTTTCAGCATCACGGGTCTCCTCGGCAGCCTCCCGCCGGCTCTCAGGCGCGTTTGGCGGAGCACCGTCGTGCAGGGCCGGCCGGCCCGCCTCGCCAACGCTTCGCCGCCTTCCCCAGCCCTCCCAGCCCCTCTCATCCCTCGCAGCGCCCATCGAAAGCAGCCCAGCGCCGGGGACGGGACCCAAAACCCCCCGCCGGAGCTGGCCGGCACGGAGCTGCCCCGCTCCATCGGCCAGCTCCGGCACGGGTCGCATTAACCCGCTGAAGGCTGGACAAGCAGCTGGGTTTAGCCTATTTTAGCATTTAAAAGGGAGGAAAAGCCCCAATATACCCACTTTCTGCAGCTCTGAAATTTCTCCAGTTTGTGGTGAAGGTCAAGAAACCTGATGAAACACCAGACTTGGCTTTGCCCAGCTCAGCCGCTCTCCCCGTCGTGTGGGGACCGTTGCCCCCCTGCCCTCGCCCCGACCCCGCGGGAAGCCGGGCCCTCTCCCCACCCCACCACCCCCTAAAAGCAAGACACACACCACGAAAATTCATCTACTTTCAATATTATTCCCATGTAGAAAAAACGTCAAACGGTTTTGTACAAATATCACAGCTCGAGAGTTTAAAATTTCATGGTTAAAAAAAAAGGGGGGGGGGAAGAAAAAACGAAACGCACCCCGCACACACACGTCGCCGCCGAGGCTCCCCGCTCCGCTGCGGCCGGGCGGCGAGGGGCAGCTCGGGGCTGGCAGCTCCCCGCTCCCCCCGCGGCTGGACGGGCTCTCCCCCCGCCGCGGCGCCGCTGGTTTCCCCCCTCCAAGGCTCGAGCAAGAGCAGAGCGTCAAGATAAAATCCCCAGCCGGGGGGGGACTCGCCGGGACGTCAGTAGTGCCGACCCCGGCACCTCCCCCCGTCCCATCCTGCTGCACTGCAAGTAAAAATCGGCCCCCAAACCCTTCTCACAACCTGATGGGGGGTTTTGTGCCCCCTTTGCGCAACACACGAGAGGTTTGGGTGGGCACAGAGGGGCCGGGGGGGGGGGGCCCACACAGCCGGTGGCCCTCCCCGGGCCTCCCCCCAGGATCGAAGCCCGCGAGCGGCCCCCCCAGGCAAGGGGGGGCACCATGTCCCATCCTGGCTGGAGGGGGCGGAAACAGAGCTTGAAGAGGCAAGGTGGTATCTCAGGATGGCTGCCGGAGACCTTTTCAGGGGGGCTGAGAGGGGGCCAAGGGGCTCTGCACCCCCCCGAGCCTCCCCACACTGACAGACAGGGCACGCGCCAGGCCAGCGGCCCCCAAGGCCAAGCCACGGGCTCAAAGGGAGCTTGGGGGAAGCTGCCGCGACCGACAGCCCCCCCCCGGGTACCAGGGCACGGTCACAGCCCCCATCACCCAGTCCTTCCCTCCCACCCAACCCCCCCCCCCCCGCAAGGGTGCAACCCCCTCCCCTGCAAGGGAGCGAGGCCCGCACCGCCGACCGGGCAAGCGGGCAGGAAGGGGGTCCACAAAAATAATCATTACCATTAAAAAGAAAAGCGCATGGCCACAGTCTGTATGAAGGCTGCTGCCTTTTTAAGTTAGAAATGGTTCAGTTGTCCCCTAGTCTTCAAAAACTGAGACCTGGCCGCCCCTGCCCTCCCCTCCCTGCCCCCTCCCACCCCCCTTAAAACTCAATAAAATCACAGTTCCACGTTCCGCGAAGTTTCCCTTTTTTGTCGGTGGGGGTTTTTTCTCCTCCTGCTTTTTGTTTTCTTCCGCAGCCCTCCTGCACGCCGCCGGCACCTCCCGTGAAGCCCAGCAGGTGCAGGGGGATGCAAAAGGAGGTGCCATGCCAGAGCCGGGCACCCCTTCTCCTGAGCACCCAGGTGGCTGGGGACGAGGCGGGGGAACGGGGACACGCAGGGAGCCAGGGGCAGGCTGGCGAAGGGGAGCCAGCGCCTTGCTGCGCGTACCATGGCCTAGAAAGAGGCAGAGCGCGACCGCGCGGGGCCGATCCCACAGCCCGCCCTGCCTCCATCATCCCTGCCAGGTCTCCACCATCTTGCCAGCCAGGCGAGGTTGCATCCACGGCGGACTGAGAGCAGAGGAGCTTTGCGTGCAGGGGAAGAGAGCCGTAAGCAGACACGCATGTCTCCATGCGTGCGCGGAGGTGGGCAAGAGGCTGAAGGGCAGACACACAGGTCCAGAGGCAGCTGCTGGATGAATCCGGGGTGAGAAATAGAGGAGGGGCCTCCAGATGTTGAAAGGAGGGAGAAGTAGTCCAGGAAGAGGAAGAAACAGGAGCAAGAGAGAAGGAGGATCAGTCTGGAAACCATCTTTTTTTACATCTTGCACCTGTGGGGGGTAACGGGGGTGGTTCCACTCTTGGAGATGCAGGTAGCCACAGTTCGCTCATCGCTGGGCAGAGACGGGCCTCGCTCGCTCCCATGCCCTGCAGTCTTTACGCTGCACCTGGGGGAGCGGGGAGCGCCCCCGTCTTTCACTCTCCCCCACCGTCTCCCCAGTCACGTGCCTCGGGGCCTTGCTCCTCACATCATGATGTGCCGCCGGCGGTGCAGGGCCAGGTGGTCAGAGCGGGAGAAGCTGCGGTCACAGTCCGAGCAGCGGAAGGGCTTGATGCCCGTGTGCTTGCGGAAATGCCGGGTCAGCTCATCGGAGCGGGCGAACTTCCAGGTGCAGCCTTCCCAGGTGCATTTATAGGGCTTCTCACCTGCACGGAGGGCAGCAGAGAGGGGCAGTCAGCACTGCAAGAGGCACACAACGGAGCACATGTGCGTGCGCATGGCTGCAAGGGGCATCAGCGGGGTACAAAAGTTACAGCCGTGAGCCTTAGAAGAGATGGCAGGGTGTATTAGATGAATTAAGCTAGCCGCCACAACACAAGCACTTCAGCGTAGCTCCTGTACGCTTTTATACTTATTTGGCATGTTACCGTAGCGCCCCCAGGTGGACAAATGCTGCTTCTAGGTGTAATATGGTATCTCACCGTGCACCAAGCAAGGAGTCTATTAGGTGCATTAGGGTCGCCGCTGCAGCGGCGCCCAGCCCTCCCCACGGGCCAGGCGGCAGGCACGGCTCCGCGGCGCCCGGGCTGTGCATGTTAAGTTTACTACGGCAGCGCCCACGGGCTGATCAGGTGTACGTCCAGAAGGTGGTTTTCCTCTTGGGTGCACCACAGCGGCTCCCTCGCACGGGGCTGCTCGTTACAGCAGTGACTGCACCCCACGCTCCTCCCAGGGCCATCACAGCAGCACCCCAGAGCAGATGCTGGTCTGCTGTGTATTACGGTACCACACCAGAGAAAACGTGGCCTCACAGCACTCCCCTCTACGAGGTGCACTACGGTAGCACACCCGAGTGGGCGGGGCCTCGGTGTGCCACATCTATTAGGATCACTAAGGCAGTACCGCAGGGTGAGTGGAGCCGCGATGCCGCGGGTGCATTAGGTGAACTACGGTAGCGCCGGGGCGGTGACCAGCCGGTGCCCGGGTGTGTCCGGCGCGCCAGGGCCCCCGCCCCCCCCCCCCCCCCCGCACGGGTCCCATCCTGCCCCAGGGACAGCGCCGAGCTCCAGGGCTGGGAGCAGGAACAGGACCCCGCGGTGACCCCCACCCTCCTGGGGACAGAGGGACCCCAGAGCCGCAGCTGAAGGGCTGGCATGGGGGGGTGGGGGGGCGGATGCAGGTCCCCAAACAAGGTCCCCCGGGTTTGGGTGCTGCCAGGGTATTGCCAGGTGCCAGCGAGGCACCGGGGAGCCCGGCAGGTGCCCGGGGAGCCAGGCCAGCGCGGGGGCACGAGGACGCCGGGATCCCTCCCCGAGCGCAGGGACCCTGGACTGCCTGGGGGCCGCGGGAGCAGCGGGGAGGCTGCGGCGAGGGCGGGGGGAGCCCCCTGCACCGGGCCTGGATGTGGGGAGGAGCAGGAGGGTCCCCGCGAGCCCGGGGCCGTGCCCTGGGGGAGGGCAGGGGACACAGGAGCTGCCCCCACCAGAGACCCCAAAGGGCCCCCCTGCCCCACGGGTGCCCCAGGCCCTGGCGTGGAGCATCACTGCCACCTAGCAGCCAGTGGCACCCCGGGGTGCCCCCCCACCCCGAGCGGGGCTCTGCGCCTCCCCCTGCAGCACGGCAGCGGAAAGGGGGAGCGAATCCCCCCGGCGTGCGGCACGGGGCAGGGGGACGGGGGCAGCCCCGGGAGCCGCCGGGGCGCTGCGCCTCTCACTCACCCGTACCTGTGTGTATCCGCCGGTGGGCTTTGAGGTGGGAGCTTTTGGTGTAGACCTTGTTGCAGCCTTCGAAGTCGCACTGGTGAATCCGCCGCTTCTTCAGGTCGGGGGAATCGGCCCGCTGCATCCGCGCCACGGCCGACCTGCCGGGAGCAGGGAGGGCATGGCCGCGTCGCCCAGCGGCACGGGCGGGGGGCCGAGCCCTGGGCCAGGGGGCAGGGGAAGGGGACAGGGCCACCACCGCCGCCCCAACGCGAAGTGCACTCACTCTCTCTGCAGGTCCTGGAAGGGGGCTGGGCCGCTCTCCGAGACGCTGTCCTCGCTGTCACTGTTCATGTCCATGGGATACATGGAGCTGGGGTCGATTTTCACTGGAGGAGCGGGGAGAAAAGAAAAGCCGTTGAGAAACGAGTGGACACAACGAAGGAGGCAAGCAACAGCGGCCCGACCGCCCCCCAAAACCCCAGCGCCCGCTGCCGCCGCGCCAGCTCAGGAATGGAAGGGGCATCCCGGCCAACCCCCCCACGCTCCCGCAGCACAGTAACAGCAAGGGGGGTGCTCAGCCGGTCAGTTCCCCCCACAATCCCCCAGCCAAAAAAAAATAAAATCGAGTCAGGGACGAGGGAGGTGCCCTGCCTAGCGGCGTGCCAGGAACTCCCCCGTTTGCAGGGCGCTTTGGCACGGAGCTCCTGGGGGGCAGCCCTGGCAGGGGCGGGGAAAGAGCTCTGAGTTAGCACGGTTCGGGGCACCGCTACCTATCCCCTGCCCGCGGCCTGGCCTCGGTCCCCGGCGGGACGTGGGAATGGGGGATACCAGCCTCTGCCCTACGCCCCATCGCACCTTCGCCCATTGCTGGGGGCTGGCTCCTTTCAGCTGCCTGCCCCTCCTCTGCCAGGTGCCACCCCGTTCCCAGAGGAGCCGAGATCCAGGCCAGGCCCCCCGATAAGAAACGCTGGGGACTTCTCATGACGGGAAGCTGGAATGGTCCTGGGGAAGGGGAGAGGGGGGGATATGGGGAGCAGGGGGAGCCAGTTTAACTGAAACCAGAGCTCCTCTCACAGACAGTAAGAGGGAAGGGCAGGCGCTGGCCCACGTCCCCTGCCCTCCCCGTGGCGCGTGGACGGCCCCCGTGCCGAGGCCCTGCCGAGCCGGTCCCTGGCACACGTGGGGGATGCAGGGACACACCTTGGGGCACCCCTGGCGGGGGGGGGGGGGGGGGGAACAGCCTCCCTCTGGGGGAAAATGCACAATACCCACCTCCGCCTGGGCACCCAGCTGCATACGAGGAAGGAGCAGGGGTCTCCTGGTTGGACCCTACCGGGGGGAAGGCAGGGCCTGCCCCCACCCCAGCAACACCCTCCTCCACTCACCCAAGGTGAGACCCACCACACGTGCCAGGCTCCTCACCCTCCCCCACGCCTGGGGTCCGGCCCCCTCCCCAAGCGCTCAGCACCCTTCCCCATGCCCTGCAGGAGGAGGGGGGTGCCAAGGACCACAAAACGTGCTGCTCCATGAGCGGGGCCCAGAAAGTTTCCGGCTTTCCCACACAAACGGCCGTGCGTGCCTTACCGGACCCGGCGTTCTTGCCGTCGCCCCCGATGAGTGGGACGGTGATGGCGGTGACGCCGTCCGTGGGCATGGTGGTGTAGACGACGGGCAGGGACTGCACCACCACGGGGATAGTCTGTAGGTTGCCCATCTTGCTGGGCAAATTGACGGAGGGGATGGTGTGGATGACGTGGAGGATTTGCTGCCCACCGCTGCCCTGCGTGGATGCCAGGATGGAGCCAGGAGACAGGACAGCCGGGATGGCGGAGGTGGAGCTCAGGCCCGAGGGCGAGATGGACACGGTCGGCGCCGGGATGGGGGGAGCCACCAGCATGGGCGAGGACTGGACCGACACAGGGGGTGGGGGTGCAGCTGGCACCAAGGGCTTCGACTTGTTGAGGGACAGGTCCACGGGTTCGGCTTGCGGCTGGCTGCAGTCGCTGGCCAGCAGCTCCTCGGGGGGCTCCATCTTGATGTCCGAGAGCAGCACGGGTGGGTCGATGGGGCCCTCGGCCAGCAGCGACGACGAGCTCATCTTGGGTGCCGTTTTCGCGTGGCCCGACCCGCCGGACTGCAAGGCGACACAAGGAGAAACCAAACAGTCCGTGAGAAAGAGGGAACGGGAAGACGGTCTGGTCCCGATAGGGAAACCGAGCCCACCCCGAAGACCGAGCTGCCCAGCCGGCAGACGGGCTCGAGTCCTCCCTGCTCCTGGGTGGCCGGGAGCAGCAAGCCAGGGTGAAGCCAGGCTGCGTTACCACTTTCTTTCCCCGCCAGAGAGTAGGAGGGAAACCCCACCACCAGCACCACTTACTGGTGCCACCCTCCCCCAAATACCCTTGCTAATTAACTGCTAAACTGTTATCAGCCAGCCCTTTCACAGCAGCAGGGCGCAGGGAGGGGGAAGCAGCCGAGAGCGGCCTGCACCGCGGCCCCTTCTCCGTGGGGTGGGGTGGCCTCTCCGCCCTGCCAAGCCCGCCCACGAGCTGCCCTGGGGGCACCCGCGAAGCGCCCGGGCTCGGGACGCTGCCCCAAGGCCCACCCCGAACCCAGGGCGGGCGCCGCACGGGCACGGAGCGGGGAGCCGGGAGATCCCGCGCTTCGGCCAAGGCCGCAGGAGAGGTGCCCGTCCCCGTCGTGCCACCAAGGGCGCAGGGCTGGCGGCGGCCCAAGGCGCGAGGCCCCGGCAGCAGCAGGCACGGGGCAGCGCCGGTTTCGAGGCGCGGAGGAGAGGGACAACTCAGCGCCGCCGCCGGCGGCAGGAGCCCGGCCGATGCCCTGCCCAAAGCGGCGGGGGGCCAGGGCCACCGCGGGGCTCAGGGACCGACATCCCCGCGGCCGGGCGGCGTCGCCGCGCCCCCCGCCCCGGCCAGGGCCCCGGTTCGGGCGGAGAGGGCGGGAGGCGCGGGCAGACGCCCCGTCCGGCCCCGCCGGGCTCGGGGCGGCGGGGCTCAGTGGCAGCGGCAGCTGGCACGGCCTGGCGCGGTGCCGGGCAGGGGCAGGGGCAGGGGCAGGGCCCCCCCGCGCCGGGGCCCGGGCAGGCGGCCAAGGCCGCCGCGCAACGCCCGCCGGCCGCGCGCCGGGGCGGGGACGCCCACCGCACCCCGCCCCGCCCCGCCCCGCCCCGCCCCGCCGCGCCGGGCGGGGGCCCAGCGAACTCCTGGCGCCGGTGACCTCGGCGCCGTGACCCGCGGGGGGCCGAGCGGGGAGTCACGCGCGCCGCCCCCCCCCCCAACGTCCTGCCGGGCCGAAGGCGCCGCGCCAGCCCGGCCGGGGGGAGGGGGGCGGGGGGGCCACAGCAGAGCGAGCCCGGCCGCGCCGCGGCGCCCGCTGCGAGGGGGCAAAGGGCGGCGCGGGGACCCGGCGGCGGGTCGGGTCGGGTCGGGTCGGGCCGGGCCAGGCCGGGGCCGCCTTTGTGCCGCCGCCCCGCCCGCGAGGGGGGGGGGCGGGGCGGCCCCGGGGGGGAGGGGCGCGGCCCGCGCCACCGCCCAGGGCCGGGGGGAGGAGGCGCGGCGCCGCCCTGCCCCCTCCCCTCCCCCCCTCCTTAAAGGGGCCGGCGCGGCGCCCCCGCTGCTCCAGCCCCCCCGCCCCCCCCCCCCCCCCGCGCGCTCACACACCCCTTAAAGCGGCGATGCCCCCCGCCCCCAGGTGAGCGGCGCGCGGAAGGGGGGGGGCTGCGCTCCGGCGGCCGCAGAGCCCGGGCGCCGCCGCCGCGGGGCCGCGCGGGGGGGGGGGGGGGGGGAAGGGGGGAAGCGGCGGCGCCACTCACCGGCCAGGCGCCGCGGGGAGGGCTCCGGCGCGGGTGCGCGGCGCTCATCCCCTCCGCGGGCAGGATCATGCTCACCGCCGCCCGCCCGGCTCCGGCCGCCGCGCCGCGAACCCCCACACGCGCCGCGCCGCTCGCTCGCTCGCTCGCAGCCGCGGAGAGGTGTGAACAGCCCGGCGGCTCCACCCTGGCTCAGCCCGGGGTGGAGCTCCTTAAAAGGGACCGGCCGCGGCGGGCGAGCGGCAAGGGAGGGGCTGCGGGCCCGGCCCGGCCCGCCCGGCCCCGCGGCTCCGCACAAAGCCCCGCGCGCCGGGGCGCCCCCCCCCGGCACACGCGTGGCCGTGGGGGCGTGTGGGTGTGCCGCAGATACATACGTATACATACATATATATAGGGGACCCCCCGAAACGCGCACACAGGTGTTGGGGGCCCCCGGCGCATTGCACCGCGGGGTCGGGCGTGCACACGCGCAGCGCCGGGCCCCTCCCTCCCCCGGGCGCACCCGACATGCACACGCACCCCGCTGGGCAGCCCAGCGTGCACACCCCCCCCAGCACGCGTGTGCATGCACACGCACCCCCCCAGCACGTCTGCATACACACACACTCCCCAGCACGCGTGTGCATGCACACACACACCCCCAGCACGTGTGCATACACACACACGCACTCCCCAGCATGTGTGTGCATGCACGCACACACCCCAGCACACGTGTGCACACACACACCAGCTTGTGTGCACACCCACACACACCCCAGCACACGTGTGCACACACACACACACATACACCCCAGCACACGTGTGCATGCACACACACGCACCCCGCAGCACGTGTGTACATGTACACACACACCGCAGCACACATGTGCATGCGCACGCACCACCCAGCACATGTGTGCATGCACACACACACACACCCCCAGCACACATGTGCATGCACACACATGCACCCCGCAGCACATGTGTACATGCACACACACACCACAGCACATATGTGCATGCGCACGCACCACCCAGCACATGTGTGCATGCACACACACACACACCCCCAGCACACATGTGCATGTACATGCACACACACCCCAGCACGTGTGCATGCACACACGCACCCCCCCCCAGCACGTGTGTATCTGCGTGCGTGCACACGTGCACACACACACACACGCACGCACACTGGGGATCCTCCCGCACAGGTACACATCCGTGCAGCCAGGGACACCCTCCCGACAGGACACCTCGGCACCCAGGAATCGTCCTGCCAACACGCACACGGAGCTGGAGACCCCGGCACACGCGTGCACCCCGGCACGTCTGCGCACACACGCGTGGCGCCAGGGACCCCCAGCACACACCTTCGTGCAAGCTGGGCTGCGCCGCGCGGGCGCCGCCGGCCCCCTCCCCCAGCAGGCACACAGCCGGGGCCTCCCCCTCCGCAGGCACACCCGGCGCGGCACACCCGGCGCACACCCGGCGCACACGCACACCCGGCGCACGGGGAACCGGGGCGCCTCCCGACACACCCAGAGCCGGGCGCCGCCGGGCCTCCGCGGCGGGCTCCGGCCGGCCCCGCTTCTCCCGGAGGCGCTGGGCCGGCGGGGGCATCGCAGGCCCTTCTCCGGGGCGGGGGGCAGCTCCCCGCCGGGCTCCGCTTTGTGCCGCGCACCACGGGGCCGCACGGAGGGAGGCTGCATCCTGTAGCATCCATACGTTCCCGCCCCAGGGCATCAGCCGGGCTGGGACCCAGCCCTGGGAAACGACCCGCGGGACCCTCGAGGCCTCGGCTCCCAGCGGCACCCCCTCTTCCCGGGGTCGGCCCGGGAAAACGCTGCTCCGCGGGCCGGCGAGGCAGGAGCCCCGGAGCCCCGGCGCGAGGCCGAGGCCTTCCCGCCGCCACGGGCCAGGCCAAGCCCCCCCGGGCTCCCGCCGCAGCCCCGCGTCTGCCGGGGGGGGCCAAATCCGCTTGAACTTCCTTCGCCTCTCGCCACCGGCCTCGTGACCAGGAAGGGAGGGGGGGGACAGGGCCGGCGCGGCGCCGCGGCCCGGACAAAAGCAGCTTTTTCTGCGGGTTCGGCCCCCCGGCCCCCGCGGGGGCCCCCCCAGCGGCCCCGGGCTTGGTCAAAGCGGGGCTTTCACGGGGCGAGGCGCCGGCACGCTGCCATGTCCTCGGCCCGCTTGGGGTCACGCCGGAAAACCGCCAAACCTTGGGGGGGAAAGTGGGAGAAGGCAGGTGACCGGACCCTGCCCGCCGGGGGGACGGAGCGAGGGGTGGCAGAGGCGCCCCGCGGGAGCCATCCCGGCGCCGGGAGCCCTTGGCCGCGCGAGGAGCCGGGCGGAGGGGCCCGGCACTTGGCTGCTCCCTCCCCGGCTGCCCGGCCCCGGCGGGGGGGGGTTTCTCCGCGACGCCCCGGCTCCCCTGCCGCGCGCCGGGATCCCCTTCGGGAAGGCCGCGGCGAGAAGCCCTGCCGAGCGGGGCGCCGGGCCGGGCGCCGCGGGGACGCCCGGGGCTTCCTGGCGGCACCCATCTTCCCGGCCGCCTCCCTCCTCCGCAGGGAGAGCGTCTCCATGGCGACTGCCGGCATCGCCTTCCCTGGCACCGGCCCCCCGCCAGACCCCCGGCCCAGATGGCGGCCGAGCGGGATGGGGCAGGGGGGCTGCGCCCGGCGGGGACCCCGCAGGCCCGGCCGCTCCGCGGCGACGCCGGAAAGGGCAGGGCCCCATTCCCGCCAGGCCAACGACGGCGTGGAAACCAGCCGGATTTTTCAGGATGGCAGAAAAAAAATAAACGGCGACCCCCCCCCACCCCGGAGGAAAAAAAAAATTAAAAATGAATGCGGTGCAGGCGGCTGCCGGGGGGCGGCGGGGGGGGCAGGCGTGGGAACGCGGCCCTGCCGGCGCCCCCCGAGCGGAGGCGGCGGGGCCCACGGGGCGTGGGGGGGCACGCCCTGCCGCCGGCCGCGTCGCGCCTCCCCGAGGAATTTCCTCCCCGCTCCACCCTCCGCCTCCCAGCGCCCCGGCAGCCGCCCGGGGATGCCGGCGGGGCGAGACGAGCGGAAAGGCAGGCAGCAAAATCCACCCCCCCGCCCCGCCAAAGCCTCTGGGGCCCAATCCTGGCTCCCGCCCCGGCGCTCCGGTTAAAGCACACAAAGCGGCTCCGGGCGCCGCCGAGAGCAAACACGAGCCCCGCGCCCAGGCGGGAGCGCGCCCGGAGCTCGCGGCCTGCCCAGGACACCGTCTCCCGGCCGCCCCCGCGGGCCGGGCCCCACGCTCCACGCACGAGGGCCTCGTCCGCCCCGGGGCGGGGGGCAGCGAGGGGCCCCGCTCCCGGCCGGAGCAGGAAACCCGCTTCGGCCCCCGGCGGTTCGCACGCACGGTCGCGCAGGGGTTTCACGCGCCCGGGCCCGAGCCGAGAGCGGGCGCAAAGCGCTCGGCCGGGGCAGCGGGGCAGGACTGGCGGGAGGACCAACGCGGAACCGCGCTGACGCGGACGCTCTCGCCAAAGGCAGCGGGACGGGATCAGGCGGAGCTCACACTGCTGGGCCCTGGCAAAGCCCAGACCGGGGCGGGGGGGACGGGGGACACGGTGGCGCTGCGATGCCAGGGCGCTGCCTCTCCCCGGGCGCCCTCGAGCCCCCACGGCACCGGAGGACGCGGCAAAGCGCAGCAGCCACTCCAGAATAAAGCCGCTTCCCGCTGGAGGAGCTCCCTGCCCGGAGAACCAGCCTGAAATAGCTCTTCCGCAGCGGCTAAATCGGGTCAGTCTCCCTGAGCAGACGGGCCCTGGGAGACGGGGCTGAGTGGCCGTGGGAGGTTTGCTCGGAGATGCGCGGCAGGACACACCTCGGTATAGTAACCAGCCCATTAGCTATTAGCCTTAATTGCTATTTATTCTTCTGGCGTTGTGCACTGCTCAGCGAGATCTGCTCCATCTGCTCCTCTCCTCTCCCCTTCCTCCTGCCCCTGCTTCAGCCTCTTCCCCGTCCCGAGCAGCTCCATGCTTTGAAGAACCAGGAACGTCCTTCAGAAGAGGAATCAAGCTGACCAAGCCCTGCAGATCCCAGCAAGCGAGGCTGGTGGAGAGAGGGACCTGCTGGGCCACCAGGGACATGAGGCCACTTTGGGGGTTGCTCTTCTTGCCACGCTCTGTGGACAAGGGCGAGAAGCAAGGGACGGGCCCGTCCCCCTCCTGCGTCTTCCACTGGAGCCAACGGAGTCTCCTGGCTCCTTCCAGGCAGGAGGCTCTCCGGCACCTGGCGTTTCCCCCATGATCACGTCAGGATTTGGGTCCGTGGCTCAGGCAGTCGCACGGCTAGCCGTCCCCAAGGAAGGGACGGGGAAGACCTCTCCAGTTTGGCCCCGTTGTACGTGAACCAAGGAAAGGGGTCTGCTCCAGAGAAGGGATTTCCACCCCGCACCGGCAGAAACTGGCCTCCAGGACCTCCGTTAGGATGCGAAGGGATCAGAGAGCAGCGGGTCCCCGAGCTGCTGCCACGTGGCACAGCACCCAGCACGGACACGGCCAGAGGCACCTGCGGCCAGCGGAGCCGGCCTGGGGGCTGCCCTGCTGCAGAGGTGGCAAGGCCGGACGAGCCCGGCTGCCCACGCACTGAGCCCACGGGTGACGCAGCCTCGCCCGAGCAGGGACGCGCGGCCGGCCGTGCCGGGGACACCCTCCACGCCTGTGACGTGGAGAGCTGAGCTGGGAGCACCTCCGCCTGGGTGGGAGCTCGGCCATGGTCTCTAGGTAGGCCCACGCTTGGACGTCCATGGTTGGACCTGAGTTTCCCCTCCCAAGGGGATCGGTTCCTACTTGTTCACTTCCAGGCAAACCTCAGGCCCGCGCTGCTTGAGGTCCGGCCGGGAAGCGGGTCCGCGGCAGGTACGAGCAGGCCGGTTCTGCCCCTCCCCGCCGCGCGTGGCTGGCGCCCGGGTGACGCTCGCGGCGCGGAGCTGGGGAGCAGGCTGGGCCTCGCTTAGCAGGAGCTAAAGACGGGGGTGGCAGGGAGACGGGACACAAAGAGCTCGGGCAGACCCAGGCAACAGGCTGGAGCAAAAACAACGCGCGGGAGAGCAGGGGGACGCCCACGCCGCCATGCCAGGGGACCGAGCCGGGCGCTCGCCCCCGAACTGGGGCGCCGCACCTCCCTGCGGGAGCCTCTCCGGTCCCGGGCGAGACCCAGGGTGTCGCGTTGCTTTCGGGCGCTTTCGCTCGGAAAGTGGCACCTCGCCGAGCGCGGGAGGAGGGCGGGCGAAGCAGGCCGGCCCCAGCGCAGCACGGGCCCGGCGCGGGACGCGGCGCGGACGCGTCCCCCCTCTCCCCTCGCTGCCCTCTCCGCCGTGTCACTTTAATACAGGCTTTTTATAGCCTCTCCCGCAGCTCCCAGGCGGGAGGCCCGCCAGCGGGGGGGAAGGGCACCGAGTCACGCCAACGCCATCTGCTCGGGGCCGCCCCACCCAGCCGCCGCCCCGCGCGCAGCGCAGGGAGGCCCCGGCCGCCGGGCCTGCCTCCGCCTGCCGCCTCCGCTGCCCCCGCCCCGGCCGCCGGCACCGCTGCCCCCGCCCGCGGCTCCGCAGCCGCCTCCGTCGCGGGGACGCAGGCGCCCGGGACCCCCGCACCGCTGCGGGGACGAAGCCTCCCCCGGGGACCCCCACGCCCTGCGCCGCTCGGGCACCGCGGGGAAACTGAGGCAGGAGGGGGGGGCGTCGCGCCGCCCCCCCCCCCCGCGGCGCCTGGCCCTTTAAGAGCAAAGGGCGTGGGGGGCGGGGCGGGGCGGCGCGCCGGGCGCAGCGACGTCGCCCCTCGCGCCCCGCCGCGCGCCTCCGCCCTCCCCCCCCCGCTGTGACCTTCCAAGCGCGCGGCGGCCCCCGCCCCCCCCGCCCCGGAAGCCGGGCCCGCTCTTAAAGGCGCCGAGCCCCTTTCCCGGGGCGGGCGGCAGCGAGCAGGAGGCGGAGGGGAACAGCCCCCCCCCCCCGCCCCCGGGAAAGCACCGGCGGGGCCAGGGCTTGGGGGGGGGGGGGCACCCACCGCCGAAGACCGGCCCTGGCGAGCAGTGACGGGGGCAACCCCCCTTTGGGGGCACGGCAGAGCCAGGCACCTTGCCACCAGCTGGGTGGGCGCGGGGGGGGTGGAGGCTTTCGGTACAGCGCAGCCCCCGCCCCCGCCCCCGCCAAAACCCCGGGGTGCGGGTGGAGAGGCTGCCCTGGCGCCCAGCTGCTCCGCTCGGGACCCCTGCGCCCATTGCGCCGCCGGGCAAACTGGGGCCCCGAGCCCCAGCGCCGCCTCCGGAGCCGAGCGGGCGCCCGCTCCACGCGAGTGCCTCTCTTCCCCCGGCCCTCCGCGACCTTCCCGCCCACCGCCGGCGGCCTCCAGCCCTCTTCCACCACGGGGAAACTGAGGCACGCGGCCAGGCTCGACCGCCTCGCCGCGGGCCGGCGGCAGAGCTCCCGCGGCCGCCCGGGCCGCCGCGCTGCCCGCAGGGTGACCGAGCCCAGCGGCGCTCGGGGTTACGGCCGGATATTTAAGCACGTGCGGAGGACACGTGCCCCTGGGGACGAGGGGGCGGACGGGGCCGAGCCGCCCCCCCGGGAAGGAAGGAGAAACACCGGCGAAAAAGTCAGCGTCCCCCCTTTCCCCGAACACCTGGAGGCAAAACCCCGGGGGTTTCGCGTGCTGGGCCCCCGCCAGGGCCCGGCCGGGGCGGGGGAGAGGAACCGAACCGGCCTCG
This sequence comes from Dromaius novaehollandiae, assembly GCF_036370855.1. NCBI lineage: Eukaryota > Metazoa > Chordata > Aves > Casuariiformes > Dromaiidae > Dromaius > Dromaius novaehollandiae. The sequence continues at coordinate 3,754,957 of NC_088108.1, forward strand.
GGGAGGGGAGAAGCGCAGCGCGGCGGAGGCGGATGCCGGGCCCCAGCGGGCGGTTTCGCCGCGCAGCAGCTGCGGCTCTGGGGGCGCCGGAGGAAGCGGGCGCCGCTCTCAGCCCCCCCGGGCCGGCCCCAAACCTCGGCTCTCGCCGCGGCAACCCGGCCGCCCCCTCGCGCGCGGGAAAGGGGGACCTGCCCCGGCCGAGGGAAGGGGCTTCGGCCCCCCGGGGATGTCCTCCGCCCCCCGGGGATGTCCTCCGCCCCCCGGGGATGTCCTCCGCCCCCCGGGGGTGTCCTCCCCCACCCGCCGCCCGGGCTCCCGCCAGGAAACCTTTTGTTGCAGATCCCAAACTCCCAGCAGAAATAAATACGGGGGGGTGGAGAATGCTGCCTCGCGCGGGGAGGGGGGCAAAACACCCGCCGGGCAGACGGGGTCAGCGCCGAAAGGCCCAGGGCTCGGGTTTCTCATGCGGCGCGTTCCTCGCCACCCTGATGCAGGTGAGGACGCCGAGGGCTGGGAGGCCAGCAGAGACCTCGGGTGAGGATGCCCAGCGCTGGGAAGCAAGAGGTGCCAGCGCCATCCTGCTCAACGAGAGGTCAGAGCTGGTGGCTGGGGCTCAAGGCCAAGAAAAGCACCCAAAGACCCAGGCTGCACTTAGACCAGTGGGGACAGAGGCAACACTGGTGGACCAGCACCAGAAACATCGCAGTCAAGAGCTGGTTTCCGCCCCCTAGAAGGACCCTCATCCATTTGGGAACCCATAAAGCTCCCCTTGGCTATGGAGGCACCCAGAGACTCCATCAAAACCTAAAATTTGCCTCCCTTGCAACACTTTCACAAGCTCTTCCCAGAAGGATGCAAGCGCCGCACAAGGACCTGGAGACCTGCAGGGCTTGCAGGGCAGCCGGAGATGGTTAAAGGTTGTCTCCTCTCAGCCGTTTTGGGGGATGTCCCTGAGCCAGACAAGGAAGGCTGCAAGAGGTGTTTTTAGGGCAGCTATTGAACTCCAAAACCTACTGCACATTTTGGAGAAGCTGCATTAAAGATTCAGCATCCACCATTGCCACGGTCAGGGCTGGGCAGGGCAGGGGAACATCCTCCAGTAAAGCAGCTGAGCTGCAGTCAGGCAGGCTTGGATACCCTGGAGCTCAAAGCGAGCCTGCTTTCAGCATTGCTCCTCACACTGATAGCAAAAAGCATGAAAATGATGCATTTCCTAGAAACACGCACATCTTCACCCAGCGAGACCTCCTTCCGCCCCAGGCGGCGGGACAGCCGCCTGCTCCCGGCAAGGAGAGGTGAGGGAAACGGTTTTGAGCGTAACTCAAGCCCTGTTATAAAAGGAGGTTCGGCAGATATGGTGATGACGGGTCGCTTTAAGCCTGTGCCACCAGCCAGCCCAAACCACGCTGCTTGTCCTCGGGGATGGGTGCCCTCAGCAGCCCGGGGGGCCGCTCACCGAGAGCTCTCCCGTGAGACCCAAGGGAGCAGCGCGAGGCTGGGGTTGCCCTGACGAGCTCAAGCAACAGATCCCGAGTGCGTCCTCTCCTGAGGCCGGGCGACGTTGCAGGAGGATCTCCCAGGGACATGTCAGGTCCTCCCATCCCCACCCCAGCCAAGCGGCACCGCGAGCGACAAGCAGAGCCAAGAGCAAGACCTTGAGTCTCCAGGGAAGGAGACAGATGGGTGGCATGGAGGGAACGGGGTGTGGGTGATGCTTAGGAGATGATGGGGAACCACGAGATGAGGCTTCGCCCGCCCCACCAGATCGGTCCTTTGCGGCAGAAGCCCAGGGAGGCTCCTTCTCCTCAACCCGCCGCCACCCGCCCTGCCCACCTCCAACGCTGGGGAGCAGCGCTGGGAACGGCAGGCGACCTGCTCGGGTGCTCGTACATCTGCGTGCCACCAAGCAAACGCCCAAGGATGGCCTTGGTCAAGCAACCTCTTCCTCCTGTGAGCTGTTAAAACTCTCTCATTCCCAAAATGGCCTCAAATACGTATTTACCAGCCTGCCAGCACCTTATTACGCTAAAACAAATCAAGCAGGCTTTGAACACACCCATCGCCGGCCTCTCCTCACCGCACGGAAGCGGCGCCAGCAGCACACGCTCGGCGCTGACTTCTCGGGACGCGTTTGCCGGGGCCCCTCGGTGACCCGCCCGCCCCCAGCGCCCCCGGGTCACCCGCGCCCCGCCGCCCGCAGCCCCTCGCGGCCGCGCCGCACCTGCCGCCCCCGGCCGCGGCCCCACCCCCGGCCCGGCGCCCGCGCCCGCCCCCCGCGGGCTGCGCCTCGCCGCGCCGCGCCGGTCCCGCCCGCGGGCGCCACCCGCGCTGCCCGCCGGCAGGGCCGCCCCGCCCGCCCGCGCGGGCCCTTTAAGAGGCCACGCAAGATGGAGGCTCGCCGCGCCCGCACCTCCCCGCCCGGGGGGCGCGGACCGCACCGCACCGCGCCGCGCCGCGCCGAGCCGAGCCGGATCGCGCCGGGCCGGGCCGGGCCGCACCGGGCGGGCGCGGCGCGGCCGCACTTACTTTCCCCTGCGCGCCCTCGGAGTGCATCGCCGGCGCGGCTGCCCCGGGCCCCGGGCGGCGCCGGGCGTGGGGAGCGGCCGAGCCGGGCGGGGCGGGGCGGGGCCGCGAGGGGCGGGGCCGAGCCTGGCGCTGCGCCCCTCCCCCCCGCCCCGCCCGGCCCCGCCCCGCCCGCGCCGGCCGCCCCGCCCCGCCCGGCCCCGCCCCCGCGCCGCAGGGAGCTCCCGCGCCCCGGGGGGGGTCGCGGCCTGGGGAGCGGCGGGGCAGCCGCTGCCCCCCCCAGGGGACGCGGGGCCAGCCCGGCCCCCCCGAACCGGGGCGTGGGGGGGGCACCCCGCCCCGCGATGACATCAGCGGCAGCCAATGGGGCGGCTCCCTTGGACCCGCCGTCGCCATGGAAACAGATGCAGGCTTCGGGGAGGGGGGGCGAGGCAGCCCCCCGCCCCCCCCCCGGCTCTGCACCCCCCCACACACGTTGCCACAACCCCCAGGGCGGGGGTCCGGGGCCATCCTGCCCCTCCCACCCCCCCGGCCGCTGCCGCCCCCCCATGACACCCCCGAGCACAGGCAGGGGCAAGGGCCGGGGCGAGCCGAGACCCAGCAAACTCGTCGCAGAGGCGGCCGGGGCACCCCAGCCCCGGCAGGGCCTTGGCGGCCGCGGCCTCCCCCGCCGCGTCCCGCCTGCCCCTGGCGCCCGCGCTGCCCCCGGCGCTGCGGCGAGGCGAGCGCAGCGCGGGCCGGGGCGCGCGGCCGCCCCCGGGCCCGGTCCCCGCCAGGCGGGATGCGGCCGGGCGTCGCGGCGTGCCGGCGCCCGGGAAATTCCCCGGCTGCCGCTGCGAAAGCCCCGCGCCGCGGCGCCCCCGCCCCGGCCGCAGGAAAGGGGAACCCGCGCGTCACGCAGCGGCCCGGCCGCGGGCGCTCGCAGGCCCGGCGCGGGCGGGTGCTCGGGCGGCTGCGCGGGGCTGTGTCCCGCAGCCCCCCCCCGTGCGGCGGGCTGGGGCGAAGCCCGGGGCAGCGATGCATCCCGGCGAGCCCAGGTGCAGGCCCGGCGCCCCCGCGCCGCCCCCGCCGCCCCGGGCAGGGGAGCCCGGCGGGGGATTTTGGCGGGACGGTGCCGGGAAGGGAAGGGGGCAGCCGGGGGAGGGCGAGCGCTCGCCTCCGGGCGCTGCCGGCGGAGGAAGTGAGCCACGGGCCGAGCGGGGCGCCGCCGGGCTGGGCTGAGTCAGCAGCTCCGGGGGCGGCCGTCCCCCCGCCCCGGGCGCCGGTGCTCGCGCAGCTCCCCGGGGAAGAGCTGCGGGACTTCCTGGGGCCGCGGCAGACGCTGCTGCGCAGCCCGTCGGGGTCGCGTCTGGGCCTGTCCGGGGGCTGCATGGAGGCGAGCGCTCGCCCTGCGCTGCCCCTGCCTGCACCTCTGCCTGCAGACCTGCCTTCAGCGCTGCCTGCACCTCTGCCTGCACCTCTGCCTGCAGACCTGCCTGCTCCTCTGCCTGCACCTCTGCCTGCACCTCTGCCTGCAGACCTGCCTGCTCCTCTGCCTGCTCCTCTGCCTGCCCCTCTGCCTGCCCCTCTGCCTTCAGCCCTGCCTTCAGCGCTGCCTTCAGCCCTGCCTGCAGCCCTGCCTGCAGCCCCGCCGGCTGCCCACATGCCCCCACCAGATCTCTGCTTCCAGAGGCCCCCGCCGCCAGACGCGCTGTCTCTGCCCAGGTAAGTGCCCCCCCCCCCGAGATCCAGGCTGCCCTTTGGCACCCCCTGAGCCCCGCCGGCAGCGGGACGGCCGGGGGGTCCCTCACCCCCCTCCCCGGGGCAGCCCGGTCCTCGCCGGGCCGAGCCTCTCGGAGGGTTTTGGCTGGGGCTGCGGCGGCGTGAAGGCTCCCGGGGCAGAGTGCCCCGGCACGGCTGCGCCTTTGCCCCCCGGGGACAGCCAAGCTGGCGCAGAGGGAGCAACTTTTTTTGGGTGAGAATCGCAAAATGGGAAGTGTTGTGGCGGGGGATGAAAGTTTTTATTTGCGCCGGGAGGAACAGCTCGCTTCCCTACCCCAGCGGCAGGACCCCTCCTGGAAACGGCTGGGGCCTTTTTGGTGAAACAGAGGGGTTTTGCTGTCGGAAAGGAGGCCTTTCTCGGAGCCCAAAGCGTCATTTCAGAGTGAAAAACGCCGCTTCGAAGCGAAAGCGTTTCACAGGGAGCGAGACAAGGTTCATTTTGAAAGGGCAGCGATGAAACGCTGGGGACTTTCTAACCCCCCCCCCCCCCCCGCGCTTTCCACCAGGGCGCTCAGACCTGCTCGCCGCAGCCGGCAGGTTATTTTGGGCCCGCCGAGCATGACGCTTCCCCTGCCCGCCACGGCGAGCCATCGCCGGGCGCCTCAGCCCGTGGCCCCACGGGGGAAACTGAGGCAGGGAGCGGGGGCGAGCTGGCCCCGGGCCATCGCCGAGCCGGCCGTGAGCACGGCCCTGGGGTTCCCGGTCGTATGGGGGGAGGCGGTTGCTCGCCAGCAGCCGGCTGCAGGGGCTCCTGGCCCCGACGGGCGCCAGGGAGGCGTCAGCGTGGAAACAGGGGGTGTTTGCGCGGCCCCTGCGTCACAGGATGTACCCGGGGCTTCGCTTTGCCCATTGCGGCAGCGCTGACGGAGGTTGGAAGTGCCGGGGCAGGGACCCTCCCTAGGTTGGGGCCGCTGCAGTGGGAACAAGGTTGTGGGGCCGGATCTGCTCCAAGGTGAGAGACTCACTCTCTCCTTCCCCGACCTGAGCTGCCTTTAAAAGCAAAGGTCTAACATGAGTGGAGCCCTGTGACTCTCCAGATCTGCAACCACACCATCCACCTATCCATCCATCCATCCATCCATCCATTGATCCAGCCACCACCCATCCATCCATCTGTTCATCCATCCATCCATCCACCACCCATCCATCTGTCCATCCCTTCATCCATCCATCACCCATTCATCCATCCACCACCCATCCATCCATTCACCACTCATCCATCCATCCATCACCCATCCATCCACCAACCACCCCATCCATCCATCCCCCATCTATTCACCACCCATCTATCCATCTGTCCATCCATTGCCCATCCATCCATCCATCTGTCCATCCATGCATCCATCACCCATCCATCCCTCCACCAGCCACCTCATCTGTCCATCCATCCATCCACCACCCCATCCGTCCATCCATCACCCATCCATCCATCCACCACCCATCTATCCATCCACCAACCATCCATCCATGCACCCACCCACCCATCTGCCCACCGCAGGCCCTGCTCGGCCAGTTCAGTGCAGGCTCCACCAGGCAGGACAGACCAAGGCCCGGAGCAGAGATGGAGGCAGGAGGAAGCGTTCCCCTAGCTGTGATCGGCGCTGGGTTTCGTGCCCGTTATGGGCAGGGTCCTCGCAGCTCCCGGCCAAGGGAGATCCTCAGGCTCAGGGAGATGTCCATGGCTCCAACAGGCTCCCCAACGCCCGCAGCTCCTGTTAGGTGCAGGTCCAGCTTTCGCTCTGCCGGCTCCCGGGTTCGGAGGACCCCCTTGTCCCCAGCGTGGCAGCGGAGCCGTGCTGGCATCGCGTCCCCCTGCGAGACCTGCAGAGGACCAGAACGGCCCAGGCCACGAGCTCCCTGCGTGGCCAGTTCCCCAGCAGTGCTGGGCGCTTGCCCCGCTCCCATGGGGGACGCGGGAGAAGGGTTTTTTTCCCATCTGTAGGTTTGCTCAGCACCCCGTGCGTTCAAAGCGGAGAAGTCAGTGATGAGTACGAAAGCGCAGGGAGGTGGTTTCCTCCTGGGCAGCTTCGGGGCGAGGAAGGCCGGGCCGGAGGGACATCGCTGAGCCCCAAAGGCCGTTGCAACGTTTGCCCGCTTGCAGCCACTGCTTTAAATGCTTCCCGTTCCCCGGCATTTCCACCTTCCAGGGTGCTTGCAGTCATTTCACGAGCAGGCACCGTACGAGCACATTATTTAAGCGCGTTTTATGGCCGGTCCTCTGCACCGGCATGCATGGGGAGGCAGGGCTCCCTGGCAGCGAGCAGGAAAGGCACATTTTTAGCAGAAACACTATAAAAACGAAGCGTTTGGGCAGACGCGTGCTGAGCTGGGACAGTCAGGCTGCACAGGGGCTTAGCGCGTTGTAGCAAAAAAAGCGGGTGCAAAGCTTATTTGGGTTGCACATGCCGAAGCACCAAGCTCGGCTTTTCTGTCACCCCTGGGAGCAGCCCGGCCTGCGTGGCGGCCGGGTCCCCGTGTCGCCATGCGGCTCCCGGACGTGCCGCCCGTGCCCCGGCGTCCTCCATCCTCCGCTCGCCGCTGGGGGCAGCCCGGGGCGGCCGGGATGCGTGGACCCCCCGGTACCCCCCGAGCAAGAGACTTTCCCCCCTGCCGGATTTTTCCCACCCACGTGCTGGGGTCTTGGGGAAAAAACAGCCCTGCAAGAGCAACCGGTTTTACCGAGTAAGGAGGGGGGATTTCTGCGGTACGCCGAGGTGACCCGGCAGCCCGAGCGCCGGCAGCCCTTGGCCCCCGCGTCCGTCCCGCCGCTCTTTCTTTCGCTCTTTCCCCGCCGTGCCGGGGTCGGGGTTTCCTGCCGCCGGGGCCGGCGCATCCTGCGCCGACATCCTGCTTCCTGGCCCCGGCGCACGCCTCGGGGCACCGCCGCTCCGCAGACGCCTTTTGGGGGGCGGCGCAGCGATTTCGGCGCGGGGAGCGGGGAACCTCGCGGGATTAAAGTGTAAGGGATTACATTTCCGCGGAGGGGAGCAGGAGCAGCCTGGCCCGAGGGCTCCCCGCGCCGTGCCGGGCCGCCGCGGCCGCCCCACACACCACTGCTCTCCCCGGCCTGTCTGCGGGCCTGGCATTAAATTCCCCCGGGCCCGGCGTTAAATTCCCCCGCAAAACCGCTCTTGGTGAAAAGCCCTTACGCAAATGCGGCCCATGCAAATGGCATTTCCTAAAAACGTCCCCGGCGCCGCAGGGGCCGTGTGAACGCCAGCCCGCTGCCGGCACGGCTCGAGGCCGCGGGGGATGGAGGGGCAGCGGAGGGGGCCGGCCATGCCAAGCTTGGCTGCCCCCGACGACACCCCAGTGGGAGGAGAGCCCCTTTCCCAGGAAAGGGCCACGTTGCCGGTGCTTTTTCCCGGCGAGCCGTGACACTGGAGGACGGCGGCCGCCGCGCCGAGGGTGCTCGGGCCTTTCACTCGCCCGCCGCGTCCGTCCCGCTCCCGGCACCCTCAGCGAGCCCCCCGGCGTCCCCGACAGGGCCGACTCCGAGGAGATCGTCACCTACATCTCCGAGGGCATGACGGTGACCTCGGCCGACGAGGAGAAGCTGCAGCTGCTGAACAAGAACACGGAGCTGCGGCGCATCAACAAGGAGGTGAGCGGCGCCCGGGCACCCCCGCCGTGACGCTCGCGCGGCGCTGAGCTCCACCTCCTGTCCCCGGGGCCGCTCGGCCTCCTCGGGAAGCAGCGCGGCCCCCCGCTCACCGCCGCCTCCCCGCTCTCCGCCAGCTCGTGAAGCTCAACCAGGAGTGGGACCAGATCTACCACGCCACCACGCTGGGGCTGCAGCAGAAGGTGCGGGCCCTGCAGCAGGAGATGGCGGCCCTCAGGCAGCACGCGGAGCGGCTCGCCATGAAGCTGGACCACGAGCAGGTGCGCGAGGCGCCCGCCCGGCCTCGCGGCATGGCGGCGGCTCGAGCGGGCCGGAGCGGCCCAGCCCAGCCCAGCCCCGGGGCCTCTGTTTCCCACCTACTTTCGTTTGTCAGTGAAACGAATTCGCCAGGCCTCTGCCGAGCCGCGGGAGCCCAGGGTGGGTGGGAGCGGGGCTCCCGTGCGGGGAACGGCCCCCGGCGCGCGCCCGCCTCGGCAGCCTGCCTCCTTTCAGAGCAAGAGGGAGTACTGCGAGCAGACCCTGATCCAGGAGCTGAAGAAGAACCAGCACCTGCAGGAGTACGTGCGGCAGCTGGAGGGCAGCCAGCACCGCGGGCCCCCGGCCGGCCGGCCCCCCGGGGTGAGTCGCAAACCGGCCTCTTCGGAGATGCCAACCGGCCCTCCCGGCCGCGGGGCTCCCCACACAAAGCCGGGAGCCGCCGGGCCCAAGCGGGGCGGTGGTGGCAGCGGGATGCCCGAGCCCTGAGAGCCGGCCGCAGCACCAGGCTGCGCTTGCGGGCGGCCTCCCACTGTCGTCCTCCACAGAGCCCCGAGGCGCCGGGCGCCGGGCCCCAGCGGGGCTGCGGGCAGCGCGCCCCGAGGACGCCGGGCAGCGAGCGCCGTGAGCCCCCCGACAAGGAGGTGACCGACCTGAAGGACCAGCTGGAGGCCCTCAAGTGCCAGGTGACCTTGCGCTGGGAACGGGGGGCTCCCGGGATGGTGGGGTGGGGAAGAGGATCCCGTGGTGGGATCCTGGGGGATGCTGCGGCTGCCCTCGAAGCTTGGGCAAAGGCTGGAAGCTGTAACACATGTCCCCACCAGCACCCCTCCATCAGGCTGCCCTGGGCCGGGCGACGGAAGGAGCCTCCCACCCCCACCCCCAGCCCAGGAGTGGCGGCCGGCGCTCCTGACGTGCCTCCTCCCGCTTTTGCAGACGGAAATTTATGAGGCCGATTACAGGACAGAGCACCGGGACCGCGAGCGCATCGAGGCTGAAAACGAGAAGCTGCGGAAGAAGGAAGAGGAGATGAGGCAGCAGATGGTGCTCCTGCAGGAGCAGGTGAGCCCACCGCCGGCCCTGCCTTTGCCGCGGGAAGCGCCCGTCCTCGGCCCCATCTCCTCATCCGCTCATGCAGTCGCAGTCCCGGCTGGATCTGTCCCAGATCGTCGGCCCTCGGCAGTGGATACAGCCAGGAAGCCACGGTCCCGGCTTCCCCGGTAGCTCCAGGTACCTAAAACCACCTCGTGCCCTCCGGTCACTCTGCCCCTGCTCTTTGTTGCAGCTGAAGATCTTTGAGGACGACTTCAGGAAAGAAAGGTCGGACAAGCAGCTGCTCCAGCGCCTCCTGAAGAGCAAGTCTGCCCCCAAGGAGCCCGTCCTGGTCCATCGCTGCAACAGCCACGAGAAGCCCGGCCCGCCGGCCACCTCCGCCCCCAGCAGCGCCTCGGGCCCCAGGGGGGCTGGCTGCAGCCGGCACTGCGAGAAGCCCGGCCGCAAGCAAGGCGAGTGCGCCAGGCACCCAGAAGCCCAGATCCCCACTTTCAGCAGAGACTACTAGGAACGAGGGCTGGACTCCCTGCCTCGCCTTTCATCCTCCTCTGTGCCTCCTCCTGCACCAGCAGCCAGCTGGATCCAGGACCTAGGAGCCTTGCTCATCCACTGCCTGTGGACAACCCTCCTCGGGAGCTTCTCCATCAGGGCTGCCTTGGTTAGCACCAAGACTGCCCACTGCTTGAGGTCCAGCCCAGCAGAGCAGAACTTACTTCCTCTCCGGCATAAATCTCTCCTTCATTTTTCAAGGCCCGGATGCAAGAGCAGGAGGTTTGTATCTCTTTGACCTGGAGTGCATCTCCTTTGCCTCATCTAACCTGCCTTTTCCCTCTGGAAAGCCCAGGGCTTGCAAAAAGGAAACCAGCAGGGAAAAGGCCCAGGTGCAGGCCCAGGGCGGTGCCGGTGCCAGGGAAGGGCTCCGCCACCCCTGCAGCCGCCGGGGACTCTCGCTATGCTGCTGCGGACCAGCCCTGGTTCCAGCAGCATCTCTTTGCGCTGCTATTGCTCCCACTGAGGGGCTTTCATTCAAGCACTTGGAGGCTTTGGCTACTCTCTCCCCAGGCTGGGACTGGGGGAGGAATGGCTAGGGTCAAATCCAGACTTATTTATTTGTGTTAACTCATTTTCTTGGCTTCCTGTTGAGCTGAGACTTTCTACAAGCAATTGAATAAAAAAATATAAAATGAACCACCTCGTTTTTCTGCTTTTAAGGTGCCAGCAAGATGTAGGGACAGTAACTTGGCCCTTTTTTCATGAAAGAGGAAAGGCATTTGATTCAGAAACTTATTTACCAAGAGATACTAAGAAGAACCAAGGTCTCCCTGTTCACCAAAGCTAAGACCAGGCATCTGAGGCTTCAGCATGGCCAGGAAGGCACGGGAGAGATGGGCAAGCAGCTTTCTCAGCAGATTAGTGAAGGACTGGGTTAGCTCCTCCAGGAAAGGGACACACTGCCGATGGCAGTGGCAAAAAATAAGGACACACCCCCCTGTCGGGAATCCCAGGGGCCAGAGCTGACTCGCTCTCAGGCTGGGAAAATAACTTTCTCCAATTTCAGGAACTTAACTGATGCCAGAGTGAGTTTCTTCAGACTAGTTTCTCCAGCCTTGCCCAATACCACAGTGGTAACGGGATGCCACACGGCACCCCTGTCGGCTTCTGAAGGAGCCTCGGGGCTGTGCCAGCCCCTCTGTGGGCACCCAAAGGGCTGGGCCAAGGGAGCAGCTGCAGCCTAGAGCTGGAAGCCCTAAATGGCCCCTCCAAGGTTTCCAACTGAGAAGTTGCACCAGCCAGCCTCCCCCTAGACGTGCATTGATAGCTAAGGTGACCTGGGCAGAGGTTACTCAGCAGCAACAGGAGGATTTGATGCTGCTGCTCAGTTGTGCCCGACCTGCTGGTTTTGGGGAATACCTCCCACCAGCCCAAGTGACCGACAACCACAGTGCTGCAGGCAGGCTGAGCGAGCATGGCCCGGGCACCCAGGCTCAGAGACATAGACGCCACAAACCCAACCTCCCAGCAAAAGGTCAGAGCAAGCAAAGCACATCTGTGCTCTGGCTGATGGGTCCTTTGAGTTTAGCAACAGCAACAGGCTCATTAAACCACCTGGAAGTCTAGCCACTAGATGGACGGGGGAGGTCCTACTACGCAGTCGGCTTCAGAGAGGAAGTCGCTGAACAAGGAAGCGTCATTGATTTTGGCATCAAGATTGACTCCCAGTCTGCAGTCAGCTGGGACAGCCTTCAATGGCAGGGCAGGGCTGGGGCTGAGGAGCCTCTCCCCATGCAGAGCCAGCCCTCTGCTGAGGCACCCCATGCTTCAGCTGGTGTCAGGGGGTTTATATTGACACTTCAATACTGTACTCTTCCATGCTGCTCCATGTAACAGCAGCCTTAGCTTTCTAGGTACCTCATGTAAGGCTAAATAGTGTTGGAGATTTTTGTTTGAAGGCAAGGTACTTTTCTTTAAGCTCCCTTGGGCTTTGCGTCAGTAGCAAACTCTATAGCAAGATGGTCAGTTCCCACCTCTCTGCTTAGGGAACAAGGTCCCCAAATCACTAGAAACAGCACACTAGCTCCTTAAAGCTGTGATTCGGTCGAGTTTCCCGTTGCACCCTTCCAAGTGCACATCTGAACCCCTCCCAGTCCAGCGAAATGCAGAATACTTAGCTCTTGATGCGCTGCATACTTGAGCAGCTTCTAATATCAGTACGAACTCAGTCTTCTAGAGAAATGTACAGAATAAATGAACGATAAGGTGGGTGGAAAACTGAAAGAACTATTGGGTTCAAAGGGTTGTGATCAGCTTCATGAAGGCCAGCAGTGGCTGAAAACTGGGGGCATCCTTCAGGCATCAATATTGGGGCCAGTACTGTTTGATGCCTTCATTAGTGACCTGGACTACAAGACAAAGCACACACTCAGCAAGTTTACAGGTGACACCACTTTTGGAGAAGTGGTAGATAAGCATCAGGGCAAGGCTGCTATTCAAAGGGACCTCAATAGGCTGCAGAAGGGAGCTGACAGGAGCCTTATTTTTTTTTATTGTTGAGCTCAATAAGGCAAATAAGAAGTCCTGCCCCAGGATGGACAGGACTGGCTGGAGGTGACTGGCTAGAAAGCAACCTTACAGAACAGGACAAGTTGAACAGGAGTCAGCAGCATGCCCTTACAGCAGAGAAGGCCAACCACATCACAGGCTATACCAGCAAGAGCATGGGGAAATGCTGAAGGAGGTCATTATTCCCCTTTATTCAGCACTTGTGAGACTACATTTGGACACTGTGTCCAGTTTGGGGCTCTCCATTACAAGACTGACAGACATGGAGACGCTGGAGCAAAGCCAGAGGCCACTGAGACGGTGATGGGGCTGGAGCACAGCAGGTACGAGGAGAGGCTGAAGGCGCTGGGTCTGTTCAGCCTGGAGAAGGTGCAGGGTGATCTTACTGCTGCCTGCAACTGCCTAGCAGGAAGGTATAGAGAAGTCTGAGCCAGACTTTGTGGAGACTTATGGTGATAAGACAAGCAGCGATAGCTCAGGTTGCAACACGAGAAACTGATTAGCAATATGGATTCCTCCCCCCCCCCCCCCCGCTTTAAACCATGAGGGCAATCACATATTGGAACAAGGGCCAAGACAGGTGGGGAAACTCTGTGCTTGGAGGTACTCAACTAGACAAATCCTTGAGCAACCTCAGCTAACTGGACCCACTTTGAGCGGGACACTGGACCACAGGCCTCCAGAGGTCCCTTCTCACCTACATAATTCTACACTGAGCTGCAATTGCTCGAGATGCAGCACTGTACAATTTTAACCACCCGAAATATCCCTTCCCCCATCTAACGTATGGCTAAGATCCCTCATATGGCAAAAAGCTGTTCCCCAGATGGGCACAGAGGCTGCACGTGACTTGGACAAACGATCTTCTGAACTACAGGCCCTTAGGGATGGTCCAGATGCTACCTATGAGGTGTCCATAAACCACAGTTAACCAAAGCAAGCCTACTGTTAGGGAATTTAAACTCACCCTGCAGAATCCGCATCACCCATTGGAAAGCAGCTAGGAGCTTACTCTGACAAGCGCTATACCTGTTCCACAGCCTTTCATGGATCGGTTGGAAGAAGCAGAGGAGGGGGGACGATTTTGACAAGGGTACCAAGCTCCAGACCCCCACAGAGAAGAGGAGGCTGATGGGTGCAGACACCCTGGCTGCAGAAGGTCCTGGTACTGAACTAGAAGCACTGGTGCAGCAGCCCACAGACCCACGTCCACACCACCCAGGCACTTCACGTCCCTGGAAAGTTCAACACCGCCCCGACAGACAGCTAGGAATACGCACTGCTAGGGGAGACTGCCAGGCCATTTCTCAGGGTGTTTTTGTGACGGGACGACTCAAACTGTAGTACCATCCTCAGGCAACTCCTCCTCCGAGCTGAATAATTTGTATGTCAACACATCTTCCCTAATACTCATTCTGTGCTCCGTTAAACCAGAGACTTCCCTCCACTGGTGTGAAACACCATTTTCACTGCTGCTTGAAGGCTTCACTGACCAAGAGTCTCCCAAACATGTACCAGTCCAGCCTTGCCTGGCAGCTCTTCTTCCTTTACAGAGAGGAGGTGAAAAGGACTAACTCACATTTCTGTACTCCTCCCCCCCCCCCCCCAAAAAAAAACCAAACAGCGCACTACAGCAGGCCCAGCCCAAATGACAAGGCAGTCGGGGTCACAGTAAAAAGGGTCAGGAGAGCTTTGGGCCTCGCACTGCAGGGAGAGCAAGGCCAGACAGCACGGGCTGCGTTCTGTAAATTCAAAACACTTTCAGTATGCTCCTCTGCTGTAATATTAAGCCTCAATACATGTACTCTGAGAGTGAATGCGATTTTTGAGGAGCCCTTGGGTGGCAGACTGTGTGTGCAGTACCCTCTGCAAGAGCTCTGCAAGTTAAGCTGAAACCCGAAGACTGCTCATTACTAGGGTAACAGCCACTTGGAGCCCTCAAGTCACAAAAGCTTGAGGTGCGTCACCTGAGCCAGACTCTAGACAAAGGGCATCGCTTTGTGTTTTGGCCCCCAGTGTACCAGCAGCAATAAGAACCCAAACCGAAGGGGTTATGAACAGAAGCACCCTCCCAAACAGGAAAACCCCACCAGTTAGACACGCCAGTGCAGCCCTCATACTTGAGCTGCTCACTCTGCTTCTGCCCAGCAGAACCGAGGAAGCAGCAAGACCACCTTACTACAGGCCCAAGAACATGGATGGCTTCATCAGGGCAGCTACCCCTCCAAGTCACAGCAAGCAAAGATCCATTTTCATCAGCAACACTTTGGAGAATAATTCATTTTGATAGCAAAACATTTTTTTCATCTACACTTAGTCCAATTTAGGTAGCAGGAAGGAAAACAGAACTAATGAGCAAAGAGCCACAGAACTGAGCTATACACAGGCAATCCCAACCTGTCCTTATCAATTTAGAAAGGAACAGCCGAGCTTTCAGCAGCCACCCCATCTCTCCATCCCCATCCTCGGTAAAACTCACTCACAGGCCAGCTCACACAGGAGCTTAGAGATTAAAGCTATCATTTGGAAAGGAACAGAGCTGAGCAGGGGAATTAATTCACCAAAAGAGGCTATTGAGGATTTAAAGCTTCTACATGGCTGGGGTCCAGAAGATGGACACCATCTTTTGGATGTGCACAGCCTAGTTCTGTCCTAAACTTAGTTATGGGTGACATGAAGTTTCTACAGTTTGTAGTGCAAAGTCCTAAAGAAAAAGGATAGACCTCTAAGATCTTATGGAGATACTACAGTCGTTTGGCTCTTTGGGGAGAGAGGTAGGGGGTGCGTGTGCCTGTACCTGGAGCCACAGCGTCAGGTTTGGGGAGTGGTGGTGGGTTTTTTTGGTTTTTTTTTAAATCACAATATTCTCTAGAGCTGCTGAAACAGAGGAAGCCTTATTCTTGCCCTAGTTAATCTGGGAACAAGTCTTCCAGAGATCTTGATCCACGAAACCTTGCTACTCTGGAAGGCCAGGAGAATTTGGCTGCTAGTCCTGGGGAAGCATCCTGACCAGCACAGCTGCACACTGACCTCTGCTGGTAGCGAGTTACCCGCAGACTTAAAAAGACCTCAAAGTTTGCTGTGGGGAGAGTCAGAAACAAAATACACCACAGTACTGTCAAAAGGTAAGTGAGTTGTCTTGAAATAAAGCTATTGGCTTCTTTTCATCAACATCGGTGTTCACTTGACAGCTGTGCTAGAGGACGCGCGCACAAAGCAGCGCAAGTTGCATCTCAGCAAGAGAACAAAAGAAAAAATATTATTTTCCAGAACCCTCAAAATACATAACCTTTAGGAAAACAGATTTGCAATAAAAGAACAGCAGTACCGCAGCTACCATCAGTGTACCATTGGCCTTGGAGAGGCTTCAGCAAGCCAGGATACCGGCAAACTGGTTTTCACTTCCATTTATCAACTAATCAGACTGTTATTCCTTGGCACCAGCTTGTTACTTGCTTCCCCCACTCGGCTTTTTTCTTTTTTTAATGCTATTTCACTTCATATGCTAAACAACTTATCCTCCAAGGAATCTGAATGGCAACTCCCAGGCTGCTCTCCACACAAAGAGCGAGAGATAAACCCCACCAGTTTTTGTAACCATGGAAATAACAGCACTGAATTTCCCACTCCTTTCCTCCATCTCTTTCACCATCGGCTGTGTACCTATG
Organism: Dromaius novaehollandiae; assembly: GCF_036370855.1. Taxonomy (NCBI): domain Eukaryota; kingdom Metazoa; phylum Chordata; class Aves; order Casuariiformes; family Dromaiidae; genus Dromaius; species Dromaius novaehollandiae. The sequence continues at coordinate 3,770,899 of NC_088108.1, forward strand.
AAGAGTGCTCTCAACAGAAGGTGTTTCAACCTGCACTGCAGCTGCAGCCCCAAGCGATTTTCCGCTTTCCTGTGATCTTGACAGCAGCCTGCCTGCCTTCTGCAAGCAGAGTCCTTCCCAGGAGCTGCTTGGAGGCTTCTGAAGTTGAAGTTCCAGAGACCCGGACAATGCACGTATCTGCAGGAAAGCTATTCATCCTTCTGCTTTGCTGAGCAGCATGAGGGCAGGGTTTGGGTGTAAAAAACCCTAATGTTTCTAGTGACCGGAGTGAAAGCAGAGACCGACCTCATCAAAGCAGCAGGGGAGCATCTGCAAGAGGAAACAGCGGTTGCATTTTGACTTGCTCCAGCCAGATGTCAGATAAAGCTGATCCTGCTGTGAGTGGGTGAGATTTGCTCTTCCCATTGCAGAACAGACACCACACTCCACACCTTCAAGCACTGAAGACTTTGGCATCTCTAGTCCATTCACAAGTTCTCCAGAAACTCAGACATTTGAATTTTTAATAAGAATCTTGGTAACACAGTTCCACTCCCACAGGGATGCCAACTTGATGATTCTCATTGAAAATATACCTAGCCTTACATATTACAAATACATCTGCTGAGTAGGCGGTGCAAGACATGGGTGTTTAATATTGTAAAGATTTAGAATCAACAAAAGATTTTGTGGATAACCCAACCCCAGCTCTCCAGCCAAGATATGCACTTTAGCTTTCAGTTCTCACGTAACAGATTCACCTTTCAGATCTTTTCCCCAGTATGTGTGTAGGCACAGATACAGGGGAAAGGCATGATTCAGAGAACACAAAGTGGAGAGCCAGGCTCAGATTCAGATTTACCACACACTTTTTTATATGTATAATTTGATGCAGCAAGAGGAAAAAAAAAATGCTTTGACAAGCATCAACTCCCATCCACCAAGTCAGAGAGATTCCCCTAACTCATAGCGCTTTCGTTGCTCCTATGTTTAATAGAAACGCACACAAGAAAAATCACTAAAAATAGACGGTAATGTCAAGTCATAGTTCTGTCAAACACTGTCCAACTGGCTCTTTGCAAACATAGCTAATATAGCTCATGCACACACAACCCATAACAATCACGTTCTAGTATTCCTACTTGCCCACGTTAGCATCTCCTGGCTTACCAGGATGAAGACCTGGCATGCCAGGTCCATCTCACCGCTTGGGAAATAAGGGCCTTCGGCTCCTTCCATTTACTCTGATCTTTTCAGCACTTTGACAAGTGTAAGGAGACCAGTGTTATCCTGACTGCTTTACCTGTTAAGTTAATTTTGTCTGAACACTAAGAACTCTCAAATGAAAATCTGGCATGACCTTCAGACAACCTTCCCCCCCCCCCACCCTGGAGAGTAGCATGTAAGAAGAAATGCAACCACTTTACATCTGCTTGCCAAAGCTGCCCTAGATTTTAGGAGAAAAAGCCCACTTTCCAAAGCTCTAGGATCCAAAATCCCTGGTAGCAAAAATTTATTTTCATGACTGAAGACAAGGAGAAATTTATAAATGTATTCTAGCAACCTACCGATAAAATAGTAAATACTCCATCCCTGTGATTCGTATGATCACCTGGGAGCAGAACATCCGAAAAGGCTCTGCCATGTGCTACTATGACAACCAGAAGTATGAGACCATGTGCACATCACCTGTCCTTGCTTCTTCCCAACCCCACATATGCCAGGAAGTCTCTTCTGAAGGTCCGCAGTGTATCCAGACATCATCCGAGCGACTAGTGTCCAACGTTAAAAGGAGAAAAAATAAAGAAGATTGCGGTGGTAAGCAGCACACTCATTTCAAAGCCCACAAAGACATCCACATTGTTAGATTCTCCTAAAAAAAGAAAAAGTAGTTCCAATTCATTTTTTCTCCCCCCAAAGACCATGTGCCTTGGCCAATGTTCAGCGCATGAGCAGACTGTGCTTTGGTCCATCCACTCTCTCCAGCTTCTCAAAGTGTTTTCTGGCATTGCGGATGTTGATCAGCGTAGCTGCAGAAGCTAGGATGGAAAAGGGTAAGGGAAGAGACAAGAAAAAAAAGTTAAGAGGGAGGCAAGTAACAAAGTCATCAGATATTAAGTGCTGCCTAAGAACGTAGGTTATTTTAGCTCCTATCAGCCAAACTGGAGCAAAAAGCCCTGGGTGGCTTTGGTTCATGTTTCCACTCTAACCTCTGTATGATAACTATAGGATGAAATGAGTCTTCTGTTCAGCAGAGAGAGAGAACTGTTTTGCAGCTTTTACTTTCACTGGTTAGCACTAACTTTGACTTAAATTTGGAAAAGTAACATAGTGGGAAGCAGGCTCTCTTCCCCAAGAGGCACAACACTCCCAAGAGTACCAATGTCCACATCAGCAAGCTCTCTTATGTTAACCCTGCTGTTCCCTAGTGTGCAATATTTAACGCTAAATGGTCTAGGTTCTGTTGGCTGATCCCAGAGCAACACTGAAGGAGAGTCACAGTGAATTACAGCAGCGCAGTTTGTTCATGGGGATTGTTATGGAAGTTGCTTCAGCATCTTTTCTGCTGCTCCTTGAGCACAACAGTATCACAGCTGATAATTCCATCCAGGTAGGCAGTTTATACCAGTCTTCCCTAACTTAGTAAACAGCCCAAGAGGAGGACAGGGAGCATTAACACTGCATGCTGCAAGGCTGTCCTGCACAGCGATTCTTACTTAATATTCTCAAGTCCTAACAAAAGCAGCTTCAATTACGGTCGTGTAGAGTGTTAAATATTCCAACTGTTCACATGGGGGGACTGGCACTATTGGTTGAGATTTATTCTTTCAGAGAAATAGATGCTGCTAGAATTGGAATCCTTGCCCACCAAGACAGTTCAGGCAGCAAAACCTCAAATATAATCCATCTCTGCTTCCCCTCCAGAAACTACTGCAGCTGCCAGATCAGAACAGTCCAAAATAGGTTACCAGACTAGACCTATGAAATCAGGTCACATCTGTTTCAGTGGTTCCCCACCACTGCTACAACCCTCCACTGGGCAGCAGCAGCAGATAGCTCAACTGTCAAAGGTACACAGCTCTTCTTCCTTTTGCAAGTTAAGGCTCTTTTTAAGATCTTCCCTCACCCTCAGCTCAGACAGTGCAAACTGGTGGGACAGTAGATCCATTTATATCTTTGAATTGCACGGTTTTTATTTTATCTGGTGTTCATCACTTTTAACAGAAACATCTTAAACTAGGCTTATCCAGCTTTTCATTCCTGTGAACAAAAACAGGCTAGAGGCTTGTACTTGCTTCAACTTACGTATTGAAGGGTCTGACATAACCACCATCACATATGTATTCGATGTAAAGATGTCAATGAAAGCAGCAAAGTTAGAGTTCCTGACCTCCATGCTCTGGAAAGAAGCAGCCAGCTTACTAAGGAGGAGGGGGAGGGAAAAGAAAAAAAGTGTGAATGAACTTTTTCCATAACCTTGCTTCCTCCCCACAGCCCAACAGTTCATTATTCATTTGAGGCATTAATAATGAAGAGGTTGCTTGCCAGGTGGGGAGAACCACCAGGTGAGACTACTTTTTTTAAATATAGACAAACTCTTTAGCTTTAGGCTTAATTGAGCCAATGAGAACAATATAAAGTGATCTGAGTATTGAATGACTAAGATTGTTACTCAAGACATACAACCTCATTGCCTGTTTGGGCCTGCTGTGCCCAAGCAGTCATCATCACTGTCCAGTAGGAGATGTAACAGCCCACCAGTCATTTAGAAGGACAGTTTTACACTCTGCAGATAACCAGCAGAAGAAAGCATAAAGTTGAAAAATCTGGAGACGGCTTTATAAACCATACAGCCACTTTGCCTCCATCCTACTCAAGGTCTAAACACTTCCAGGTACTATTGACAGGCTGTTGCACCAGAATGCTGTTCAAAGGACGAGTTGCTCTGAAGTAAACTATTTTCCTCTGAAAATAGTGGTAAAGAATATTTGCAAGCCCCTTCCTCCCAGACCATCAGGGTCTGAAGCAAAGCTCTTAATCTGAATTTATAGAGTGCTTAATCATCAGTAAGTTATCAGCTTAGTCCTGGAACTTCCCCACCTTGCCCAGGAGAATAAGGCCTAGAGGGAAACGGTTGTTTCAAAACAAGCCTCTTTCAACAATCAGCAAAGAAGGAAGTTATGAAAGATGCATGATACTCATGTTTAAACACAGTGCTTTCTAGACAGCAATTTAACTAAGGCATCTCCTTAGCCTGCTGAGGAGTCACAGAACTTTTCCTTTCTGAAGCACGAAAGCTTGTCAAATGAAAGCAAAATACACTTGGTACCTGCTTGGGTATCTTTCCCAACTAATGACTAAACCAACTCACCTGCAACTCAATTTGAATTGTTTAATAATGTTGCTGATTTTCTCAAATCTGTGGATATCCCGCTGTTCTTTGCACTGATAGTGAGAAATGACCTGGAAGAGAGAATGAGAGACTGCAGTGTTAGTAATTCATTTCAGCACCAGTTTCTCAGGCTTGATAGCAATTATGGGAAATGGGTGGTGACCAGCACAGGAATTCCCTTTGCCTTTTGCTGACTGAATCTTAGAAACTATTTACAACAGTACTTATGGTCATTTCATGGTAAAACCAGATTCAGTAATACAATCACTCCAAAGCCTTTCACAAGCACAAACAGATGTAAAGATGTGAGATACATAAGAGGCACTCTACTTTGTTTGAGGACTGAATTCTCCAACTTACCAGCAATTTAAGCCTTGATTCAAAGAACAAGAAAAGCACAATGGAGGGGGATAATTTAAGAGCATCACCTCAGGTGGGGGAAGGAGATGCTTGACAACTATTAGAATAGATTTTTCTTGCTAAGTCTATCATGCTGCAGATTCTCAAGGACTGAAACCTGAGAAATTTGTCATTATGCAACACGAAGGATGCACAAGCAGTGCTCTCAGAAAACCAGAGCAAGCTGTTCATCTTTCTGACTAAGAACAGCAGAGCCGATGAAGCCTGGTTTCCCAGGGAGCTCTTTCCATCAGTTAACTGAGTCAGACCAAGATTGCGCTAACTTGTCTGCATACAGATTGGTTCCCCTCCTTGCCATCTGACAGAGTGATCTAGCAGCAACATGCAGGCCTTAGTACCTCACTGCAAAAATTCAGAGCAAAAATTAAGAATGCTTGCAAAAAATAATCCATACCTATCTCCCCTCTCCCTGACCATTTTCATGAGGCTGGTACCCTACAGACCTTCACTCTTCAGCCAAATCTGCCAGTGGGCCAAGAACTGTATTTACTGTACAAGAGGAATTGCACACAAACAAGTGTGCAATCATCTTTCGTCCCCCAGAAAACCCAAAGAGTATCATAATCATGAAACCATCCGCTACCAAGTGTCACACACCCTTGCACAAGAACATTAAAGTCTTAGTTTTCTACCTATGGAATCATATTTAACAGGCTTGCAGTAACTAAGAATTTCTAGTGCACCTTAAAAAATTCATTATCTATTTCCTAGTTTTCAACCTGCCCAGTTATTCATAAAAGTACAAGATGAGCCAGATTCAAGGATTATGTTCATACCAAAGCCTTCACTGTATGCAAGTTTGTTCCTTAACTCCTCAGATAGCTTTTTCTGTTACTGTGATTTGAATATAGTTGCAGAATAAGACATCTGACTTCAGAAGAAAGGAGTCTTGGGGGAAGTTTAGATATATAAAAAAACATGAGGAGAAAAGCCTTTTTAAAGGTCACCACTAAGATGAAAATATGGATGGATTTTTTGTAGCAAAGATTATTCCTTCCCAGTGATAATTACAAGTATAATGAAAGTACTGTTTAGTAGTTCCACCTGGGTGGTATACATAATGTACAAGAGGTCAAAAAAGTAGAGCTTGCCAGAAATGACAGGTGCCTACTTCAGATATCTTAAGAAGTGGTAAGAGTAATGGCTCCCTCCTCACATACTCTCCATTTCAAAGCCACATATTTGTTTGTTAAGGAGAAAGTTCAAAAACATTCAAAGTCTTTTCCTCATTTCAGGAAGAGTTTTGGTATAAAATCTGAAGAGACCAATCTAGAAACTAAGAGTATGGACAGACAAGCCACAACAGTGGTTTTAACACATTTTACTCTGCAGACACAACGGGTTAGAGGCATAGTTACCACACACAGCTGGCAACTCTGGAAGCCATAGCAGTCCAATAGCTTGCAATTCTGTCCATACTCCAGGTTTGCAGAGCATCAGACCCTTGACAAAAAAAGGGAATCAAGACCAGTTAAAATGCCAGTCCATGAGGAACTGAGAAGATTTTAAGCTAAAAAAGGTTCTTGCCATGTACAGAAAGGAATTCTCAAAAAAGTCCAATGGCCAAAATGAGAATGGAGATATGAAACCCTCTTACAGCCCTCAGCTCAAACGCTACAAGTGGAAATTCTGGGAAAATCACATGAGCTATGGAGTCACATCAACTACTTTCAGTGTCACAAGGCCTGGATCAAAATGTTCTGCCATGTGGTGCTGGCACCTCTCTTTGGGCTACTGCCATAACAGCACTTTCCATCCACGGAACTCCATCCTAGGCTGGGCAGAAGAACACGAAGGGCAGAACAGCTGTATTCACCAGGAAAGTGGCTCTCTCAAACAGAAGCACTTCATCTGCCTCGATGATCTGAGCAAAGTTCCTCAGGTTCATTTCCAGCTGCTGGACATTGGGGATCAGCTGATAGACTATACTGGACCAAGCCTGTCAATTAAGAAAGACACAACATAAAGGCTGTATTAGCACTTTTGCCCCATCCTCTTGCTATGCTAAGTGCTCAAGAACTGCCTACTTGCCTAGGCAAAAAAGAAAAAAAAGAAAAAAAAAAAGAACAAAACCCAGCAGCTGCAAGACTGAGAAGCTTCTCCCACATCAGCATCCAGACCTCTCTACTATGGTAGAGACATTCAGTGGTATCCCAGACCTGTTTTCCTGCACAAACTCTTAACTAGGTCAATTTTTTTCTCCACATCGGTCACACAGGAACCAGGAAATTTTAAAAGACTTAAATCCATTCTTATTTTGAGCTGGCAATGTTTCTACCTGCTGCTTCCAGGTAAACCCACTTGAGTTTTCAAAGTTTCTTAATCTTGAGCAAGGTCATCAAGCAGACAGATACCTGACAGCTCATAACAGATCCAAATCGAAAGCTCTGATCTACTGCACTGAGTAAGGAACTACCAGCCCAGGAGGAACTGGCCATGCTATAATAGGCATCTGTCCTCATTCAGACTCAGCTTCTCTATGTGCAGTGGCTTCATCTCACTGCCTACCTCTGATCCAGGTCTGCATCAAAGTTCTACCACATGCTTCACCCCAGGAGTCGCAGTGGGCACTTATGTCTCATATTTACCAATCATTTGATTTTTACCGAAAAATCCTACCATCCTGCCTGCAAAATAAGACCCAACGCAATGGCACAAGCTCTGAAGAGCTTCAGCAGGGTGATGTCTAGAATAGCACAAGTCTGCCTCTGTATAAGAAGCCCAAATAAAGTAACCAGCATACCCGAGCAACTTCAGGGATTCCTGTAAGAAGACAGCATATGCCCCTGCTTTTTAAAGGTCACTAGTCACCTAGAGGGAGTAGGGTACATGCTTTGGAAAGAGCAACGCCTGGAACACATTCTGTGCACCAGCTTCATTCAAACTCATCATAGACTTAAGGCAGGGGAATTTGCTGCACTTTTGGCTAGATTTTCCGAGATGGTGAACACTGTCATCTGAAGTCTCACTGAGGTCAGCAGTGCTGACTTCATGTGCTGAAGAGCCAGATGGTCATCACCTTCAGACAGCAACCTAACCATTACGCTACTACCGCTGCTTATTAGCATTAGCTGGCAGTTTGATGATTATTTTCTCTCAGTGTAGCCCAGACTGCACTCATCACTCCTGCACCAGAAAGATCTCCGACACAGCAGTCAGTAATGTCAGACAGTAAGAAGAATTCCCGACAGCAAGCAAATCCCCAGAACGTTAAATGCTTAAGTGCTTTAACAAAGTTGTAGAGGAAAAAGAGGAAGCAATTCTATGCTGGCTAGACATGACTAGAAGATGCAGAAACTCTTTCCAAAGTGGTTAGGCAGGGTGTCTAGACAGCGCTAACCAGTGACGCCATTAACCATGACACTAACATGTTGACAGATCAACAGATTCTCTTTCAATGAAATCAGGACTTTTGGATGCCATTAACAACAGGAAGCCTCCAAAAGTAGTTTCACTGCAGAGCTAGAAAGGGTCAGTCACTAATAAGCCTGTAGCAACTAACCACACACCTTCCTCATGCTCTTATTTTTGAGTGTGTGCGGGGGAGCCGGATATGGGAAGGACTCCGTACAGACCTTGTAGAGTGTTTCATCCCAGATGGAAGTTCTAAAACAAGCGCATTCCAAGGGACGAGAAAGGCGCCTTAAGTCTTCTTCCCGCTCTTTAAAAATCTGTTAGAGGAAAAAAAAATTAACAGCTGAATATAAATATTTATGCCTTTGGTGCATTACTGTATGATGTTTATAGCAGGAACCATGCATTTCAAAATAAAATAAAATAAAACCACTCAGGCACATACAGCACTGGAGAACAGAGAGCAAAAGCAACTGCTGGCTAGGACAGACTGTCAGAAGTCCACCCCCCAAAAAAGCAGTAGGGGCAGGCAAACCATGGCCTGTCTTGCAATAGAGCTGACAGGAACTCAGACCTGAAATAAAAACAGGTGTTATGGAGTGGGAATGGAGAGAGGAAGGAGGAGTTTTACAGAGGATCTGAACCATGACAAGTATTTAAATGTAACATATAATCACAGCATAGGAACTCTGAACTCCCAGGTCACAGGCAAAAAAACTGTCAGTGAGAACGAGATAGGAGGAAAGCACTAGAGAAGTCCATTGATATGAACTGCAGTGATAAAGGTGCTGTAAGACGTACTTTGATACAGCCTTCTCACATCAAACTCTGCCCTTGGAAGTCACAGTCTTATGTTAAAAAAAAAGTGAAGGCAGCATGCGCCCCTACAGAACGGGTAAAAGAGCAGTCAGACAGCCAGCAACGTGCCCTCTGCTGGGGAAGACATGATCACTGCTTTCATCACAGCTGCATGTTTTCAGGAGCATGACAGAAGACAAATTCTGTTATGTCTGAAATGCTGCATAGGCCAAGACTTACCATCTGGGGCCTAAGATGCCAAAGTCTTCACCAAAATTTACAGGGATAGTTGTCTGGCCCGATTCAAGAGTATTTGCTGGCTGTTTTGAGTAGCAGACACCATAAAGCAGATCTTGATGGTCTGCAGTGATATGTGCCGAAAGCATATGCAGCGCAAGGCAGCTCTTCTGTCTACCTCTCATTTTAGGACCTCACTAGAATCTGCACAAGCGAATTGCACAAAACCATCATTTGTTTACTAATCCCCAAAATACCAAAGCTGGACAGTGCAAGGTTTTACTTAATTTAGAGCTTTAAGGAGATTTCAACCCCCTTTTTCAGCTTGGAGGACAGAGAGATGGAAAAGAGGCAAAGGTCCTCCAATGAGCCCTACAAGGAAGCTCTTTGATCTATTTTTTCCACTGAGCTGGAGGGCAGAACCAAAAGAGAAAGTGAGGATCACCACGCTCAGAGCACATGAGTGATCTGCAGCCAAACTGCCCCATGGAACAAGTCTGTCTACGCAAGGAGGCCAGGTCACGATCTCAGCCATGGGATCCCCTTTCTTCGCAAGGTCTTTGCAGCTGCCCAGACCCATACTCACCAGGAACCGGAAGAAAAGTTTACTGCTTGAATTCTTACTTCAGTCAAAAGACAGCAGCCTAAAGGGGCCTCCAGATTTGCTCCAAATCAGGAAGTGACCAATCAGCCAGGGATGCACCTGTCAAGCAAAGGTGTCTAACCTACAGTGTCTAACTCGCAGAATTAATTTCTCCTTTGGTATCAGGAGTTGGTTCTTTTCAATCAAATCTGAAAAATGAGGTTCGTAGAAATTCAGCATCCACCCGTCTCCTTCCAACCTTTCGAAGGCTTTGAAGAGAGCACAAAATACTGAATGCTGCTGAAAGGTTGATTCCCCAGCCACTTTGCTGGATTTGCACTGAGCCCTTGGGCCAGGGAAGTGTTAAATTAAGAGGTGATCTCTGGGCAAGTAGGCCAAACAGAATGCCTTCTGACACAAAGCAGAGGAATCAACTGATGCAAGCCACTTTCTAGTGAATTGGGAAAGTTTCACTTTTTTGTTACACTTTATAACAGGACCCATGCTGGACTGAAAGCACCAGCTAAAGAGAAATCACTTCTCACTGTCAAAGTCCTTGAAGACACACAAATGGCAATATGCCAGTTTGTTTGCTGGATTTCTTGCAGTTCTACCTTCTTTCCCTGCCGTCTGCAGCCAAGGTCTGGCAAAAATGTCAGAACTTATGCTCTGAAGATAAGGCTTAGACTAGTTACTAAAAATCATTAGTTCTGTTCTCTACTAGATTATATGCAGGAGATGAGCAATGACATACAGTTTACAAAAGGCAGAAAAAACCTCAGGATTTGAGGATTTTTTAATATCTCAGAAACCCTTTTAGGACGGGTGCTGATGGGGCTGTACTTCAAGTATGAAACAGCAATGCTTTAGCACAGTCATAAGATGCTCTACTTCTTTGAAAGAATTTCTATGGCAACTACCAGCTTCTCACCAAATCCCGCTGATCCTCCTGCACCAAGTCCATCTTGTGCACTAGACAGAAGATCTTTGCATCAGGAGAGTTCTGAAGAATTGCCTCCAAGCAGGACTGGTAGTAGTGCATGTCCTTCTCCAGTTCACGGCTCTCTACATCAAAGACATAGATGAGGACTTCTACATTGCGGAAGATGTTGTCTCGCTGACTGGTGAAGTAGTTCTCCATGAAGGTGTCCTGCCTGAGAAGGGGCAGAGCAGCAAAGCACAGATTTCCATTACAGCAATCAGGCCTTGTTTTGTATTGTCAGGAAAGAGTGTTCTGTGTAAAACACCTCATGTTAGAAAGGCAAAAAGGTTTACATGCTTAGCCAACATCCCCATCACAAAAGACTAGAAAAGAGCTCCACAGATGGCTAAAATCCCCATGACATGAGGCTCCCTAGGCATTTCAAACTGAGCAAAGTTAGATGTTCCTGAAGATAAGGGGTACTTTGCCTCTCCATCTCTCACAGGAAGCTTTTACACATCAGAGCAGGCTGCTCCAGGCTAGCTTGGGCAGCATCCTATGCAAATAGAGCTATGTAGCTTCTTGACCCATGTTGACTTTTGGGGAATTCCATATAAAAAAGCCACAGCAGCAGCAGATTAAAATACGTCCAAAATCATTATTAGATCTTGCTATTACAGGAGCCTACACCTACTTTAACTAACTTTTAATGAACGTGGCTCAGGCAAAGCACGCGGACTTTAGATCTGAGGCAGATTAGCAAGTAAGCCTGACAGCTCTGCTGAGGCTCTGCCAGTGGGAGAGTCTGCTCCTTGAGAAGCTGCTCGCTAGGAACCACAGGATCACCAGTCTCCAACATCGCTTCTCAGCACACAGCCCATTTGAGTCAAGCTGGTGACAGAGAGCTCTGAAACGTGCGTCACCGCCAACCACCCCAAGAGAAAGCCCAGGTGACAGGCTCAGATATTTTGCCAACAGAAGCAAGCAGCCAGCAAGGAAAGGGTGGGCCTATCTTTCCACATCAAAGGAGCAGTGCATAACTCAGAAGACAGCAGTAATCAGGCCAACCTCTCCCACCCACCTTCACATGAGTCTAAGATGTGGTATCCACTTTCTCCAGAGTTGTCTCACCAGTTTTACTATGTAACCCATAAAGCTTCTTCTATTCCTTTAACGCACAAAAAGCATACGAGTCCCGTAAAGGCAGAAGGATCCCTGTACAACTACATCTCCATCTTAGCCACCAGAGCTAACCCCAAAGGTTTCAAAAGCAAAAGAATAGACAGTACCTACCCTCCACAGTCCCACAGGTTTAACACCAGGTTTCCTAGAAATCTAACATGGGAGTGTTCCACATCAACTGGAAAGAGACAACAGGAGTTTACTAACTGTGCCACTCACCAGACACCCAGATCAGCTTCAGATCAGGCTGCTGCCTCCTCAGGCAGCCAAAAATGTCATTCTTCACAACACAGCCTACAATTTATAAAATTCCATCTAAACAACGGTGCTGTATGTAAATCTGAAGCTGAACGCACTACAGATAAATACAGTTGCCAGAGTAATCCAAGCCTTCCCACTGTTTAACTAGGATATTGTTCTCCTGAGAAATACAGTAGGTGTGTCCCCTTTAACAACATGTTCTCCAATCTTTGTGATATTTTAAGAATGATACTAGTACCAGCACATTCTGGAAGGCCTTAAGCAAGCCTTAAAAATAAATAAATTAGTAATCAGATATAAAGTTTCTGAGAAAGCCTAACATATGGCAAAGAGGAAATATCACCAAGGATAGCTCAATCTGTGACATTAAGTCCTCACAGGTGTTTCCCAGTAGCCACTGTTAGATCCTCACAGATTCAAACCACTGTTTCAGATGAATCATTTACTACTTTTTCAGATCAGTGGCTTTGGAGAGAAACACAAAAGGCAGAAGGCACTAACTAGGACTAGTGCTTCATCCTGCCAAACCACAGGTGTTTATAGTAAGACCACTGCATCCCCCAACTGTGTTAGTGATCAGTAGGCTATCAGTGGGAAGGCTTCTCCAATGAAAAGACCAAGAGAAGGCTCTGATCACTTCTCCAATAACAGGTGTAGCAGCAGCAAAGGCTGCTTCCTGACCTTAAAAAACGTCACCCCTCTAATGACCACAGTTTGAGCCCTGCGACTTTCGAATTTAAGTGAGAGAAATCTTACTTGTGGCACCCAGGCGCCGTGTGTCCCTGGCAATGTAGTTTGCAAAGATAATGGATCTCATGCTGGTCTTCCCAGACCCACTTTTACCCATCAGCAGCACCTGGAAAGAAAGAGGAAGAAAGAATTAGCTACCATAGAGCACCAAGTCCTCCAGGCCTCCTTTTAATATGCTACTGTTGAAGCAACTGAAAGACAGGATATGAATGCCTCAGAAGACAGTGGCGGAGAAGAGTACTACACCTGGAAACCTAGGAGACAGATATTCTTTGCTCCTTGCTAAGCGTGGTCACCGAATCACAGTTTGAAGGCTAAAAACCCATTCATCTTGTTTGCATTCCTGAAACTATGCCCCTCTCCTTCCCTGGCCTCCCCCTTTCTGCTCTTCTCCCGGGAACCTCTCCCCCACTAGGCACTATGCTCTTGTTCCTTTGATTGACAGCATGATACCCAAAAGAAAATTTAGCCAGCCCACAGCCACTATCAACCATAACCCCTTTTTCCTCACCCGCACTGGCAGAGGGCTCTTTCCTGCACTCGCAGCTAGACCGCCAGCACTCGGCGAAGAGCGTGGCTTGCTCCTGAGGCTGCTGTCAGTCCCTCCCTTCCCCCCACCCCCCGCGGCCTGCATGTCTTCCAAAGGCCCTGGCACCAGAGGTGAAAGCTTGGTGTTTTTGGCAAGAGCAAAGGACTTAAGCAAAACAAAGAACAGTTTTATCTCGAGCTTTTAAGTCTAGACTGAAAACAATCGCTTGCCCACTCAGCACCTTCTGCCCTGGTATTCTCCCCCCACCACTTCTCTTCTAACCTTGTTCTTTTCCTTCTTACAACACAGCTTGGTTTCCCTTCCCTGGCAGAAGTGAAATACAAGTCCCACTTTGAGTTTCAAAAGCGTCAGAAGACCAGGAAGAAATTAAAAGCAGATGCGGCAAGCCAGTTCAAGCATAGCAGCCTTTTTATTTTACAGCGGACATAGATTTGATTCCGGACTCCTGTTTGCAGATCATCACACCAAAGACAACAGCTTTAGTTAACAGGTAGCAGAAAACCAGGGGAGGGGGGAGACAATCACACATGGAAAGACTCTGTGTGGTGATTTAAAGAGTCTGTGACAGCCAACATAGACTTGCTCACAAAAACAGCTGTTAAACAAGTTCCAGTTACAAAGTCAAATTCAGCCTTTGGCAAGAGCCCTGAAAATTTATCATCAAGGATAGTTCTAACAAGAGCGCAGCCAGCCTGAGTCTGCCTGCCCAGCCCGTTACCAGTGCCAAGCGCTGGTTGGAAAGGCACTTGCTCGACTCCCGAGCTCACTCTGGGATTGCAGGCAACAACTGCTGGAATCTCAGAACAAAACAGCAGAGGTAGAATCACACCATCCTGTTGACACGAGTCACCCTTCTGAGAGCTGCTGCAACATTTTGCAGGCTAACAAATTCTCTTCCCAAAAGAAGCTGACCACAGAGTTAAGACACAAATGACAAAGAATCTCCCACTGTGTTCAGAAGCGCCAAGGAGAGCAGGCCCTGATGATTTTCCAACAAGGACTCTTTTCTCCAGAGTAGGCTGACCAGGTAACACCTACCAGCATTTCTGAAGCAAACCCCTAAAAAGCCACACCGCCTTTTTCCCTTAGCTGCACACACAGCAGCCCAAAAATAAAAATCAGCATCTCCTCTAATTTCATACCACCTGCAGGAAAGGCACACACAGAAACTCAATATGGCTCCGAGAGACACAGCACAAGTCAGCCTGAAAGCAAACCTAATTCCTAAGTTTTAGGCTGCGTTGGACTTTCAGAGAGGTCAAACATCAGCACGTGGGGCCAGAAAGGAAACCCAACCCTAGCACAGTGCAGAAAGACAGTCATATATTCTTTACACAGCCATTTTGACAGCTTTGAATACGCTTACTGCTGTAATACACACATTCCCAAGCCTTAGTAAATGCACTGCTTTTTCACTGTGCATTAAGTCCCATCCTCCCAGAGGCCCTCAAAAGGATCATGAGCTTCCCATGCAAGTTTCTGTAACATACCAGAAAGGTCTCACCACAGGCCAGTGAAGCGGATTAGAGCATGTCCTCCTCCCTCACGTTACACAAGGTATGCGGTAAGCGGAGGGTTTTTGCAACACGTACCAGATGTAGTCACACAGCAGTTATCGTGGATGGTTCTGCTGTGCCCAGCTGCTCTGGTTAGCAATAAACTCAATTTTATTCTTGAGTTCCAGCATTTTAAGCAAAGAATATACCTATCAACTCCATGACAGCCTTAAGAAGTAGCTGACAGTCAAAGAATGTATCAAGATACAGATGCAGGCACATGACCACATTAGCAAATGCAGATGAGGAAGCAAACCTATCTATCTATGAAGGATTCGTATTCCAGTTCTTACCTTTTTCTTCATGGCTGTGCTCGGCATCACCCACCTACAGAGACAAGACCATCTCATTACGTTGCTCTACTTTTCTCAGTTATAGGCTTCTCTTGAACATCCAAATTCCGCCCACAGAAGTGCCATGCAAAAGGGGAAGCACTCCCATAACTGACATGGCTCATCCCAGCCTCCACCTCACAAGACACTTGACAGCTTCTGCTCCAGACAACACTGCTAAAGGGAAACTTTAAGGAAAGCTTCCTATTATAAGGAAAACCTCTAACACACCCATGATGAACAATAATCCCTTAATTGCACAGCCAAAACAAGCCTAAGCAAGACAAACGCGGCGAGCGCTGAGAGGCAGCATTAGACACTCATCGTCTTGCCACACGGCTCAAGCCTCCGCACAGACGCGCAGCCGGGATTAATCCCCCCGCGGGGCCCACCCGGGCACGGGCAACAGCGGCGCTGGGGGCCCCGGCCACCCCGCCGCCTCCTCCCCAGGGGATGCTCCACAACGCGACCCCCGGCCGCCCGTCACATGCCCCAGACGCGCTGCCCCCCGCCGCCGGCCCCCTCGGCCGCAGCCACGGCGGCCCCCGGGCCGAGCCGGGCCCGCACCCCGGCGCAGGCCGCCTGCGGCCTCCCCGCCCCGCCGGGCCGCCCCCCCAGCGCTGTCACCCACCCGCCGCCCCCCACCCCGCCCGCGGCTCCCCCGCCCGGGCAGCGCTGCCGGCCCCGCTGCCCCCCGCTACCTCTAGCCGCGACAGGCGCCTCCCGGGCCGGCTCGGCGGTGCCCGCGGGCGTCAGTGGGTGCCTGCCGGCCTGCCCGCCGGAGGCGGAGGGCGCAGCGGGCGGCGAGGACCGAGCGCCCTCCCCTCGCCCCCCGCTCCGGGTAGGCCTCAAAGCCGCGGCCTCGCGTGATCCCGCCGCGCCGCCGGGGTCTCGCCCGATCCCGCCGCGCCGCCCGGGACCCCCCCGCCCCCCCCCCAGCGCCGCTCACGAGACCCAGCGCTAGGCGGCCGCCGCCGGTCACGTGAGCGCTCACCCCGCCCTCTCCCGCGCTCCCGTGCCCCCCGCCGTCACGTGACGCGCCGCCGCCAACGGCAGCGCGGGCGGGGCTGAGAGAGGGAAGGAGGAGGAAGGGAGTGGCGGTGAAGCGCCCGTCGCCATCTTAGGTGTGGGCAGACTGCTCTCCCCGGGGGGTCTTTATGGAGGCGGCGGGGGGAGGGCGGCCGCCGCGGAATGGCGCAGGGGGTGGGCGCAGGCCAGGCAGCCCTGAGCGAGGCGGAGGCGGTGCGGTGCCCCGGGGCGCGCCCGCTCGACGGGGGCACCCCCGGCGTGCCCGCAACAGGGAAGCAGGGGCGGACCCGGAGTATTGGCGGGCGTGCAGGGAGCGGGAGGGGGGCAAAGGCCGCTCCTGGGGCCTCCCTGCCCGGGCACAGCGCAGAGGGCGGCGGTGCGTCCGCGCTGCGCCCCAGCCTCGCCCCGGGGTGGTGACGACGCAACGGTCGCGGCTGTTTGAGCGGTATCAGGTGCGTGGAGGAAGTTGTGTTCAGCGCCTCCCATATGGTCTAGCGGTTAGGATTCCTGGTTTTCACCCAGGCGGCCCGGGTTCGACTCCCGGTATGGGAAGTGTCTCTTTTTTTCCCCGTGGGGCCGTCCCGGGAGAGCGCGCTGCCGCGGCTGGAGGGGAGGCGCTGGGAAGCCCCGGCCCGGCCCGGCCGCCCCCTCCCCGGCCTCTCCGCGCGACGCAGCCGCAGCGGCAGCCCGGGGCGAGGTTCAGGTGCGACCCACAGCGGAGCCCTGGGCTTTTGGGTACCCAAAAGGCGGGTGTCAGGATCCCTCGTGCGGAAGAGTGGCGCTACCCGCACCTTTTTTTAGCAACCATCCCGTCCGCCCCGAGGGCTGCACACGTACAGCGTGCAAACCACGTTCCCCTCACGTTCCCTCATCACCCTCCTGGCTAGTTAGGGTAGCGGGTTTGTGCGATAAATCGGGACCAAGGACCCCAGGAATCTCCTGAAGTTGTTAGATGTGTTCTGCTGTGGCAAACTCCGTCTCCCGCCTCGGTTTAAGATGTTCAGGGGAGTCAGACAGCAGAGTACCTAAACAGATGCAGTGAGTTTATTGGGATTTTCCTCTAACCCAACCAAGAAAGATGGTTGCTTGCATTTCATTGCATGTTTAAAAGCCCCTGACTGTTGTTCAAAACAGGTGGTGTCCTGCTGCAACTCTAGCGGCAAAAATCTGCAAAGATAATTTGTAAAAACAAACAAACAAGTAGCGAGGTTGCAGGACTAGTCATTTGTGAAGGGAATTTTCTTGGTGAAGCTAGATTTCTCAGACAACTTTTTATGACTATCTAGATACTCTGACGGGGAGGCAGAATTATACAGCCTACTCACCAAGGCACATTAGGGCCTACAAAAGAAAGAGATGCAAAGCTCCTCATCTGCCTGCAAGACCAAAGAAGAAAGCAAAAAAAAGCTCTGGAAGTAGAGAGCTAAGCCGATCCCTGGTCATTTCCAGGGCTGGAAGGAAACCACAGAAGCCCTGTTAGCAAGTTGGCCTAAAGGCAAAGGTACAGGGGGGAGAACAGCATGCCTATGAACCAGGTTGTCTCCACAGAAGGGAGGTCATCCGAATCGCCTAGCAAGGGCAGAAGAGTCCTCTGGTCTGCATGGGGCGGGGAGGGGGGGGTCCTCTTGTGTCTCCCCAAAGCCAGTCATCACGTGTCATGAGTTTATTCCTGAAGTGACCGGTCACAGGGGAGCGTTGAGGAGCGCCGGAAAGCTCGGCTTCAGCGAGCCTTCCCGCACTAATCCAGGAGCTCTTTCTTTCCACAGAAGAGGCGCTCCTACACTTCAGCTTTGACACAGACATGTTGCAGCAAAGCAGCGTTTGTGCTGCCACAAACACCAGACCATCGCGAGGGACACAACAGGCATCTCTGGCAGCTCCTGCTTGTAAGGGAAGTGCAGGGACTGAGTGCCCTGACACGTGCTCAGGAACTGGGAAGGCTGGAAAAGGGGTCCTGGCTTCTTGGCAATGGCTGGGACCGTGACAGATCTGGAACACGGTGTCCCGGGACCTGCCAGCAACCCCATCCAGCAGAGCCCACCTGCACCCTCGGCAGACAGACGGCAGGACGGACAGGGCCTTCTCCCTCCCGCCATCATGAAGTGATGGTCTGGACAGGTTTCTCTGACAAATTCCTACTTAACAACATCTCCCAACCAGTATCTTTCCAGAAGCAATGCCTGCTTCCCAAAGAGGCTCCTCTTGACCTATCCAAAGTGGGGGGGGATGCCAGGCCTCTTTCCAAAGTGAAGAGTGCACACTGCCACCCCCAGACATGCCACTGGCTCCAGCCCAGCCCAGCCTGGAGTTCCCAGCTCCTGAGCTGCTCCTGCCCAGCTGGCTCCAGAAACACCAGCGTGCCCGTCCTGGCGGCAGTCCCCTTCACGACCCTTCTCTGGCAGACACTGTCTGCACGCCCCATCAGGCTGCCGGCTCCACTTCCTAACGCTGGAATCAAATCCTGGCACGGCAAATCCTCTGCCTCTGGGTTTGAAAGGAGCTGGGAAGGAGGAGCTCTTTGGCACGGACCGGATGCTTTTCTCGGTGGCGCTTTGGAAGTTTGTTCATGGGTGGCAGAGAGGGTGCAAGAGTAAGCCCGGTTTTCCTTGGTTCTTTCCAAGGGTTTAACCCGTGCTTTGCTCTCATAACGCGTCGAGGGGCCCTGGGGGGAAGAGCTGGCAGTCGAAAACAACCCCCAGCGCCCCACGCTATGGCACACGCCACCCGCCCGACGTGCACGGCGCACCGGTGTCGAGCACTGAGCCGTCAGGCCTGCCACGAGCCCCGGCGCCCGCAGCCACCGAGGCAGCCCCCGCTTGACAGGCAGCCCCCCCGCCTGCGGAGCCCTTTCCGCGCCTTTTGTTGCGCCCAGGCTCCTTTCAAGCGGCTCCGCTGGGGCTCTGGGGGCAGCCCGGGTCTGGGTTTCCGCAGCGAGCTCGGCGCCCCGCGTAACATTTCCCTCAGCCACCACAGCCCAGCCCAGCCCAGCCCAGCCCCGCGCCGCCTCATGGCGCCGCCCCTCACGGGCCCGCCGGGGGCGGGGCCCACACAGCCGTCGGCTCGCGCCCTCCCGCCTGCTACGTCACGCCGCGCTGGGCGCCGGGAGAGGCCGCAGTGCGCAGGCGCGCCGGGCGCCGCCCTATATAGGCGCGGAGAAGATGGCGGCGCTGGCGGGGCCTGCTCGGGCCTTTCTCCGCCCGCGGCAAGGAAACGCGAGGCCCGGCGCCCTCCGTTCGGGGTGAGTGCGGCTGGGGCCTTCCTGGATGCGCGCAGCCCGCGTCCGGACGTGGCGGCGGCCCCGGGGTGCGTGTCCCCCTGCTCCCGGGCGGCTCGGAGCTGGGGCGTGAGGGGAGGTCAGGGCCCTGCGTCGCCTCTCGGGGCTCCCCTCCCGTTGTCCTGAGCCGTCCCGGCACGCTCGTGGTGTGATTCCCCTTTGCTGACAGGGTTGGAGGCTGATGGGAGGCCTTGTTCCATCCCCGTACTCCTTAATTGCTTTTATCCTGTTTGTTTTTTGTCGCTAACGGTCTGCCTTTGTCCTGTCAAGGCTGGTTAAGTCGTGCCCAGCATCAGCCGCGGTCTATGCAGCAGGGACTATGTTAGGTGGATTTGTGGGCCTCAGGAGGTGAGCGTTATGCATGGGCAGCCTCCCCCTGCACTACTCATAAGGATCCTGGGATTCCCCCTCAGCCCCATAGGGCCTTGTGCAGCTCACTGCCCTCCCCCTGGTTTGTGGGGCTGTTGTCTCTCAGGGTGTCCCTAGGCCCTGCTCTCCAGGCTCTGGTCTCCAGTCTGGGAGAGATTCCTTGTCCTGGGAATTTTAGGGCAGGAGTGTTTGCAGATGCTGCTGTCCCTCAACTAAAAGAAAGCAGCATGTTCCTTTTTCCACTTACATTCCTGACTCCTTTTCAGTAATTTCCATTGTGGTCTGCTGATCCCAGCTGAGTTACGGATATGTGGCGGTAAGAAATGCAATTCTAGCAGTGTTCCAAGTCAGGATTGATGGGAAGGAGTCTTTACTTCACACAAAGCTTTAACCTTTTCTCTGCCAGCTTCCTGTTTCCTTAACGGTAATTCCCATATAACTAATTTGGGGTTGTACCAATTGTGTACCTTATGCAAATTGATTTTAAATCCTGTCCATGCCAGTGGTTTTAAAGCTGTGATTCTTCACTCTCACACCTCTTCTGTAGCTCTGGTCAGCAGAATATCAGGCATGTAAGATAACACCTTTATGCTCTGGAGACAACTGTTCTAATGTTTCTGTAACATTACTGCATGTGTGTTGTGAACCTCCTGCAGCATCTTAGAAATACTAATTGTTTGCCTGCAACTTTGAAAGCAAATCTAAACCCCTTTTCTTCAGTAAGGGGCATGGCAAAGAAACAAAGCTATCAGCTGCTCTTCTGGACTGCAGTATCATCCAAAGCTCTGGGCAGCCCAAGGAAGTTGAGTATTTTTGACCTACAGAAATTCCAGCAGATAATGCAATGCTATGATGATATATGTTACTTGACAAGCTTGTTTCTAAATGGGGTGTAAAGTAAACACTAAGTACTGCTGCATTTCTAGCCTTGAAATGTGCATGAGTCAATACTCTAAAGGCTGAAGTAACAATTTGTTACAAAAATACAAAATCCAAACCCTGAAGGGCCACTATAGCCTTGAGGCTAAGGAAGGAGACAGACACCCAGTTTTGATATAAGACCTTGCAAATGGGACAGGAACAAACACAGAATGAACATGCAGCCACCAACACTGGCAAATCCAAAATGCTAGTTTATATGCCCATATGCACAGACAATGGTACATCACACCCCCACTTATACAGAGTCCTAATGATGGGCCCAGGGAGTGCAGCAGCCACCTCCTGTGATTATCGGGTACTGTGATCCAGCGTGGGGAAGGAACATAAAATTAGTAAGTCACTGCTCAAAGCAACCCTGAACAAAAGCCAGTTTATTTGGGGCAGGAAGGACATGCATCATGTTTCATATAGTTTTGTTTTTTAATCTCTGAACAAACTGTTTTCCTCACTTTCAGAAGAGTTCAGAGTGTGCTACAGACAGAGAATGCAAGGCCACTGCATTCTGCCTCAAGCCCCAAGATAAAGTAGCCTTTTGTGCTGCCTGCTGAGAATTACAGAGAATATGTGAATGTAATACTAAGTGCTGCCCAGGGAACGCTTCTAAATGTCGTAAGTTCATGGTGTTGGTTTTTGATGCTACTTGATATCTAAAAATCAAACAGGCTTACACATACATGATGTTTTTTACTCTGAGGCACTGGAAGATTCAGACCAAATTAACTGTCATGTCACCCACTGCTGCATGCACTAGAATGAGGAACATTCATAGAAAATACTTCAAATCTCCTGCTAGAAAATAAAGAAGAAAATGGGAAATGAAGAGAATCAAACTGTAGCCTGCATTTCTAAGAATGATCAGCATTATTTATATAAGAGTAAGTAAAAATGTTGTAGTTCTGTATAAGCTTGGGACAGATAAGAATAAAAGTCTCTTAACTGACAGAACTGTCCAATAACTGACAGTCACTTTCCCAAAGACAGCTAGCAATGCAGTCTTGCTGGAATCTGCTCTCAAGTGCAGAAATGTTCATGCCCTCTGAAATGATTTAAGAGGAGCTATAAAGTCAGAGCTGTCAGGCTTGCAGATGGAAAGGCAAATTAAATCCATAGGAATGGTAAGAAAATGTATCAGTTAATCAGACTGGACTCCTGGGTAATGGTAAGCTGAACAAAATTTCAAGCTGTGCAACTGATAGTATTAAAACATATCTAGGAACAAAAAGTGTGGATCACATGCAATGAGTGGTCACATTAACATAGTGCCTTACTAAAGGGATTTAGAAGTAAGGACACAAACAGCTGCCATGAGCTTCAGCACTATACTGGGAGACTGACCACAAGGATGGAGATACTAGCAGAAAATGGTATTACTTGGTATGAACTCAAGGGACAGCCAGGTATAGCAAGTGTCTCATTCTGGTGTCTATGCATCAGATAGGAAACAAGTAAAAACAGGTCAAAGGAGAAAGCTAGCAGAGCAACCTAAGTTCTGAGGGGGGAGACTACCTACAGCAACTCCAAAGATCAATCTCTTAACCATGAGAAGACTTCTTAACCAAGAAAAGGGGTTGTATTGTTACCTGTGTTTAGACGCAGGATTGTTGATGCTACATTTAAATAGTTGCCTGTTAAAAGCCTGCATTAGACAATTTTATATATTGAAACCAGATGCATTTTTTTGAGAATTGCTAAAATTGGAGACCTAGCTTATTTTTCATCAGCTGAAGTTTTTAGATCTAGGTTTGATCTTCTAAAAAAGGAAGAAAAAAAGTTAGGTCTTAGGTCAAAAATAGAATCTGTGATCACTGAGAATGGACTCTGCCTTTAAAATCTAGGGAGGAATGCATCTCTGAATATTTGAGAATATCAGACAAGGGAGGCAAAGATAGAATAGGCTGGTCTTTCTATGTAAATTTTAATTTTCTCTAAACAGACAGGTCTACATCAAACTTTCCACCAATATTTATAGTTCTGCTTTTTTTGCACCAGAAGTCTGTAGCCAGCCTGAAGAAGTTACCCAGCTGCAGAAAGCAGTGATGAAAAGAGTCGCTCAAGGTGTACCAGAATCAAGATATTTCTTCAAAGAATGCAAATATCAGATCTCAAAACAGTAGAGGTAAGATCTTAAAGGAGGAGGGGGGAGAGGAAGTGAGGGGTGGGTTGTACCTTAAGAGGAAAAAGGTAAGTGTTTTGGCCTACTAGATTCTCTTCTTTCTCTAGTCTTCCAGTGCCAGTCTTCCTATCCTGGCATATCTGGAACACTTGTTTGTTTACTGCTCACATGCCTCCTTGTGACAGTAAGGTAGCATTAGATACCGACAGTGAGATTCTGCATTGACTCAAAGGTGTTTCCTTTACTTCTAAATGAAGGAAGAGTCATTCCTGGCAGGAACAGATGCGTATGAATGTAAGCTCCACACTGTCATGTGCAATGGCAACATGCTTCTGTGTTAGACTCCATTTGAAGAATGGGCTATTGGCACAATTTCTGTAACAGTAAACTAATGATGTGAATACTCACCACCTTAGATGACAGGAAAGAACAGAATGCCTCCTGTTGCTGCTTCCTGAAGCAGTCTGTGCTCCCCTGCTGGTATTTGTATGCATTGATAAGATAATCTGTGAACCTGCTCTTCTCCAGGCTCAACAGTCCCAGCTCTCTCACCATCTCCTTGTTTCATGCATATTCCAGCCTCTTAATATTGTAGTGGACCTTTGCTGGACACCACACTCCAGCTGTGGCCTCTCCAGGGCTGAGTAGAGGGGAAGGATCACCTCCCTTGACATGCTGGCAGCACTTCCTAATGCAGCTCACAGTGCTGCTGTTGACTTTCTTTGCTGCAAGGGTGCATTGCTGGCTCATGTGCAGCTTCTCCACCAGGACTCCCAGGTAGCTTCCCTGCAAAGCTGCCTTCCAGCCAGTCAGATCCCAGCCAGTACTGGTACCTGGGGTTATCTCCATCACAAACCTGGATGATGCACAATAGCATGTCTCACACATGGCTGACACAGTGCTAGGAAGTTCTTCTCCCCTAGGCAAGTAAGTTAAATGAGGTTGTTTCATTCAAAAACAAGAAAAACTGCATTTTTCCCACTTTGTGGAGAAATGACCTTTACTTGATTAATGTTGCAAAGGGAATGACTGACCTGGGAGATTTTAGGACCTCCACTATTGAAGGTTTTTAACAGACACGAATGGTTTTACAGTTTAACTCTTAAGACTGTAAATGATCTCAAGAAGACATCTAGCCCTGTTTTTGTTTCTTATCTGTTACTTCAGACACCTAGTAAAACATTCTTGTTGGATCTTGAACCTGAAGTCCTAGAGAAATTCAGTTATGTCTAGCTTTTCATTTTACATTCACACAAAATGGCAGTATTTCAGTAGCTGCTGTGACAATAACTTTGCATTCTGTAACTATGTGCCAAAGTACAACTTCAGCACTGGAATGGGGAGATGTTTCTGTTCATTTCTCTTGTTGAACTCCTGGGTGTTCCAATTACATATGTTTTTAAGCAGAAAAAAATTAAAAGCCTGCTTAACTGTGAAACTGAGCATACAGATAGCCTTCTTTGTCTGAACTGGTATGTTTCCTAAAGCACTACAGTGTGTTTGGCAGCTGGTGGGGAGTCATAATACATTGTTGTGTATCATCAATATTACAGGGTGCTGATACTTTCATCTACTCTTCTGTGGGGGAGGGCAGGAGAAAGAGTAGAATTTTAGGTCCATTTCCCCCTGCCCCCTTTCACACACATTTTCAAAGAAAGAAAAACTGTTTAAGACTTAAGTGCTATAGAAAGAATCATATTGCTCTAATAAAATCCTTTTAATTTCCTGATATTTATATAGGGGATAAACTTATAATTAAATTTATTCACACAGTTCCAAAGCTTGAGATAAGCTTACCTGTACAATGCCTGCATTAATTCATTGCCATCACCTAATTTAGAAAATGCTTGCTGCTATACACAGATGCTATATATTATACTCATCATTAATGCTAGAAGCTTGTATTGTCAGAACTGTCACTCAATCCAAAATGCTCTACAGACATAAAATTACTCACAGACTGTATAAAAAGAATAATGCTGCTTAATGAGACAATTTGCAACCACTAAACAAGCAATGATTTTTTTATTACTCTGCACTGTCAACCTCTTGACTTTCAGCTATTTACTTGTAACAGAGAGACCTATGCTATTTCTGTGACAGACTGCCCAGTTTTTAATAGTAAGGGAGGTTTGCAAAGAGCATGTCTACCCTGTTAAAGCACGAAAACAGTAATGATCAGTTTTGGCAGTATTACAGGAAACAAGCTAAGCAGTCTTGTTCAGTTTCTAAGGTATCTGGACTTCCCTAGCAGTGATCACAGCCTAAACTGTAACAGCTTGTTCACCTATATATCACTTGCATGGCTTGATTACTACAGCTATTATCAATGAAAGCAAATAGCCTTTTACGAAAAAGGCAAATACTGTCCTTTCAAAATTTCTAGCAGCTCCACAGAACTGTCACTAGTTTAATCAGTAAACACTTTCTTCAAACCAAACTGCAAGAACTTCAGTAAGACAAAACAATTGGTCTTCAAGGGAGAACTTTAAGCCCTGGGGAACAAAGAAAAACTGGAGCTCACTATTGTCTGATTAAAACTTGTATTATACGCTCAAGCAAGTGAAAAGACACTTGCTTCTAAGGGGTCTGACTATTTTATTTCCTTCAGTGCAGGTTTTTCTTAGCATCATGGTCTGTTCAGTAAACAAAATAGTACAGAAACAATTTTAATCTGTTTTAAATAACTTATATAAGAGATATCAAAATGATGTATTACAGGATTTAGTCTTCACTGCACATGCTACCTCAGTGGCATACTTACTTTAATGCACCAGTAACATTTTTTTGCAGTAGTACTCAAGCAATGAACATATATCTGATCTCAAGTATGACTTCAGAGAAAACCCTGAGTATGTTGCCAGTAACAAATCTAGACAAGCAGTTATTCACTCTGATCCTTTGGCTCTCAGTACTTCCACTGGATGCAGCCAAAGATGTCTTCACAGTCTACTGGTAGGGCTCCCCAGCAACTCCTGCAAGCACATTATAGGTGAGATTTAAAAGGTAGAAATTTTGTACTGCTCTGAACTGGCAACTGCATTGCAAGATTAATACAAACTTGTAAGCAAATTTGCACAGAAACTACTGGCCTTTCCATATAGTCTCAAAGGTATTTAGGTATTAATGCCCATTCATGCTGCCAAAGGAAATAAGGCATCTACCTTTGAGGCTCTATGCTTATGCAATTTTAGAACAAGAGAAATAGATAACCAGTCCTTCCACCCTGTCTCCCTCAAAAAAACAAAAAAAACCCCCAAAACCCACACAATTACTCAAGGACATCAATAATCTTGCTAAAAGACTAGGAAAACAAGCGTGTGCTATGCATAGCACTCAAAGATCCAATCTTTAGGTCAATAATAAAACTCTCTAAAGTAGATTAGCTGGGTAAGGTAGCTTTTTTTTGTACCGCAGTGAAAAATTCAGTAAACTCCAGCATTACCTAAAGCCTTTCAGTACTTTGAGAAAACAATTTAAGATCACACAGCATGTAACTAGAAAGAAAGAATGTTCTGCACAGAGGCCTGAACTGACCCATGATGTCTAGGGACAGCATGTATGCTTGTTGATTGTGAGGCCTGTTTTCAGTGCATGAGTTCTTATTTCTTATGAAATATATCACTGCTTATGAAATATAGTACACCACAGTAATGCTGATCTATGGGAGGTGAGCCTGGAATAAGAGAGAGAGAAAAATATAAATTGAAGCCACTTGGAATTCAGCTGTTCAGACATTTTTCTAGATTTATAGCTTACTTAAGTGCACATGTTCTAGCATGCTGTATACTTTATTTTCCCTGAAACAAGAATGAATTGCTTATTAAAGTACAGCACAACTGCCCTGGCCTATAAAGTACTGGCATTCAATCACTGCATGGCCATGGTGCTAGCATACCTGCTAAGAACAACTGTCAAAGCAGCATGACAAAGCAGGTCATAATTCTGAAACTAGATATAAAGGAGCCTGTTTTGCAATCAGGAGTTGAAAAACAGCATTCTCGCCAATAATGCATTACAGAGATTGGCAGCAGTACACAAAGGAATTAGATACCTATTAAATGCTGTATTTTGAACATGGAAATAGACTTGTGAATGCACAATTTATTTTAAGCAAATACCTGTGATGTACCAGAGATCTAGTGTATCTTTTAGGTTTGCTGAATACAGTTCTATGTGAATAGGCTGCTCCATCTTCTTTATTTGGCGGCTAACAGATACCCTATGGGGAAGCAAAGAAGGCAAGACATTCAAAATAAAATTAAACAGATTTGAGATAGTCTCACAAGGTTAGACTGATCTCCACCACTACCACTTTTGAAATGCACATTTCTAAATATGTGTAGTTCTGTGAGCACAGGCATTCTTGAGAAGCTAATAATAGATGGTGCTTGTTAAATAGGAGAGAAGTACTAATACAGAGTTCAGAAGTCTCAAAGAGATTTATGGCACATACAGGTACGATAAACCAAAATACTTTGAAAAAAATCCTTACAGATTTCAGCAACACCATGCTAATATAGCTTATTTGCATTGTAATTCTGTCACTTGGACTGAGTACAAGGCTGCATTTAGCCAGTTACTGAAATCCACATTCATTAAGGTCAATGTATGTCTGGATTTCAGGCTCATCACCCATCATACTGGAGGGCAGAGTTAAATCCCTGGTGAACTCACTAAATATTTTAGAAAAACATCTGGATGTCATATAGTACTGTTAATCACTATTTTATGCTGTTATGAGGACTGTAGTTCAACTTAGTGTATAACTATGTCTTAAACTGGTAGGTATTCAAGCAGGAAGGACCACAAGACTTCCCAGCTTCTGTTTCTCTACCTTAATTATTACCAGGCTGCTAACAATGCACAAACATAAGCAGATCACAACAGCTTAAGAAAAATGCTGATAAAGCTCAAGCTGATAGAAGTAAAACAGGGAAAGCTTTTTCTTGAGAACTCTTCTGACACTTTTCATATCAAACCGCTTTGTAATCTTTATGTAATCCACTTTTAAGCTTTGTTTTATGTCTAGTCTGTAATCACCTAAAATGATACTGCAGTAAGCGGGGGAAAAAATGAACCATAATGAATCATTAGACATGTTTACACAGTAAACAGTCTTGGAGATATATCCTCCAGCTTCATGCTGAGATTTCCCCTTCTATTTTTAGCTTTATTTTGAAAGCTTGACACTGCCTGTGCTTGTCAAGTTATGCAGTCTTTCTCCATACCGAGACTTGCTCTTCTCAGATTCTCGGCTGCCATCGCATTTCTGTTTTCTGCAACATTCCTTTCTTAATCTTTGAAGACAAGAACTGTTACAGAACCATTTCTTAAACCTGACAGGATTACACAGAGCAAATGGTCAAACTATTAGTCAGCTTGTAGAACTCTGAATGCCAACTGGGATGCCAAGTGTCTCTGCTTTAGCTCACAGATGCATATTTAACTTTAAATCAATACAATATGCACAGTCAAACTGACAGGCAAGAATGAGAGGCATTATTTCTACATGAACTCTAATGTTGCAACTGTCCTGAGGAATTTGGTAGGTCAAAATAGGATGTGCCAAAAAGCCAGACGTTTTTATCTTTTCAAAGATAAAACTAGTACAAATGGCAAAGATTTTGGGGATGGTAACCTAATGTCACTCCTGTCACCAGTAGTACTCTGAACAGAAAAAAGTATGCACTGACAGAAGTCCAGGAATGGAAATGTCTTCATCTAATAGTGGTAAGATACACATACCGCTGCTTCACCTCCACCCCAGATTACAACTTGAGGCAGTTCTTTTTTGTTTGTCCAGCTAAGCCAGGGAAGCTTTTCCAGTGAACTTCATTTTTTTCAGGATTATCACAGTCCCTTAGGTTAGACCTCCTCCAACTCCTACACATTAAAAGCAATTTTCAACACTGGTGCTCCTGTTTTCACCAAGGCCACTTAACCAGGATACCTGCACCTGATAAGAAAACTCTTAAGTGAAGCAAGACAACGCACAATCCACATGTTTAAAAAAACCAAGTACTGCACAAGGGACCTAACCAAATCCAACAGCTAAAAATGCAACACTTCTTATAATTCACTGTGCTCACTAGATGCCTCCCACATTCCATATTACATCCTGAGTCTAGCAATGAACTAACACCACTGTGCAACAAAATCCAAGAAAGGGAGACAAAAGTACATTAAGCATTAGACAAAACAAGGTAAAGATGCACCTGAAATCAGAGATGGTTTGGTTTTTTTGAGATGTATAGGACAGAATAACAAGGAGGGGTAACAGTGCAGCTGAGGAATTTTGGTAATGCCAAGCATATGGGGAAACATTAGGTAAACAGAAACATTTTCAGCAGTCATGAATGTCATGAATGTAATGATTCAACTACATTACTACAACTACAAAACATACAGGAACAACTACAAAAATACCTGTAGATTGTCTAATACTGAAGTCTTTACAAGAGAAACTTACTAAGCAATAACTGCCAAAAAATTATTAAAACTCCCCACAACTCTGACAGTCTAAACACCACCTTTTGTTTATGTCCTAGCTTCTGTCATGAGATGTAATCTCCCCACATCCCTAACCTCCAAAAAAAACCCCTTGGTTTCACCATTAGTCTGCACATCTGTGCCAAAGCAGACTTTTTCCAGTTCTTCCACAACTTGATGCAAAGATTTTGGCTATGAAAAGTGACAAAAAATTACAAATAAAAACAATACCTTGTTTACTAAACAATGACCTGCATAAGTACTGTACATTACTCTCTATATTTTTCTACATGAAATCTCACTGAGGGAAAAGGTTACAGCAATACTGAGAAAAACGAACAAATTTACAACTGTGAAACGGTTAGAAAAATTTCCACTGAAATCTACATCATTAGATTGCTGTCATTAGAAATGAGAGAATTTGTTTCTTAGTCTGAGTTTTGAATTTTCAAAGTAATTAATCTATAGCAGTGGCACAAAAAGTGCAAGATTTTATTAGGATTTTCCCAGAGTTAGCCCAGAAAGATTACAAACCACAGGAGAGTACTTGCTTCTCCTCCAACTGGTTGTGGCTACATAAAGAGATGCTTAGTTTGCCTTTAATCACTGCTTTATTTAGCCACTTGTTGCAATTAGAGGTCATAAAAGTATACAAAATTGCAGGGCATGGAGTGGGGAAGAGGGAATGATAAGAGTAAACACACTAAATATTTCTGCAAGACAAACAAAAGATGTAACAAGACTGTAACTCTTCAAAATAAACATGCTGAAGAAAGAGAACAGGTTACCACTACAATAACAAAACAAGATATAAGAAGCTGCAATTCAAGTCTGAGATTGTGCGTCTTCTGCTGAGTTTAAACAAATGCCTCCTTCTGGTAGTAAGGCATGGAGTCATCCGTAATAATGCAGAGACACATACCCATTTGGATGATTCAGATGTGAAACTCAGGCGGGTTAGGAGAACATCCACATCCCTGTTTGATTCCGCGTCTAGGAAAGCAAGAAGCAAAGAAAAATCCCTCTGGGTGAACACTGCTGCCCATTCTAACGAGACCAGCTAACATTCAAGCATTATATCTGAACTCCGGTACGCATCATAGACAGAAGCTACACTAACACTGAGGGACATTCATCTACCCTGCTCTTATAAATGTGTTATTCTAATAGAAAACAATCAGTGATTATCCAAGACATTTGTGAAAAAACTGATCTTCAAGTAAGGTCATAGCTCTTCCATCAAACCAAAAAGATTTAGCATCACTCTGCGTCTCAGAAAACACCCAAGAGCTTCCTCCTGTACTTTACAATAATGAAGTATAGATGCTCTTCAGATAAAACAAAGTAAACAGTTCATTCTGCTCTTTATGGGCAGGAAAAAAAGAGCAACTATTTTTGTGCGTGTTTAGTCACTGAACCAACCAGCTGAGTTAACACTAGAACAGAGGACAGGGTTTCCACATAAACTGACTCTCAAAAGGAACAACATATATTAAAACAAAGATCCACACTAGCAATATTCAGGTCATGTACATATCAGTAAATTCATCAGCTTTTTACCCAAAATAAACATCACAATGTCACAGAGCCCCTGTCTTATCTATAACTGCCATAGACATTATATGGTATTATATATTATATGGTATATATGGCATTATAGTTTGTATCCAGTTTCTTTACCTCTTTACCAGCACAGTTTCCTATAGAATGAGGGAATATGAGTCATCCGAGAGGTCAGTCGTTCATTGGCACTCACTGCCTTATGTCCTTGATGAAGATGTGCATTTGCAAACGTGTGCAAATGCTCTTCTGTGCATTTGCAGCATTTCTTCCCTTGGGATTCTTTTCTCAGAATATCTGCATGTATAAAAATAAAATTGGCTGAAACAGAGGTGATGGCAGCATCTCAAAATTTTAGTCAGTTAAAGGCAAATCAGAAGAAACAGTACAATTACAATTTATATTACTGTACAATTTATATTACTGTCACTTCACAAATAAAATTCCCCTTTCTCACCACAGACAGCTTAGAAAACATCTCACAAAGCGACGCAAGCTCACAGTAGCAAATTTGACAGATCTTCGAAGATGGCTTCACTGTGTATTCTTTTCCCTGTATCTGAAAAGCTGCTACGTGGTGGGAATAATATTATCATATGACCAACCAATTTATATTTACACAGCCCTCCAAAACCACAAAAGTTACTTGACAAAACTCAGTCCATCAGCAATAAGCAGGAAAGGGCCCCTCGTCTATGGTCAGAGGTTACCTACATTGCCAAAAGCCAGACGGAGGTTGTGAGTCAGCCAGATAGAGCTCCTGAAATGTCTACCCAGGTAGCTGCAGAAAACGCACACTGCCAGCACGCTGCTTGAGTGTGGAGGGGAAGAGGCCGGGTGAAATGATGGTGCACTGCCTGCCCCACCAGCTGGCATGTTTGTCACCTCTCCAGCACCAGAACCAATGACAAAAAGCCCTGGCAGCGGCACTGCAGATGGGGAGCGCCACGTATTCATTGACACTCCTGACCTGGCCAAACAAAACTAACCCTTCTCTACTCCACTTACAGTGAAGGAATGAAACTTGAGAAGATAAAACACCTTGGTGAGATTCTGCTTTGGAGGCTTACCATAAGTTGAAAGCAAAACAGGACGAAGGGTAGTAGCGTGTATCAAAACAAAGCTGTATACACTTAGCCTTAAAACTAGCTGCCCTACCTACCTACGCTAAGGTGAGGAGCATGGTTAAAACTCAAAGCTCTACAGGCTTCCAGATCCTGACTTCCATTTCTCACAAAAGTCATGCATATATTGATGAAAGAACCTACAATATTCCCAGAAATTGGTAGTTTTTAGGCTTCTGTTAAGCTTCCTGTTCCCTGCTTTCTACTCTGCGTATATTCTATCACTTTCAGGCTAGACATCGGTCTCTCCAGAGACAACAGAAGTCTCACAGAGTAAGCAGGCTACCTTACAGAGTGCAAAGCAAAGCAACTACTAAGGAGTAGAGTGCAAGGGAAAGAAACCCACCTTTGCCAGCTTGGGTGATTAGCCAGCAGACAAAAAAATCATCCATCTCCTCAGCTATCCTAGCACACGCTCTGCCCTAAACATTGGAAGAAGGGGAAAAAAACACAGGTTAACTCCAGGGTCAGTAATAGATCTGATATCCGGAAAAGCACAGTGCAGAGCTCAGAGCCCAGTGAGCACTGAGAGGCCTGTGAAACCGCGACCAAGCCCCGGCCGGGAGGCAGCGCCGCTGTTCCCGAGTACGAGGCGGGCAGCCTGAGCCCCTGCGAGCCACGGGCGCCCTTACCAGCCGCGACGGGCTTCGGCTCCCGCTGCGAGAGTCTCGGGCGGCGCGAGAACCGCCCCGCGGCAGCCGCCGGCGGCCCCGCTTCCCCACCGCGCAGCCAGAGGCCTCGGCTGCGCTGCTGCTACCGAGCAACCGCCGCCGCCAACCGGAAGCCGCGGCGCGCCGCTTCCGGCGGTGACGTCACCCAACCTCGCCAGCCGCAGTGCGCATGCGCAAGGCGCCGCGCAGGGCTCGCCCGCCCGCCGACACGGCAGCCGCTGCTGCCCCCGTGCGCGCAGCGCGCGGCCCTGCAGCCGGCCGGGACGCATGCGCACTGCGCCAGCCGGGGGGAGGGGGGAGCCTGTGGGGAAAGGCCGAGCGGACTGCGGGCCGGACGCGTGCGCAGGGCGGTGGGAGCGGGAGCACCCGCAGCCGCTCTTCCCGGCCCCGGCCTCGCCGTGGCCCTGCTCGCCCCCCGCTACCCAGCGCCCTCCCCACGCCGGGCCGGCCTCAGCCCCACAGACCCACGCCAAAAGCCCGGCCAGCCTCCCTGCCTGCCTCTCCGCAGCTCCATGGCGTCTGCGCCCCCGAGAGCGGGGCACACGCGCCAGCCCGGCGCGGGGAGGAACCTCGCACCTGCAGCTGCGATCAGAAACCAGGGAAAGTCAAGCGGGCGCTCCAGGGAGACCCTGCCCTGCGCGTCCCCAGCGCACAGCGGCACCGCCCCTTTGACTTCGTGCTTTCGTCCCCCGTGGTAGCACAGAAGACTAAGTCGTGCATTCCAACCCGGTGGATACAGTTAACTACAGCTTGCTTAGCTTTCCTTTCAGCTTTTTTTTTTGTTTCATTTTGTTATTCCTATATATATATATATATATACACACACACATATATAAAAGGGAGGGGTATTACACTTCCTTTTCGGATGAACCGTGTGGCTGAACTTGAAGACAGCTGCAAAATGGAAACAAACCAAGAGAGCAGAACCAAGAAATGGATCCAGTATGAAGCTGCCTCCCCCTCCAAACAGGAGCAACCCTGTTTCTCTCACCAGGGATAGACATTCCTCTTATTATTGTCTATCGTGATTAACAGCTCACCAACATACAAGGCAGCATCTCTATATGTAACACAAAAGAGACATATAGAGAGATGCAACTTTGTGCACTTACAAAAGATAGTATTTTTGAGAGCTACGAGAAGCCCAGGTAAATGACTTCCGTCTATAAAACCTTTCCACAGCACACTGTACTTGGACAGGCTGCATCCCACTGGGTGTAGCTTTTCAAAGCCGGGAGCAGGACGACTGCACCTGCGTGCATCCTTGCTCTAGTAAGAGCAGGAAATTACACGCAGTGGAAGCCAGAGGTCCCTCGATTATGGGCACTGCGAAACACTGCACGCATATGATATGTATACTCACACATCAAGTTGATGACAAAGAGATTTTTGTTACCGAGGAGATGACTAGTGAATTGTAAACATATGTGGCTATAGTGTTCCTGTCTTGGGAAAATAGCAGCAGATATCAATCATTGCAAGGAATTCGTCTGATCTGGGAACCATCTTTTTAAGTCTGGAGAAAGCATAGGCGGTCTGCAGTGGTCTTCACAAAAAGGAACACGCTTTGAAGGTGAAAACCTTGCTTTACAGAAAGGAGCTTGCTGTTCTGCATATCCAGTCAGAACTGGGCTCAGGTGCAAAATGGCACATATCAGAAGTGGCCTTTAGTGATTTTTAATGGAAAACATCTTTCAGCAACACATCTGGTGTTTTAGGACTGTTTTGTCCAATTACTGTGCTATGAGTGTTGTAGGCTATGGTATTATCATGTACGATCATGTTGCTAGTGTATGCGTAACCGCAGCTGTCTGCTACAGCAAAGCTATTTTTGTAGCTCGATATTGGAATAAGTAGTAACTTGTGAGAGCAAAATCCAGAATACAACAACCACATAAAACATCAGTTGTGAAGAACCTTTGCCCTGAAAGTACAAGCAATACTTGAACCTGCTTACTTCAAGGAAGCCTCTGGAAAGACTTACAGCCTATTATTAATCCTGGAAACAGAAACTCTTTGGAGGGACCAGAGTAGCAGAAGAGAAAGGAGTTCCAAGGAAAGGAATACTGATGATCTATTATCCTGCTCACTGTTAAAAGCAGTATTAATAATAAAGCCATCCTTAAGGAGAAACAGGGTTTTTCCTGTTTGGAGATGGAGGCAGCTGTAAATTGGATCCATTTGATTTTATTACTTCAGCTGGTTTACATTTTTGTCTTCTCTTGAACTTCACCCATGGCAATTAACCTCAAGCATAAATATTATCTCTTAGCCTTTTCACACATGCATATACAAAACAAAACAGAAATAACCAAAGCAAAGCTAAGCTAGATAGAGTTAACATCATCCACATGGTTGGAATGGATTACTTGTTCCTCTGTGCTAGCCTAGGGAGACAGAAATAACAAATGATTGTTATCAGTAGTTATCTGAGTTACCCAAGCTGGAATACCTCCTTCTGGAGGAGTTTCGGGTGATATTTCTGCTCCCTTATTTTATCCAATTCAGTAGATATTATTCATAAAAATCTGTTCTCCGATCTTCTTTTGTTATATGTCATCATTTGTTATCATTGATTCCATCTCTACAGCAAACAGATACATTTTGCATTTTAATTTAAATGAGCCACCATCACATTTAGGCATTGATTTTTACAACCTTCTTTTTCTTTTTCCTTTGTTTGTCTTCCTTAAAGGAAAGGTCTTAGTACACCACTTGCCATCATGCATTGGAGGTAAACTTTTTGGAAACAGTAAATCCAGGGGTTAAGCTTTGGTTATTAGAGAGGTAGGAGCATCCCCTAATACCTAGCTATACCATCTTCCGTCAGCATTAGTTTTATTCCAGGTCATTCATATTATTGCTTATAATAATTCTAATAGGAAGAAAGGGAAGTCTGTGTGTGATTCACTACTATACGTTATTCAGCATTTGGTAAACATCCAGCATACAGCTCTAGCTTCTCAAGAGCACTGGCATGAGGCAGTGCAAATGAACATTTTGGGGATGATAATTTCATTCATTCATCCCACCCCCGATCATCAAAACATGCCTCATGCAAGGCAGAGCAGCTTGAGAGCCAGAGCATCAGAACCTGCCCAGCTGCTGGATATGTTCATTTGGAAACGATTAGTCTAAATCAGTCTCCGTGGAGGAGAAAAGCAGTGCCGAGATCTACCCCTTCTCTGTGCTGCCACGCCAAGTTACCAGGCTCTCTCCGAGCAAACAGCTGGAGAGGACCCAATCCTTTAGCAGCAGCCTAGCGATGGCTGTCAGCGATCCAGTATTACGGATTCCAGACTAGCAGGTGAGGCGAGCGGTGTAAGAGCGAGGATGCTGAAAACATACGGGACATAAAGTAGCCTGTGCTATTAGAAGGCGGGGGCACTGTGCTTGCCCACACAACGCAGGCTCTTAACGACAGCCGTAGGTGTGTGGAGACAAACCCCTCAACGAGGCCTTGCTGGCATTAGTGACGTGACTTCATGGGAGAAGTAGGTCACATCTAGTCTTGTGCCCTCACATTTATTTCTTAAAAAGTATGGACTTGGTTATCAGGCCAAGGAAGAAAGATTATTAGACAAATCCATAATGCTGTATTTCCTGGGAAATGCAATTTCTCATTCCTGAACGTGCTGTTACTGTACTGTGGTAACCCCTGGAAATTCCAACATAAATACTGATCAAATGTCTATAAAATATTCTCTAATGTGCTTCATTATGTTACCATGCATCCTCTAAAACAGCGGGTCTTCAGGCCAGGGCTGCAGCATCACAATACCAGTGCACGCAGACAGCTTTGTCCAAGCAAGCTTTCAATCCAATAAGCCCCTTTGGTGTTTCCTCTCCCATCAAAAAATACAGATAGGATTCATTGCCTAAGTCAGGATTACTCTTAAAAGAGGGCATTCAGGGCATCTGCATCTTGACAAGTCTGGGAGAAATCAGAAACTAATAAATTCAAGGGGAATGTTGCCACTGGCTTCCCCCCACACACACATTCCAGTTGTTCCCCTGAAGGAAAAGTAGCGTGTAAGAAATGGTTTCCGTAGGCACATACATTGCTGTAGTTCAGTCCCAAAGCTCAGCAGCTGTCACTCCTTCCTTTATTTATGCGCTTGTATTTGGAACCAAGAGGGGTAATCTAACCTGTACGAAGAAAAAGCTGTCCCGGCTTTTGTATTTATTTGCACTGACACACATGTCCGTGGACTCTGCAGAAAGCAATCCGAGCAGTTCTGGGCTCTTGCTCGTTACAGCAAGTATTAAAAAGAAGAAGAAGAAAAAAAACCTGTCAGACACAAGAAATATTTGACTCGGCCCAGTATCAGCTTTCCGGCAGGAGTGCATGGGATTAATGGCTGTTGGCAGGCTGGAAGGCTGAAGCAAGTGCTTCAGGAAGATGGAGAGCTCCAGCAGGCTCAGAGACATAATTCACACCAGATGCCTTTGCTTTGGGTTCTCTTTCTCTCCCCTGGTGTGATAATGATCCTGATTTATTAGTGAAGATGCACCAGCACCCTCTTCCCAAGCAGCGTGCTGTCTTTGCAGCCTGCCTGGATTACTACCTTTTATCCCTCATTGTCTATGGGCCATTTGCTGCAGCACAGAATCCCACTTCAGAAAGAGCAACAGAATGAGGCAGAGGAGAAGCTGTTGCCTAGAGATCAGACCATGACGTTGAATCCCAAGCCATGCTGTTTCCCAAGCATTATTACCCAAACCCATGTAATTTCTGTATGGATTATTTGGTTGTAAACAAGTTTCTAGGGAGACAGTATTAAAACAGGCAGGGAATATTAACAGGATAGGTATTCCTCCTCCGACAGTGGCAGCACATGTGATTCAGGCTGCAATCTGCATACTTTAAGGTGCAGCCATTTGCAAATCCCAGGCTCATCATAAAGGTGGGAAATCTTTTCCAGAACCAGATTTGGATATTAAGCATTGACTTTTCTAACATTATATTATTTCTTCTTCCATATCTTGGTGAAACCCAGACAGTCATGGTGTGCTGTCTGAGACCGAAGAATGTCAAACGACGTTCAGGGCTGGTGACAAATCCTGCTGGCCAGCCAGCTAGCTCAGCTTTCAGAGTGCAGTAATACACACACAAACAGCACCCAGTTTCCAAAACTCAGTATTTGCATCCAGCACTTCACACATACAGGATGAGCCTGTAACATAAATAACGCTACCCATCTCCCACTCATTTATGTAATCTCTGCCTCCACACAAACACATGCTTAGACAGACTCCAAAGGAAAGCCCCAGTTGCTCAGCACTTGCATCTTTCTATCTGTTCCATCAGCCAAAGCAAATCCTGACACAAAAGAACAGTAATCAAATCACATGGACTTGCTCCCTCTTGTTTGGTGCAAAGCTGACCATGTTTATGGGCTTAGCAGGATGCTTGAGACCCCTCTAGTCTATCTAATGCACTGGTCACAAGTCCCAGCCCAGTAAACAGGATTTCAGCATCTCAAATTTACCAAAGGAAAAAAGCTAGACACACAGCAGCTCTAGGAACGAGTCAGCCCAGTGTCATTCTCCTCACCCACACCGTCGTCAAGAAAAGTTCCCTGTCCCACACAGGGTGAGAAGGGGGAAGGATGGAATGAAACTCTTCTGCCTGCTGAGCACAGAGAGAGGCACCAGCTGAGATCTGCACTGAGAAACAGAGCCAGCTCCTTGCTGCCAGTGGTAAGGGATACTTAAGGTAAGCTGAGAGGGCTGTGCACACGTGTAGAGACAGGCACTGTCCGCTCTGGGCTTGCATCTGTCCATTCTATCAGTCAAATCCAGTTCTATGTCCATATACCCTGTTCTTAATGGTGGGAGGACCCTGAGCCAAATTTAGGCTGCTAGAGAGCTGCAAGAGGAAAATAGGTGCCAGCTGTTACCCTGACAAAGGGATGTAAAGTCTGAGAGCATCCAAACCCCAAAGCAACTCAACCTCCACTTCCCAGTGCCTGCTGAAATTCCTTCCCAGGCATGAATGACTAGAGGTTTATTGATGCCGCTGAGTAAGATTTTGGTTTCAGGTAAATTTAAGAGTCTTAACTTGTCTCACGCCCAAACTGATTAGGGTCTAAACATGCACGAGAGTGCTTTCCAGTCTGGTCCCAAAACTTCTAGCACTGAATTGACCCTATAGTAGCTGACACATTAAGAATCTGTCTGGATGGAAAGTAAACATATATAACGAAGATTCCTAGCTCCAAATGTCTATCTAAAGACTCCATCCTCCTGTCCCTGTTCTAGAGCTTTTTTCGTTTTTCTTTCTTATTTTTGTACTTTCTCCTCTACCACCGCTCCCTGTCTAACCATTCCCTACCTATAACAGCAAGAATTTTTCTCTGTTGTCAATGTCTTTTCTTTTCTTCCCCATGTGCTAAACCTTCATTATTTCATATTTATTCTCTGCTAATGCACTTGTCTCTAGACCCCCAGCTCTGACTGCTATTCGGATCGCACAGGTGCTAACGCACACCCGTCCCAGCTCACAGCTCCACTCACTGTTGCGCTCCGGGCGCTGGCTGTGACTGCGTGGTGCGGACCTACCACTGCTGCCCCGGCCCCAGCGGGCTGACATCGCAGTGCTACACAGACCCTATATCCCAGGTCAGGTGAGACGCGGAGCTTACGCGGTTTCGCTGCAGGGCCAGTTCGGGTGTCTGCACGGTCTCAGAGAGGCAGGAAGCGTGGTGGAGCTCCTTGAGCTGGCAGAAGCAGGAGCAGGAGGTGGAAGGCAGAACATCCCCAGTTCTCTCAGACTCAGCTACAAAAAGATGGGGAGTCGTTACACTACCCAAAGCACAAAGTCTTTCTCCAACAGCAGCAGGGATACCATCACTGGGACTCGTCTGATGAGACAACTGGTGCCTCTCCTAGGTAGGGTCAAAGATATATTTTAAGACACTTGCAAGAAACATACAGTTAGTTGTTCATTCTCAATTTGTTGTTTTTAACAGGCACGAGAAAAGTAAGTGATTATCTGTTTAAGAGAAGAAAAACTGGTAATAAATTGTCCAGTTAAAACAAATTACCTGGATCTCCTCTCCAAAACCGGTAGCCCAGCAATGTTAAGTGTCCTATCTGCCCATGCTTGGCTTGCTATTTAATTAAGACAGAGGTAGGAATGACAATCTAATTACACTGAAACATGAATCCGGGCTTAGAATAGCACACCCCATATATGACCCAGGAGATATCGAGGGAAAAAAAGAGTTTCCAAGATGGAAAGAAACAGCTGCTTTCACTTATTAACAGCTTTTAAAATAAGGGCCCTCTTGAAACCTGTTGAACAGAGGCCCTGGTAGAGATGTATCCCTTGTCATTAAAGCCTGGGTATATCTCAGGCAGTCTAACAGTGTTATATGTAAACCCCCTCAACGGACTATAAGCCAAGGAGAGAATCAGCAGTTTGACCTTCTTAAGTCCAGCTGCCTGCCTCACTCATGGTCTCATTCCTAGCAGATGGAGAGGAACAAACAACGTCCTTAACCACTTTGTGACTGAAAAAAGGTGCAGTTTTCTTTACACCATCACTATCGATTAATCCCTCAAAAACAGTTAGGACTTCAACACTGGGTGTAGCTAAGGTAACGTTCCCTCCTTATTGAAAGTGGAGCACACATGCAGCAACCAACCTTGGCCAGCGATCCTACTGCCCAAGTGCTATCTCACCACCAAAGGTTTCTTTATCTGCCTTGAAGGGCTCCTTTATATCCCCCTGCTTCTCTCTGTGCCAGAAGCTACCTGCTGGCCACCTCACCACCAAAAATCTGCTGCTGACCTCCTGCCCTGTCCGTGTTATCCCTCTCCTCAATTTAGGTACAGCACAAGTTTTCCTCTGCTTGATTCTAGGTTGGTTAAAGGGAGAGAGCTACTTTAGAGGAGCACTGGTGTTGTCAAGAACTGAAAAGAATAAACATGACCTGTATACTTCAGGACTGAACTGAGATGAAGGCAGATTTGTATTTTAATGGAAAGATATCTAAAGAGGCTGAGGATACTGGAAGTCATGTTAAAGAAAAAAAAAATCAAAGCCTTTCCTGTCAGCTCTTACAAAGCTTTAGGAGAACCAGATGTTTCCTCGTGTAATAGAAAATGAACAGGTATTTCTTACAGCAGTACTCACATGT
Source organism: Dromaius novaehollandiae (assembly GCF_036370855.1). Taxonomy (NCBI): domain Eukaryota; kingdom Metazoa; phylum Chordata; class Aves; order Casuariiformes; family Dromaiidae; genus Dromaius; species Dromaius novaehollandiae. The sequence continues at coordinate 3,811,937 of NC_088108.1, forward strand.
CAGTATTAGGCAGCCTTGTAACTGGCTATTGGTATTATCTTCGGGATGTCAAGGGTTGAATGAGTTGAACAGCTTAAGAGTCACTTTCTGAGTCTTTTGCACTATTAGATTTCTCTCCAGCTCAGGGCTAAGGTACACCGAGAAAAAACTACCAAAGGAAGTTTCCTTTTCTGAAGCTATTGGTGAATCTGCCCTGTTGATTAATGGAGTTGTGGTATCCAAAACTGCAAGGCCGGTTTAGTTCTCCAACATTAAATTCCCCCTCACCCCTTTTTTTTTTTAAAAAAAAGGCTGAATACTACTACAGCACCATTTCAAGTTTGCCTGTCCCAGACTGATGGTCCTCCTACAATTTACCATCACCCTGAGAACATGATTTGACACATTTCCTATATGGAATGAGCTGATTGCTGTCTGAGAAACCCCCTTCTCGCTTCCAGTCACAGGCATGCCAGACCAGAGCCTGCACATGGAATACAAACACTATTTTCATCTACACTGAAATGTGTTTTCAGCTTCTGATGGAAGTGGAAAGACACTGGGTCATATTCAACTACATGTATGACAAAGGAGCCACTCTTGGCCAGCAGCTACAAAAGGTTATTAGGAAGGAGAACTGGAAACAAATTTATCTTTCCAAGCTGTATTAGAAATTAGCTTACCATTTTCTAAGCAAAACTGGATTCAAATCTTCAGGTTTGGAAAGGATTTCACATTTCCCATCACTCTTCTTTTGACTAAATTCTAAGCTACTGATAAGGTCTAGTGCTTCACTTTGCTTTATATGAAAACAGCATTCTGTCAGGACACGTGGGGTATCACAGAAGTGACCTGCATATACTGATTGGACCTTTCCCCCATTACAACACACTTCAACCTATTCAAAGACAGTGAAGCAGAAAGAGGAAAAACCACATAGATTAAAAAAAGTCACATAAGAACCATCACAGATCAAACACAGGTCTCAAAACCAGGCAAAATTGAAGGCAGGTGTCCTCCTGTTTGAGACAGGGACTCCCAGATTCAGATTTTAGCAGAGCTGTGAGCACATTGCAATGTTGAACAGAAGACTCAAGACATAATTTTCTGAAAGTTTAGACACAAAAACATATATGAAAGACGTATGCACAATTACCACAAATGCACAGCCACATGCCCCTAATTAGCCAAGAGCATGTATTGACGTACCTGCCATGTGCAGCATCAGACATACAACTCCTGTTTAAGTCATGCAGAAGTCCAGTCCTTCAGCCCTCTGTCCTCTGGTTTCCACCTGTGTGAAAGAAATATTGTTCAGGGGTGTCACCATCCTACAGGCAACCTCTGAGACATCACTGCTGCCCATGGATGAGAGGTGCCACATAAGACTGTGGGGATGGTCGGTGCTAGCTCTGCTCAGCGGGGAGAGGAGAGCGGCCTAGGTGAAGAGCGGGAAGTCCCATTATTTTTCTTTGTGATTCTGAGATCCTCTCCTGACCCAGCTCTGCCAGTTTGTCTGCCTGGAAGGGCTGCATAACCTGTGCTTTTTGGGGGGGACTAGCGGGGACACCTAGGTTTCACAGAAACGTGTTCTTCTGAGATGATATTGGGATAATTTCCAAAGATCTAACCTTCTCAGACCAGTTACGACTGCTCGCCCCAACAATAAATGTTGACCTTGGTCTCCAGTTTGACAAATTAGGAATCTGAACTCAGCATTATTCTCATGAATAACAAAACATTTGTTCACCTGGTATGTTGTTATATTCTCACCATTTAAGTGGGGTATTTGTTAGAGCCTCAGTGCTCTGTACAAACTTCCACAGTAGAGTAAAAGCGAATTGAGGGAGGGCAGTTTCCAACTCAGCTAAGGAGGGTAAATGACCAAAATGTCTGTTCCTAGTCCATAAAGGCTGCCGTGACTAGTTCATTACTTAAGCAGGGTATTTCTGTTGCTTAATCTTCCTGGATTCATTCAGTCACCTAGAAATTCATTTCTGAAAAGGTCCTCAAAAACTCAGCAAGTCTGAGTCATTTAGAATATTTTATTCCACATTCCTCAGAACAGATTTAAATGAATTACATTATAATCTCTGCATTTTAATAATTGTATAACCTGCAGGGGAACAGAAGAGCTAAACCCAGTTTTCACTTAATATGAGTTTATCAACATCATCTATAATATTGGAAAAAAAAAAAACACCGCCACACAAACACTCTCCCCCCTTCCTCTTAAGAAGAATTTACATCTTTTAGCCGTTTTTCCCCGATTTAGCGTGGCAACGATATGGAGATGAAATTAGCTGAAGCACTGTAATAATAACCATTATTTTCTGTGTTACTTACAAATTAATGGCTTGAGGCTCTGAAACAATTTGTATGTTGGGCAAGATGGAGTCTAATTTCCAAGCAGGCAAAAGCACAGTGCCTTTCCAAAGATTAAGCAGGTCGTACCTGCTCGTGATATATTAAGCTCCTTATTTATTGTTCTTATAGGAACTTCGTTTCACTGTATTAGTTAGTACTCCTGTGGTCAATGAAATCTGCCATACTTAACCCTCCTGCTAGAGTCTTTCTTCTTTCCATTATTCTGCCAAGCAATTTATTTCCCTCCAAGTCAATAAATTGCTACAGAATTGAATTAGTATTGCTGTAGAAATTAGTCATACAGTACAGGCAATATTATATGGGTTCTGGTTAAAATATTCTCCTGAACAGAGCAGGACAGCTATATTCAACTAAATAAAAGTGATACATCAGTTCTTTTCAGTCTCTTTGGACGAAATTCTGTTACCTGGATGTAAATCTAGAATTGCTCTGCTGACTGCACTCGAATTCCTACATATTTTTCTCTAATGAAGCAGAGAGCCGAATGTGACTGTTTGCCTTTGCCAAAAAATTACCGTTTATATCATTCTCTTATTGTTAACTCTGGGCGCGATGGGACTTGTCCGGCCCTTGCTAGCTGCCTAGCAGAGCGCCGCAAGAAAACAACAAAACAAACCAGCCACCTCATTTACAGAAATTGCACATCATTTCTTCTTCCTCACTAGTCAGATACTAGTACCGATGGCCAGTACTCCAGAGTTTTATCTTTAACATCCCTGAGCCTGAAAACTGGCTAATGATGAATTAAGGTGTCTTATTGAACAACTGGCAATTGCAAGAATGAATGCATCTCTCCGTCCTTCGCACTTTCTAGGGAGATGTTGTGTTGGGAAAGAAAAGGCTGGGGGGCAGGTTGCTCCCCTACAGGATTGGGCTGTTTTCTGGGAGAGAAGGGGCACAAGAAGCAGCACGGCAAGTCCGGGTAGTCAGGGGAAGCCTTGCCAAGCGGTACCCACCTGCCTTGCTGGGCAGCCCTGCTCAGCAAGACATTGAGGAGGTTCAGGCGACTGTTCGGTGTCAAACAGTGGGAAGGATGCAGTTGCTACGAAACAGCGTTAACAGTGAGGTAAAGGGCAGCCTGGCCTGGGTTTGCGGGAGAGACGAGGAGCAACGGACTGGAGGACGGCAGGAGAAAACGACTGACACCAGGGACGATCCCAACTCATCCTCTGGGGAAGCTCGGTCCACTGGCGCCTGCCTCTCTCCGAGCGCCGTGGAGACGAGCGTCAGCGCAGACGACATCAAGATCCTTCGTGTGCATTCAACTGGCTCTTCCATGTCACTTGGGAAACAAGTACTGTCAGCCTCATTTTCCAGACGGAGGAAAAATGAAGTCACGCCGTGAATGTGTATCGTGCCTCATTGGAGCATACGCAAACATTTGGTCCTCTTACCGTAATGGCAGAACGATGTGTTGGCCCATCCAGCTGAGATTTGGACCCAGAGTTCCCAGAAACACGGTTGCCAGTCGTTTTCAGACACTTTATACATAACACGAGCTGCCTTAGGGAGAAAGGAACGTGCAGCTATGGACAGGGAAAACGGAGGCAGAACAGAGAATAGAAAAGGAGCCAGATCTGTGACTTTTATAGTCGTCAAGCAGGGGAGCAGCAGAACCAATGCTAAAGGCCTTTCCTCCTCTCACCATGGCTATAACAGAGTCATGCGTCCGCACCACCCAACTAATATGGATCCCCTCTAACTTGGGCCGTACCTTCCCGCTCTCTCCGCCTCCCCAACATTGCCCACTAATGGATTTACCGCTCTTCCACGTTATTCTAAACCTCTCAGTCGACAGGGGTGAACTACAAAGGTCTCCAATTACCGCCAGGGCTCAAAGGCCTGGACAAAAGGGACTATTGTAATTTTGCTGTTTCCATGGCACTGCACCAGGGGACCAGAGCTGCGATTTGCCCCACGGAGAACAGACTTCCCGAATCCCAGTGCTTTCGCTCATGTAACAGTGACGGCGCTGTACCTTGCTCCTGCAGCCGCCTAGCAGTACGATCTCCAACCTAGCAGTTCCCGTACAGCCTTACAGTGCACATTTACCTGTTTAACACATGCAAACTGCAATAAATTGATCTAGTCTGTCAGTTTTGTTCTCCAGGAAAGCAAAACCTCCACTGGTTTCATACGGGGATGAAGAGAGTCACTGAAGGAGACACAAATGAGGAATTGGGGAATGTTAGAGGACTTTTAGTTGTCCAGAGGACTGCTTGAACCAGAAAGGGAAAGGGATTCCCAGGTAAACAGCCCGAGCAGGCTGGAGTACATACTTGTTTTCTCATTTTTTAACTCTCATGTCCTGTACATCTTATACAATTTACTCTCACACAACTATCATCTCATAAGGCCATATTACATAACCTAACTAAAAAAAAGTGCCTTTGGAGCATATTTATTTTGTCTTTTTTTTCTTATTTTCATTCTACTTGTTCACAGTGACCAGATAATAATAGTAAAATGCGTGCGACTGTCTGAAAGGAAAAAAAAAGTCTGGGATGTATCCCCCCACACACCTTTTTTTCCTCCTAAAAGGAGAGGTCTGTGTGTTTTTTTAGCCTTTGCTAGCAACCCTAAAATATATCAATACAGAAGCAGCTGAAAGGGTAGGGAGCAAATAGGTTTAGTTTCAAACGTAAGAAATGATAAAGTGGAAAAACAGTGATGATTTGCCAAAAGATAATTAAGATATATAGCCCTTTGTCAGGAAAAAAGAATGGACAAGTAGGAAGAAGTAAAAATATCATGGGATGGCTCCAGTATTTTCAGTATTTTTCCTGTTCCCCTCTTAATATGAGGACAAAGACTCCTTGAGAGAAATCAGCACTGTATTCAAATTAAACACAGCAGCTGCCACCTTCTATAACGTAGCCGTTAAATTAATAACTGTGGAGGGCAGGGGTGCAATAAATAAATAAATAAAAGATCTAAGCGCGCAATAGGACCTGACTTGCTAACAATGTTCCAGTGGGAAAGCGTAGAGCTGAGTCAGGTGTTAAATGTAAGTGCACAATCGCAGGGCCGCAAGCAGTCTGGTGACAAAACACCGTGTTCCCCACTGCTTATTCTGCTTGGCAGGTGAAGCCTAATCAAGGTCTCCAAAAGGAACAGCCAGGCTCTGAGGATCCTTGAAGAGGACGGATCGCCATGTATCACCGCTGGCTTTAATAAAGGTATGAACCCAGAACACGTCAAGGTGTCTTTCAGCTTCTTCAGTGCCTTTGCTGCCATACGGTAAAACGTGAGTCCACATCAGCTTAACCAGACAGACATAAAACTCAGCCTTCACACACACACTGTTGATGAAGACATATTTTATCTTTCCTTATGATCTCACAGAAGTAAGAGTTTAGGATACTATAGGAAAAGAAAAATCAATAACCTGATTCTTCTTCCTATTACTAATAGTGGTTATATTTTACAGTCATTCATCATCTTAAGGTACAGACACGCAGCTGAAAATGAATCCATTACTGCAAATTGGCACCTATCTGCTAACTTATATAATGAACTGTATATTCACTCCTTGCCTATTGCATGTGTGAAATGGATTTTATTTTATCTCTGGGGTAGATTGAGAATATGCCCATGGTCTGTGACCACAGCTCAGCTGGCAATTTGCTAAAACACTTCATTTCTTTTGATCACACACAATATATGTGTAGTTTCCCTTTGCATTTAGAGTCCATTTCGCCTCTTGGCTTCTCAAGCACTAGGCCAGTATGACTACGTTCAGGTTTTCCACGTTACAAACAGAGTATTTTCACCTTTCCACCCATGCTGCCTACCAAAACAACGCTCTCTCTGAAACAGACTGAAGCTTGGCCTGCTTTCAGGATGGTCTTTAACTAGGGAGTGGACCATACCCTGCAGAAGAGAGCAGTTACACATGATCGGTACGTTAAGTACAACCTTCGGGACAAAACTTATCATTTAAATTTATTTCATGGCACATTACTTTAGCTTCAGGACAGCAAAGCTAGATTTACCTGGACAATTTTAACCTTCCATCTAAGGGAAGAACAAACCAGAGTCCTTTCCTTTGATTTGATTTATTGGGTCATTTTTACTCGGGTATATTGTAAGATACAGGATTTCCTCAGTGCAAAGTTGCTTCAGGATAGGAAATCATGATAGACCCAGTCCCATTTTAGCTCTGTATCTTGGCAACAACAGAATTCTCACTGGTAAATAGACCCCTAGATAAGGTACTGGAGAAGAATTTGTTCTTAGTTCTGCTGAGCAAGAGCACCAAGTAAGCTGGAAATGCTTTAGATTTCCAAAAGACTTTATACTCATACAAAAAAAATCCTCTCAATTCCTTGAATATCCTTTATTTATTCTTTTACCATGAAGACAAAGTAGCCTGAACTCTTTTGGTTTAATTCATGCTGTCAGTGATACATATAATGATGTGTAGTATAAAATAATGTTACTGAAATATTTAGGCTTTCAGAAAATAAGCTTAATACAAAAGACGCTTTTCATAATATGCCACAGATAATGGTTTCTCTACCTTTTTAAAAACAAGAATACTCCCCTGAATTAAGGGGACCCCAGGAAGTTAAATTAGCAGAACAGAACCCAGAAATCAAAGTGACTAAAGACAGCAAGCAAAATAAGCAACCATCATTTCACCTTTCAAGCTAAGAGATGGAGACGGGCACAAAGAGGACGCACAAATGTTACCTTCAAAATGCTTTGTAGACATTTCTGCTCAGTCTCAACAGGAATGCACAATGGAAAACCTGCACAAAGGAAAAGAGCTTCAGTTTTGGTCAACTCTGCTTGTAGGGTAAGGTATTTTATCCACACCAGTTACTCTTAGTCCTGATTGACCAAGAGTGAAGCAGATGGAGATCTACTGTTGGCCTGAGCTGACAGTCTGCTATGCTATTGTACATATGCAACAAATTAACACTTCTGAGGTATGTTTCCTAATTTCTGAGTTCTTGGCCTCACAACATTAGCATTTCTTTTAAATTCTTTGTACAGATCTTGTTGCTGACCCATAAATAACACTAATCTGATAGGTTCTTTGTTGGATGGTAATTAACTAAACTCATTCGGAAGTTTATTCGCTTCAGAAAATAAAGTCTGGTCTGTACCTGGCTTTATTTGTTTCCAGAAATAAAACCAAACCTGTGCTCCTTGTTTACACTCTTGGGAATTTGGCTCTGACCCAACAAATTCCCTGGCCATCTAATGGCAATCAAAATAATGCTAATCCTGGCAATGCTTGCTGCAGTGATAAACCAGTTGTTTAAACAAATCAAAACCTTCTGTTCGTCAGTTCAGGGCAACCCCACCAACACTACTAGTGAAGGTAATACTTTTTCACCTCAACAGCTACACTAAGTTGGCTCTCTAAAGCACTAATGCTCTACCCAATATGCTAAATTTGTTCTAAATAACATTTGGTGGATTAGCTTGTCATCCTTAATAGCTGTTAGTTTTGATTCCCTTAAGAAATGCTACTTCAGCCCTCTACCATTTTATGCTTTTTTTGGTGCTCACTTTTAGAGCTCACAAATAATTTTACTGACTTTAGCTTGAACATTTGCTCCCTTAGCTTCAAGTCATCACTCTCTGTCCTATCACCGCATGAAATGGATTTATACTATCCCGCAGGAATAGAGTTAACACAGTAAGGGATATATACTAGGTTACCTTGAAAACAGCCACAGCATC